>NC_138184.1:224336262-225024752 GCF_964194105.1 Spermophilus citellus | reverse complement strand
AAAAATTATCATAGTACTACTTACAGTGACCTTATATGAAAACTTCCAGGCAAAAATCAGATCTCTGAATTTCCAGGATAATGGTAATAATCATTATGATTCACGGAGTCTTACCATGTTCCAGACACCATATGTTGTATGCAGTGAATGTTTCTATTTTATCTTGCAACAAGCTGTGAAATTGGTACATGTGTCCCCTTTAACACATGAGGTTCCCAGAGGGTAAGCAATCAGCCCAAAGTCACACAGCCAGAACTTAAACTAAGTGTGTGGACCCAAAGTGTTTGCTGTTACCTGCTGTTATTTACTGTCTCCCAATTGCAAACCAGATCCGGAAGAAAGAAGAAGGAAGGAAGGAAGAAAGGGAGGGAGGGAGGGAGGGAAAAAGGTACAGTTTGTCTGATTTGCAGCTTGGACTATCCCAAGGACACCGCATGCAAGTCTGGACTGGGTTGAAAGCAGATACCTCTGGCCAGGCCGGCCTAGCCCCACCAGGCCAGAACAGACAGCGCCCTTCACGTGACCTGGGTGGAGTAGATGCTGCTGCGTGGGTGGCAGAAGCACCCACCACACTGGCCCTCATTTAAAACTGAGTCCCTCTCTTCTGAGGGACTTTGAGACGTGTTTGTCAAAATGATGAGCTGTGGGGAAGTCAAATCCAACTTCATGGCAGCCACACTGTGGTCCTGCTGTCAGAGGAGAGAGAGAGCCCGTGCCCTTTCAGATGTTGGAACCTAAGAGGCATTTGTTCAGAGAAGCCCTTGAAAAGGGGACCGCTGCAAGGAAAATAGACTAGTCAAATAGCACATGGCCAGCTCCAGCCCAGGGCAGCCTGATGCCAGTTCCCACCCACCCCCACCACTACCACCTGCACAAAACTCACTACTTAATAAAATAATAAAAGAACTCCATTATTGTAAGACAGAGCATCACTACTGACTATTAAGGTAACAGGGGCTAGGGGTGTGGCTCAAGCGGTAGCGCGCTCGGTAGCGCGCTCGCCTGGCATGCGTGCGGCCCGGGTTCGATCCTCAGCACCACATACCAACAAAGATGTTGTGTCCGCCGAGAACTAAAAAATAAATATTAAAAAAAAATTCTCTCTCTCTCTCCCCCTCTCTCTCCTCTCTCACTCTCTCTTTAAAAAAAAAAAAAAAGGTAACAAAAAGTTGAAATTCAATGACAAAATATGCCAATGATAATCTCTATACCCACTATTAATTTTATTTAAAGAATATCAGGACATGGGCTGGGAGTTATAGCTCAGTGGTAGAGCACTCACCTAGCATGTGTGAGGCACAGGGTTCAATCCTCAGAACCACATAAAAATAAACAAATAAATAAACAAAATGAAGGTATTGTGTCCAACTACAACTAAAAAAAAAAAAAAAGAATATCAGGACAGGCCTTTTTTTTTTTAGAATTTTTTAATATTTATTTTTCAGTTTTCGTTGGACACAACATCTTTGCTTTATTTTTATGTGGTGCTAAGGATCAAACCCAGCGCCCCGCACATGCTAGGCGAGCACATTACCGCTTGAGCCACATCCCCAGCCCTGGGGACAGGCCTCCTTAAAATCAGCATGGTCTGGTAAGTATAACATTTTTTTAAGAACTAAATTCAATCAGTTCTTTATTTTTAATATAAGATACATAAATGCTAAAATTGTGCTCTCAAAGCATTGGAAATTGATTGGATTTAATCTACCCTCAATCAAGACAAGTAAACTGGTGGCAAAATTGTGACACAGCCATTTTCCATGGAAAGTAAGATCAAAGAATTATATGTTTCCATAATCCAATTTTGGAGGTAAATTGCTTATACAAATTCCAAAATCTATAGTAAAATTTTTATGTGAATATTTTGCTACTTGGATTAATAGTCACCACTGAAATATCATATTAATTTTTCCCAGAAGTAAAGACACTAAATTGGTTCCCATAGTTATTATCCTCTGAACAATTTAATAATAATGACTGTCCAACCCAAATCATCATTTCTTTCCTACTTGAACCTAGTCGTTCCTTAGCTTATCTTGAATTAATGTCTCACTAAGCCAAAAAATTGTGGTACTTTCTGAAATAACTTTGGGGGGAAAGTTAAAATTCAAAAGTTTCAGAATGTTGCTGAAAAAGCAAGTCAATATCCAGACCAAATGAAATCAATCTCTAGTATATTTAATTCAAACAGCCAGGTGTGATAGCGCAGGCCTGTAATCCCAGCAGCTCCGTGGGCTGAGGCAGGAGAATTCTGAGTGAAAAGCCAGCTTCAACAATTTACTGAGGGCCCTAAGCAACTTAGCAAGACCCTGTTTCAAAATAAAAAATAAAAAGGGCTGGGATGTGGCTCAGTAGTTAAGCGCCCTGGTTAAAAAAAAATTAAAAAAATTCAAACAGCAAATATATTAAGAGAAATTGACAACACATGTTTCTTGCCCAAGACACTGCTAGCTCTTTGGAGTCTTGCAATAAACATTAGCTGCATCCAAACTTGCTTGGGTGTTCACTTTACCAAAAAGATTAACTCACATTAGTATGAAATATTCACATAATAGAAATTATTTCTCTCCAAATGAAAAAAGCATTGTTATTTTTTTCTGACTGTAAAAATAATTTCTAAGTTCTAAACAACACAGATTCAGAAATTAATCAGTCTCTTATTTTCTAAGAAAGAAAGAGGTATCAGTCTTTTATAAATGTGATATCCATTTTATTTCTCACCTATGGCTTTTTAAAAATATATTTTATTAGTTGTTGATGGACATTTATTTATTTATATGTGGTGCTGAGAAACCCAGTGCCTCACCCATACTAGGCAAGCACTCTACCCCTGAGCCACAACCCCAGCCCCACCACCTATGGCTTTTAACCATGTCCACACCTGTGACATTAGGGATTTACTTGGAAGAGTTCACCTCTTCTGTTATATTTTAGAATCTCTTTCAGATTCAGGACTCAAAATCTTTATCAAATATAGAAAGTCAGTGTGTGTGTGTGTGTATATACACATACATATATACATATATATATATACTGGGCTTGAATCCAGGGGTGCTTTACCACTGAGCTATATTCCCAGCACCTTTTTGTTTTGTTTTGTTTTTGAGACAGGGTCTCACTGAGTTGCTTAGGGCTTTGTTAAATTGCTGAGGCTGGCCTTAAACTTCCTATCTTCTGGTATCAGCTTCCTGCTGTGCTGGGATTACAGGCAAGCCACTAGGTGCTGGGCTCAGTCAAATACTTTGTGTGTCAAATTTGCTGTTTCTCTGTGTTTTCGAGCTTTTGTTTTTAGCCTCAGCATCCTTTGTTTAAATAAAATAATTTTGTGAGCTAAATATGAAAATAACTAGAAGCAGAGAGGCTAAGGCGGCTGTGGGGGAGTCTGGTCTCCCCTGGGAGAGGGTGCACTGAAGGGCCCCCAAGGTGATCCCCTCATCAAACCCTATGCCCTGGGCAAGTTAGCAGAATTCTTTTTCCCTTGCTCCAGTGTTTCCCAGTCTCAATCCAAACTAGATATGTTTAATTTATTCAGTGACAGTTCCATAGTAACTTAGCTCTTTGAGAGCGCACAGGGCTTCTTAATTTTAATTCTCCTTGTGGAGTATACATGCATTTCTTTTTCTATAACCTCTATGTTATTTTCTCACCACATCAGAAAGTGGTGAGTTTGGGTTGTGGCTCAGTGGTAGAGCACTTGCCGAGACGTCGGTTGATCCTCAGCACCACATAAAAATAAATAAATAAAATAAAGCTACTGTGTCCATCTACACATTTTATTTAAAAATAAGTGATTTTTTTAAATAATGGTGAGTCCCTATAATCTCGCCAGGGAAATCCGAGAAGCCAACACCCACCAAGAATCCCTGAAAGCCAGTTCAGTGGCAGCATGGCTGTCCTGAACAGCCCTGTAAGAAAGCGACAAGGACCCCCAACTGATGTCTGCAGCAAGCACTTCCACTAGAAGATCGGGGAAGATCCACATGCAGGGTCAGCTCGGGGCGTGGTGGTCGTGGGGCTTTCCTGGGCTTGGTGGTGCTTCCGGGGGCACTCAGTGGCCACTGTGCGCTTGACTTCCGCCGGGACGCGGGTGGCTTTTGTTCGTTTGAGCTGGCTCCAGAATCTGACAAGCGGTTCAGGTACCTAAGAGACATCCAGTAAACGTGGACGCTAAGCCCCAGATGATACCGTGCAGGAAACACGGGGGCAATCTCAAATCTCTGCTAACTAGGACGGAGATGGTTTTCTTCATGAAAATGAATCCAAACCTTCCGAAGCTGTCGGGGAGCCCTCCCACCCCTCCCAGCTGGCAGCGACCCTGAGGGGCCTGCAGTCGCCTGGCCTGGCCGTCCTGCCTGCTCTCCGAGGCGCAGAGGCTCGGGAACCTGGAGAGTCCTGCCCCGGCCCCAGCCCCAGCCCCCGGCCCCTTCCGAGTGTCCCCAAATCCTCCAACTTGCCCAGAGGATCGGGTGCGCACCCTGGGCTCCCTCGCCGGCCTCACTGACTCCCCACTGCAGCCGAAGAGACTTTATAGGATCCGAGTCCCTATCCGGCACCTGTAAAGGGGGCCATAACGTTCGAGTATCACAGGGTGCCGAAGGGTGGCTGCGAGAAGAGGGAGCGAGGGCGCCATCAAACTGTTCGATTTTCTTATTTAAAAGTGCGTTTCTCGGAGCCTCTATATTGTGCTGGGTGTACATCCATTCTCTGCGCTTAATTTTTAAGGTAGCAAATGTTCAACGCTGCGCTGCCCAAGCGTCCCCTCCCCGTCTGACGAGGCCGATGGCGGCGCGGCTCGCGTGCTGCAGGCCCGGGTGGGTGCCCGAGTCTCGTTCCCGCGGCGCCACGTCGGGCGGCGCGGGGCGGGCGTGCTGCCCCCTGCCGGCTGGCGTCGGGGAGGCCCGGCGCCCGCACCTGGCCGCTGGCGGCCGCTCTAGGAACGCCGGGCCCTCTCGGTGGTGGCGCGGGGTCGCTTCCGCGCGCCCTGTCCCCGCCCCACGCCCGGGGCTGGGCGCGCCCGGCCTGTCAAGCCCTGGTGGCCCTGCGGCCGGGTCGTACACGCTCTGTGGCGGTACTGAGCGCTCCGCTGCACGCGAAGTGGCCTCCTGGCAGCAGCAACGCCCGCGTTCTCGTTGCCTGGCACCCTCTGGCTGTCCGGCCCGGTTCCCCGAGGTCGGGCCTGTTCTTTATGCAAACCCTCGTGAGAACGCAGTGGGTGCAGGCACAAAGCGAGGCCTCGGAGTGTGCAGAGCCCTGAATCAGAAACAACCCCCACGCGACGGCTCAAACCCACTCCCGAGGAGAGGACAAAAGGACCGCGGAGGGCCCCTTGGCGTCCAGCAAGGAAGGGGTGCCTCCGTGAATTTACACCAACGTGGGCCCCCCCCCCGCGCGCCTTCGCGTGCCGCCCCTCACTTTGTCCACTTTTCTCATTTTATACAAAATGATACCAAAGTTCAAGTCATTCGAGCTTGTAGCAGAAGGACTTCTTCTCTGCAGAAGCGGCCTTTGACACCTCTATGATGACGGGCCAGACTATTTTTCTTACTTAAAAATATATTTACTTGGGCTGGGGATGTGGCTCAAGCGGCAGCGCGCTCGCCTGGCATGCGTGCGGCCCGGGTTCGACCCTCAGCACCACATGCCAACAAAGATGTTGTGTCCGCTGATAACTAAAAAATAAATATTAAAAATTCTCTCTCTCTCTCACTCTCTCTCCTCTCTCTTAAAAAACTTTAACTTGGTTATTTCCAAAGACCAAATTCCTAGACAGGGTCGTGGAGAGCATGGGCGTTTCCTAAGACTGTTGATGTGCGTCGCCCAACAGTTCTCTCTACAGGGCTCCTCCGTGGGCCGCAGGGAGCAGGGCTGTCTTCTTGGATGGAGAAATGTGGCGCGCTAAGGAACACGTGCTTCTGTGGGAACTATTTACAGACGAGCAGTGGCACTGGAATGCTGGGCCCCACTTGATGAATTTGGGAACATTAGTCAACCAGATGAACATGGTCCCCTCCTGGGGGATTCCCCATTTTCTTAGGATAAAATACAAAATCTCCCCAGGTCTGCTCCGGCACTTTCTGCCTCCCCAGTCCTGATAGGTGTTACCTAGCTAGTGGCAAACTGGAGGGGGTGGGTTGCTTTAAAGAACAGAAATTTATCCTCTCACAGTTCTGGAGGCCAGAAATCTATGATGGTGGTACATAGTATGGGTTCTTCCTGGAGGCTCTGCGCCCCACCTCTCTCCTAGCTTCTGGCAGTGGCTCTGTGTCCCTTGGGTTGTAGAAGCATCTTGCCAATGTCTGCTCCATCTTCACTTGGGCTGTTTCCTCCACCCCGCCCTTCATAGGAGGATGACAGTGAGATTGAATAAAGACCCTCTATACTCTAGTATGACCTCATTTTAACTGACTCCATTACATCTGCAATGCCTCTATTTCCAAACTAGGTGACATTCTGAGGTTCTTGGAAGGACATTAATGTTGGGAAGATTCTCCTCAAAACACAAGGAGCCAAGTCCCCAGACTTTAGCACCCCAGTCCCCGCCTATCTTCTGGTACACCCCATCTTCACCATCTTTCTGGGACACTCAACTACTAATCAATTTCCTTCTTCCTGCAAGGTGCTGGAAATGTCACCACCTCAGAGAAGTCTTTGAATCTCTTAGGTGATTAATCCACCCATCCTGGCCTGTTCTGAGCTCACAGCATGTATCACAGTGATAATTGAGTTGTCACCGAGTCACAGTATGTTCATGAGTACCTCCCTCACTAAGATCTGCTTCTGAGGGCAAGAAGCAAGTCAAGGGAATAACGGTAACAAACATTACCGTTCAAGACCAATGGTGCTTACATGCTGACATAGGAAACCTGCAGCAGTAGGAGGACAGGCGCTAGATAATGAAGGCCTGTGCTGTGTCCACTACAGAGTCCACTGGGAAGATCTCAGAGGCAGTGGCCCCTATCCACGGGAGGGAGACTCAAATTCAGGCTCCATTCCCCTGGGGGACACATGAAATAAAACCCATACCCTGACCATGGTTCCATATAAACCAACCCCACTTCACCTTCCTGACCTTTCCAGGACTCACTCTCCAACTCTGTCCCTTTTACTAATTATCTCATGCCTTTCTTAGTCCTACAACCTGAATCGCTAACATTTCTGACCTGCGAAGGAAGGGGAGCATCCAGGAGGAATGGATGCGGGGTTGGGAGTGTTGCATAGCCCATACAGAGGCAAATGTGATTGGGGCTTTCCCTCAGTGCCATTCATCTGCCGATCACCCTAGATACCCCTGAGGGCTGTCGGGAGGGGGCTCAAGAGAAAGGACCTTAGGAATCGTCTGAGTGTAGCCCAGACGGGAATTCCGCAGTTGTTCCAAACTCTTTCATCCACCTCCACGCATCTGAGGCAGATCGGGATTCGGGACACTGTATACTCACACCAATTGCTCTCTGGGCCCAGACAGAAAAGTTAGAAGCGGCTTTGGCAGAACCCAACATGCCTGCTCGGTATTGAACAGGTGATTGAGAGCTGCCTAGGCCGGGAAACCTCTCACCCGAGTTTTGAAGAGTGGCGGCTGCACTAATTGCGTTTAATTGCCCACCTTACCCTCCGGAAAGAAAGAAAGAGAAAGATGCACCTCAAACAGACATGGGGTGCGTGTACTTGCCTCAGTGTAGAATTTCAGTGGGACCTCCAATATGTTACCGCTGTTGACCGGTGAGTCCTTGCTTCCCCGATGTTGAAGAATAACACCAAAGAAGCACGCCGAGGCAAGGTCAGAGTAGAGATTAGAAGTTTATTAAAGGACAGCAGAAAAGACTTCTCCCGGAGGAAGAAGGGGACCAAGAGGTGGAATCCGTGGAAGTGCGGTTGTCTCCCCTTCTTATAGTTTTGGGGATGGAATGTAGGTTGGAAGGGTTAGGACACAGGTGGGCCAAATGGGCAAGAAGGACTTTTGGGATGGGCTTATCACTTCTCTGGGATGGGCTATCTCCAAATCTGTTGGGGGCTGTTTCCTGGGCTCCATTAACATTTCTTTGAGGTGGACTTTGGCCTAGGGCCTTTTCAGGACTTCATTAACATTCTATGAGTTGTCCTGTTTTCCTTGAGTCATTCTCAGCATGGCCTCCATTTTAGATTTCACTCGGTATTAGACCCGATTTACCTAACTACACTGACTACCTAATTTTAAATCTGGCTTCAGTACCACATAAAAATAAACAAATAAGGGCTGGGGATGTGGCTCAAGCGGTAGCGCGCTCATCTGGCCTGCGGGCGGCCCGGGTTCGGTCCTCAGCACCACATACAAACAAAGATCTTGTGTCCGCCTAAAACTAAAAAATAAATATTAAATCTCTCTCTCTCGCTCGCTCTCTCTCTCTCTCTCTCTCTCTCTCTCTCTCAAAAAATAAAATAAACAAATAAGGGGCTGGAGATATAGCTCAGTTGGTAGAGTGCTTGTCTCGCAAGCCCAAGGCCCTGGGTTCAATCCCCAGCACCAAAAAACAAATAAATAAACAAACAAAATAAAGGTATTGTGTCCATATAAATACATATATATAAAGAAAGATTGTACCATTTTATAGCCCTATATAGAACCAGTCTCACCATGCCCTTGCCGTATGCAAATCACTGTTTTATTTATTTTTCTATTTTATTTTATATTATTATTATTTGGGGGGGGTACAGGAAATTGAACTCAGGGGCACTCAACTACTGAGCCACATCCCAGCCCTATTTTGTATTTTATTTAGAGATAGGATCTCACTGAGTTGCTTAGTGCTTTGCCCTTGTTGAGGGTGGCTTTGGCCCAGGAAGGAGATGGTGTGGAGGAGGGCGAAGGACATCCAGGATGATGGCAAGAGGAGGAAGCTGGAGAATGAAGGAAGAGGAGAGGGAAAATCAAGGGAGAAAAGAGGTGGAGGATGGGGCTCTTGGCTCCAGGTGGCTTGGTGAGTCCTGGGAGGCAATGAGAGGGTTCTTGCCTCAGAGTTGCCTTGCCTCGGGACAAAAGATGTGATCAAACAAAACAGCTCACCAAACTGGGTTAAGAGAGTGAGGTGGAATGTGCCCATGGGGCAGAAAGACAGTGTGGAGTGACTGGAAGAAATGTCCCCTCAGGTACAGAAACTGCGTGGTTTATGGGCCTGAGTGGCTTCTAGAGTTTAAAGTGATGATTGACAAGTCGTCCAAAGAGTAGGGGTGTGGCTCTGGGGAAGACTGAGGGTTCCCTGGTTCAACTGTGGACACCTCCTTTGTACAACCTGTTAGAATTTCTAATCTGTAGCAAATTCGTGTAGGTCCCTGATGGGAGATCCTCAGTTAGGCCAGATTTGAGCTGGTCCCCTGTATTTCCAGGTGCAAAGGACACCAAGTTTGGTATCTGGAAATAGCAGACTCTTGTGTCCTGGATGCAACCCCTGATGTGGCAAGTGTGGTGCAGTCAGCCTTCCTAGCCACCTGACAACATGTAGATAGTTCAGATAGGTATCTGGGGAGTGAAGGGGGATGCTAAAAATAATTCACATTGCATACTTTTTGGAAAAGCTTGTTTATTAACCAAGAAATTTGTTTTAGTACATTGGTGGACCATTCAGTAGTTATTTTCAAAGATATTTGCTGATAGTGCTTACTGCCATGATAATTTTCTTGCATGAAATCATCTCTGGCACCAAAATAATTTAGAACATTTACTTATGTATCACCTTTATATTAACTGGCAGAACAGAACAGCTTGTTTGGATGCTCTTGTGAGTTACATATGCATCACCACGGGTTCCAAAGACATTTCTGCTTCATTTTGTTAGGATTTACTAACTAAAGATTTCCTTGTGAGAAGGCTGTTCCTGTTTGTTTGATTTAGTTGTGGTTGAACACAATATCTTTATTTTATTTTATTATTTTTGTGTGGTGTTGAGGGTCGAACCCATGACCCTGCACGTGCTAGGGGTGCACTCTACCGCTGAGCCACAACCCCAGCCCGGTTTTGTTTGCTTGAATCACAAGGCAGGGCTCTACCTGAATTGCATTCTTGTATTTCCACTGCAAAAGCAGAGCTCTGCCTTCAGTACTGACTGCGATAGCATTCACCGCAAGTCAGGCGTTACACCTTTGACAAAATGAACCTCCAAAAGCTTTGCTTTGACTCCATGAGTTCGGTGCCAGGACAAGAGGCCTGAAAGAGGGATTGTCCCCAGTCGCTAATATTCACCCTTCTCAACGAGGGCTTTGTAGCTCCTCCACTTCCAGAGTCACCAACTGATGACCAGGTGTTCCTTGGGAGGGGTGTCTTCCTGGGAAAGGGTTTTCTCTGTGTCTGCGGGGGTTGAACAGGAAGGAAGAGAAAGGACAAAGAGGGCAGCCCCTGCCCCTCCCAAAGTCTGGGGTTTAGATCCCTGATGGAAATCAAATCCCTGCGTCCTGGTCCGGCCCACTCTCAACAGCCCCCAGCGCGCAGGCAGCTCCTGGAGCCTCTTCCAGGTCAAGACTGGGCTGGGTCAGGGTTTTCCGTGGCCCTGAGCTCTCCTCAGTGTTTACTTTCTCCTCTTTGTATTTCAATACCAATCTTAATGGTTTTGATAATTTGTTTTGGTGCTGGGGATTGAACCCAGGTGCACTTACCACTGAACTTTTAATTTTTCCCCAGTTCTTTTAATTTTTTACTTTTGAGACACAATCTCTCTAATCTGCCTAGGTTGGCCTAAACCTGCACTCCTCCTGCCTCAGCCTCCTGAGTCACAGGGATTACAAGCAAATGTCACCATGTCCTGCCGCAGTCTGGCTGGGCACAAAATCACGAGCCACCACACACCTTGCAGATTCAAGCAGCAACTCTTTATTCTGAACTGTCACCGGCACTTTACACGAACATTCTGGGAAAATTCACGTTCTGGCCAAAACCCACCGGGCTCTGAATCCCAAATACTCTCTGAATCCCGTGAGAACTCAACTGGGAACTCAAGGAGCGGGTGCTCCTGAGGCAGCAGGATATGCCCTATTCCCAGCAGGGTACACCTTAAACCTGGAACCGCCCTAAACCCTGATCCGCCCTAAACCCGGATCTGCCCTGGTCCTTGAGCAAGGTCACCTTACATGCAATGTCACTGCAAATGACCTGGGTCATGCCATGCGTCATTCCTACTTGGCAATGGCTCTCAGCAATGTCCAGCTTATATTTTATAGTACGTTAACACAATGCCTTTACTTATTAATATGTGGTGCTGAGGATTGAACCCAGTGCCTCACACATGCTAGGCAAGCTCTCTACCAGCTGAGCTACAGCCCCAGCCCCAACTTAATGTTTTTAACTCAGGAATGTGTGGCTCTTTTGGGTGGCCACTTTGTAATCAAGGGCTACTTCTGGATACTCAGAGCTGGCTTGTGCCTCAGTGCTTAGAATGTCACCATGTAGAGTTTCAATACCTGTGATGGCAGAAGAATGGAAGCCAACGGAAGTATATAAGAGAAACAGTGGAGCCCACAAGGCGGGGACAGGTATATTTTCAGAGGCACTGGGGTCCACGGTGTCTACGCGGGTTTGGTGGCCTTGCACAGGGCCTGCTACATCTAATAAACCAGTTTCATCTGAACAGCTATTAATTTGGATGTCATTACATTGTGATTTCATTTGTACTGATTTCTAAAATTATTTTGTCTTTACAGGGTGTAAAACTGGAAGCACAGGCATTTACATCTTATCTGGTGTACATATCTGTGTATGAGCACTATGATAACTGAAATGAGCCCCTGGGCTCTTGCTGTTTAAAGGTATAGAGAGAAGGGCAAGGATGTTATGTAGAAACTGGGGGACAGGGACAGAATGGAGGCTTAATTTTTCTCTGAGTGCCATTTTCAATTCTGAACCATGCAAAAGCATCACTCACACAAAAGCCAATTAATTCACACATTCAGTTCAAACCTCTGGTTTCCAGAAGACTCCTTTGACTTCTCTCAAGGCACCCGGTAAGGTGGGCTTCCTGCTTCTCTGGGTAACCCCATCACATAAAGGGGAGGCCTGCAAGAGCAAAGAGAAGGGAGGGAGGGAGCTCCAAGGAGGCAAAGCTCTGGAGGTGATAGAAGGTGATAAATCAGGTGATAGAAGCATAAAGCAGTGCAGGGTGTCTGCTACCATCTGTGTTTATGCAGCAAAGACTGTGCTGTTGCCTGCAGATGCCTGGTGAGTGGCTAAAAGCAGGACTGAAGACTTGCCATCTCTACCCCCTTGCATCCTGATGGGCAGCAGCCGAGGCCAGGCAGGGTAATAGGTGACTCTTTGACTCTTGATCCCGCCTCTTTAATTACTGTGGTTTGGAGCAAGTTGCTTCAATTCCCTGTGTCATTGCCACCCATAGTGCTACCACAAATAATTTTTAATCTCTATATATGAAGACTTAGCACAGTTTATCTAACACATTACATGTGTTTAAAAAACACTAGATGCTATTATTATGCTCAAATTCGGGACCCCCAAAAGACCACCAAAGACCAAGATCGATATAAGCAGCAAAGAGGTGTTTATTGCGAGCTAGCTCAGTTCTCCATGCACACACAGCAACTGGTGATGCTGAGAGGCCCCGAGCCCAGGATTTGCAGCAGTTTTTTTGCATACATTCTTTGGGGAAGGCAGATACTTCACATACATCATAGCATCTCTTAGCAAATCATCACACACCGCAGGAAAATCATAAAATAACTCTAAAACATGATTAGCACATTCACTGGCGGGAATAAGTTGGGTAAGGGTGATTGGCTAGTACAAGAGGGGGATTCTTTTGAATTCATTGGTTTAAGCCACGAGGGGAGTACGTGCTGAACTACATGGTTTCCCAACATGTTATCAACCACCATAAACTACTGGGAAGGTCATCTGGCATCCCAGGTATTTTCCCTGTCTCATGATGATTGGTGGCTGCTAGGGGGTTGCTATGGGTCCTCACCTAGACAGACTGAGTCAGGGACACCTGGCACAGCAGATCTCTCCTTTTATTCGTAGATAAACAACTCAGCAGGGTGGGTATGTGCCTAGGAGTGCTCTGTGGGTCTTTCCAAGGACAAGAATCATGCCCCCTTCCTTGGACAGGCTTTGCTCTGAGGTAGAGGCTGGTTTTTCAGTTATAATTACTGCAGAGGTCCTGGGTGTGGCTTCTGCAGTAAGGAGTGCTCTGGAAGCTATTTCTTCCAGTAGGGGGTGTAGCTCGGGGGTAGAGCATTTGACTGCAGATCAAGAGGTCCCTGGTTCAAATCCAGGTGCCCCCTAGTTGTTTATCTCCAGGTCTCTGTCCTCCAATTTATGCAGTGCCACCATTTATATGAAATTAAATCAGGCGATAGAAGTATAATGCAGTGCAGGGTGCCTGCCATCTGTGTTTATGCAGCAAGGACTGTGCTGTTGCCTGCAGATGCCTGGTGAGTGGCTAAAAGCAGGACTGAAGACTTGCCATCTCTACCTCCTTGCATCTGGCTCTTCCAGCTGAGTCACCTTGGATTCCAGGAACAAAGTCTGATATGATAAATATGTTGTGATAAGTCCAAGCTCACCCCAGCTCACGCACACATACAACAGTAACTTTCTTAAGGGAAAAACCTCCTCTCACCCAACCTGATCAATCCTGAGATAATGATGGACCAGCCACACCTGTTGGAGATCACTGGCTTTAGCTGCTGACAAAAGCTGCCAACTATGCAAAATCCCAGCCCTTGCCCTTGTTGACTTTCTGTAAACCCTCAAAGTCATTGCCAGTTCCTCAAAAACAGGGCTGTGTCTCTTGGTTTGCTTATTGGAGCTCCACTGACTGAACTCCCTGCATGCTCGTCACCATGACCTCTCTGTCTGGATTTTGGAGAAAGCGACCAGACCTGATTTGTTGGGTCTTCAGGGTACTCTGGTAACATTTACAGGAAAGACCCGAGGGAATGTACATCAGCAACACATACACAGATCATCCTCAGAGGAGCACAAAAGACACAGGCCAGCGTGGGTTTCCATGGTCAAGAAATGAATGCGAGGGAGATTCTTCACTGCACATTTTTGTTCCTTTTGAATATCCTATCATGTGAACTTTCATAAATTCAGAATTCATTTTTTAAAAATACAATTGAAAACTGAACTACTTTAGGTCTCATTACCAAGACTATTTGATCTGGTTGGACACAAGACACCACTCCTTTTGTGTATACCAAATTTTCCATAATAAAAAGTGTTTTAAAACCTCTTTCTCCTATATACACACATATATATTATATATAAAATAGGAAGACCCTATGTTCTTCTATTAAAAAGTGCTATTTTCTTTTTTGGAAGACTGGAGATTTAACCCAGGAGTACTTTACCACTGAGTCATATCACCAGCCCTTTTTATTTATTTATTTTTTGAGCTGGCCTCTCGCCAAGTTGCTTAGGGCCCTCACTAAATTGCTGAGGCTGGCCTCAAACTTGAAATCCTCCTGTCTCCGCCTTTCAAATCCCTGGGATTACAGGCATGCGCCACCACACCCAGCTAAAAGATGTTACTTTCTGTACTGTTCTGATTTGCTTTTGGATCTTGCATTAATAACTTTCATATTGGTGTATAGGGAAACTTTATTTATTTCTCTTAGCCACCATGGTTTCTGGTTCACTGGCACCACGACTGGTCTCAATAGCCACACAGAGCTAGGTGACAAATGTCTACACCCCTGATGAGCACTAGCTAGTCTGCTGTTTAGCCAGGTGGACCATCTGTCCAAAGATTAAAAAAGAAAGAAAGTACTTATCTCCAACTTCACCAAGGACTCTCCTTGGAGACACTCCTAGGACCTGAAGATTAAGTCACTTGAAGATAACATCACCCTGTGAAAGTGAGACTAGAATCAGCATGCAGTGGGTAACATCGACCCTGGAAGAAGCAACCCAAAGAAGCATGTTTATGAATCACCCAGGCGATTGCTTTGGATGGAAATGTCAGTCTAATTAGTTGTGTCTTAGCCTTTCAGTCTAAAGTAATGAGTGGTGAGCTATTAGCTCCAGAACAGACAGGGAGTCTGACATGAAGGATCTGGTAGATGTTTTCCCTAACACTGCCACCCAGGCAGAGCCCCTCTGTCCCCTGTGTTCTGGAAGGACTTCTTACAATATTGAAACAGAGGCCCACTTTATGCTCTGAATAGAGCCCTTGCTGCTTGGCCACTGCGACTGATTTTTTAAATGGACACATTTCTTTCTCTTCCTTTCTCCTGCTCCTCCCTAATCTCTCCCTGTTTCTAATCTCAAGGAAACAGGGTCACCTTTCTTCCTTATCCTAGGCAGAGTTATCTGTCCCTGAGCATACACCCACCATAGGGACAAAGTCATCCAGACTTTAGGGATGGCACCAAAAGATCTCAGAAATGACTCTCCCAAATTAACAAGCAAATCACAACTCCAACAGAGAACAGGAGGAACGCAGCCTGGGAATCACCTCTTGAAAAGCCCCCTGTTCCTGCTGAAGGACAGAGTCAGCCCCTGGGACAGGAGTCTCCTGTGTTTCTCCCTTGCTAGCAAAGCAATAAATTTCTTTTCCTTTTCCTCAAAACCACATCCTTGTTATTAGATTGGCATCTGGGACAAGGACTAAGCTTTCGGTAACAATATGATCCCAATTTTTGGTTCTGTGTTAGACTATCTGGATTAATGAATTTCTCTCAGCTTTATCTTTTTTTTTTTTTTTTTTTTTTTTTTTTTGTAAATTGGGGACAATCAGCACCTATCTCACAGTGCCCCATGCAGTCAAAAGGAGGCAATTTCTGGAAAGCATTTAAGAGTTCAGTCCCATAGGTGCTGTTCCGGGAAGGATGGAGAGTCCTGGGGAGTGGGAGAGGACACAGACACCAGGCAAGAAGGTCTTCTGTCTCTAGCACCAGAGGATGACACCGTAGAATGCAAATTGCCAGTGCTTGGCTTCTAAGTTCTAAGTTCCAGCAGGGGATTCAGGGAATCATGGTAGGCATAGGAGCAGCCTAATGTCCTTGTGTGGCAGCGCCATCTAGGCACCGATGGGAGCACCTGAGGAAGAGATGCCATGAGACCAGCGTGGATTCACGACAGCAGGAAACCAGATGGACCATGCCTACACGGGGTTGGGGTAATGTGGGGGCCAGGGGCACTCCCCCCAATCACTGTGGCACACTGAAAGCAACTTTGGAATATTGGTGCAGCATGTGGGACACATTGAGGGATCTCAGAGTGAAGTCATTACATTTTTTATATTATTATTATTATTATCATCATCATCATCATCATCATCATCATACAGGCAATTGAACCTGGGGGCACTTAACCACTGAGCCACATCCCCAGCCATTTTTTACATTTTATTTAGAGACAAGGTCTCACTGAGTTGTTCAGGGGCCCACTAAGTTGCTGAGGCAGCTTTGAACTTGATTCTCCTGTAACTGGGGTTCACTTGACTATGTATATGGCTTGTGGCTTTGAAACAAATGCTTATTTTTCTTTTTCCCAGTCTTCTTTTCCCTGATATTTTCCTCTTGGATCTTCTTTTCCCTGAACTTCTCCTCCCTGATCTTTTTTCCCCTGATATTTTCCTTCCTGATCTTCCTTTCCCTAAACTTCTTCCGCCTGAATCTCATTTTCCCTGAATCACTTCTATAAAAGCCCCCTGTTCTTGCGGATGGGCAGAATCACAGAGTTTGGAACAGGACTCCTCTGAGTTCCTCCTTTGCTAAAGCAAAGCAATAAACTTCTCTTTCCTTTTCCTCAAGACCTTGTCTTCATTAGAAGGTTGGTGTCAAGGGCAAGAACTGAGCTTTCAGTTACACTCCTGCCTCAGCCTTCCAAGACACTAGGATTACAGTTGTGCACCAACATGCCCACCTAAATCATTAAATTTCTGCCATCCAGCTGGGCACGTTGGTGCATTCCTGTAATCCCAGTGGCTCAAGAGGATGCAACAAGAGAATGGAGAGTTCAAACCCAGCCTCAGCAATTTAGCGAAGCCCTAAGCAACTCAGCAAAACCCTGTCTCTAAATAAAATATTAAAGAAGGCTGGGATGTGGCTCCATGGTTAAGTGCCCCTGGGTTCAATCCCTGGTACAAAAAAAAAAAAAAAAAAAAAAAATTGCATCCAGTAGAATGGGACTTGAAATAGAAATCAGCCTGTTTGGTAAAAGAATGTAAAGTTCCATATCCTCCACCCCTTAATTTTGGTTCACATAGCAGATCAGGGGGCCCAGACACTAACAGTGACAATAATGCATAAGTCCAGAGGCCCATTGAGATACTGGGGGTGAGAGGGAGCCAGTGAGGTTTCTGGTTTCTGGATGTATGTATTCTGTCCTCTAGAGAGAGGACAATATTTTGGAACAAGAATTATTCATAATAATTTTCCACAGCCTGAGAAAATAGTCTCAAGAGAATCAATTGCATTTGCTCTGATTGCAGCCTCACTAAGCAACCTTGCTGGCTAATTGGGTCTCCCAGGTAACCTGAAGGGCATTCTGGCTCATTATGGATCAATCTTTGAGAGTCTAATTAGGAACGTCTTGAGAGCCTGGTCAAATCAGGTTGCATCTACTACTGGAGGGGTCTGTTCTGCAAATTGAAGCTCAAGCCCCATACCTTGATGCCTAGGCTGAAGGGCTGCTGGCTCGGGATTTCTGGTGCCTTTAGAAGCTAATTATTAGCACTTGGGTAAGGATGATGGTGAGGGGCAGAATGAACGTCATAACCCAGCAAGTACCGTGGAGGCGGAGTTAGCCTACTGGGACCACCAGGGATGGAGTGGCCCTTGAGAATAACAGTTGTGAGCCGTGCTGGTGAGTGGTGTCCTTGGACCCTGGCACTTTCACTTTTAGGAATCAGTCCTAGGGATGCAATCTGAGAACTGGGGAAAACATCTACTCATGTTCATTAGAGTCTTGTTTATAATATTAAAAATAAATTAACCACTTCCCAACATTCTGGGCTGTCATTCCCTCGTCCCTCCTACTTGTTCTAGAAGGGAAAAACTCCACCTGGGAAAACCCCCATGACACTCTTACTCTAGACTCGAGCTGAGGTCTGTTACTGGAAAAAAAAAAAATTATACCGTCCTGGTGCCGCAGTCTTGGCTGGGCACAGAATCACGAGCCACTCAAGCAGGAACAAAACTTTATTTTGAAAAAGCCGCCAACACTCTCAGCGCCAGCAAGCAAAAAACCGGTCCTCCCACGCGGGCGTCTAACCGGAACCGCCGTTTCCCGGAACCCCGGGTCCCCCGGGTCCCCCGGACCTCCCCCGGAATTTCCTCCTACTATCCTTCCCCAACCAATGGGAACTCTCCATGAGTCCCCGTAACATGAGTCCAGTAGTAGGCCAAGGTGAACAGCAGGAGCCCAATTTGCATATGAATGTAAATCTTAGCATAATAATACCTCAGTGGCTAGCTGGCTTTACAACCAAAGGTGCCATACATCATATATTTTGCTTGTGGCTCCTAGCATCTGCCCCCTTCTGTTTAATTAAGTAACAAGCAATGTGGCTAGGGACCGTGCCTGGTAGGTTGTCCAATTTAACATATGGTTCTTACCCGTCATGGGAGAACTGACCTTTAGGCGTCAGCTTCCTGTCTTAGGTTGAATCCACTGTAATCAGAGCAACCCGTCCCTGACTACCGGTCCAGCATTCAGCCATGCTTGTGGATAGGCCTATGCACCAGTGGGGGGGTGAGGTTCTTGCCTCACCTCTGTTGGCCCCCAAATTTTGCCTTGGTGCCAGTGGGGGGGTAAGGTTCTTTGCCTCACCTCTGTTGGCCCCCAAATTTTAGACCATCACTAGTAGAAGGGAGGAGGATACAGAAATGCCACGACACCAAGCCAATTGATGGCTCCTTGGAAAAATTGCGTCACTGGTGACACCATCAGCAAAGATATGCCAGTATTACCACAATAAACATGGGGTGAGCTGGCAAGGAAATTGCATCACTGGTGACACCATCAGCAAAGATATGCCAGCAGTACCACAATTTGGTGCACCAGATGATATTTTACAATGTATGTAACTGATATATAGTCCAGGCAAGTTCTGCAAGCAGTTCAAATTGGAGGAGTCTATCAATATGTCCATTTTCTCCCAAAGTAAATCAAGTCCTTGATAGCATTACTTGTTGAGTTATATTCATTGATGTATCAGTTTATACAGTTTACTGTGATTGCTATCATAGAAGCTGTAGTTTGGTTTTATCTCAGTCTTCACTGGAATTGGGATGGAGATGGAAATTCTGGCAATGATGTTAAAGAGACATTATCCTGAACAGAATTATTAAATATAATAAAAAGGAAAGGTGAAAGTAAACAAACAGATCTGTTAAACTCCTTTAAAAACAATCCTTAACAGTTGTTTACCAAATTTAAATTAGCAAACAAACAGATCTGTTAACTTTTTTTAAAAACAATCATTAACAGCTGTTTACCTAATTTAAATTAAACTATATAAATCACGTGAATAAAGAAAAAATTCGGATCCATTTTTTCATGAGCGCTCCTCATATAAGAAATATGGACATACACACATACAGACATACAACACAAAACAGAAGTGTGCACACAACATACAACACATAAGACAATAGTAAATAAAGGCCTTGTAACTATACCTAGGTGAAATCTCCATTGCAATGTTTAAAAACTCCACAGTCAAAAAATAAAACACAGTCAAAAAATAAAACTGATCAGAAAACATTAACCTAGGTTTGTATGAGCTCAAAAATAAAATAGAACTTTATGATGTGGAAAAATGCAATAATAAAATAGATATTGAAAAAAACACCTTGGTTAATCACTGTCGCAGATGTAAGAATAGCCAAGCTGGAGCTTTGGATGTCAGCTGTTATGGATTTGAGTCAAATCATCTTCTTTTTCTGTAGAAATTGTTTTAGTTAATCTCTCTGGAATCCAAATCGGTTGCTGTTCATCCTGTGGGAAAACACAGACAGCGCCCCGATTCCAGACTATCACTGGATCCGGGCCTTTCCATTGTCCTGTTAGAATATCTTTCCAAAGTACCTTAGGCTTATGTACATTTTTGGGGTACAAATGTCTTTCCGTAGCACTAAGTCCCGATGAATCTAAATTTAAAAAGTTTAGAGTAAAAAGGGTTATTTTAAGTTTATCTTTGGGGGATATATACCCCTTTCCAATTCCCTCCTTTTGTTTTAATAAGTACATTTTAATAGTTTGATGAGCTCTTTCAACTATGCCTTGTCCCTGTGGATTGTATGGAATTCCTGTTATGTGAGTAATACCAAATGATGA
The DNA here is from genome assembly GCF_964194105.1 of Spermophilus citellus. Lineage (NCBI taxonomy): Eukaryota > Metazoa > Chordata > Mammalia > Rodentia > Sciuridae > Spermophilus > Spermophilus citellus. The sequence goes on along the minus strand of NC_138184.1, from coordinate 225,004,489 downwards.
GCAAAATTGTTTAAAAGAGGTGGAAGTATAACCAGGACCGTTGTCCGTTTTTAACTGTTTTGGAACGCCCACAGTGGCAAAATTTTGTAAGCAATGAGCTATAACATCTTTAGTTTTTTCTCCGGCATGAAGGGAGCCCATCAAAAATCCGGAAGAGGTATCAACTGTAACATGTAAATATTTTAATTTTCCAAATTCTGGCAAGTGTGTGACGTCCATCTGCCAAATATGGTTAGGTATCAGTCCTCTAGGATTGACTCCAAGATTAACTTGTGGTAAAAATGTCACACAATTTTGACATTGTTTTATTATATGTCTGGCTTGTTCTTTAGTTATTTTAAAACGCTTTTGTAAAGTATTAGCATTGACATGGAACCTTTTATGAAAATTTATAGTTTTTTCTATTGTGGAGAAAATATGTATGTCATGTGTAGATTTATCTGCTAGTTCATTGCCCATACTAAGGGCTCCAGGCAATCCTGTATGTGCCCTGATATGTCATATAAAGAATGGATCATTTCTGTCCCAGATTAGACTTTGTATAGCAGAAAACAAAGAGAAAACAGTAGAAGAAGGTAAGATCCTACCAGCATCTTCAAGGGATACTATAGCATTAACTACATACTGACTATCAGAAAATAAATTAAATACAGAATCTTTAAACATCATAAAAGCTTGTAATACTGCATTAAGCTCTACCTTTTGAGCTGATTGTTTGGGTACTAAAAATGTAAAAGTTTGATCAGGTGTAACTATTGCTGCTGTACCATTATTTGACCCATCAGTGAATATATTTGGAGCATTCATGATAGGGGTTTTTCTTGTCATTTTTGGAAAAACTACAGGATGCTTAGACCAAAAAGACAACAAAGGATTAGATGGTAAGTGATTATCAAATGAAACACTAGTTTTACACATGATTATTGCCCAAGTATTTAACTCATTAGCTAACTCATCAATTTGATCCATAGTATATGGAGTGATAATTTTATTGGGAGAAATCCCAAACACTCCCTTAGCTGCTTTTATTCCTTTGAGTATTAATTGTCCTACAGCCTCAGGATATCTAGTAAGAATAGTGTTAGGAGAATAAGATAAATGTATCCACAATAATGGACCTTCCTGCCAAAATACTCCTGTAGGAATATTTTTTGTTGGTAGTACAATAAATAATAAAGGCAAACTTATATCAATTCTATCCAAATGCATATTTTCCATATACTTTTCAATGATTTTTAATGTTTTTCTTGCTTCAGGCGTTAACATGCGGGGTGAATTTGGATCTGATGGACCTTTTAGAATATCAAATAAAGGTCCTAACTCTCCTGTTGGTATGCCTAGATAAGGCCTTATCCAATTTATGTCTCCCAATAATTTTTGAAAGTCATTAAGTGATTTGAGTTGATCTACTCGTATTTGAATTTTTGGTGGACGGACCATGGTTGAGGATAATAGAACTCCTAAATAATTAATTGGAAGATTTAATTGTACTTTATCTATTGCTATCTCTAGATTATAATTTTTTAATAAGTTTGTAAGTGTGGCATAACATTCTAGCAATGTGTTTTTATCTTTATGTGCCAATAACACATCATCCATATAGTGAAATATTTGTAGTTCAGGATTTTGGTTTTTAAGTGGCTGGATTGCTTTATTAACATAAATTTGACACATAGTTGGGCTGTTAGCCATCCCTTGAGGGAGTACTTTCCATTCATATCTCTGATCAGGACCTTCATGATTCAGTGCAGGGATAGTAAATGCAAAATGTGGACTATCCTCGGGATGAATTGGAATTGAAAAGAAACAATCTTTAATATCTATAGCTAAAACATGCCAGGTTTTTGGTAAAGCAGACAATTGAGGAATCCCTGATTGAGCAGGTCCCATAATAACCATCTCATTATTAATGGCTCTTAAATCTTGTAATAATCTCCATTTACCAGATTTCTTTTTAATGACAAAAATGGGAGTATTATGGGGGGATACGGAAGGTTGTATATGTCCTTCCGCTAATTGTTGTCTGACCAAGTCATGGGCTACTTGTATCTTTTCTTTAGTCAGGGGCCACTGAGGAACCCACACTGGTCTTTCTGATTTCCAAGTAATTTTGATTGTCTCAGTGGCCCTTTCTGAAAACCCAATTCATGTCTATTTATTTCTTGATCTATTTGAATAGGTGCTGTCATACCTTGTTCTTGTTCTCTTAATCTTTTTTCTTTCCTAAAGCCTTGTTTAGCCCTAGTAGTGGGCACGTTAGGATTGATGTTATTTGTTAATGTCAATCCTAATTGATCTAGGACATCTCGTCCCCATAAATTTACAGGAAGATGATCCAATACATAGGGCTGTATAGTTCCTTCACATCCTTTAGGATCCCTCCAATCTAATACCATAGCACTTCTATGGGGATTTGTTGCCACTCCTAGGCCTCGAAGCGTTTGAGTGGCTTGTTGTAATGGCCAATGTTCTGGCCATTCTTGACGAGATATTATGCTGAGGTCAGCACCTGTGTCCAGCAGCCCATTAAAGTCATGTCCTTGAATATTTAATTTTAGCATTGGGCGAGAATCTAAATTTAAAGACAGCATAGCCCAATCTACACCTGTGGAGCCTAATCCCTTGGAACCTCTTTCTACATTACAACTGGAAAATTTATCATGCAGGCTGGGTATTATTAATAACTGTGCTATTCTATCTCCTGGTGAAATTACTGATATACCTCTTGGAGAACTAGCTATAATTTTTATTTCACCCTCATAATCGGGATCAATTACCCCAGGACTTATCATAAGTCCTTTTAGTGTAGAAGAACTGCGTCCCAATAATAAGCCTACTGTTCCCTGGGGAAGAGGTCCTTTTACTCCTGTGGGAATGATTTGAATTCCCATCTCTGGGGTTAGTACTGCTCTGGCAGAGGCGCAGATGTCCAGCCCTGCGCTACCTCTAGTTTGTCTGATGAGGGATTTAATGGATAATGCGTCCTGGGCACTACCTTGATGGTGCTGTTGGGTTCCTCCATTGCCCCATATATTTGTGGTTTTGGGCCCCGGGGCATTGGGCCCTCTAGTCCGTTTTTTGGCAATGGAGCCTGATACCTTTCTCCACGATATTGTGGGTAAACACTTGGTCCTTGTCCGTTTTTTGATAACGGAATACCCTCTATGGTGGTTTGAGAACGGCATTCATTAGCCCAATGTTTCCCTCTATGGCATCGTGGGCAAATACCCGGTATTCTATTCCTTTGATATCCAGCTTTGTTAAACCCTCCTCTTACGGGGCAACTCCTTTTAAAATGTCCTGTTTGATTACAATTATAGCATGTTTTTGGCCTGGCATCTAAAGCCTATTGTACTGCTGCTAAGACTTGCCCTTGTTCATTAATGTCTCTACATAATTTAATATATGTGTTTAAATCTTCATGTCTCCATGGTCTAATGACCTCTCTGCAGCAACGATTTGCTTGGTCATAAGCCAGTTGTTTTATAAATGGCATTACCTGTTCTGTATTACCAAATATCCTAGAGGCTGACTGAATAAGTCTATCTACAAATTCAGCGTAAGGTTCATTAGTTCCTTGTATTACCTTAGATAATTGACCTTGTAAGTCTCCATGCCCCTGTAAAGTTTTCCATGCCCTAACTGCATCTACAGCAATTTGTGCGTATACGCCAGGGTCATATTCAATTTGTTGTCTTTGACCCTCATATGGTCCCTTTCCCAATAGCATGTCCATATTTCTTTGAGGATAACCAGCTTCTGCATTTCGCCTAGCTGTCTCCATGCAAAATTCCTCATTGGCAATCTTCCATAACAAATATTGTCCTCCGTTTAGCACAGATCGACACATGTTAGCCCAATCTGCTGGTGTCATGTCCAAGTTGGTAACAGATTCGACCATGCTTATTGTGAAGGGAGCTTGCGGCCCATAGGTCGTTACAGCCTCCTTTAATTGCTTTATTGTTTTGAAATCTAAAGCACGGTGAATTCATTGCCCTCCTGCCTGCTCAAGTACAGGGCATGCTAATCTTTGGGGTCCTGCCTCAGAATTCCGTCCATCAACTACGGGAGTTGAGGGCCGCTCAGCGGTAGATGGAGCTGTTGGTTGAGTTACGCCCTCTGGTGATAGAACGGAGTTAGTAGCAACCTCCTGTTGTAATTCTCCACCTGATGGCTGCTTTTCCTCTAAGCTTGCTTTCTTTAAATTCTCCTCTGTCTGACTAGCTTGAGAGACCTTCTCTTTTGCTTGACCTAGCGTTTTTTCTACCATAGTCTGGACCTCTAACAATTTACTTAGCAGTTTTTTGGTTTGTTTTTTACTGGATTCTAATCTACTATAAAGGTAACGTAACCCAATAAGATAGGATAAAACAAAGCCGAAACAGAATGAAACAAAAACGGAACAGACAATGGTTGTATCAATTTTCTCTTTCTCAGGGCCGAATAACTTCAAACCTTGAGCCAACCATTTTTCCCAGTTCGCCTGAGAAAATTCTAGGGCTAGGGAGCTTGAAATAAAAACAAAATAAATCAAAACAAGAACACATTGTTTTTCTAAATGTTCACCCATTCTGTCGCCTTCCCTCAGGGGCGAGCAGTTTTACTCACCTCTAAGTTTCAGGCGTTCCCCGTACGGGCCACCAAATGCCGCAGTCTTGGCTGGGCACAGAATCACGAGCCACTCAAGCAGGAACAAAACTTTATTTTGAAAAAGCCGCCAACACTCTCAGCGCCAGCAAGCAAAAAACCGGTCCTCCCACGCGGGCGTCTAACCGGAACCGCCGTTTCCCGGAACCCCGGGTCCCCCGGACCTCCCCCGGAATTTCCTCCTACTATCCTTCCCCAACCAATGGGAACTCTCCATGAGTCCCCGTAACATGAGTCCAGTAGTAGGCCAAGGTGAACAGCAGGAGCCCAATTTGCATATGAATGTAAATCTTAGCATAATAATACCTCAGTGGCTAGCTGGCTTTACAACCAAAGGTGCCATACATCATATATTTTGCTTGTGGCTCCTAGCACTGGTATGTTAGTTTGCCAGGATTGTCACAGCAAAAAGTCACCGACTGGATGGATTGAAAAACAGGATTTTAATTTCTTTCAATTCTGGAGGCTGGACGTCTGAGATCAAGGTTGGCTCCTTCCCAGGTCCCTCTGCTTGACGTCCTTCTGTGTCTCCATGCAGTTCTCTCTGTGTGTCTGTGCCCCACCTCCTCTTCTATTAATAAGGGTACCACTGGTCACATTGGATCAGGGCCATCCTAATGACATTGTGTCTGTGTGTGGTCCTGGAGATGGAACCCAGGACCTGTATGTACCAGGCAAGTGCTTTCTACCACTGAACTACATCCCCAGACATTTTTTTAAATTATTTTTAAAGAATTTTGAGACAGAATCTCACTAAGATGCTGAGGCTGGCCTCAAACTTGGGATTCTCCCAGCAGCCTCCCAAATATCTGGGGTTACAGGTGTGTACCACCTCACTGGCCTAATGACCTCGTTTTAACTTAATTACCTCTGAAAACACCCTATCTCGAAATACAGTCACACTCTGAGGTCCTGTGGGGTTAGGACTCCATACATTGTGTCCTAGGGGACACAATGCAGCCCATAACCCCTGATAAGTAGCACTCTTGTTGCAAGCCATGAGCTCAGCTCTGCTGTGGGCATCCCATGCTGCTCAGGATCTCCCTCGCTCCTCTAGCCTGTGCTCTTCCCAGCTCCTGGATGACAGCAGCATAGCTTCTCCTCCCCCCAATTTCCAACATTCTCTCCGCTCCCCACCCTCAGCTGGGGTCCTCACTGCATATTTAACCAATTGGACCCCCTGCTCTGCCACATCAACTTCCTGATTCTGCTTCCCTGGGTGGAGAATATATCCTTGCTCCTACTGAGAGTCAAGACCTCCTTTGGCCTCTGTATTCCTCCCTCCCACCTCCTGCCACGTCACCCTTGGCCATTCCTCCTGCTCCTTCCTCACCAGCTTTCTTCTCTAGGAGCACGTATGCCTTGCCCCCTCCTCCTGGGCTGCTGCTGTTCTCTGTTGTGACCCAGCCGTCTACATCGCCATTTCCTTCCCCTCCCTCTCTCCTAACTCACTCTGAGTTTCTGTTTTCACACTCACTGAGTCAAAGTCGTCAATGACATTCATGCTACTAAGTCCAACGACCCAATGGTCCACCTCTTCCTTGATTCCTTCCCATATTATTAACATTATTTGTTTTTGTACTGGGGATTGAACTCAGGGGTCCTCGACCACAGGGCCACATTCTCAGCCCTTTTTTATATTTGATTTAGACACAGGGTCTCACTGAGTTGCTTAACACCTTACTTTTGCTGAGGCTGGCTTTGAGGTGATCCTGCTGCCTCATCCTACCAAGCTGCTGGGATTACAGGCCTGCGCCACCACGCGGGGCTTAACATTTTTATTTATTTATTATTTATTTTTATGCTGGCAATTGAACCCAGGGATTTGCATATGCTAGGCAAGGAAGGGCTGCCAGTAAAGCACACTGTTGTCCCTTGTTAAGGATTTTTAGTACAGTACACTTGTCACACCCAAGGAACCAACATTGACAGATCAGTATTAACTGAATTCCATTCTCTGTTCAGTTTACCCTCAGGTTCACGGAAGCCCTTTCTGTCCTAGTGTCCCTCTCAGGGTGCTGCATTGCCATTAGTTGTCCTGTCTCCTGAGGTATTTTTGATTGAGACAGTTCTCAAAATTCGCAGTTGTAATGTCCTTAACAGGTTTTTGTTCTTGTTGTTTCGTTTTCTTGGGGGGTTTTGTTGTTGTTGTTTGGTACCAGGGATCGAACCTAAGGGTGTTCAACCACAGAGCAACATCCCCACTCCTTTTTATGTGTTTTTTTTTAACCTTTTAAATTAAAAAAAAAAGAAATTATTTATTCTAGTTAGTTATCCATGACAGTAGAAGGCACTTTGACACTTCATGCATAAATGGGGTGTAACTTCTCATCCTTTGGCTGTGCATGGTAAAGAGTGCCACCAGTCGTGTAGTCATATGTGCATGTAGGGTGATAATGTCTGATTCATTCTGCTACCTTCCTCCCCCTCTGCCCTCCCCTCGCTTTGCTCCCCTCTGCCTAATCCAATGTACCTCTATTCTTTCTTAGCAGAGTCTCACCAAGTTGCTGAGGCTGACCCTGGACTTGCGATCCTCCTGCCTCAGCCTCCCAAATCGCTGGGATTACAGGCAGGCGCTCCCACACCCAGCTTCCTTGATGGTTTTGAAGAGTACATCTCAGGTATTTCATAGAATGTTCACAACTTGGATTTGTCCAATGTTTTTATCATTAGACTAGAGTAATGGGTTTGGGGAGGAAGTTCCTGACGGTATAAGGTTATTCTCATGTTTATATATCTCTCCTCCTGATGTTGGTATGTATCCTTAGGTATTATCAACACACAGATGTTAACCTCAATCACCTGGCTGTGAAGTAACTATTTTTCTCCTTTCCATATTGTATTCTTTTTTTTTTCCCATATTTTACTCTTTGGAAGGAAGTTGCTACAAACAGTTTACACTTAGGAGTTAAGTTACATAACCACATAAAAGTATCTGCATAAATTATTTGAAATTCTTTTACCCGGGGGGAGGAAGATGGCAGCGAAGGGAGTGCATCACCCCAGTGCGCCGCGTCACTGTTCGGGAGAAAGACTAGGTGAAACAGCTGAAGGCTATCTTGTTGGGAATTTCCAGTGAAATTAAGGTGCTCCAGAATCTAGTGGACGGATTTCCATCGCGCGAGGTTCGGCTGCGGGGGCTCGGACACGGGCGATTTCTCCGCACGGAGGGTCGCGCCCCGCAGCTGGAGTCTGCGGCGCGTGCTGGGAAGCGGCGAGGTCCCGGAGCACGGGTGCAGCGATGCGGATTCTGGGGTCTCCTGCCAGTGGTGCAATGGCTGTGCTTAGTGCTGAGTTCCGGCTTTGAGACAGAGGAGAGAAGCGGTCCAGTTCGGTTCTCGACACCGGTCGGACCACGGAGGAGGACAGCAGCCGCCATCTTGGAGAGCTGATGGAATCATCCCTGTTTTCTACTGATCTCAGCTCATTCAGCTACGGAACAGGTGATTTCAGGCTGGTATTTGCCTGCGTCTCGCAGACAGATCGTTCAGGCTCGGGGCTGGAGAACCAGTGGAGAATACTCCTAGGGGCTCGCTCCTGGCAAGGCGTGCGCCGGGCTCTGAGCAGCCGGATTCTGGTTCCAGGGGCTGCTTTGGCCTAGGGCTGGGGAACCTGCGGAGACTGCGTGTTGAGGCCAGCTCCAAGTGGAGCGTGCGCTGAGCTCAGGGCGGCTGTGTTCTGACTCCCGGAACAGTTTTGGCCCAGGGCTGGGGAGCCCACGGGGACTGCGTCTTTGAGCCTGCTCCCAGCGGAGCATGCACCCAGCTCAGAGAGCTTGGAGCGCCAGGCTCTGGCTCCCGGAGTTGCTTTGGCCTTGGGCAGGGGAACCCGCGGGGGTCGCTCCTTGGAGCCTGCTCCTAGCGGAGCGTGAGCCAGGATCGGAGAGGCCGGGTTCTGGCTCCCGAAGCTGCTTTGGCCCAGGGTTGGGGAACCTGCGGTGACTGCTTCTCGGTCCGGGTCCTGCTGGGTGTTGTGGGGGCCAGGGGTCAGAGTGGAGCTGCTGCCTGCGCCCAGAGCAGGCCAAGTGACCCGCCGGCATGGTATCACGACACCCCAACTGCAGCTGGGGCCAAAGAGAGTAGCCACCCACGCCTAGAACAGGACCAGCGACCCGATCGTGTGGTAGCCAAGTCACCCCATTTGGAGTAGGGGCTGTGCAGAGCCGCCCTCTGAGCCTGCAAGGTAGGCAGACCTGCGATCCACTGGCAGGACAGGCCCGGTAGCCTGCCAGCGTGGTGGACACGTAGCACCGAGGCAGTCACGTCACACTGGTTGGAGTGGGGGTGGAGCAGAGCCGCCGCCTGTGTCCGGAAAAGGCCCAGCGACCCGTTGGAGAGGCAGTCAGGTACCCCCATTGGGAGTGGGGGCTGAGCAGAACTGCCGCCCGAGCCCGCAAGGTAGGCAGACCTGCGACCCACCGGCAGAACAGGCTTAGAGGCCTGCCAGCGTGGTAGACACGTCACACCAATTGGAGTAGGGGCTGAGCAGAGCCACCACCCACATCCGGATCAGGACCAACGACCCGAGGGCGTGGTAGTTACGTCACCACAATTGGAGTGCGGGCAGAGTAGAGCCGCCACCCGCGCCCGCAGGGTGGGCAGACCTGCGACCGACCAGAGTGGTAGACAGATCACCCTAATTAGAGGAGGAGCACAGCCACTACCCGCCCTGCAAGGGAGATTTTCCAACTATACAAGAGCAATATAAATAAATAGGGGGAAAATTTCAAAAACACAACAGTTTCACCAAGCAGAAAGAAACGCGAGCAGCATGAAAAGACAAGGAAAGAAAGGACCACAAGCAATGCAGGTCAACTCAACTTTAGAAGAGGTAATAGCTGCAACAGATGGAATGTCAGAAAAAGAGTTCAGGATATACATGCTTCAGATGATCTGGACTCTCAAGGAAGACATGAGACAGCAAAATCAGACAATGAAAGATCACATTGACAAGGAACTACATAAACAAATCCAGGAAGTAAAAGATCAATTACACAGGGAGATAGAGGTAATAAAAAACAAACAAATAGAAATCCTAGAAATGCAGGAAGCAATAAACCAACTTAAAAACTCAATTGAGAACACTACCAGCAGAGTAGATCACTTAGAAGATAGAACATCAGACAACGAAGACAAAGTATTTCAACTTGAAAAGAACATAGACAGCTCAGCAAGACTGCTAAGAAACCATGAGCAGAACATCCAAGAAATATGGGATAACATTAAAAGACCAAACTTAAGAGTCATTGGGATACAGGAAGGCACAGAGCTCCAAACCAAAGGAATAAACAATCTATTCAATGAAATAATACGAGAAAACTTCCCAGACTTGAAGAATGAGACAGAATCCCAAATCCTAGAAGCCTATAGGACGCCGAATGTGCAAAATCATAAGAGATCCACACCTAGACACATTATAATGAAGATGCCCAACATACAGAATAAGGAGAGAATTTTAAAAGCTACAAGAGAAAGGAAGCAGATTACATTTAGTGGTAAACCAATCAGGATAACAGCTGATCTCACAACACAGACTCTGAAAGCTAGAAGATCCTGGAATAACATATTTCAAACACTGAAAGAAAATGGGTTCCAACCAAGAATCGTGTATCCGGTGAAATTAAGCTTCAGGATGGAAGATGAAATTAAAACCTTCCACAATAAACAAAAGTTAAAAGAATTCGCAGCTAGAAAACCATCTCTTCAAAAAATCCTTGGCAAAACATTACAGGAAGAGGAAATGGAAAATAACAATGAAAACCAACAGTGGGAGGTAGGACAGTAAAGGGGGGAAAGTAATCAAAGAGGAAAACAAATCAGGTTTAGTAACATTAATAAACAAATATGGCTGGAAGAACAAACCATATCTCAATAATAACCCTAAATGTTAATGGCTTAAACTCACCAATTAAGAGACACAGGCTAGTTGAATGGATCACAAAACAAGACCCAACAATATGCTGCCTACAGGAGATGCATTTGATAGGAAAAGATATACATAGACTGAAGGTGAAAGGTTGGGAAAAATCATATCACTCATATGGACTGCGGAAACAAGCAGGAGTGTCCATACTCATATCAAATAAAATAGATTTCAAGCCAAAGTTAATCAAAAGGGATAAAGAGGGACACTGCATACTGCTCAAGGGAACCATACACCAAAAAGACATAACAATCATAAATATATATGCCCCAAACAATGGTGCAGCTATGTTCGTCAAGCAAACTCTTCTCAAGTTCAAGAGTCTAATAGACCACCACACAATAATTATGGGAGACTTCAACACACCTCTCTCACCACTGGACAGATCTTCCAAACAAAAGTTAAATAAGGAAACTATAGAACTCAATAACACAATTAACAACCTAGATTTAATTGACATATATAGATTATACCACCCAACATCAAGCAGTTACACTTTTTTCTCAGCAGCACATGGATCCTTCTCAAAAATAGATCATATATTATGTCACAGGGCAACTCCTAGACAATATAAAGGAGTAGAGATAATACCATGCATCCTATCTGATCATAATGGAATGAAACTGAAAATCAACGATAAAAGAAGGAAGGAAAAATCATGCATCACTTGGAGAATGAACAATAGGTTACTGAATGATCAATGGGTTTTAGAAGACATCAAGGAGGAAATTAAAAAATTCTTAGAGATAAATGAAAACACAGACACAACATATCGGAATCTATGGGACACATTGAAAGCAGTTCTAAGAGGAAAATTCATTGCTTGGAGTTCATTCCTTAAAAAAAGAAAAAACCAACAAATAAATGATCTCATACTTCATCTCAAAATCCTAGAAAAAGAAGAGCAAAACAACAGCAAAAGAAGTAGAAGGCAAGAAATAATTAAAATCAGAGCTGAAATTAATGAAATTGAAACAAAAGAAACAATTGAAAAAATTGACAAAACTAAAAGTTGGTTCTTTGAAAAAATAAATAAAATTAACAGACCCTTAGCCATGCTAACGAAGAGAAGAAGAGAGAGAACTCAAATTACTAGCATACGGGATGAAAAAGGCAATATCACAACAGACACTTCAGAAAAACAGAAGATAATCAGAAATTATTTTGAAGCCTTATACTCCAATAAAATAGAAGATAGTGAAGGCATAGATAAATTTCTTAAGTCATATGATCTGCCCAGATTGAGTCAGGAGGATATAGACAACCTAAACAGACCAATAACAATTGAGGAAATAGAAGAAATCATCAAAAGACTACCAACTAAGAAAAGCCCAGGACCGGATGGGTATACAGCAGAGTTTTACAAAACCTTTAAAGAGGAACTAACACCAATACTTTTCAAGCTATTTCAGGAAATAGAAAAAGAGGGAGAACTTCCAAATACATTCTATGAGGCCAACATCACCCTGATGCCTAAACCAGACAAAGACACTTCAAAGAAAGAAAACTACAGACCAATATCTCTAATGAACCTAGATGCAAAAATCCTCAATAAAATTCTGGCGAATCAGATTCAAAAACATATCAAAAAAATTATACACCATGATCAAGTAGGATTCATCCCTGGGATGCAAGGCTGGTTCAATATACGGAAATCAATAAATGTTATTCACCACATCAATAGACTTAAAAATAAGAACCATATGATCATCTCGATAGATGCAGAAAAAGCATTCGACAAGGTACAGCATCCCTTTATGTTCAAAACTCTAGAAAAATTAGGGATAACAGGATCATACCTCAACATTGTAAAAGCAATCTATGATAAGCCACAGGCCAGCATCATTCTGAATGGAGAAAAATTGAAGGCATTCCCTCTAAGATCTGGTACAAGACAGGGATGCCCTCTCTCACCACTTCTGTTCAACATAGTCCTCGAAACACTGGCCAGAGCAATTAGACAGACAAAAGAAATTAAAGGCATAAAAATAGGAAAAGAAGAACTTAAATTATCACTATTTGCAGATGACATGATTCTATACCTAGCAGACCCAAAAGGGTCTACAAAGAAACTATTAGAGCTAATAAATGAATTCAGCAAAGTGGCAGGATATAAAATCAACACGCATAATTCAAATGCATTCCTGTATATCAGCGACAAATCCTCTGAAACGGAAATGAGGACAACTACTCCATTCACAATATCCCCCCGAAAAATAAAATACTTGGGAATCAACCTAACAAAAGAGGTGAAAGACTTATACAATGAAAACTACAGAACCCTAAAGAGAGATATAGAAGAAGACCTTAGAAGATGGAAAAATATACCCTGTTCATGGATAGGCAGAACTAACATCATCAAAATGGCGATATTACCAAAAGTTCTCTATAAGTTCAATGCAATGCCAATCAAAATCCCAACAGCATTTCTTGTAGAAATAGATAAAACAATCATGAAATTCATATGGAATAATAAAAGACCCAGAATAGCAAAAACAATGCTAAGCAGGAAGTGTGAATCAGGCGGTATAGCGATACCAGACTTCAAACTATACTACAGAGCAATAGTAACAAAAACAGCATGGTACTGGTACCAAAACAGGCGGGTGGACCAATGGTACAGAATAGAGGACACAGTAACCAATCCACAAAACTACAACTATCTTATATTTGATAAAGGGGCTAAAAGCATGCAGTGGAGGAAGGATAGCATCTTCAACAAATGGTGCTGGGAAAACTGGAAATCCATTTGCATCAAAATGAAACTGAATCCCTTTCTCTCGCCATGCACAAAAGTTAACTCAAAATGGATCAAGGAGCTTGATATTAAATCAGAGACACGGCATCTGATAGAAGAAAAAGTTGGCTATGATCTACATACTGTGGGGTCGGGCTCCAAATTCCTCAATAGGACACCCATAGCGCAAGAGTTAACAACTAGAATCAACAAATGGGACTTACTCAAACTAAAAAGTTTTTTCTCAGCAAAAGAAACAATAAGAGAGGAGCCTACATCCTGGGAACAAATCTTTACTCCTCACACTTCAGATAGAGCCCTAATATCCAGAGTATACAAAGAACTCAAAAAATTAGACAATAAGATAACAAATAACCCAATCAACAAATGGGCCAAGAACCTGAACAGACACTTCTCAGAGGAGGACATACAATCAATCAACAAGTACATGAAAAAATGCTCACCATCGCTAGCAGTCAGAGAAATGCAAATCAAAACCACCCTAAGATACCATCTCACTCCAGTAAGATTGGCAGCCATTATGAAGTCCAACAACAACAAGTGCTGGAGAGGATGTGGGGAAAAGGGTACACTTTTTCATTGTTGGTGGGACTGCAAATTGGTGCAGCCAATTTTGAAAGCAGTATGGAGATTTCTTGGAAAGCTGGGAATGGAACCACCATTTGACCCAGCTATTCCCCTTCTCAGTCTATTCCCTAAAGACCTAAAAAGAGCATGCTACAGGGACACTGCTACATCGATGTTCATAGCAGCACAATTCACGATAGCAAGATTGTGGAACCAACCTAGATGCCCTTCAATAGATGAATGGATAAAAAAAAAATGTGGCATTTATACACAATGGAGTATTACTCTGCATTAAAAAATGACAAAATCATAGAATTTGGAGGGAAATGGATGGCATTAGAGTAGATTATGCTAAGTGAAGCTAGCAAATCCTTAAAAAACAAATGCCAAATGACTGCTTTGATATAAGGGGAGTAACCAAGGACAGGGTAGGTACGAAGAGCTTGAGAAAAAGATTAACATTAAACAGGGATGAGAGGTGGGAGGGAAAGGGAGTGAGAAGGGAAATCGCATGGAAATGGAAGGTGATCCTCAGGGTTTTACAAAATTACATATAAGAGGAAATGAGGGGTAAGAGAAGAATAATACAAGTGGAAGAAATGATTTACAGTAGAGGGGGTAGAGAGAAATGGGGAAGGGCGGGGAGGGGAGGGGAGGGGGGATAGTAGAGAATAGGATAGACAGCAGAATACATCAGTCACTAGGATGGCAATATGTAAATCAGTGGAAGTGTAACTGATGTGATTCAGCAATCTGTATACGGGGTAAAAATGGGAGTTCATAACCCACTTGAATCAAACTGTGAAATATGATATATCAAGAACTATGTAATGTTTTGAACGACCAACAATAAAAAAAAAAAGAAATTCTTTTACCCAAGAGACTTAGCTGTTGTCCCCTATTTATTCACTCAATCATTTATTTATACCATGAATATTTATTTTATACTCTGGGTTACAATCTGATGCTATTGATTTCTTGCTTGCTTCCTCTGGAATCCCGCAGGGACTCTGGGCCAGTGCACAGTGCAGGTAGGGGCCACAACCACAATGCCAGACCCTTGGAAATCTGCCCAGGAACACATTGCCCGTGACTCATATGTTATCACCTCATCTCACCCTACTAATGCAGAAAACAGCCATTTAATATGTAACAGATTTTCTGTTTATTTTCAGGTAAGGGCTCCAATTGCTGTGGGTATCCAAACCTCAGACGTGGAGCCGACACAGCCCTATAGGGAATCCCCACAAAGTGATTGCCAAGTGAAGGGGCAATCCAGGCGGGGCTGCCCTGCATCCAGGCCCCACATGGAGGAGCCCTGCCAGTGCCAGACAGGGCTCCTCACCACAGGAGTGTTACAGTAGCACTGTTAGCTCGGAGATAGAGGAGACCCCTGGGCGTCCTAGCCTGTCCCTCTGTGCCGTCCCAAACCCTGCTCATGGTGTCTGTTTGCTGAAAACAACACAAGTCCCAATCCAACAGTCACTGCTTGAAAACCAGAGCAGTTTGCAGCATGGGCTCTGCAGTAGAAAACCGGGGCCCAACTTGGCATTGGGAGGTGGCAGACAACATGGGCACTTGGGTGTCTCTGTGGTCACTCTCCCCGCCCTCCAGGACAGGGGACATCCACAACCACCATCCTTAGCAAACCAAGTCTCCACGCAGGTGGCAGGGCTCTGCCTGCTGGGGGTTTTGAGCCCATTACTGGGGTAACAAAAGCAAAAGAGTGTGGCTTCTTGTGGCTTTTCACAGCATAGGGAGTTGCTAAGTGTCAACCTTTAAATAGCAAACACACAGAGACTCCCTGCAGAGTACTTGGGGGTAATACTCTGCTTCACAAGGGGGAACACAGGCCAGGAGAACCAGGGGCGGATTCCAGGGGTCTGGGTGAGGGACACACTAAAGGAAGAGGAACTCCATAAGCTGCCTGGCCAGGAGGATTCCCAACAAGGGTCCTCAAGGATCAACAAGAAGGGACAGTCGCCGACGTCCTCACAGAGGTCTCCTTTGTGCCAGGCTGTGGTTTTGTGGAATCTCTTGCCACAGTTCCTGTTCTCAGGCCCTGGGGGGTGAGCTCCCTCTCTTCCTGGCCTCCTGGCCCTTAATCAGGGCTCCACACAGGAGGTTCCAACAGGCTCCTCTGTATCCCCCGCAGCCAGCAGGGCCTTTCTGTAGTGTGCCATGTGTCATCACAGGAGCAGGGGACCAAGGGCCGCACAGTGCCCCTCCAGCCAGGAGGATTCTCTACTCCATCTGGAAAGAGGGGCCTCAGGCCACCTCACACTGGCCGTGCCTAAGCCCCTGGGCCCTGGCTCTGGTGGCTGTAGGTTCTCCCCTCTGGGAACAGAGCCTGGAAGCAGGGATGAGGGCTGAGCCCTGGGGCTGTGTGGGCAAGGGCTGGGTGGATCCTTATTCTTGGGACATCCCCGGGCAGATGTCCATCTGGGGCCAGGTGTACCAGCGTTGAGGACTTGGCAGAGGTGCTGGCCTGGGAAGGGACACCATTTGGACACCATTTGCAGTTTGTCCCAGGTACTTTCTCCCTGGGCTTGGAGTCGAGCCCAGGGCCTCACATATGCAAGGTGAGTGCTCCACCACTGAGCGCATCCCCAGTCCCGCACCCCGGACTTTCTGGCCTTCCCTTCTGTCAAATGCTGTCCTCTGAGCCACCCTCCTGTCCTGCTGCGACTTCACAGTTACCACCTTCTTGCTGTGTGGACAAGCCCAGGACTTCAGACTTGTGGCAGCTGGCAGTGTTACAGGGCTGGGGCCTTCCGAGAAACTGAGGTAATGCAAAGACCCCCCCACTTCTAAGCCCTGATTCTTCATTTACCCCCCGTCCTGCCCACTTTTCAGCCTGCCGTGGAGATGGGGTTCCCCTCGGTGAATGAACTGGCTGTGAAATAGAAGCTAAGGGAAATAAAATGGCCAAAAAAACACAGAACACAGAAAATAGTTTCAAAAGTGGAGGCAGGACGGGCAAGCTGATCAGATGGACCAAGCTTCTGCTCAGGACATTGCAAGAATCTTAAAGCACTTTAATTCTTCTCACTCCCACCTTGACCTATGTAATACCATTGTTTTTTTAATTATCTATGTATTTTTAAACTCAGACATTATTATTGTTATTTTATATAATCAGTATTCATTTATACTTATATAAATATACACATTTATACACACATGGAGCCCGCTTTATTCATATCAGTAAACATCAAAGAGATTCTGTTGAATGTTCTTCTCCAAAAAAGATTAAAGGTGGGCTGTTCCGTTCCTAACAGGTCACGCCCATTTCCGGAGCTACTGTGAGGAACCTTCCTGGCAGAGTGGAGGGAAAGGTCAGGCGCATCGGGCACTATTGCTGTGGGAGGGCCATGGGACGTTCCCAATGCCAGGCCTATCTCTCCCTGGCTACCTGCCAAGAGAAGGTCCTTATGTGTTTCAAGGATGGGTTACCACATCCCTGCTCTATGTTCTTTTTTCCCCTTATTTAAAAAAAATATATTATTTTTTATAATTCTATTTTTTTCCTCTCTTAGTTTGAAAGTTATTTCCTTTTGTTATTGTTGTTGTTAAAAATAGTTATCCTGGAGGTCACAGAACACATCCTTGGCACATCAAAATTCCACAGTGAAGGTACCTCTACCCTGTTCCCAGGATATTGCAAGAATCTTAAAGCACTTTAATTCTACTCACTCCCATCTTAACCTATGTAATACCATTGTTTTTTAATTATCTATGTATTTTTAAACTCAGACATTATTATTGTTATTTTATATAATCAGTATTCATTTATATTTATACACACATTTATTTTTTTTTCATTGTTCTTCTTTCCTTGCATATCCAACATGCCTTTTGTCTTTTCTGGCTAAATAATGTCCTCTGAAACTTTCTTTGAGGTGAGTTAGCTGATCATAAATATTATGTTTTTGTTTGCTAAAAAAAAAAATCTTCATGTCATCCTTAGAGAGCAGGAATATAGATATTCCAGGAGCCAGGAATATTTCTTCTATTCTCCAAGAAAGAAAGAAAAAAAAAAAGGAAGATTAACTTATGTGTTTTCCTGTATTAGAGAGGATTTATACTGAAAGAACAAAGAGAGGGGAATTTAAATAACAGAAATCAGCACAACTGGGGAGTAATGCCTGATTTCACAGATTGGAGGAAGCTGAAAGCTAAATGCCCTATGACTACACCCAGGTGAGGAGTGAGTACCCCCACCCCTGAAGAACCCCAGGGGGCCTCGGGAGGCAGCAGCCCAGCAGGCAGGCCTTCATTGCACCTGGAAGCAGGAGCATGGGTTGAAACTATTGCCCAAGCAGAAAGACCCCAGATCCCTGAGCCACAAAGGAACCTTGAGAGGCTGCCCTTCTGCTCTGGCAGGAGAGAGGCTAACCCAGCAGGGTATGACCCAGAGGGAGTCAGGACTCTGAGCATAAGCAATGGGTGCTCAATGCAAAACAGGTGTCATTCTGCTAAATGTATACAGTGTGGCTGGCACAGTAATGCATCTATAGAACTAGATGAGACAAAGTCCCTGTTCTCACGGAGCTTACATTCTAGAGAGGAATAGGCGAAGTCCTCATGATAAATTGTGAAACCCTCACCATCTCCTGCCCCTGTTGGTCGACACAGCCCATTGCCAGCCCTAGCTAGAGATGGGAAATACCATTTGGAGTCCTCTTTCGTGTGTGATATGCAAAATCAGTCTCTTCTGTCTGTCCCTATGATGAAGCATTGACCAACAAGGACCTCCAATACTTACAGAGAACCCAATCTGCATTAGACGCCTCTCCCTTAATTGTTGCTTATTGGTTCTGAATGGATACTGAAAGCTCCCCAGGCAACACCTCTAATAGGAAAGACATAGAAAAGAGCAACCAGAAAAAGAAAATGAGACAGTACCAAGAACACAAGAAAACGTCAAAAATATACATGAATCATTGCTGTCCCCAGAGAGATAAGGAAAGAGGAGGGTTGTACTGTGGGAGCCACTGTCTGAGTCCTGTCACTGAGGGGAGGTGGCTTTCAGATCACTGCATGCATGAAATACAAACAACAAAAGGACTTCAGAGAATAAGAAAGATGGCTCAGAAGTTTAAAATATGACAAAAGAAATAAAAAATTCAAGAGAAGAATTAAAAGAAAATTCATCCAGAAAGTAGAACAAAAAGATAATGAGAAAAATAGGAAGGGGAAGCAGATTTAAAAATTGGAGGATAGGGGCTGGGTTGTGGCTCAGTGGTGGAGCACTTGCCTAGTATGTGTGGGGCACTGGGTTCAATTCTCAGCACTGCATAAAAATAAGTGAAGAAAGTAAAGGTCCATCAACATCTAAAAAATATTTTAAAAATTGAAGGATAGATCTAGAAAGTCCAGATTTCTCTTTCTTTTCTTTTCTTTTTTCTTTTCTTTTTTTGGTACTGGGAACTGAACCCTGGGGGACTTAGCCACTGAGCCACACCCCCAGCCCCTTTATTAGAGATAGTGTCTTGCTAAGTTGCTGAGGCTGACTTTAAACTTGAAGTCCTCCTGCCTCAACCTCCCAAGCCGTTGGGATTAGAAAGTCCAACTTTCAAACAACAGAAGTCCAAAAGGAAAGAATTCAGAAGACAGAGAGGAGGACATTTCCCAGTGCACAAGTGATGAGCTTGCAGACAGGAGCTACCAACATTAAGACTCTCACCAGGGAGCCACGTTCTGAAATCATAGAATCTTAAAGGCTTCTATGGAAAGAGAGAGGGAAAGGGCAGATTCAGAGGATAAGGAATTAAAATCCCATTAAATTCTTAACAGTAACAATGAAAGTTAGAGAAAAACTGATATTAGTCAGCTTCTAATTGCTGATGAGAACAATTTAGAGAAGAGAAAGTTTATTTTAGCTTGTGGCTTCCGAGGTTCAGTCCATGGTCAGCCATTCCATTGCTCTGGGCCCAAGGGAGGTAGAATATCATGGCAGAAGGGTGTGGTAGAGAAAAGCAATTCAGGCCTTGGCAACCAGGAAGCAGAGGGTGCTCCACCCACCAGGGACAAAACATAAACCCCAAAGGCACACCCCCAGTGACTTACATCATCCAGCCACACACTCCCTGCCTACACTTGCCACCCGGTTAACCCATATCAGTGGATTAATCCACTTCTCAGGTTTCATCTCTCATAATCTAATAATTTCACCTCTGAATGTTCTTGCATTCTTACATTCTTTTGTGGGACGCCTCATATCGGAACTGCAACAGGGAGAAAAATTACTCCCAACTCTGGGCATGGAATCCCACATAAACTGCCAACTGAGCACGCCTTAGAAGAAGGCATCTGCAGAGATGCCAGGTCCCAGGGAACCACTGGAGGACACGCCAAGCTGATGCAACAGACCACGGAGGGCAGCAAGGGTAGAGACCCCAGGCCAGTGGGGGAAGGAGGTACCTGAATGACAGCTGGCAGCCAGCCCGCAGAGCAGGGGGCAGGCAGTTCAAGCAGGAAGATGGAGCACTTCAGAAGGCAGGTCTCCAGGAGATGTAAGAAAAGATTTACTCCTCTGTCAGAGTCACTGGGATGATTAACTGGGTTCATAAAAAGCAATGAATCACAAAACTCTCAGGGAAATAGTTATACAAGAGAGAAAAGCTAATCAAGGAATGCTATGAAACTCAGCTGTGGGCTGGTAGAGCCCTTGCTTAGCATGCATGAGGCACTAGGTTTGATTCTCAGCACCACATAAAAATAAAAAAAATAAAAATAAAGATATTGTGTCCACCTAAAACTAAAAAATAAATATTTTTTAAAAAAGGAAACTCAGCTGTAAAAATGTACTGACATGGATATTCTATAAATACTGAATATTGAGTTGCAAGACTGGAGGGAGAGGAAGTGTGTGGTGTAGTGGTGTGTGAGTGTGTGTGTGGGTGTGTGTGGTGTATACATATGGTATGTGGACACGGTGGTATGTGTATATGTGTGTGGGGTGTGTGCATATTTGTCAGTGTGTAATATATGTGTCTGTATATGTGTGTGGTATGTCTCTGTGTATGTGTGTGTATGTGGTGCCTGTGTATGTGTCTGTGTGTGGCATGTGGGGACATAGGGAGGAACAAGGCTTATACAAGAACAGAATTCTTTCACAATACAAACTTAGATAAAATTCAACTTAAAAATCAAAAGGACCACTCTAGCCTGTTTTTTGGATGTGTAGAATTAATGGCAGGAAGAACAAAGCTGAGCTGCACGTTGGCCCTTGTGAGCAGGGGTTGCATGCTCACAAGGAGAGAGATGGGGCTGCCAGGGTTTTGTAAAAAATTATTCCCTTTTTTTCCTTTTTGTTATTTTGAAAAAATATGCCTAATATGACCTAATATGAAAGTTGCCATTTTGACCATTTTATTTTATTACTGTGTGTGTGTGTGTGTGTGTGTGTGTGTGTGTATTTGTTGCTCAGGACTGAACCCAGGGCCTTGTGTATACGAGGAAGCACTCTACCAACTGAGCTATATCTCGGGCCCCGTCATTTTGTATTTTGATAATTTTAAAGGGTACGATTCAGTTGCATGAAGCACAAGCGCGCAATTGTGCCACCACCCACACCTTCATCTCCAGAACTGTCAGCTTCCCCAATACCCTCAGCAGCATTCCTGCCTTGCTGCAGCCCCTGGCACCCACCTTTCTATCTTCTGTCCCTGTGCATTTGACAAGGTGCCTTGCATATGTGGAATAGGACAGTCTGGCCATCTTTGGACTGGCTTACTTCCATGGGCACGATGTCCTAAAGGTTTGCCCATGTGGTGGCACAAGTCAGAATGTCCTTCATTCTTGGTTAAATTGAAAGGGTAAAGTTTCTAAGCTGCAAAGCCTGAGTTAAAATGTAAAGGACCAGGCATTATAAACCTGCTTCTAAACTGCAATGCCTGGGTTAAATTCCTATAGCTGTTAGGACACTACCCGAACTGCCCAGTAAATATTCCTCCTGATCATCTGGTTGTTTAATAACTTAGGACCCTGTGTAGCCCGGCACGTAGGCATTCAAGGCCCAAACCAATCAGTTTGAATGTGTACCCCGCTTAGGAGTGACCAATCACCCCCGCCCAGCCTGTTCCCGCCAATGAATGTACTAATCAAGTCTAAGAATTATTGTTTGATTTTCCCTCAGTGTATGGGGATTTGTTAAAAGAGACTGTGATGTATGCAAAGTCCCCACCCTCCCCCAAAAGTGTACTTAAGCACTGCTCAACCCCTGCTCTGGGCTCTGGGCTGCTCTCCTTTCTTGAGTGGGCACGGAGCCCTAGCATGCTGGTTCAATAAATCCCCTTCTGCCAATTGCATGAGTGGTCTCTTGGTGGTCTCTTCGCCGGACCCTTACAAAATAACATTGACCTCCACGCACCCATCTAAACTTCCTAAGTGACGTCTACATATAGCTTTAATACAAACAAATTTTTAAAGAATTGTGATCTGTCATTTAGGAATTAGAAGAAAGAGAGGAAGCCATGAATCCTTGGCCAGATTTGGGAGAATTAAAAATAATGGCAAAAACATCTTTCATCTCCCTGTTTTGTCATTGAAGAGAGGTTGCTGGGCACATTTTTATTATTGACTAGATATATAGACACAGACCACAAGGGAGAATGGACTCAGGTGTTAGCACAAAAAGACCGCGAGACACAAACTTCATGGATCAGCTCAGTTCTTCATTTAGGAACAAAGTTTCATGGAGGACTGGGTGATGCACTCTGATGGACCCACTTTCCTGGTGGAAAATGACACTGGCTAAAGGAGGCATTTGGGTTTATACAGGTTAGACCGAGAGGTGATTTAGTGAGCATGTCAGTTTGGCACCCAGGAATTTGGGTTTTGGGGTTGGGGTCTGTGGCCAGCACCTGGAGAGCGTTTGTCTTGAAAGAGATTAAAGCTGTCAATAGATGGCTTTCTTTTCCACTCCTTTTTCTCAGGCCGCACTATCTCGGGGCTTTTCATCTTCTATATCTAACAACAGGGATCACAAAGAGTCAAGAAAGGCCAGGAAGTGAAGACAGCGAAGGCCGTCCTGGGAGCAGGCAAGGGGAGGAGGGACGAGGTGTCCATTGAGTGAATCTGGGGTGGGTCACAGAGCCAAATTCAGAGGGGGCCAGAGAGCTGGATGGCCTTATAAACACACTAAAGTATGAAAAAGAAACTAAAAGTGAAGAGAATAAAGATATAAAAAGACTCAAATATAACTTTGATAAATGAAATGCTTCATTTGTAATAAAATATAAAATAGCAAGATTAGATATTATAGAAGAAAAGATTACTGAATTTAAAGACTCAGCAGTATAAGCTACAAAATGAAGTACAGAGAATACAGAAAACAGGTGCACAGGTTTAGTGAGCTGTGAGCCAAGTACAAGAAGTCTGGTATACACCTATTTGCAGCACCAGAGGAAGAAAGCAAAGAGAAAGGGACAGAAAAATTTTTTAAGTGGCCCAAAGTTTTTAAATTGGATGAAAACTAGAAATCCACAGATCTAGAATCTCAACAAACCCAAGCATGAGAATCATAAAGAAAATCAAACCAAAGCCCATCATGATAAACTTTCCAAAAGCAAGTGATAAAGAGAAAAAGACTAAAGACACTCAGAAGTAGGGGAAATACATTTCACACAGAGGAATGAAAAGCAGACTTCACATTAGAACCTCGTTGTCCAGAGAGGAGGAAAAAGGAACATCTTTTTAAAAATGCTATTCATTCTGGAGCTGGGGTTGTGGCTCGGTGGTAGAGCACTTGCCTGGCATGAGTGAGGCACTGGGTTTGATCCTCAGCACCACATAAATAAATAAAATGAAGGCATTGTGCTGGGATTATGGCTCAGTGGTAATGTGTCCATCTACAACTAAAATTTTTTTAAATGCTATTCATTCTGTATCCATGAGCTCTATCTCAGTGAAAGTACCTTTAACAATGAAGGTGATACACACTATTTTTTTCAAGACCAACAAAAACTGAAAGGATTCAATACCAGTAGATCAGGAAATAATGGAGTTCTTCAGGCAAAGACAAAAATAATATCAGATGAATATATGGATTAAATTAATTAAGAGAATTGGAAATGGTAAATATCTAGATAAACAGAATTATTAATTCCCATTTTAAATCTTTTTAAAAGATTAAAGGTTAAAGCAAAAATAATAGCAATGTAGTAGGGGCTCATAGTACACAGAAGAGGTAAAATCTATGGCATCAACAACACAAAGGGCAAAGTGGGGAAAGGGAAATCTCTACGATTCTTACGACATCAGTGAAGTGGCATTACATTGCTGAAAGCAAAGTGTGTTAAATTAAAGATGATGCTGTAATCCCTAGAGGAACCAGTGAAAATTATAAAACAAAGAAGAATAGCTAATAAGCTGGTGGTAGAGACAAAATGAAATCAACAAACATACTCAGTCCAGGGCTGGGGTTGTGGCTCAGCAATAGAGCTCTTGCCTAGCACATGCGAGGCACTGAGTTCGATCCTCAGCACCACATAAATAAGTAAGTAAGTAAATAAATAAATAAAAATAAAGGTATTAAAAAATACTCAATACAAAGTTAGGGAAAAAAGAATAAAGAACATATCAGACAAACAGAACCTAAGTACTAAGATGACAGATATAAATGCAACCCTGCAGACAATCACTTTAGGTACAAATGGTTTAACATTCCAACTAAAAGTCAGAGATTGTTAGGGTAGATTTTTTAATAGTTATTTTTTAGTTATAGTTGGAAACAAAATCTTTATTTTATTTATTTTTATGTGGTGCTGAGGATCGAAGCCAGGGCCTCACACGTGCTAGGTGAGGGCTCTACCACTGAGCCACATTCCCAGACTGTTAAGGTAGATTTTTAAAAACAACTATATGCTGCCTATAAAAACACTAAAAATATGTCTTTTTGGTATAAAGACATATTTCAAATTAAAAGGGAGAAAAAGTTGTGCTAAACAAACATTAACCAAAAGGAAGATGGAGAGGCTACTTTACAACAGATTATGTAGACTTCAGAATAAGGGAAATTGTCGGTGTTAAAAAGGATGATCCTTAATAGCGCAAAGATCAATTCATCAAGGAAATATAACAATCTTCAATGTGTATTCATTTATTAACAGAGCTTCAAATGTACATGAAGCAAAAAAAATATGTAGAACAACTTCTGGTAACTGAAGTTGCATCTCAATTTCTACCTCAAAAAAAAAAATAAGCAAATGGGCTGGGGATGTAGCTCAGATGTAGAGTGTGCGCTTCCCATGTACAAGGCCCTGGGTTCCCTCTCCAGCACCCCACAAAGAAACCAGCAAACATTCAAGTGGTCCAACTGAGAATAAACCAAAGAGACAAATGAGCAACATCATAAAGGAAAACCAAAACATGCCTAAATGAATTTTCACAGTATAAGAGAATACTAGAATACTCTGGACAACTTCATTCCATTTTCTTGGTGAAAATGAATCAGTAAATATGGCCCAGAAGAAGTGGGGCACCTGAATAGGCCAGGAATGATGGAACACATTTAAAAGACGGGGAGCACCTCTTCACAAAGTCACCACATCCACAGGGCTTCCAGCCAAGTTTTCCCCAATATGTAGAGAGGAATAGGTCACTCTTGTGTTCTATATAATATTCCAGAGCATGGAAAACTGTGGAAATCTCTCCAAATTATCCTAGGAAGTTTGCATGCTCCTGATATGAAATAAATTAAAGGACCATATTCCAAAAAGAAAGCCACAGGCCAATCTAAACAAAACCATGGATAACCATATCCATTAGTATAGTAGTGCGTGATACCCAAGAAAGGCTCAAAACAGAAGTACAATTGATGAAGGCTCAGGACGAGAACATTTACTACTGTCAGGTAGAGGCTCTTTGAGTTCCAGAGCAAGAAGACAAATGCTTAAGGCCTGCAGCTTTGGTGACTTTTGGAGTTAACCTTACATATTCCTCATCCTCCATAAACCCAAGGCTGCCCCTTAATTGGCCTAGCCTCAGTGGGGCTAGCCAAGCTCCTGAGAGCCTCCTATGGCCCAGGCCTGGTCCCTGCAAAAGGAAACCAAGCCAAAGAATGGAAATAGAGAAGGAAGGATGGAAGGAAGGAAGGATGGAAGGAAGGAAGGAGGGAGGGAGGGAAGGAAGGAAGGAAGGAAGGAAGGAAGGAAGGAAGGAAGGAAGGAAGGAAGCTTCTTAGATATTAAGTGGTGTGGGGAGATACTTTGTTCATCATCATCATTATCATCATCACCATCATCATCATAATGGTAAGGGTAAGAAGTGTTTTAGTGGGCTGGGGAAAGAGATGCTTAGGTGGGCACAGGTGGGAATATTTTGGAGAAGAGAAACAGGTTCTGGCAAGTGTGGAGGTGGGTGAGCAGAACAGCAGCTTGGGTAACTCCCAAAGAGACATGGATGTCCACAGCATAACTTGAGAATAACTGTGGTTATGAAAGTGTTTAATGAACCAAAGATGTCCTCTGGGGGTATAGCTCAGGGGTAGAGCATTTGACTACAGATCAAGAGGTCCCTGGTTCAAATCCAGGTGCCCCCTATGTTACCAACCTTTTCTTAAGGAGAAGTCAACCTCTATTATCTGGCAGATCCAGCCTCCCAACATCGAATTTTCCCAACATGGTGAACACTGAAGTGTTCCTGTTGTCACATTTTTTCCTGTTTCATTTTTAAGTCCTCAGCCATAATCATTTCCTGGAGGGTAGGAGCCTGCCCTAGGTTTTCTCTCTTCCTACTGAGTAATTATTACTTTCCTCATTTTATTTGTTTATACCATGCTTCCTCTTAAAAAAAAAATTGGATCTGAGACAGTTTACAATAAAAACACAATAAAATTCTAACCAGATAAATGTGTGCTATAGGAGGCAAGACCTGAATGTCTAGAAAAGGCAAGAGACATTTATTCCAAAGAGCTGTCATTAGAAGCTGCTACTACTGGGAACACAAATATTATCTTCTGATTTCCTGATAATCAAACAGAAATTAAAACATCCCAATTCATCAACTGAGAAATATATTTTGTTGTTTCTGGAAACCAGCAGATATTTATATAATAGGTCTTTATAGATGGGACATTGGAAAGATGATGATTATTGCCACATAGGTTTTGCATGACACAACTTTACCAATTACATAATTATGAAACACAGTGACTCTGGATTTTTGCCATATTTTGTTTATGTCCCCCCTTCAAAAAAAAAAAATGCCAAAATGATGCTGCATGTGAGGGCTGCAGGGTCCATGGTCTATCCGGGTATGCCTGGTCTAAGCCCACCTCTGTACAAGATGTGGGACACTCCAGGGACCATTGACATTTGGCTGCTCCTCTGCCCTAAGCTGCCCCAGGAACCTCCTTTCCTTCACATGAGAAATGAGAGGTACTCCTGCAGTGAGCTCCCGCCTCAGCATCATGGCCTTTGCTCTCCAGCTGGATATGGCTCCGAACTACTGTACATGATTCTCCTGCTGGTTTGGAAAAGGCAGGTCTGCAGAGGACTCAGAAGAGTGGGAAAGGCAAAGAGCCACCAGAGGCTCAGTCAGCACATCCTGTAGACCTGGCATTAGTCAGGGTGTAGCCTACAACCTGGGACCTGTCCACCAACTCTTTGTTGCTGGTCTGTGCTGGGAACCATTCAGAAATTGAGAGTCAATAATTACAAAGTCCAGGACAATCTGCCATGGTCAGTTCTGGTGGTGTGTGCGTCTCAACATCTGTGAGTCCGATGGGCTAGTATTGATCCAGGACAGATTATAAGAAAAAATAAATAAAGCTGACCCTTCACCCACCAGAGACAGTTTGAAAAGCCCTGATTTAATTCAGCCTTCTTGGAAATCCACTTCTCACTCTTCTGTGTGAAGCAGTAGGTACCTCAAGATTCAGCTCCCTGTGTCAGTCAGGGCCTAGAAGCCAAGACTGAGCAGTTGACATTTATTGGAAAGCTCCTCCCAAGGTCAGAGTTGTGGAAAGTGTGGCTCAGGCTAACCTCCCAGGAGGGACGCCCCACCAAGCTGCAGAGCTGGTTGGTTGATGGAGAAACAACCGAGGCAGCACCCAGCGCTGGGTGCCACCCTCTACTCTCCTTCCAGAAACCAGTCCTCACGCCATTTGTATTCCCACCCCAGGCCCTGACAGCAGGACAACAGTGACTGCTCCCTTGCAGGCCAAAGTGTTCCTTGCCTTCCCTCCTCTTCCCCCTTCAAGCCCGGAGCCAGAGCATCAGCTCCTTGCAGCCGGGGCCATTCCACAACCCTCTGCAAGGGTCCTGGAGAACAGGGTTTCCTAGCTTCTATTTTGAGGATGCTGGTTTTGTAAGGAAGACATTCTCCACAGTGGGGAAGGCATTCCAACATTCTGCACAGAGAGAACACATGAAAAAGTCCTTCCCATCAGATTGCTGAATACTCATTACAAAAAAATGTAAAATATCTTGTTAATATTTTTTATATTAATTACATGTTGTAATGACAATATTTTTGATATTTTTGGATTAAGTAAAATATGGAATCAAGATGATTTTAATAATTTATTATTGCTTGAATGTGTCTACTAGAAAACAACATTACATGTGGCTCACATTTGTTGTTTGCATTATATTTCTATTGGACAGCTTTAGATGAAGTGTGATCTGAGAATATCCAGACCTAGATGGTGTCACCAATCAGTGGACAAATGGTGGACTCAATAAAGGGTACTGGGTTCATTATCTCAAAAAAAAAAAAAAATAACAGAGCTGGGATGCAGGTTCAGTGTTAAAACATTTGCCTAACAATGTGTGAGACCCTGGGTTTGATCCCCAGCACTGAAAAAAACAAACATCACAAATCATCTCTACCTCACTCCGTTAAGAAGAATCCAAATAAAGACCTAAACATGAACTCAAACTTTTAGAAAACACACACACACATACACACACACACATACACACACACACACACACACACACACACACACACACTCATCTATGCATACTCTTAAAGAGAAAATTATTCAAAGATACTTAAAGCAGAGTGAGGAAAACTCTATTCTGGACCACTGAGATGGGTACACAGATTACGGCAACCAGGTCTTGCAGGGAGGAAAGAGACGGGTTTCAACTCTGACTAAAGCATGGACAAGTGAAAACGTAAGCCAAGGAGCAGGGGGGTCAGTGAATGGAAATACACTGAGAGGAGAAAGTGGGATTCTTGCAAAACCAACCGAACGAGATTCCCGCTGGAGAAAGGCCACCATGGCCAGACAGTCCCTGGAATGTGGAGGAGGAGGACGGGGAACCTGATCAGATACACAAGGCAATCAGACACCAAGGATGGTTCTTGCTAAACTGACTCAGCTGGGCTCTTGGCTAAAACTGGATTTTACAAGGAAGTACACAAATGGACTTGGGGAAGGTTCAGGAACCAGATTAAAGTTTGGCCAAGAAGAGGGTATTTATTCATTATTTACAATCATAAATACGGCCCAGACTAGAGTTTCTGAGACACAAATTATGAACTAGAAAAGAACATTTTAATCTTTATTAAAAGAACTGTAAAAGATGATTTTGATTATATCGAAATTTAAATTTTTATATGGCAAATAACTTCCCAAACAAGAGACTGAATTTTGCAACACAGATGTTGGGAATGGATTTGTACCAGAATATAAGCAAGATGAAAAACTTCTGGAGATTGATTATATTAATGAAGTGTACTTAACCTTACTGAACTGAACATTTAAAATGGTTAAGATGGCTAATTTTATATTTTATGGTTTTTTATAACAATTATAAATGTTTAAGTTATTTTTTAAAAAAGAATCCCTACAGATCAAACAGAAAAGAAAAATAGTTGACCCAGCAGAAGAATGGACAAAGACAGAATTAGAATTCACAGAAGAGGTTATTGTCATGACCAATACATTTATGAAAAGATACTCAACATTGCTAGAAATCAGAGAAATTAAAACTACATACAAAAATAAAGAGGCAACATTGTTTTGTTTTTACCCAAGTCAAGCAAAAATAACGTTGTTCTTCTACTTCCTCCACAAAGTTAGGATAAATCAAGTTTCAACTAGATCAAGAGTTGGTAAAGGGGTTGGGGTGTGGGGTTGTAGCTCAGTAATAGAGCGCTTGCCTAGCATGCATGACACACCGGGTTCAATTCTCAGCACCATATATGAATAAATAAAATAAAGGTACAACAACAACAACAACAAAAAGAGGGGCTGGGACCATAGCTCAGTGACAGAGAGCTTGCCTCACATGTGTGAGCCACTGGGTTCAATCCTCAGCACTATATAAAAATAAGCAAATAAAATAAAGGCATGCTATTTATCTACAACTACCAAAAAAAAAAAATTAAGTGAGTTGGTAAAGGGAGAAATGGTGTTTTCTTTTTCTTTTTTCTTTTTTTCTTTCTTGGTACCGAGAATTGAACTCAGGCGCACTTGAACATTTTGCATTTTATTTAGAGACAGGGTCTCACTGAGTTGCTTAGGGCCTTGCTCAGTTGCTGAGGCTGACTTTGAACATGCAATCTTCCTACCTCAGCCTCCTGAGCCATGAACCACTGTGCCTGATCCAAGGATAATTTTAAACACTTGCAGACCCAGAAAAGAAAATCTGCCTTAATATGGTACCAGTCAGCTAAGTGCTTTCTTATTGTCCCTTTCTTCTCCGCATTCTGAACGCAAGGGCTGAATGCTAGGTGGGGAAAGACAGAGGAAGGGCCTGTCCCAATCACCCGCTTCTAGGTGAGGAGAGGAGTTGAAATGATTCCAGAGTAGTGATCATTATGTGGAGTGGAAATTTTAATTGCTGAATTCAGGCTGCAACCATAGGACTTTCTGTTAAATAAGATTGATCATTAGGGGCTGGGGATGTGGCTCAAGCGGTAGCGCGCTCACCTGGTACGAGCCGGACCCAGGTTCGATCCTCAACATCACATAAAAATAAAAATAAAGATATTGTGTCCACCTAAAAAAAAACTAAAATATAAATATTTTTTAAAAAATTAAAAAATAAAAGGCATTGTGTTGTGTCCATCTACACCTAAAAAAATATTTTAAAAAATGATCATTAAAGTTACCTGGGCAAGAAAAGGCTACTTTGCTCTTGCTTCCTTCATTTCTTTTTTTCTTTCTTCTTCTTCTTTTTTTTTTTTTTTTTTTTTTTGAGGGGAGGAATGAGGCAAAACCGATTTTATTGAAGGAAGATGGAGAAGACCTTTTTCTTTCTCACGTCTCCATCCTCAGGGACGCAGGGGCAAGGAAAGTCCCTCCTGGAGGAGAGGAGACAGGTGACAACAGGAAATAGACACCTGCAGATTTAGCCGGGCTGCATTAATTGGAAACAAGTCACAGCCCCTCTGCTGGCTCTTTCCTTTTCGTTCTTTCTTCTTTCCCAGCTCAACACAAGTCAGATGCTTCTTCTGAACCTTGCTCCTGTCCGTAATGCACCTGCTGAGTGGAGCTTGCAGTGTGGAGTGTTCTGTGTCCGTGGACTTAGGCAAGTAGAAAAACTTCAACGGGCTGGAGCAGCAACCAGTGCACAGTGAGTCTGCTGCTCGAAGGGCAGGTATGAGACAAAGGCGAGACGCATTTGATATTTCAATGCCTGAAACCTGAGGTAGGATTTCCAGCGGACCTAGGGGTCATGCCATTGGTTATTGGGAAGTGATGTCAAGTGAAAAGCTGGCAATGAAGGTTCCAGTCCTTGCTCAGAAAGCAGCAGCTTCCCTCTGGGCTCATCTTCTGTCTGTGCCCCAAGCTGCACAGGCTGCATTTTCAGATGGAACCTTCAGTGGCCTTCCAAGATGGTGCCAAGAAGTGATGGTGTCTTTTTGCAAAAGAAGGATAATTACGCCACAGGAGGTCTATTTACAGTCAGACAGGATGCACAGCTCTCTGCAGAGACAGAATGAGCACCTGTACCTGTGTAGCTGGAATTACAAACAGGGACTAATTATACCTGTTCTCAATAAAAGGGGGCATGGCTCAGGGATAGAGCATTGGCTGCAGATCAAGAGGTCCCTTGTTCAAATTTAGGTGCTCCCTTTGAAATACTTTTCCTCCTTGAGCTGAATTGACAAAATCAAGCTTTACTTGACTAGAGACCATTTCCCAGTCCCCCCACTGACTAGAGCTCCATGGAGAGCAGACTGTGCTCTGCCCTAAGTTACTCATGCTGTATAGAACAGCAGTGTTCAGGCTGTGCCTAGCCCTGTGTTACACCAAAGCAGTAGTTTGCCTGAGTCACTCCATCCTGACAAGAGTCAAGGGAGAATGACTCCATGCCTTGTTTATACAAGTCAACAACCACCATCTGCCCAGATCAACCATAAGGCACAAATTGGTCGATAATTTATTCATGCCGATAAAATAATTAGTAAAATTAAATCAGAGGGTTGTGGCTCAGTGGTAGAGCACTCACTTGGCACGTGCGAGGCCCTGGGTTTGATCCTCAGCTCCACATAAAAATAAATAAAATAAAGGTATTGTGTCCACCTACAACTAAAAAATAAATATTTAAAACAAATTAAATCAGGAGCACATGGACACTTGGGCATCTCAAATCATATCAGAAACATCAGTCACAGGAGCTTATCAGTCTCACCCCCAAAACCCTTCACCCAAGGCCATAAAAAGAGGAGCACCCTGAGGTTGGGCACAGTGGCACCCAGATCCCATCCCCTGGTCATTTGTCACAAGTCTTTCCCAGGAACATCACCACAGTGATGAACTTCCAACTCTGTCCCAGGGTTTCTGTGCAGCACAGTTTCTCCTGCTAGTGATGATACGGCCACTTCAACAGGACACTCCATGCAGACATTTTGAAATTGCATGCTGCCTCCATCTTCTCCTTGACTCTGAGGATTGGTTAAAACCTTTATCTAACCACCTGAGTGACATTTATATTTGCTCTCAGCCTCTTGACACTCTGTGACCACCTTAACCTTTCTGTAATATGTTTAGTTATTATGACATTTATATCTCTATACCATTGTGTGATGCATGATGTGTGACTTTAGTTTATAAATATTATTAATTACAATTGGAGCAGAATAAAAGAACTTGTGATTGCCATGATCTTGTCACCAAGTGAACCATGAATTAAAGCTGATGAAGCTGAGTGTGGTGGTCCACACCTGTAATCCCAAGGGTTTGGGAGCCTGAGGAAGGAGGATTATAAGTTCAAAGCCAGCCTCGGCAATGAATGGCGAGGCCCTACGCAACTCAGTGAGACCCTGTCTCTAAATGAAATACAAAATAGGGCTGGGGATGTGGCTCAATGGTTGAGTGTTCTTGAATTCAACCCCCGGTTCAATGCCCCCCCCCAAAAAAAAAAAAGCTGATGAAATTGATGTAATTTGCAAATTAATAGTTATTCAAAAAATTCTGACATTACAGAAGAACACAAACATGTCTGGTCTTGTTGATGGCATAGTTTGCTCGTGACATGCCTACTGAACAGCACCCTTATGGCCATTCCCTAAGATTCGGGACCCAACCAGCCACTCAGTAGTGCCTGAACAACCAAGGACAAAACCAAATCCATCCCTAATACCATCTCTGAGGATCTGTTTCAGGTGCCCCACTGAGATTTCCCTGTCATCCAGGGTTCAATTTGCAGATAAAGGAGATGAAAACCACACCAGTTATATTATTCTAGTTTATTTTGGTATCGGGGATTGCACTCAAGGGTGCTTAACCACTGAGCCACATCCCCAGCCCTATTTTGTATTTTATTTAGAGACAGGGTCTCACTGAGTTGCTTAGCACCTTGCTTTTGCTGAGGCTGGCTTTGAACTCACGAACCTCCTGTCTCAGCCTCCCGAGCTGCTGGGATTACAGGCATGGGCCACCACATGGCTTTACACCAGTTATTTTAACAGAAAGAATTCAATATACATGATTGATAACCAGTATATCAGTTTCCACTGCCTTAACAAAGTACCACAAATGGATGGCTGAAGACAACAGAAATACATTGTCTCACAGTCCTGCGCTCTCTGAAGGCCCTGGGGGAAACCCTTTCTTGCCTCTTCCAGCTTGGGGTGTTTGTTCCCTGGCTTGAGATGCAGCCCGCCCATCTCTGCCTCCATCTTCACAGCCATCTTCCCCTGGACATCTCTTTCTCCTCTTCTTATTAGGACATGAGTCCTATTGGACGAAGGCCCACCCAACTGTAATGTGATTTCATTCACCTTCGCTAATCACATCAGCAGTGACCCTGTTTCCAAACAAAGTCATTTGTGAGCACTGGGGGTTAGGACTTCAACATGTCTTTGGGGGGCTGGGAAGTCACAAGGAATTAGAGGAAGACTGCACAGCCTGGAGGAAGTCCCTCAGGGAGCTACTGCCATCCCTAGGCTTGGGGAGCCAGGAGAAGAGGTTGAGTTACCTCCTCGAGCCAAGGGACCAGGTTCCCAAGGAGGTACAAGTGTCCCTGAGCAGACGTGATGTAGGTAGTCCTGTGAGCCCTAAGCTGCAGTCTGCAGTCACTGTGGGTGCTGGGATGAGCCGTCTGCCAGGGGACTCTGATAGGAGCCTGAAGCCAGAGGAGGAAGGGCCTCTCCCTGCTCGGCCATTCCTGACCCTCCACAGCCCTCTTGGCAGGACCAGTCAGGAATCTGTGTCTTTGACCCAGGGTCCCAGAGCAGAGCACAGGAGGCTGGACTTGAAGTTTAGAGAAAATCACCTCTTTTTTTTCAGAGGGTTGATCTTGCCCAGTAGATTAAAGGGTTGAATGTCCGGAGCTCTGGGGCAACAGGAGAGTGACAGCCTGCATCCTAGGGTGTGGTTTTTGTGGAGAGAGCTGTGACCTGGTGCCCAATGGTACAGGTTCTGTCTTTGAGGTATTGCAGGGTCGGCCAGCCCAATGGGCATTCACATCTCTGCTTTGGGGTGCTCAGCCTGCCCTCACTCAGGGACAGAGGCAGAGGTCCCCAGTTCAAATCTGGGTGCCCTCTAGTTTTTTGGCCCTTAAAGTTGGTGAAAAGAGTTCCGATTTCTCTCCCTTGATGAATCCAGGGGAGTCTTCCTGCAAGGACCGAAAAGTCAGAGAACACCCTTCCCGCCTCCTCAGAAGCTCCTGCTGCCGTGATCTTCCCTCCTTCTCCTCCCCTGAGCCCTGAGCTCTGCAGTTCATACTTTCATTTCCTGTCTGAGAGGGAGGATTCAGCCCTTTGAAGGTAGCCAGAGGGAAATCTGCAATCCCCAGCTGCTGGCCAGCCCCTCAACAGTGGTGAAGGAAGCCAGGGTACAGTGCAGTGGAACGCTCCATGTGTTGAAAGGAAACAATGTCAGCTTGGAATTCGATTCCCAGCAAAACTATCCTTCAAGAGCAGTCAAAAGTTGAGAGAATTTACTACAATGGACCTTAAAGAAAACTCCAAAATATAGTTGTCCCTCAGTATTCACGTGGGACTGGCTCCAGGATCCCCACAGACACCAGATGTATATGCATAGTATTTGCAGATAATCTATGTACACCTTCCTATATTCTTTGTTTGTTGCATGGTACTGGGGATTGAACCCAGGGGCTCACTTTTGCTGGGTGAATACTCTTCCATGAGCTGCCCCCACCTCCTATATACTCTAAATCATCTCGAGATTACTCATAATACCTAGCACAGCAGAAATGCTATTTAGACAGTTGTCTTACTGTATCGGTTAAGGAGTGATCACAATAAAATGAGTCTGTACATGTTCAGTACAGATAAAAAAATTTTCCAAATATTTTCCACTTGTGGCTGGTTGGATCCACTGATGCAGAACTCATAGATATGAAGGACTGACTGTTCCTACTTTAGAAAAAATGTCAACGATCCCAAATGGGAGGGAGAGGTGTTTAACAAGGAAATTGGCAGATATGTAAGTATATCTAAAAATCATTGGTCATTTAACACACTATTATTGTCTTGCTATATTTTTTAAAGATAAAATAAAATACTGGTCAATGATAATATATAAGGAAAGAAGTCATCAAAGATAAATCTTCTAAATTTTTTTTAATAATTTGGGAGAAAGCCAAAGATATTGATTAACTTCACTTTTTAACTTTGCCTGCAGAGATTTCTAGTGTATCATTTTGAAAGCTGTGGTTTAAAGGGAGGTGAGGGACTAGGGATTGTAAATAAATCTGCTAGCAGATGTAATATACTAAGTAAGAAAAAAATCCCCATGAATCCAAAAGGCCGGAAATGAACAATGGAAGAAATATGAGACAAATGAAAATAAGTCCCGATAGATCAGTTTACCAGGTATTCATTTCCTAGAGCTGATGTGACAAAGTACCAAAATGGGTCGCTTAAAACCACAGCTGTGTGCAAGTTGCTCAGGGAACCTATGCACAGCTGCCTGCCCAGGAAGATACAAATGTATCTGATAGCACTATGCATCTACTTTTTTATGTTAATGCCATACAAGGAATATATGTGTGTGTGTGTGTGTGTGTATTGTATATACAATATACACATATATATTACGTACACACACACACACACATTTGCTTGTTGGTTGGTGTCAGGGATCCAACTCGGGGCCTTGCATATATCTTTCCATCTTTTTACTTTCACTCTTTCTGTGTCTCTAAGTTTTAGAGACACTTGTTCTTTTTTTTAAAGTCATACATGACAGCAGAATGCATTTTGATATATAATACATACATGGAATGTACATACATCAATCATGTTGTCTATTCCATTCTGCTGCCCTTCCTATCCTCCCTACTCCTCCCCTCCTCTCCCATCCTTTCTCTCTATCCAATCTAATGTGACACACTTTTTTTTTCTTTTTCTCATTACAACATCATATATGTATTCTGTATAACAATGAGGTTCTCTTCCCATCTTCTGTGCAACTCCCCTTCTTCCTCTTTTTCCCTCCCACCTCTCTTCCCTATTTAGTGGTAGTCTTCTTCTCATGCTCTTCCTCCCTATCCCATTTTGAGTCACCCTCCTTATATCAGAGAAGACATTCAGCATTTGTTTTTTAGGGATTGGCTAACTTCACTTAGTATAATCTGCTCTAATGCCATCCATTTGCCTGCAGATGCCATGATTTTATTATTTTTTAGTGCTGAGTAACATTCCATTGCGTATAAATGCCACATTTTTTAATCCATTCATCTATTGAAGGGCTTCTAGGTTGGTTCCACATTCTAGCTATTGTGAATTGTGCTGCTATAAACATTGATGTGCCTGTGTCCCTGTAGTATGCTCTTCTTAGGTCTTTTGGGTATAGTCAGAGAAGGGGAATAGCTGGGTCAAATGGTGGTTCCATTCCCAGTTTTCCAAGGAATCTCCATACTGCTTTCCAAATTGGCTGCACCAATTTGCAGTCCCACCAGCAATGTAAGAGTGTACCTTTTTCCCGCATCCTCGCCAGCACTTATTGTTGTTTGAATTCATAATGGCTGCTATTCTTATTGGAGTCAGATGGTATCTTAGAGTAGTTTTAATTTGCATTTCTCTGATTGCTAGAGATGGTGAGCATTTTTTCATGTATTTGTAGATTGATTGATTGTATATCCTCTTCTGAGAAGTTTCTGTTCAAGTCCTTGGCCCATTTGTTGATTGGGTTATTTGCTTTTTTGTTGTTTAACTTTTTGAGTTCTTTGTATATTCTAGAGATTAGAGCTCTATCTGATGTTTGAGGGGTAAAAATTTGTTCCCAGGATGTAGGTTCCCTATTCACCTTGCATATTATTTCTCTTGCTGAGAAAAAACTTTTCAGTTTGAATTCGTCCCATTTGTTGATTCTTGGTTTTAACTCTTGTGCTATAGGTGTCTTATTAAGAACTTTGGGGCCTGTCCCCACGTGATGAAGATTAGGACCAACTTTATCTTCTATTAGACGCAGAGTCTCTGGTCTGATTCCTAGCTTCTTGATCCATTTGGAGTTGACTTTTGTGCATGGTGAGAGAAAGGGATTCAATTTCATTTTGTTGCATATGGATTTCCAGTTCTCCCAGCACCATTTGTTGAAGATGCTATCCTTTCTCCATTGCATGGTTTTAGCACCTTTGTCTAAAATAAGGTAGTTGTAATTTTGTGGATTTGTCTCTGTGTCCTCTATTTTGTACCATTGGTCTTCCAGCCTGTTTTGGTGCCAGTACCATGCTGTTTTTATTACTATTGCTCTATAGTATAGTTTAAAATCTGGAATTGCGATACCACCAATTTCACTCTTCCTGCTTAGAATTACTTTAGCTATTCTGGGTCTCTTGTTTTTCCAGATGAATTTCATGATTGCTTTTTCTATTTCTGCAAGGAATGTCATTGGGATTTTGATGGGAATTGCATTGAATCTGTAAAGTGCTTTTGGTAGTATGGCCACCTTAATAATATTAATTCTACCAATCCATGAGCAAGGTAAATCCTTCCATCTTCTAAGGTCTTCTTCTATTTCTTTCTTCAGGGTTCTGTAGTTTTCATTGTATAGCTCTTTCACCTCTTTTGTTGATTCCCAGGTATTTTATTTTATTTTTTGAGGATATTGTGAATGGAGTAGTTGTCCTCATTTCCATTTCAGAGAATTTGTCACTAATATACAGGAATGCCTTTGATTTATTGGTATTGATTTTATATCCTGAATTCATTTACTAGTTCTAGAAGTTTCTTGGTTGAATTTTTTGGGTCTGCTGGGTATAGGATCATGTCATTGGCAAATAGTGCTAATTTAAGTTCTTCTTTTCCTATATTTATGCTTTTAATTTCTTTCGTCTGTCCAATTGCTCTAGCTAATGTTTCAAGAACTATGTTGAATAGAAGTGGTGAGAGAGGGCATCCCTGTCTTGTTCCAGATTTTAAAGGGAATGCCTTCAATTTTTCTCCATTTAGAATGATGCTGGCCTGAGGCCTAGCGTATATAGCTTTTACCATTTTGAGGTAATTTCCTGTTATCCCTAATTTTTCTAGAGTTTTGAACATAAAGGGATGCTGTATTTTGTCGAATGCTTTTTCAGCATCTATTAAGATGATCATATGGTTCTTATCTTTAAGTCTATTGATGTGGTGAATTACATTTATTGATTTCCATATATTGAACCAGCCTTGCATCCCAGGGATGAATCCCACTTGGTCATGGTGCATGTTCTTTTTGATATGTTTTTGTATCCAATTTGCCAGAATTTTATTGAGGATTTTTGCATCTAAATTCATTAGGGATATTGGTCTGTAGTTTTCTTTCTTTGAGGTGTCTTTATCTGGTTTGGGAATCAGGGTGATATTGGCCTCATAGAATAAATTTGGAAGTACTCCCTCTTTTTCTATCTCCTAAAATAGATTGTAGAGTATTGGTATTAGTTCTTCTTTAAAGTTCTTGTAAAACTCTGCTGTATATCTGTCCGGTCCTGGGCTTTTCTTGGTTGGTAGTCTTTTGATGGCTTCTTCTATTTCCTCACTTGATATTGGTCTGTTTAGGTTGTTTATATCATCCTGACTCAATCTGGGTAGCTCATATGCCTTAAGGAATTTATTGATGCCTTCACTATCTTCTATTTTATTGGAGTATAAGGCTTCAAAATAATTTCTAATAATCTTCTGTATTTCTGAATTGTCTGTTGTGATGTTGCATTTTTCATCCCGTAAGCTAGTAATTTGGGTTCTCTCTCTTCTTCTCTTTGTTAGCGTGGCTAGTGGTCTATCAATCTTGTTTATTTTTTCAAAGAACCAACTTTTAGTTTTGTCAATTTTTTCGATTATTTCTTTTGTTTCGATTTCATTGGTTTCAGCTCTGATTTTAATTATTTCTTGCCTTCTACTGCATTTGCTGCTGATTTGTTCTTTTTCTAAGGCTTTGAGGTGTAGTGTGAGGTCATTTATTGTTGGCTTTTCCTTCTTTTAAGGAATGAACTCCATGAAATGAATTTTCCTCTTAGTACTGCTTTCATAGTGTCCCAGAGATTTCGATATGTTGGAGACACTTGTTCTTTGTAAACAGAATTTAGTTGTTTGATTGTTCTAACCCAATAAGATGATTTTTGTCTTTTAACCTTGGGTATTTAATTTATTTATTTACTTAAATTTTTACTTGTTCTAATTAGTTATGCATGACAGTAGAATGCACTTTGACACATCATACATGAATGGAGTGCAACTTCTCATTCTTCTGTTTGTACATGACGTACCATCCCACCCGTCGTGTAGTCATATATGTACATAGGGTAATAATGTCCAATTCATTCTACTATTCTTCCTCCCCTATGCCTCCTCCCCTCCTTTTACTCCTCCTACCTAATCCAAAAGTAACTCTATTCTTCCCTAGCTCCTGCCACTTTATCAGTATCAGAGAAAACATTCAGTCTTTGTATTTTGGGGATTGCCTTATTTAGCTTAGCATGATATTCTCTAGCTCCATCCATTTACTGGCAAATGCCATAATTTAATTCTTCTTCAATAGTAATATTCCATTGTGTATATATACCACATTTTCTTTATCCATTCATCTGTTGAAGGACAGAATAGAAGATAGAATAGAAGACACAGAGATAAACCCACATAGACACAGTTATCTCATACTAGACAAAGGTGCCCAAAACATTCAAGATAGCCTATTCAACAAATGGTGCTGGGAAAATTGGACATCCACATGTAACAAAATTAAATTAAACCCATATCTCTCACCCTGCATAAAATTCAACTCAAAGTGAATCAAAGACTTAGGCACTAGAACAGTGCCCCTGTGCTTAATAGAAGGAGAAGTAGACCAAATCTTTACTGTGTCAGCTTAGGACCTGACTTCCTTAACAAGACTCCTAAAGCACAAGAAGTAAAATCAAGAATCAATAAATGGGATGGATTCAAACTAAAAAGCTGCTTCTCAGCAAAGGAAAAAATCAATAATGCAAAGAAAGAGCCTACAGAATGGGAGAAAATCTTTACCACATCCACCTCAGATAGAGTGTTAATCTCCAGGATATATAAAGCACTCAAAAAACTTAACACCAAGGGCTGGAGTTGTGGCCAGTGGTAGAGCGGTAGCATGTGTGAGGCCCTGGGTTTGACCCTCAGCACCACATAAAAATAAAATAAAGGAATTGTGTCCAACTACAACTAAAACAAAATATTTTTCAAAACAAGTTAAAAAAAACTTAACACCAGAAAAAACCCCACAAATAACACACTCAATAAATCAGCTAAGGAACTGAACAGGCACTTCTCAGAATATACAATCAATCAAGAAATATATGAAAAAAATGTTCAGCATCTCTAGCAACTAGAGAAATGCAAATCAAAACTACTCTAAGATTTCATCTATCTCCAGTCAGAATGGCAATTATCAAGAATACAGAAAACAATAAGTGCTGGCGAGGATGTAGGGAAAGGGCACACTCATACACTGCTGGTAGGACTGCAGATTGGTGCAACCACTATGAAAAGCGGTATGGAGATTCCTCAGAAAACTTGGACTGGAACCACCATTTGACCCAGCTATCCCACTCCTTGGTTTATACCCAAAGGACTTAAAATCAGCATATTACAGTAATGCAGCCATTCCAGTGTTCATAGCAGCTCAACTCACAATAGCTAAATTATGGAACCAACATAAGTGTCCTTCAACAGATGAATGGATTATTTATTTGCTTTTAATGTAATTGCTGATGTATTTGCATTTAAATATACCACCTAAATTTGTACTTTCAATTTGTATCACCCATGCTTTTCTCTCCTTTATTCTTTTTTAATCTGAGATATTTATATTTCATTATTTTATTTCTCCTCGCTAGTTTGAAAACTACCAATGTTATTCTGTTCTTGTGGTTACGCTAGAAATTTAGTTTGCATAGTTACTCCTCAAAATTTGGGTTTAACCAAGAATTTTACCCTTGTTTCAGTTAATTTGAGCATCCTAGAACATTTTAATTCCATTTTCTTATATAAAATATGTGTTTTTTACATTATTCCATTCAACTTCATTATTTTTGCTCTATGTACGCAATGCTTACTTAGATTTATTCACATTTACTGCTTTTGCTCTTCTTTCTTTCTTCCTGCATCTCTGTTCTTCTAGATAATTTCCTTCTGCTGGGAATATACCCTTTGGAACTTCCGTTAGTGCTTGATACTTTTGATGAATTGTTTCAGTTTTTGTTTGTCTGAAAGATTTTTATTTCACCCTTACTCATGAAGAATATTTTACCTGGGAACACAATTTCATGTTGAAATGTTGAAATCAGTTTTCACAGTTCCACTGCTTCCTGGCTTTTATTGTTGTACCTAAGAACTTAGTTGTCAATCTAATTGTCACCCCATTGAAAGCAGTGTGTGTGGTGGGGTTGTTGTTTGTTTTGTTTTTGCTTTTGCTTTTCATGAGAGTTTCTTGCTGTCTCTGGCTTTCTGCAAGTTTGCTACAGTCGCTCTAGAAATGAGCTTAATTTTGTTCATCATGATTGAGATTCATGTCTTTCATGAGTTGCAAAATAGTCTCAGCCATTGTCTCCTCAATCTTGCATGCATTCATTCTCTTTCATCTCTTCTCTCAGGACTCCAATGATATGTACCTGAGACCTTCTCACTATGTCCTCTACATTTATCGCTTTCTCGTCTGTGTGTGCCATGCTTTGGCCTCTCCTTGCTTTTTTTTTTTTTTAATATTTATTTTTAAGTTCTCGGCGGACACAACATCTTTGTTGGTATGTGGTGCTGAGGATCGAACCCGGGCCTCACGCATGCCAGGCAAGCGCGCTACCGCTTGAGCCACATCCCCAGCCCCCTCTCCTTGCTTTATAAGGGATTGTTTTTCCTCCCAACTTGCTAGCTCGCTGACTTTTCTGTTTGGATTAACATATTCATTACATAGAGCATAGCCCTATTCATTGAGTTCTTAATTTTAGTTATTGCATTTTAAAATGTAAAATTTCCATGTTGCTTTCTTTTCAAATCTTCTTGGTTGCATTTCTTGCTTTCCAATTTTCCACTGAACTTTTTGAGCTTGGCACAGTTAGCATTATTATTTTACAGTGTGTTTCTAGTAGTTTGTTTGTTTGTTTGTTTGTGATATTGGGTATCAAACCCTGAGATAGGATCTACTTGTGAACATTCTCACTGAGGAATTACTGACCCAGGTAAGGCACATAAAGTGGCAGAAGAGAAGGAAGAAGGGAGAATCAAGTGGCCAGAGTCTGAAGGAGAGGTGACACCCTTCTGAAATTCCAGGACAAAGATTGCATTTTTCTTTTAAACCGGGGATCAAACCCAGGGGTGCTTTACCACTGATCTGTATCTCTGGCCCTTTTTAGTTAGCTATTTTTTGGAAACAGGGTCTCCCTAAATTGCCCAGGCTGGCCTCAAACTTGCAATCCTCCTACCTCAGTCTCCCAAGTCACGAGGATTCCAGGCATGCACCACTGCACCTGGCCACAGACTGCTTTTGACGTGGTCTTCAAGTCATGACTGCCCTGGGCAGCAGGACGATGCACACATTCCTCCAAACTTCACAGAGGGCAAGAACAAAGAGACAGCTGTGCTTGCCTTCTGGATATGGCAGTGAGGTTCAGGAAATGAGATGTCAAGAAAAAGAAAGTGAAGTCTCTGGGGAAGTCATGGAGGGTGGGGTCTCCAGGTAGCCAAGGGCTGTGCAGCCTATTATGAAATGTAGCTTTGCAAATTGTGGATGTGTAACCGACGTGATTCTGCAATCTGCATTTGGGGTAAAATTGGGGGTTCATAACCCACTTCAATCTAATGTATGAAATATGATATGTCAAGAGCTTTGTAATGTTGTGAACAACCAATAAAAAATAAAAAATAAATAAAAAAAAAAGAAATGTAGCTTTGCCTGGAGTTAGTCAGGAGAGGCCAACCAGCAGTCCAACAGTGAGATACCTGAGCCAACTAAATGAACAAAG
Organism: Spermophilus citellus; assembly: GCF_964194105.1. Classification (NCBI taxonomy): domain Eukaryota; kingdom Metazoa; phylum Chordata; class Mammalia; order Rodentia; family Sciuridae; genus Spermophilus; species Spermophilus citellus. The sequence continues at coordinate 224,960,755 of NC_138184.1, read as the reverse complement.
GGAATGTTTATTTAGCTCACAGTCTAAGGGATTCAAGGTCAAGATCAGGCAGTCTCATGGGTTTGGGCCTCTGGTGAGGGTCCTGGATAGCAATGGCAGGATCACATGTTGTAAGAAAGGTTCTCAGCTTGAGCTAGGAAGCCGAGAGAGAATTGTCAGGGTCCCGAATTCTTTTCAAGTGCATTCCTGCAATGACCTGAGGACCTTCCCCAGAGTATGACCACCTTCCAATAGCAGCACTCTAGGGACAAAAATTTTAACAGACCTTGGAGGCACTTTCAACATCCAACCCATTGCAGGAGGATTCCTGGAGCTTGTCCTAACCTAAACCAAACAAAGCGCCAATATTAATTCAATGGTCCAATGTGGGAAGAAGCAGCAGAAATTCCATCATCTACTTTGGTGATTAAAAGGAGTAAAGAAATACAGAACACCTGAAATTGAACCAGAGACTTCTGGCTCTGCAGTCAAATGCTATGCCCAAGCTATGCCCCAGCTATGCCCCCACTTACGTGGAAGCTCTGGGTAGCGCCCTTCCAGCCAGGCACCACACCCAGGCTACCTGTGGTCTGTAATCCATTTTTTCTCTGCATGTCCTGGGAACGGCCAGCTTTCTCCACAGTAGTCTGCCCTCCTCTCTTCATCTCCAGCCTTAACCAGCCCCCCTCAGATCCCCTCATCTCTCAGACTGTGCTGGGGGCACGACTTCTGCACCTGGAAAGGACACTCGATTCCAGCGTTTCCCTAAGTCCACCCACAGTGATTGGACGAGAGCTGCTTGTCCAGGAAGAGCCTTCTCCATGCTCCAGGGCCTCAAGGAGGAGGCTTGTTACTCTAGTCCATCACTCATTCATTCAGCAAACACTCATTGCGTTTTCTAGACACTGGGCCCTGTCATCCATGTTGAGGGTACAAAGACAGGGAGGACGTTGTCCTTATTCCTCAAAGTGTCTTAGTCCAGATAGGAGACAAACCCATGAACAAAATATTTCCACAGAAGGGGCAGGAGCCTAAGCCGAGGCCTGAGGGAACAGGGAGTAAGCAGGGATCCAGGAGGGGCTTTCTGGAGAGGTGACAATCCTGGAGATAGGCCAGAGGAAGAAGTCCCCTGAAAGTCCACCCAGTGAGGGGCCTTTGCCTTGGAGGACAGCCTGTGCCATAGTATGACACAGAAGTGTCCTGAACAGAACCCAGAGCACAAGGTGAACACATTGCTGTTTATGCCCAAGGCACCACTGGGGGTCAACGGCCCATGTGGATGACGTGGGTCATCATGTAGAGACTTCAGCAAGGGGCCATCTGAATTTGAACCCAGGAGCTCTTGATCTGCAGTCAAATGCTCTACCCGTGAGCTACCCCAAACCTGTCTTTGCAACCTAATTGCACCAACTGAACTGTGCAATAGACCGCCAGCCTCCCTGCAGAGCAGCAGCCCTGCGACAGCAAGGTCCCCACTGCCCTCACTCACTCTCTAAACTATAAAAACCTGCTGCGTCTCCCACCTGCCAGGCACAGCCTTCCTCACCTCTGCGGCCCTGTTGGGTCTTCCTCGCAGTGGGCAGGCGTTAGCTTTAAAGCTTAACAGAACCCTGCTCCCTCCTCTGCTCCTGCACCAGGGTTCTGGGGGGCAGAGAGGACTCTGCGTGAATAGAGGAGGGGCTCTGTCAATCTTCCAAGAATTCCAATTCAGAAAATAGAATTCTTTCTGAGGTCGAAGGCTGGTGGTATGATTTTGAGTTAGGCAAAAATGTCTCAGATAGGACACCAAAAACTGTTGCTAAATTGAACTTCATGAGAATCAAGAACGTTTGCGTTTGGAAAGCTATTATGAAAAGAATCAAAAGATAAGTCACAGACTGGGGAAAAAGTATTTGCAAACCATGTATCTGATACAATGCTGGGTCTTATAACAATGTAAAGAACTTCCAAGACTCAATCATAAGAAAACAAATGACCCCAGGTTAAAAAAAAAAAAATGACAAAAAGATCTGAACAGACACCTTCCAGATAAGATAGTGATAGCAATAAGCCCATGAAACTCTGCTCAACATCATTAGAAATTAGGGAAATATGAATTAAAATCACAATGAAATACGGCCATATGTGGCAGTAGATGTCAGTCAGGAAGATCATCCATAGCAAGCGCTGGTCAGGGTGCACAGCCATGGAACCCTCGGGCTGGTGGTAACTTAAAATGCTATAACCCTGTGGAAAATGGCTGGCGGATTCTCAAAGGTGAACTACCTACCGTATGATCCAGCTTCTCCAATTCCAAGTATTTACCCAAGAAAAGTAAAAAGTTTATTCCCTGCACTTGTGTGTGAATGTTCACAGGAGTTTGATTTACTAAAGCTAAAAACTGGTAACAATTCAAGTGTTTTCAATAGGTGAAAGGATAAACAAATCATCATCTGTATATGCACTGAATAAAAATAAATGAGCTTTTGGTGCAGGCGACAGTAGGAGTAGATCACAAAAATAGCTAACTTGAGAACAACAAAAACAAATCCAGGACTCAGGTACAATGCTATTTACATAAAATCTTAGAAAATGTGGTTGGGGTTGTGGCTGAGTGGTAGTGCACTTGCCTGGCATGTGTGAGGCACTAGGTTCGGCTCTCGGCACCGCATATAAATAATTAAAATAAACGTCTATCGACAACTAATAAAATTTAAAAAAAAAATAGAAAATGCAAGCTGATCTGTGGTGCCAGAGAAGATCGGTGGTCCCTGAGAGGACTTGCGTTTTACTTGGAGAGAAAAGGCAGAGGAGTGGGAGACACAGAGCTCCATTTCCTATCTCCTCTCCTCCCTCCCTTCTCACCCACCTCACCCTCCCCCAGCTCCACCACCCTGTGACTTCCCATCCCTGGCCCTCCATCAGTGGCTTTCCCTGCTGGAAGGGGTGTTATTGGCTCTGGGTCCTTATTGGAGAGAAGTAAAGAATGCAGAGCTTCTGATTAGCTCCAGCCCAGGAAGCCTGGCAGCTTGAGATCCAAATCCACATCTCCTGGCTGCGAACTCTGCACCTTGGCCAGCACCCTGCCTCTGGGATCTGGTGTCCCTCCCTCCTTCACCTCCTTCACCTCTTGCAAGGAACTCTGAGGGGCCGGCCAGCTGACAGGTGGAATCAGCAGCCTGTCGAGGAATTTGTCAGTCCACACATGTCTGGCAGTTGCCTCACTCCCAGCACCTGGTCCCGGGGCCTGTTTCCCTGCTGGCTTCTCATTCACACAACCCCTCCCTAGGCTCATCATTGTCACTGTGCAGCTTCCAGGTATCTCCGGAAAAGTTCAGGGTTCTACAAATTCTCATTCCTCAGAGCCTGGTGCTCACCAACTAGACTATGTAAATCCCCTGTGCCCACCCTGTCCCTGAGCTGCCTGGAGAGGACTTCCTGGGTTGTGGAGCGCTGCTAATGGGTGTGCGGCCCTGAGTTCCATCCCACACAGCAGAAAAGAGAAGGGCCTTCTTCTCAGCACTGGACCTAAGAAGAGGTGGTGAGGGGGCCTTAGGAAGAGCAGAGGGAAGGTGAAAGTGACTGTGGAGGTAGAAGAATCCCCGAAGAGGACCACCTCCAGCTGCAAGTGCAAAAGGCCAGGGGGTACCTGGATTTGAACCAGGGACCTCTTGATCTGCAGTCAAATGCTCTGCCACTGAGATATGCCCCCTGCTGGCCCCAGGGTGCTTCCTAACATCACTTCACTTTAGAAGCATGCTGTGCTAACACTGGCTCTAAGTGGCTGTGATTAAATTCCAGTTGATAGAAAATAAAAGGAATTCATTGGGCCGCAACAATGAAAATATCAGACAAGAAGCTGACTGCCAAGAATTCAAATGCTATCAGAATTTACTCTTTCCTGCTTTCTTTGGTTCCTCTTAAGTCAGCCATAATGTACCAAAGCAGCCTCTCTGGGTGCAACCTGCCTCCAACATTTGTAGGCTCACATCTCCACACTTGTTTCCAGAGAGAAAAAGGCTTGAATCTGAAAAACCTAGGGAAGGACTCTAGTCAGCTTGGTCTGGGCCACGACCCAACATTGCAATCAGAGGACAGGATACAAGCAGTAGAGCCATTTCAAGAGTGCAGTCTTGTAAGTATACACCTGCTCCCATTCAGAATATATGTCTATAGCATGGACAGGAAAGGTGGTTCTCCTGAAGAAGTCCAGGACAGCTAAGACAAGACCACAGAGGACCATCCCTGCAACCTAGTGCCTTCTCCATTGAGACCACCATGTTAAGGGAGACCATGAATCTACGGCTTCTGCTGTACAGGGTCATCAGAGCCCTACACATCCAGGTTTCCTGGTGCTTTTCATTCATTCATTCAAAAAGCACTTAGTGGGCTGGGGTATAGCTCAGTTGATAGAGTGCTTGCCTCACATGCCACAAGGCCCGTGGTTCAATCCCTAGCACAACACACACACACACACACACACACACACACACACACACAAGCACTTAGTATGTGCCCACTATGTGCTTGGTCCTAATAACCAAATAGTTCCTGGCCTTGGAAGCAAACAACCTAGTGGAAGTGCCTGACACAACAGGCATTATAATAATATGACGTAATAATATGGTGTGTGCTAAGGGAACATGGAGGAGAGAGCATTCATTATAAGTTTGCCTGGAGACTCAGGTAATGACCTGGCTCTTGCACTGTGAGGAGCTTACTTAATAAACAGGGAGGTGGAAAGGAATCTCAGCAAAAGTGAATCTGGTGCAGTCATGGTCCCAGCAAAAGGTGGGAGAGGAGACCGGAGATGAGGTGACAAGGCCCAAGGGTTATTTGTAATGCAGCAGGGCCCCCAGGCAGAGTCAGTGAGCACTGTGAGCCCTCAGTGTGACTCCCCTGGAGAACAGGGAGCAGCAGAACTGCCAGTGCACTGGCAGCAGTTCAGGGCACTGACTGCGGGCAAGAGGCGGGAGCCCAGGCCAGATGGTTTCTCTCTATTCTGGCTTTCGCTGACTGTCCTCATGCTTTATTCACATGGTAACCTGCTTGGGAGTTGACCTCTGTGCTCGGGGGTGTCTTCACAAACAAGGTCTCTATTACGGGTTGAATTGTATCCCCTAAAAAGATTGGTTAAAGTCCTAACCTCTAGTCGCTGTGAATATAATCTTATTTGGAAATATGGTCTTTGCAGATGTGACCAAGTCAAGATGAGGACGTTAGGGTGATCCCATAGGACCAATATCCTTGTAAGAAGAGTACGGACACAAACATAGGATGTCATAGGATGAAGGAGGTAGATTGGAGAGGCCAGGGAATTCCAAGAAGGGACAGCCACCACCAGAAGCTAGGATTCTAGCAAGAAGGATTCTACCCAAAGTCTGAGGAAGCAACCTGACTGACACTTTGATTTCAGATTTTATTCTTAAGAAGTGTGAGAGAATAAATGTTTGCTGTTTTGAGCCCCTAGGCTCATGGCACTATGTCCTGGAAACCCTAGGGAACTAAGACAGTTCCCACGGCCAGGGTTATGTGGGTCCTGAGTCCAGGGCAGGGTCTTGGTCTGCCTCAGAGGGAACAGCGGAAAGGTCTCTTGGGGCCTCGGAACCTCCAGAAAGTACCAGCTTCTTCAGCTTCACCGACCAGCTCAGACGTGGGGCCGCTGGGATTGCTGGGGAGACACTTACTCCCCAAGGTGATGGCAGGGCTGAGAAGCAAAGGAAAAACTCAACTCAAGACAGGAAAAATCGAATTGCATCCTTAGCCTGTAGAGAGCATGTGGTTCCCTCCCGTGGAGTCCACAGCTGCACAAAGCCCAGAGGGCGCCTGTCCACCCCCACCCACCTGCAGGAAGAAAGCAAGTGAGCAGGAGGCTGCAGCCCCCTGGGAAGATGGGGGAAGGGGTGGGTCAGCAGGGCCTGTTTCTGAATGGCTGCCAGGATGGCCCAGTGGAGAGGTGTGGTCACATCCTGAAACAGTTAACTGCAGTTTCCTGTCTAGGCCTCCATCCCATCATCTGTTAAATGGCCATAATGAATGAGACCTTTTAGAGCAGGGACTGGCAAACTATGGCCTGCCAGGGGTGTACAACTCTGTGAGCTAAGAATGAGTCTTACGTTTTTTATTTCCCACTTTTTTGTGTGTGCTGGGGATTGAACCCAGGGCCTTGTGCATGCAAGGCAAGCACTCTACCAACTGAGCTATATCCCCAGCCCTATTTCCCACTTTTATTGGTACCTTACGGTTTACTCTTACATATTCATACATGCATACATTATGATGATGTAATTTGACCAATATCACTCCCCTGCACTTTCAGGTTTTCTATTTTTAAATGAAAGAAGATGGGACCTCCTACTGAAAGGAAAGTGACCACGACACTCGGAGCGACCAAAATATCTTTATTGTGGTGGTGTCTGATCAACAGGAAAAAGAGGAGAAAAGAGAGAGAGAGAGAGAGAGAGAGAGAGAGAGAGAGAGAGAGGGAGGGAGGGAGGGAGGGAGGAAGAGAGAGGGGAGGGGGCTTGGCAGGAGAGAGTTTATAGCCAAAATCTAATGGGGTCTCTGGGTCTGCAGGCTGCCTTGTTGACGCACAGTGATCGGATCACACAGTAGTTGCTAAGGGTGTCATCTTCTGCTTTCGGGCAGACTGGGCAGGGGCTAGATGTGGGTTTCGGTGGCACCAGACGGGTGGGGGTTGAGTGTTCAGCCCACCCTGCAGCTAACACCTACAATTTTGGAAGAAATAAATGAAACAATGTTTTAATGATAGAGAGTATGTGCTCATATTAAATTCTTTGTAAAATTATTTTATGGTACAAGAAAATAATATGAAATTCAAAAGTCAAAGTCCTTGTCTCATTGGAACACAGATTCGCTTGTTCTTTCTTTGTACTCTACAGCTGCTTCCCTGCTTCAAGGGCAGAGTTGAGTGGCTGTGGACAGAGACTGTATGGCCCTAGAATTTTCTTAAAATACATGTACAAACCAGTGTTTTTCAGAAAGCATGCTGTCTCTGGGCTTGGAGTCCAGCAACAGCTTGACAAGCCAAGCCCAGGGTTGGAGCACAGAGCACAGAGAGAGAGCACAGAGGCCTTGCTCTCCCCCTGCAGCAACCCCCCCCCCCCCCCCCAGCTGCACGCTCCCCTGTTTCCCAGCATCATCCGCAGCTGCAAACCCTGCTCTGTGTCTGGGCCTCATTCTCCAAGACCTCCAGGGAAACACTTCTCGTTAAGATGCTGAAAGCAATCAAGTCTGACTGTCCACTAGGGTGGCGTGGGCATGCCGGAACAGCTGTTTCTGCAATGTGGTGGGAGTGTTCAGGGACACCACCTCTATGCAGGCTGCTGGCAATAGCTCTCACAATTATAAAAGAACGTCACTTTGACCCAACAATTATGCTTCTACGAACTTGGAGGGATATGAAAACATTTGTGAAATCATGTTTGTATGAAATTATTCCATGGTTACATTATTCTTAATTATAAAACATTGGAAAGAACCCAAATGTCTGTAATTTGAGGACTGGTTAAATAAATTATACAGGCAGCTATTAAGAAAATGGTGAGGGGCTGGGGGCATGGCTCAGTGGTAGAGCTCTGACTGGCCTAGCATGCGCAAAGGTCCTGGGTTCAACCCCAGCACCGTGAAAAGAAACAAACAGTGCTATTGATGTACTGCTATGAACAGATTGCCAAAAAAGAAAGACAATACTTATAGACCACAGCATGCTACCATTAGTGGGATAAAAAAGAGAAATATATTTACTTATTTATGTGAAAACTTCTGCAAAGATACATAGGAAACTGGCAACCTTAGTTGCTTACAGGGAGGGGGCATGGATGACGGGGGTGGGGGACAGGAGGGAGAAAGGGTACCACTGCATATGCCCTGTTGTACCGTTTGAATTTTGAACCATATAAATATTTTTTATACTTTATTACCTATCCAAAAAAGGAAGAATGTGTAACAAGACAAAAATCTAAGAAGTGTCACTTGTGTGATGTGGTGATACCTTGTCCTTCTCACATCTGCCCCTTCCCACTGGGCTTCCATCTTCCCCTGTACATAATGATCTTTTAGTACAGAAAATAAATACAGAGCCAGGCACAGTGGTGCACATTTGTATTCCCAGCTGCTTGGGAGGCTGAGGTGGTAGAATCCATGAGCCCAGGAGTTCAAGACCAGCCTGGACAAGGTAGATCCCATCTCAACAACAAAAGTAAACATAAAAGTTATTGAAACACAAAATGTTTTAGAGACACTAGGAGTCTAAACATTTCCCCAACCTAGTTGTTTGTAAATTATAATAAAATACAAGACAACATACATACTGGTAACTTCTAAGCACTCTGGGTTGAATTTGCTGACACGCTGGCTCCAGCTGGAGAGTAGTCATCTGCTGACTTACAGAACACCCCACTGAAGCAAGCACTCCAACGGCACCACTCCAGGCCTTATTGGCTTGTGTTGCTCCATCATCTAACAGAGAGCTTGCCCACGAGTTGGGTTCAGCAAATAGTTCCAGAACCACAGAAACTAGTCCTGGTCCTGGTGGAGAGCCCTCTGCAGCCCAGCAGGCAGAGGGAGACAAGCCTTGGGGCATCTGCAGGGAGCAGAGTCTGTCACCTTCTCCTGCCAGCCTGCAGCCCACTCACTCTGCCCACCAGCCACTCACCTCACAACTGTCACTCACCCCACCTGCTATCAGAGTTGACCAGGACTGGGTGGCTGCACATCCAAGACTCGGGTGTCAGCAGGCTTCGTTTCTCCTGAGGTTTTTCCTGACAGCTGACAGATACCCTCCTCCTCACTGTTCTCAGGTGGCCCTTCCTTGGTGTATGTGCATCCCTGGTGTCTCTTCCTCCTCTGAGAAGGACACCAGGTCCATTCTACAGCCTCACTTTAACTTCATCACTTCTTTAAAGACCTTATCTCCAAATGGAGTTATGTTCTAAGGTGCTGAGGTTTGGGATTTTGATGACTTTGAGGGTGGGAAACACAAATTCAAGCCAACCAAACACCTTAGAAACGACTGGTTATGTGTTCCTTCCCAACTCTACTCTTGGTCAATGGCACGGACTGTTTCTATACCCCCAAATTCATGTGGAAACCCTAATACTCAAAGTGCTGGTATTTGAAGGTAATTTGGCTAGACGACTATGTGATCCCCATAAGATGAGTGCTCTTATTAGAAGACAGGAAATACCAGTGCCCCCCCTCACTTCCACCCACGAGGACACAGAGGGGAGCCTTCTGCTAGCCAAGAGCAGAGTCCTCATGAGGAGCCACCTGTTGGCATCTTGACCTTGGACCTGCAGCCACCAGAACTGTGAAGAACTTCCACTGGTGAAGCCACCTGGTTTTTGGCATTGTTACTGCAGCCCAAGCTGACTAATAAAGCGCACTAATTAGTTGGTTTTTTTTTTTTTTTGGTTTAGTTTTTATAATCTACCGCTGACATTTTAAGATGAAGGCTAGAAACAAGGGACTTCCCACATATTTCGCCCTGCACATCTCTTCCAGAACAAAACCATATTTATTGACTCAGTCATTGCACTTCTGAGAATCTGTTTCAAAGAAATAAACTAAGCTGGGTGCTAAGGTGTGCACTTTTAGGATTGCTTGAGCTCAGGAGTTCAAGACCAGCCTGGAAAAAAATAGTGAGACCTCTTCTGGGGAGGGGTGGGGGGAGAAACAAAGGAAAAAGAAAGATCCACAGAAAATAATAAGTATCATCACAGTACTACTTGTAATTTAATTTTTTTTTTTTTTACAAAGCCCTAACTGTCCAGTAATAGAATGGTTAACAACATTCACTCAATAGAATGCCATGTAGCCATTTTACAAGATCATTAAACTTTTATTAAGTACCTGCTAAATGCCAGGCACTGTGCTAAACAAGACAGATACAGAGATAAGAAAAACAATGCTTGCTTTCAAAGAATTTACATTGTTATTCAAAACAAGAGAGAGAAACTCTCTGGAGAAACCTAAATATATCTGGGAATTAACAGGAATTATAATCTAGGATCCGTGCACAATGAGATCATAGGAATATCCAAGGAGGTGAGGGCAAGGCAGAGCTTTTTAAAGCAAGAAGTTGACACCCACTGTCTGGAAACAAGTTGATCAGTCAGAAAGGCTCCCCACAAGGGCTGGTTATTAGTCACAGGCAATGCTGATGGTTTCTGGGAAGTTGTCTTCACAGAAGCAGCTCATCTGGAAATGTTTCATGCTGTCAGACAGTTCGCGCACTAGTTCTTACCTCAGGTATATATGTAGAAAGGCATCGTAATACTTCTTTGACACACAAGCATGAGATCCCCTCTCATGACCTCCTGGCTCCACTGTGGTTTGTAGTTTGGGTCTGATGTGACTCCACATTGTCTTCAAGAGCCTTCACATTACCCCCTTTTGATCAAGATCTGTACCCCAAAGCATCATCACCAATAGTTTAACTTGTGGTTAGGTTTAGATTGTCCCTCAGTGCTGAGATGGACCAGTCCCAGTTGGTCCGATATGAAGCTGGGGGGAATGACCAATAGTTATGTTGATGTCAAGACAAGTCGCTGTTGGACAGTTTTGAATGACAAGGAGATTTAGAGGGAGTGGCTCTCGGGGCTAAGTCTGCCTAGAATTTACTGATAGGTTTAACTTTGTTCCACAGGCACTGGCTGTCATCTTTCAGTGCTGGGCCAGCATTATTCTATTAGAAGTTGTATTTCTACCAAAATTGACAGGCAACAGGTTTGTATTTCTAAGAAATCTGTCAGGAAACAAAGTTTTTAAAATAATACAAAGTAATAATAATGATCCTATGATGATTCAGATTGCATAATAGTTTTTAGATCATGAACGCAAGCCTGAAGGTAACTGACTAAACAAATTGAATGATCTTAGAGAACTGGGAGAGACTTAGATATTAGGGGAAGGTAGAAGAATTTATCATCTATTCCAATCAGGTAGAAAATAACTCAAGATCAATGAACAAAGCTACAATCTAATGAAGTTTTCACTTGAAATATAATTTTTCTGTCTTCAGTTCCCCCATAAGTGACTCCATCTTGCTATCAGCAGCTTTCACAGCATTTTAGTAGAAAGAGACACAAAACATTTATCCAATCACTCAAACATTTTGTAAGCATCTACTATGTGCCAGGCACTATTCTAGGTACTGAGCAGGAACAAAATAAAAACCTAATCACATGGAGCTGACTTTCATGGAGGAGGGTAGATAATAAATGATTATAGGTCAGATGAATACCTATGAAGAAACATGAGGCAGAGTGAGGGGAATAGACAGGGCCAGGGAGGCAGGGGACAGTTGCTATTTTAGGTCCAGTGGTCAGGGATGACATGTGAAAAACCACTTAAAGTGCATAGGGAGCGAGCTGTGTAAACATCTGGGGGTGGGGGCTTCTGGGTGGGCCCAGAGGCAGAAGCATGGCTGAGCATGGCCAGGTAAAGAGAATGATCCCTTCATCCTGATCACAAGAGGGTCCTGGCTGGGCAGCACAGACTAGAGAACTGCACAAGCTCTTACTGTTGTGTGACATTGGATGCCGTGGGGAGGGTGGGTGGCAGCAGATGAGCTTGGGTGGGGGCTGGTAGTTGAGGACTTAGGACATTATTCACACAATGGGGAGTCAACGAATATTCAAGCTGGCAGTCATTCCAACCCATCATTCTGACAGATACATACATAAAGGAGGGAAGAGCGTGGGCAAATTTATGAGAAGCACTTAAACATGGAAGGTGGGATACTTAATTGCTTATATTTTATATGTGCATGTATAAAAACACGAGCAGAAAAGGCTAGAAGAAATGACATCAAAATTATAGTAGTGGGTTGGGGTCGTGGCTCGGTGGCAGAGCGCTCGCCTAGCACTTGTAAGGCACTGGGTTCGATCCTTAACATCACATGAAAACGAAATAAAGACATTGTGTGTCCAATAAAACTAAAAAAAAAAAAAAAAAAAAAAAAAAAAAAAAAAAAAAAGAACAGGCACTCTGCTGGGCACAGTAGCACATACCTGTAATCCCAGCAGCGGGAGGCTAAGGCAGGATCTCAAGTTCAAAGCCAGCATCAGCATCAGCAAAAGCAAGGTGCTAAGCAACTCAGTGAGACCCTGTCTCTAAATAAAATACATAACAGGGCTGGGATGTGGCTCAGAGGGCGAGGGCCTCCGAGTTCAATCCCCAGTGGCCCCCACCAAAAAAAAAAAAAAAAAGGCCGGGGGAACACTTTGTCTGAAACTCTATTTGGCAGTGCTTGGAACAGGTGAAGCAAACACCTTTCAAACACCATTAGGACCACTTTGTGGGCATGGGCCGTGCAGTAGCACAGCCCTCAATGAAGGGCCTACATTTGGCTCAGTTCTCTACCGTCACCATCTTGAAACTTGAAATCTTAAACTTGTTATCTCTTCTCCAGATGTGCCTCTAGAACCTCACTTACCCCAGGCCAATGACCAGTCACACCTTAGAAATGATTTATGTGCCAAAGAACTGTGGGACCTTTACCTCTCTAGGGACAAAGTACCACAAACCAGGGAGCTTGCAACAATGGAAATGTATTCTCCCACCATTCTGGAGGCCAGGGGTCTGAAATCAAGGTGTCAACAGGGTCAGGCCCTATGAAGGCTTGAGGAAACAATCTGTTCTGGTCATCCTCTTAGTTTCTGGACTGGCTGGCAATCACTGTCATTCTATGGCTGGTAGACAGGCACATCACTCAAACTCATTCCATTGTCACATGATTGCCCACGTGTCTGCATCTTCATGTTTTCTCTTCTTAGAGGGATACCAGTCTTAATGGATTAAGTCTCTTCCTACTCCAGTATAACTTCATCTTACTGAGACCTCAATTATATCCACAAAGACCTTATCTCCAACCTAAGTTACAATCAAGGACAGAATATATCTTTCAGTGACATAATTCAACCCACAACAATGTGCCATCAACAATTGGAGCCAACCACTTGGGTCGAGATCATCAGGGAGGGGGTAACTATAAGGCTGGATCGGAGGAACTCTTGACATGACACCCCCCATGACTTAGGATTCTACCTTCCAGCAAGGAGACCTGGGACCAGTCAATTATTTGCTGAAATGGCTCCTTAAAATTTGGCCATGAAGACAGCCTAAAGTAAATGGAGTGGAAAGTTTAGAAAGACATAGTAACAAGGAAGGAATCCAGAAGCTTTTGGGAGGAAGGTGTCTTACTCAGCCCCGGCTGCCATAGACTGCAGAGCCTAGACAATAGGAATTTACTTCCCACAGTTCTGGAAGCTAAAGGCTGAGATCACATTGCTACACAGTTGGGTCCTGCTGAGGCCTCTTCTTCTGTCTTGCAGACCTTCCTGTCCCCACCTGGCAGAGTTCTGATCTCTTCCTATAAGGCCACTAATCCCACTGTGGGGACCCCATCCTTGTGATCTCATCTAAACCTAATCATCTCATCCAAAGGCCCTATCTCCAAAAACTACACTGGAAGTTTGGGCTTTAACACATGAACTTGAAGACACAATTCAGTCCACAACAGAATGTTAGATGAATTTACTATGTGAGCCCAGAGAACCCACTACCTTTACTGTCTGAAGGTCCAGAGAACCCACCCTGCAGTCAGTATGCACTTAAGGCCAGCAAGGGTTATTGTTGTCTGCAGCCTGGAGCTGGTGGTAGGAGTTGCTGCCACAGAACTGAACTTCCTGGTGCCAAAAGAAACAATGGGATTACAGATGGAATGAGGCAGTCAAACTCAAGAGCAGTCCTGGGTTGCAATTATTGGTAGCCCATGCTGACAGAACCCAATGCTGTTGCTGGTTCACTTTTATACATTTAGGCTCTTTATCTAAAAATAAATCTTCTGACCTAGCATTATCAAGAATAAACGAATCACAAACATTCAGCCACCTAGCTAGTAACCAATTCTTAAAAGGATACCTGACACACATGTATTTTTCCCAACTTAGGGACATGTCTCCCATTGGACACATTTAACATCCTGCATTAGTAACAGAGTCAAAATGAAATGGGTGCGTTTTTTTTTCCCCTGCTTAGTGAAACAGAAGATAAAGGTGTGTCTTACAATTGATGGATTTTAGATTTGATGACATAGTAATGTATAAATATTATTCAAGGTGGGAAATGGTAAAGCAGTGCTAAACTTTGCATCTCAGGTCCACAGCATTATAATTGGGCATCGTGCCACATGTGGGTCCACTCATTCACCCCACAGACACAAGGCTTTCCATGCACAGACCCAGGGCTAAATGCTCAGGCCCCGCCCTCCAGGCCCACTTCCACTCTGCCTTCCTTTGGAACCCTGTCCTGGACTGTTGTCCATCTGGGACTTTTCTTCAGAATTTCAAAATAGAAGCACAGTTGAAAATAACTGTAATTCACCACTGCTCACTAGAACCCGAAGTCAAAGAGTTACAACATCACAAATAAGAATGATGTCCAGCAGGGTCAGGAGGGGAGGGGCTTACAATCCCTCATACACGTCTTTACAGAGGTTTTAAAATTGTGGTAAATTTAGAACTCTCCAAAAACCCAACACTAGATGGAGACATGGAAGCCAGAGAGCAGTACAGGAGCTGCCACACTTGCCTGAGTGCAGCCTCTCAGAGTTCAATCACCTCTGCTCCCATGCACCCCAAAGTGAGTCCTCAGGAACACACATGCCTACATTCCAAGTACTGGGGATTAGGGGATAATCTGACAGCTAAGGCTCAGAATCCTAGGGGATCTTGGAATCCAGTTTGGGCTGATATCTCCCATAGTTGGGGTGAACCTTATCAAAATGACAGGGCTCCAAACTGGCCAGCTATGCATAAGGTCCTACCTGAAAAGCCCATGTTGCTGGCCTAAATTGTTGAGATGGAGACTAACCAGGGATTCTTCAGCTGCTGCCAGACCACATACAATTTCCTCCTTCCTTCCTTCCAACTTTCAGTGCTTCTGCAACATTCACTATGCCCATGCCACATGCTGGCATTTATGCCCCCCTACCCCCAGTGCCACAGATGGGAGATATCCCTCCTAGTCCCAGCGAAGAACAAGGCCTTGGTTTGTGTATTCATCCCCAGTGAGGCACAGGTTGGAGCTTTGCCTGCCAGCTCCAGCAACAGCTTAAAGGCAAACCTTACACCAGCCAAACAGTACCTCATGGGGGCCAAAATGGCCACGTATGAGCTCTGAGCCAGAGAGCCCAGCCCTTCTGCGCCATCCTGGCCCATAAAGTTGCCTTTCCAGGTTGTAGGGAGCAGGAAGTTGGGAGCCACAGAAAACTCCCATGAATTTTACAATAACTCACCAAGGCTCTTGGTTCTGCACCTGACGGACGCTTGGACCCAGCTTATAAAGGGAGGCTAGGTCAGACCTGGACACCACCTGAGGAAACACGTTAGAATCTGCCCAGTTAGTGTGCAGGGAAGCCTAGGGCAACGCCAGGAGAGGGCAAGCCCACACTCCCCTACAAAGCACTGAGCACTACCTTGAAGTAGGTCTTCCAATTTCACTCCCTTCCTGGAGAGGTCAAAGTAAGCCACTCCCTCCCCACCCAAATAGTCCCTCCCTACAGAGGGCCCTGCCTCCAGTCCCCCACATAGCCTCCTTGCAGCAAGTCTTCTGGGCACTTTGTCTACTCTGGAAGAACAGCCCCCCGGCAAGTCCTACCGGGCAGCACCATACACTCCACAGAACAAACATGCTCCCCTTAAGAGCGGTAGCTTGGATCCAAGGGGCACTCAGGATCTCTGTGTCCTCAGTAGTCACCTTAGGGAGCTCTCTGGGTGCTACCCGGCATTCTCCATCTTCACACTAGAAAGAAAACTATGCAGGGACCCCCGCAAATCTTCTTGATCACTGCCACTCAGCTGACTGCCCCCAGGGTGCACCCTGTGGTCCCACTCAGTTCCAATATCCTCGGATCTGGGTGGAACAGAAGGGTCACTGGGGGACCTTCCCCACAGTGCACCTCTAAGGAGGCCTGTGGGTGGCTCATGGTTTGGAGAGCCTCTCTCCCAAGCTGTACAAGCAGAGGACGAATGGCTGGCATGGCTGCCCTGGTGGCGCATGAGCCATGAGCGACAGCTGAAGCTCTTGCCACACTGGCCACAGGTAAAGCGCTTCTCCTGTGAGTGGCCACGCAGGTGCTGCAGAAAGGTGGGCTTGTGTGCAAAGCACATGCCACACTGGGTGCATTGGAAGGCGTGCTCCCCGGAGTGCACACTCTGGTGCACAGTCAGGTTGGCCAGGCGTGTGAATCGCTTGTCACACTGTGTACATGGGAAGGGCTTCTCACCCGTGTGTGTGCGACGATGCTCCACCAGTGTGGACAGACGGCCGAAACATCGACCGCACTGCGTGCACGGGAACGGCCGCTCGCCGGTGTGTGTGCGACGGTGTTCCAGCAGCGTGGATAGGCGGCCAAAGCGCTTCTCGCACTCGGCGCACTCATATGGCTTCTCCCCAGTGTGCGTGCGGTAGTGTGTGGTGAGCGTCGACTGATGAACAAAGCTCTTGCCACACTGGGCACAGGTGTAGGCACGCTGGGCTGTGTGCGCACTGCTGTGGCTGGGGAAGGCAGCCTGCTGTGGCAGGCTCTTGGGACACGGCACACAGGTGAAGGGCTGGGGGTCGTGGTGTGAGCGCGCCTGCTGTGCACTGCATGTTATGGGGCTGCTGCTGAAGTTCTGGGCATGCTCAGCACAGGGCCAGCACTGCTCTGGGACAGCCTGGCTCTGGGGACCTGGAGGGCAGGAGGTCATCTCTTTTTCCCTTGTGGCATGAGGCAGATCTCCACAAGTGCCCCCCTGCACGTCCTCCTTGCCAGGTCCCCCTTCAGCTGCCCAGGCTGGCTTCAGGACCTCGGACTCCCCATCCAGGCTGCTCTTCTCTTTGCTGGCTAGCCAGGTCTGTGCTAGGAAGGGACAGAGCAAGTGAGTCATCTCTGGAACCCTCGTCCTTTGCTCTCCTGTCCTCAGTAGCCCCTGGTTGCCTCCAGGGACCCAGCCAATCTTATACCAGCCAAACAGTGGCTACTTGTGAGCTCTGAGCCAGAGAGTCCAGCCCTCCTGGGCTGATCTCCCACCTGCCTTCTGGAGATTTCCCACACCAAGCTATTCTATCAAATGTCACCTGAATGCCCTGTTCATCCCAGCTCTGTTCCTCAAGGGTCCTCTCCACCTACAAGGCCTCTTTCTCTCACCACACTTCAAGCCTTCTCAGTCTGTGCTCTCCCAGGAGCCTTCCAAGACCAACGCAGTGATATTTTTCCCTGGAAGCACCTTGTCCATGCCACACATGGCCACAGGACATCCTGTCTGCCACAGCTCAACTGCAGCACATCTTTGCCTGCACATTATTAAGCAGATGTACTTTTTCTTAGGAAAATTTCCCTCATTTTCACAAAATCCCAAAGGGCTCTCTGGCTCTCTTCCTCTTCTTTCTTTATACTGTTTATCTGTATTAACCGTCTCTCTCCTCCTAATTGTTTAAGTTCCTTGTGGGGACAAGGGGAATCTACATCTTATGCATTGATGAGTCCCTTTGGGCCTAGCACCACACTAGCTAGTTTGTAAAATGAAGTTAGAAAACGTTTTCAGGAATAAAAGGAGAATGAGTTCATGCAACTCTACAAGACGACACCCCCAGCAAACAGATGAGGCCACAGAGATACAACACAATACGGGCTGACTGACACTGCCTCCCCTTCAGGACACTCCTGCAGGAGAAGGCTCTGCTGGAGGTGCTTGGAGGCTCCCCTCAGGACCCACGGTCGGAGGCCCAGGGATGCAGCCTGCAGCCCTGCCCTCTGAGCCTTACCTGAGCACGGGAGTGCAGGGTGTGCAGTGGTCGTCTCCTGCAGGTTCCTCCCACATTCTTCTTCCTCTTGCTTGATCCAGGGCAGACTGCCTGGGGGAGATCCCAGCTGTTCTGTGTCTAAGGGAGAGGGGATAAGGTCCTGAGGGCATCAGAGGTCATGGGGCTTCTCTCCTTTCACAGTCACAGTCTGGAACCAGCCATCAGCAGGCACTACCAGCAGAACTACAGATCCCAGTAAGAGCAGAGCAGACACAGGATTTCGAGGAACGCTAACAAGTACTATAGCAGGGAGTCGGGAGAACTGGGGTTGTATATGTTAGGTCCGTGGCAGCGACTTGGTGGCGACTTAGTGGCAACTTAGAACAAAGCAGCCCGCGCTGCTTTGAACATCAATCAGATGCCGGTGGACACCTGTCAATCAGCCAGATCTCCTGACTAACGCCTGTCAATCAGCAGGACCCCCTGGCCAATCCTGGAGTTCAGCCAACTCCCCTGACCTACTCCAAGGGGGCAAGGGACCCTAGAGACACCTTTTCCTGTCCCAAGCCCTTCCCTTCCTGCTGTAAGCCCTATAAAAGTCCAGTCCGGTCGAGCTTCCACTTGGTTTCTCCTCAGACCCTTCCCCTGTCCCCTCTGTGGGTCTGAATGAGTTCCGCCCAGGAGTGATATCTCAATAAAGCCTGTTCAGCGGCCCTTTTAAATCTGCCAACTTTGGTTGCTGCCTGCCCAGCCTGATCTGACAGCATGGCCTGTGAGTGACTGGCTGAAGGCTGTGATCAGGTGGCCAGCAGCCTTCCACCACCACCTGCCTTCCACCTGTAGTAACAGAGTGCCTGGTGTGTGGCTGGGCCCATGGAACAGCAGAATAAAGACCATGTTTCTGGGCCTTCCCTGCCAGCAGACAACAAATGGGATGAGAGGGACTCTGCTCCTCTAGTTACATGAACTCTGACAACTTCATCTAGAACAGGAGGAACCAAGGCTGTAACATTTTTAAATGTGCTACTTTTAAACAGAGCGTCCCCTTCCCCTCTTGCTGCTGCTTCACCCATTTTCTCCCATTGTCCCAGACATGAAACACCTAGAAACACTTAAATTGGGAAACAAATACACCACTTACAGTAACATCAAAATACTTATTATTTTTGCAGAACTGAAAACTTGTGAATTTAATGGGTTAATGGCTGAGACGTGGCAGTGAGCCCTGGGGACTAGACCCACCCTAGGAAAGGTGGAGCAACAAGCTAGAAGGAACTTGGGCCTGTGACTCTGGCCTGTCAGGAGCTAGAAACCAATCACTATCTTATTTAAGCTAGAATCTCGTTATTTAGGTTCAGTTTTTTTCCGGTCTCCATTTTAGAAGCCTTCAAAACACAATGTCCTTCAGGGGCCAAGAGAGCTCACCAATCTCTAAGGCCTGCCTTAAAAATAGAAGAATTACTGCTCCTTCTTCCTTCTCTGCATCTGCCTGGGAGCAGCACAGCCTCTGAATGAGCCCTAGTCCTGCCCACATCTGCAGAGGGTACCAAATCCCCTCCAGGTGGAGGGAGTGCCACCTGGATCTTGCAGTAGAGCCACTGCCCACTCAGCATTCACACTCACAGCTCCCCAGCATGCCTGCCACATGGCCTGGCCCCTGACTTGGCTCACTCTCTCTGCAATGCCCCACTCCCTGTAGGGGTCCAAAAACACTTTTTAGCCTCAGGCCTACATTCCAGCCACTCAGTACCCATGTTACCACCTTCCTTCCTTCTTCCTTGTTCTGGGGTGACTCTGTGACTTAATTTACCTACTCAGAGAGTCTGCTTCAAAACAAAGCCTTTTTCCCAAAATAAAGCACAAGATTCCAAAAGCAAGGAGTGGTTTCTAGGCGTGATCCTTTGTGTTTTGAGTGAACAGGGTTCCCATCCCAATGACCTGAGCAGTATCCCTTTCCCCTATTCTATTTCTGAATGTCATTTGAAGAAAGGATTCCTCACCTTAAAAAAAAAAAAAAAAAAAAAAAAAGCAAGCTTTGAAATCTGCATTTGATCCACTACTATCTGAAAAATAAAGAAAACTGAGCTCCTTATCTGGCTCACTGTTCATTTGGTAATTACTCATTATTTATTATCTAATATATGCCAGGCACTATGTTAAGTGCCATAAGGGGACATTATAGTAACACTGCCTGGAGGAAGCTCAAGATGAAGCCTGCTCCTCAGCAGGGAGAGCAGGTGCCAAGGGCCATGGGGACAGATATGGCATCCAAGGTTTCAGAGAAGATCCTGCAGGCACTATAACAGCCTCCTGAATCTTGGGTTCCTAGGTATATGCTCTGCCCTCAGCCTGTCCCCACAGCTCTCAGAGTGGTTTCAGGCCATGGTGATGGCTCCAAGGACACCTTCAGGAGACATTTAATGCCTCCACATTTTCCAGGCATTATCAGGATCTGCCCGACGGTGGGCTGTGGCGTGCAGCAGCTCATTTCCCTGCTCTGCTTCTGTATTCAGGTGGGGATTACTGACACGTGTTCCAGGTAAAACCAGGTAGGACAGGCCCGCACCCCGGGAACTCACCAGTGCCTGGGCTCTTGCTGCCCTCTGCACTGGGCAGGCTGTGGCTGCCCACTTCATCTCCCCTCTCCACTGGGGTCACGTGCTCTGGTTTGGTGTCTGTGGGGAGAAGAAGGTAGTGACAGGACTCTCCTCTGTGGGCTGAGAGCAAGACCCACTTGGCTCCCTCTTCAGGAAGTATATGGTGTGGGGTGTTGGGACACTGGATGGAGTAGGATGAGGCCTCCCAGCCAGAAGTGTGAGCAATAAGAACAGGAAGAAAGGCTTCTATTATGTCCCTCTCTCAGGAGACGCCCAAGGTCACCTGATCCAGCTACCTCATGTGACATTGTGGGAAACTGGGGTCCAGGATGGGGAGCCAGTTAAACATGGTAGTCAGCTGCTGCCTTTCTTCCACATGCTCACTCCTGTCCCCTTAGCCAGGCACCATCTCTCACCTAGCATTCCTGCAATACACTGGCACCCTCTTCTAAAAAAGGAAGCTTTGTGCTAGGAAAGGGAAGCAAAGCATTCTTTCCTGGGTTTCAACCTCCCAAGAGGCAAGAGGGGACAAATAGCCAACTCTTCACTTGCCCAAAGCAATGAGAGAATTCAGGTGTATAAGCAGGGTGGCAGGGGAGTAGGGGAGCCACAACCATCTAGGCCTAACCAAGTCTCACCCAGGCCCTTATCCACACCGGCCTGGAGGACTCAAGGGTTAGGACTGGCCCTCATTTTCTGGACCCAGAATACCTTTTAAAGAATGCTGACAATTAATTCTGCATTCAGCAGGAGCTTTCTAAGAACTCCAGAGTTGAGAGCATAGTTCAGGGAGTCCTAGGGGAATAAACATAAGTAGGGAGGTCATAGTTCACTCCCCAGAAGTGAATTATGCCTGTAAGAGCAGCCTCTGAGTCACAGGAAGGGCTGGACAGTGAGGAGCATATGCCAGTCCCTATTTTTCCTCCCTGAGGTCTTGGAAAAACCATTCAACCTTGCTGTGTTTTACTGCATAAGACCCAAAAACGGGAAGGAAGGACACTACCTACCTGCGAAGGCAGAGGATGATCCCACCCTGGCCCCTCACCTGGAGAGCCCAGAGTCTTGCAGCTTTCCTTTGCCACTTGCTTGCAGAGCACCTTCTTCCGCTCTTGTAAGCTACCCTTCTGCTGCTCTGAGAAACACATGGCCAGCTCTTCAGTTGTCATGGGCACCTGGAAGTACAAGTCCCCCAGGCCCACAGTGAGTTACCACCACTTCAGGGAACAGCTACAACCAGCTGTAGTTTCCTCTCTCTTCTCCCCAACCAGAGGGCACAGCTGGTCAAACCACTGGGCAAATGCCAGCTCCTCTCCATCATATTTGCTTTGGACAATGGACAGAACCGGTGGCTAAGGGACTCGGAGTCAGGGCTCTTAGGGTCTACTCCTCTTTTCTTTTCCTTTTTTGTTGGCTTGGTAGTTTTTTTTTTTTTTTTTAATATATAATATATATTTTCAAAGCAGGTTTTTTTAATCAATCTAATTATTTTTTATTTATATGACAGCAGAATGCATTACGATTCTTATTATACATATAGAGCAAAATTTTTCATATGTCTGGTTGTTCAACTCCTCTTTTCTAGGCACAAATGTATCTTATTCCATGTGGCTTTCATGGAAGAACTTTCGGTGACTTCCCCTACTCGGGCCAGTCTTGCTCTCAGAGGTCATTCTGGGATAAGACAAGTCTGTCTTTCTTTATTGGGGACGAGGGTTTGAACCCACGGGTGTTTAACCATTGAGCCACATCCCCAAACCCCCCCCACCTTTTTAAAATATTTTTTTGGTTGTTGATGGACTTTTATTTTATTCATTTATTTATATGCAGTGCTGAGAATCAAATCCAGTGCCTCACACATGCTAGGCAAGTGTTCTACCACAGCACGGTTCTACCATAACCACGGCACCCCCGACCCAGCCTTTTTTTCATATATAATTTTGAGATAGATAGGGCCTCACTAAATTGCTCAGGGCTCAGTTAAGTTGCTGAGGCTGGCTTTGCACTTACTGTCCTCCTGCCAGAGCCTTCCAAGTCATTGGGATTGCAGGGGTGCACCACCACACCCAGCTAAGACATACAACTCTTACTGTACAACAAAATCCCTCCTAATAAATCCATTCCATCTGCCAACCCAGACATCTTGTTGGTATCACAATTTCCTTCTGATGTTTTTAAGACCCTTAAAGTCCATGGTTGACTAGCATTAGGTGCCAAGAAATCAGGCTTCAGCAGTCAAGGGGCCCCTCTGTGCTTTGCCTGTGAGGACCCTACTGACTCAGTTCCTGTACCTTGGGTGCCTCCCCCTTGCTGCCAGGGGGCAGCTGCAGGATCCAAGAGCTCCCATTGCGCAGCAGGTTCTCCAGGTTCTCCAGCCGCCGCTGCAGCAGCCCGTACTCCTGCAGCAGGGTCCCCAGGATGGCCCACTTGCCCTCTAGTTGGTTGCTGAACTCCACAGTTGTCTTCTCATAGTCAGCCAGCTTCTTCTCAGCTATCCCTGTTCTCACTTCCAGGCCTTGAAGCTGGACAGCCTGAGATTCTATCTTCTTCTCCACAGCCTGAACAGCAGCCAGGATGGCCAGAAGGGAGATCTCTGCAGACTGAATCTGGGCCTCTCGCTGGAGGTTACTCCCCAGGTGCCAATCCTACAACCAGACACAAGAATGTGAGCCAGGTGCCAAAAGAGGAATCAATGCCATTCCCAGATACAAGAAATTTAAGGTCCTCTGGAATGGGGGAAACTTCTCCCAGGTGCCAGAAGCCCTTTCTGGTTAGACCACCAAACAGACCCAACTTGACAAATGGGCAAGTCAGCAGACATTCGAATCCACAGAGCCTTTGTGTGAAGAATCTTGAACCATAACTAGGAGCAATGGAAAATGAAATAGCAAGCAATATCATCACAAACAGAGTACAATGGATTCCAATACTAGTCCTTCTATGGAGTTTTATTAGTTTAGCCAATTACTTATTTTTTTTTTTTTTTGTACTGGGAATTGAACCCAGAGGGGCTTAACCACCTAGCCACATCCCAACCCCTTTTTATATTATTATTTAGGAGGCTGAAATCACTGCCTCACCTGCTCCTCAAGTACACGACACCCTCACCTCCCATTACTATGCTCAGAGGTCAGGAAAGACTGTTGTTCTGACTATGATAATCCTGAAGGCCTTTCCACCTGATATCTGCCGTGTGTGATTTCCTACCCTACCTAAGAAACTGGGTGCTTGTAGCCCAGGCACCTAGTAGACCAGACCAGCCCTCAAGGTAATTGTTACTGCACTGGGAGGCCATACCCAGCTGCCAGGGATCAGGGACTAGAAAAAGACAAATGATAGCACCTTAGAGTAGTCAGAATAAGGAAATAGTAAAAAAAAAAAATAAATAACCTGCCCACAGAAGGTGAACACTGTATCATGCATTACTAGAAATAACAAGATAAAAAGCCCAGGAATGCCTTAGTGGGGGTAGGGGGCAGCTAAGGTATAATGGCAGCACTCCTGGAATGGAGCTCTACTAGACCTTGAACCAACTTCTAACCTGTCATCGGAATCATGCACAACTGGAGGTGAATCCCTTCTCTAGGGTTCTATTTTCTCACCTGTAGGGACACCACAGCGCTGCTACCTCCTAAGGGGATGGTGTGGATGGAATGCACTAGAGTTATGGAAAAGCACTCAGGATGTATAACAACATATAGCATATTATTAAAAACAGGTCATGGACCAAGTCCTCTTCCCAAACACAACTCAGTAAAGTGTCCCACATGTTCAAACTACTAGTCACCAGGCATTTGTCCCTTCCTTCCACCTTTTACAGCACAAGGGGCCATCCCTTAGTCTGGCCCCTGACCCATACAACACAGTGTAGCCAGGAGAAGGCAGATCGTCTTCACAGATTTGGGGCAAACATCCTTCTCTCTCTACAGTGCCGGGCCACAAATTTGACATTCAGGAATGTCAATAAAATTTCTGCAAAGCTATTGCTACCAGGAGATGTCCTCTATCTTCTGAGACACAAAAAAACACAACAGTTTAGTCACACCAGTCACAGAGGGCCTAGGTCAAACCTGAGCCTAAAACACTAACCATGCATAATGCACGCATAATGCAAATCTGTTCCCAGTAACTGTATTAGGGACTTCCCAGGGAATCTTGGAAAACAAGGGCAAGCTCCAGCAGGAATCATCCTGACTGGAGCTCAGGTCTGGAAGACCTTCATGGTACTCTCCAGGTAGGGATAAGATTGGCTCCCAGGAGGATGTGAGGGCCTGATGAGATATACCCTCCCCAGAGGGTGGCACTAGACCTGGTGAAGCCAGATTTACAGATAGGTAGTTAGTGTAGTTAGGTAAATCGGGTCTAATATCCAATAAGATAAAGAAAATGGAGACCATTACCAGAATGGAATCCAGGAAAGCAGAGCAGCACTAGGGGAAATTGAAATATTAATGTCCCCAAGGCCTGGAACCCCATCCTAAAGAATTGTTAATGAAGCATCTCCCAGCAAACAGAGGTACTAATCAAAAACCACCCCAGGCCCTTCCAGCCTAGATTACTCCTTCAGCCCACCAAATCTCCCACCTGCATTCTATCACTGCAAGAAAAAGGGAAACAAAAGACATGAATGTGGGAAGACAGACTAAAAGAAGACGTTCGCTATCAAAAGGGAAGACCTCCCCCCACTTCCACGGATTCCGCCTTTCGGGTCCCCTTCTTCCCCCGGGGAGAAGTCTTTTCTGCTGTCCTTTAGTAAAGCCTTCTGCTTTCCACTCCCCACTTTCCTCCGCGTGCTTCAGCATTGGGGAAGCAAGGACTTGTCACCAGTAAACAGCGGTAACACTAGCTTGGAAAAAGATTAGATAATGGGGTGGAAAGTCCCTCAGAGATGGTCAATCGTGGTGGGGGTGGGGGGCTGTTCCCTAACGGACACGTCCAGGAAAAGAAGCCTTGGAGAGCCTTGGAGTGAGGACACCCACATTCCCTCCCCCCACACCTGGTCCCACTGAGCCAGCGCACCGGACCTCAGACATCTCGTGGTTAAATCCGAGTGCTCTATTCTTTACACGAGGAAACTGGGGCCAAGTAGAAGGGACTTTATCGTGTGGCCCTACGCATCCTTCCCACTACGGAAGGTGGCAGGGCCGGTAGGACATCCTGACGAATTCAGGACTCGGCTCCAAGCCCCCACATCCACCTTGAGGGGCGTCCTTACCGGAGCCGCCTGGGCCATGGTCCTGCGCTGTGTAGTCAGGCTCGGAAGTCACTGTCGCCCGCTGCGCGTGGCCCCACACAGGCCGGCCCGCCCGGTCCTCTCCGCTGGCGCGCGAGCTGGGCCCTGCCTTCACCACACAGACCCGGCACCGCGGAGCCACAAATGTTCCTAAACGCAAGGTAGAAAGCCAGGTCCGAGCAAGAGCGCCGCTTTCCAGGCACCCGGCCGTAGAGCCACAAGCTGGGTCCCGCCCCCACGCAGAGCTGGCTCCCCATTGGCCGACCTGGGAGGCTCCACCCCCAGCCTGCGTGCGTAAGGCCCCTGCGGCCCGGAGTCTGCGCCTCATTGGCTGGCCGGGAAGGTCGTCCGGCAGCATGAGCCCCGGCCTTGCGCGCGAGGGCAGGTGTGAGTGTGAGGTGCAGGGGCTGCCCTTACCCGGGCCAGGCAACCCACGGGCGTCTCCAGCTGTAACTGGCCAGTGCGGCCGCTCACTTCCTACTAAAAAGAAACCAGGTCACGTCACAATCATTTATGCCAACATGTTTATTAAGCACCGATTAAAGCAGGAGACTGCCACCTTCACAGTTGTTAAGGAATCTTAAGACCCAACCACTTCTTTGTTTCACAAATGAGGACGCTGAGGCCCAGAGCTGGGGAAGTCTGGGACCCAACCAGGGCTCCCACCTCCCGATTGTGGGGCACCACTGGGCTACTGCACCTTGTAGCCTCCACTGTTCATTTCAACCTAAGGAGCATTCTTTAAACACGTCCTATTGAATGACAGGGCAAACCCAATATGCATAGCCCAGAGCTGAGCACTGAATGCTTTGAAAATAAGAAAAGAGAAAAACACCTGAGCCTTGCAATTGAATGCTTGTATTTACAGAGTGCATTTAGCATTTAAAATTTTAGAATTTAAAATTCTGAGCCCAGAATATCTGAGCCTAGCTCTTGTAGCTGAGGGTTAAGCTGAGCAGCCACACTTGTACCACATCCTGCCTGCGCATGTGCTGACATTTTTCTCTGACTTGTGGGGCTCCAGACAAGCAGGAGCCTCAAGCAGGTGGTGCCTCTTTAGGATCTTGGCTAACCTGTCAGACTTTTATCCTTCCCCTTTCCCAGGGATGATGGCAATGTTACCATCTGCCCCCAACTCCATTCGGGACTGTGGAAAAGGGGTGAGGACAACAGGAAGTTGCCAGGGACCCAGAACGCACAGCCAGCTGGTCTGTAGGCAGCACCCAAGGTGGTGTGATTAAGGAATATGAGAAACTAGGCATCAAGACTTCTCCGTGCAGCCTGACAATAGCATACTATTAAAAACAGGTCATGGACCGATGCTTTGGTACAAGGGCACTAACCCTCACTCTTCCCAGGGGATTCTGACTGAGCAGGAAATCACTGGAAAAAAAAAAATAGGAAACCCTGAACTTGAAACTAAGAATATCACCAAGCCTCTTATTTGTGCAGTCTCTAAATTCAGTGCCAACAACTCCTAGATGAGGTGGGATGCACTGGAGCTGTTACCCTTTGACAGACAAGGAATGTGATCCTAGAGGGGGGCTGAAGGATTCCCCAACCTCCTAGCCCTACTTAGCACCAGACCCCAAATTCTTTACCAGGAGAAACGAGGCCTGGAGGGTCCAGGCAGACTCCCCAGCCTCCCCCAGTCAGTCTTCCCCTTGAGGAAGGTCTTGGGCTCACAAGACTCTGCAGCACCCTCAAGGCATCTTCTGGGTCCAATCAATGGATCATACACACCTATGAATCCTGAGATCTGGCAAGGGAGGCCATCCACACCTGATTTCCTTTCCTCTTTTAACTGATATCAAAAGTAAATAACAGATGGAGACTGCCCTGTGAGGGAAGGACTAGGAAGACTGGGAGTCACTCAGAGCTCAGAAACATAAACCTGGAGAGAAGCTCTGCTTCAAAGACAGCAGCCAAATTCTGCCCATCAAAACCCTCTTCCTGCCCTGCCAGACCCACAAAGGAAGTGGCAGAATTCCTGCCCTCAGGAGCTCCTGGTCCTCTTTGCAACTACACACAACGCTTACAAACACATTACAAAGTCTTCATTTAAAAAAAAAAGTCTCAAGCTAACAAAAATAGAAAATGCAAATTCCGAGTGCCTTCTCTTGTGTCCTGTTCTCTCTGCTGTTTTCTCATGTGGAGCGCAGACAGACCTCTGTGCAGTCACTCCCAGTCCCTGAAGTCTCTATGGTCCATTCTGAAAGGACCACAGTCTCTGATCATCTTGACTGTAGCACCAGTCAAAAGCTACACCAAAAACTGGTGTTGTTTAAGCCTTCAGGGACCCTTTGCAGGTCAAGAATGTAGAAAAAGATAGCACAGAATGACACCCTTAGGAAAGAGAAAATAGAGGTACCTTGTCGTATATATATGATATCATCAAAAGGGCCACTGCTTTCCGTTTGAATAAGGAAAACAATAAAAAAAAAAAACTCTCTCCAAGACATCCCAGAATAAGGGACCAGCATCAGGCTCAAGGGAAAGCCCCTAAGAGATAGAGCACAGGTCCTGCCAGGGATGCAGGAAGACAAGAGGATGCCCTGCAGGCTCCTGCCTGGTCAGCCCTCCTCTGCATGGCTGCGACCCTGCAGGGGTGAGCTCCCCTGGCCTGCAGAGGGCACAGGGAAATGCAGGCCCACCCGATGCCGGGCATGAGTCTGCATGTGCACAGCCAGGTGGTGGTTTCGGTTGAAGGCCCGGCCACACTGGGGGCACTGGTAGGGTCGCTCACCAGTGTGGATACGCTGGTGACGCAAGAGGTCCGAGGGCCGGCGGAAGGCCTTGCCACAGTAGGGACAGGCAGGCCAGCCCTGATTGTTGCCTGTGTGCAGGCGCTGGTGAAGCAGCAGGCTCTTCCGCTGCTGGAAAAAGCGCAGGCATTCACTGCAGTGGTAAATCTTGGTGGCTGTGGGCCTCCGCCCCATGAAGGCTCGCCCTCCCAGGGAATGGTGGCCCGGGGGCTCCTCGGGGAGCCAGCGGATGACAGGGCCAGGCACTACCACTTCCCCTGGCTCCAACGTAGAGTGGCCTTCCCCCCATCTGGTGGGTGAGCCCCCAGGAGCTTCCCTGTGCTCCTCCTCCACGTGAGTCCTTTGATGGATTGTCAAGTTAATCTTCAAGCGGAAGCTCTGCCCACAGTCAGGGCAGGGGAAGGTCCGTTCCCGCCGGCGAGGGAGTACGCGGGGTGTCTCCCCAATGGCCCCTGGTGGCCGAGGCTCCCCAGTGCACACCCTTGGCCTCCCCTGGGCGTGATGCCGCCTAGGGCCTCCAGTCCTGTTCCTAGGCCCTCTAGGTGTTCTACACTTGGTCCGGCTTGGGGACCCCAGGCAGAGCTGCTCAGGCACCATCTCCTCCTCAGACTGAGCTTCTGTCTTGATGGCCATGCCACCACCACCTGGCAAAGGAATCTATGTTGGTTCCAAGTCCTACTCCCACCTCCCCTGAATTCTTTCTCCTCCAAGGGCCCACAACATGGGAAGGGGTCCTGCTCATGGGGCCTCACCAAGCAGGCACTGCCCTGTCCCGTCATTCAGTCCTGTTTGCTATCTTACTCCTCACTCCTGGAGGCTGAGCTGGGGAACCAGGAGAGAGGAAAGTAAACCACACACACACACACAAAAAAAAAACAGCTGCCAGATAGTCCCTGGGGTCAGAAGACAGATGGTAGGAGATAGGTAGGTGGGAAGGTGGAAGAGACCGATTCCATGAGCTGGGCCATGACCTGACCAATTCCATGAGCTGGGCCATGACCTGACCGATTCCATGAGCTGGGCCATGGCAGAGGAGTTGGCAGGACCCTAAGAGTTCTGAAGTCAGTAGTTATGATCTGTAAAGCACAAGGAACCCGTGCGCCCCATTACCTCAGGACCAGGTGAGAGACCCCAGCAGCCTGGAGGAGGCCAGTGAATTAACCTCACACAATCCCTCATCCATATAACAAATGGGCCAATCCCTACTACCTGCCCACACCCTGCTTTCTGGGTGCAGAGAGCACCCTGTAAGGCAGCCTATGATTCCTGCCTGGGTCTCAGTGCAGGTATCCCCCAACTCAGGCAGGACTGAGTGAGGCCAGAGCCACCAGGATAATAGCAGAAAGCTTACTCTCGGGCTGGGCCTGGGGCTCAGTGGCAAAGCGCTTGCCTAGCATGTGTGAGGCACTGGATTTGATTCTCAGCATCACGTATCTATAAATAAAATAAAGGCTGAAAGCCGGGGTCACTCCACAGGGTTGCTGTGAGACTGGAATCAAAGCGGAACATCCTTTTGGTCACCCTTGACCACAGCCTGGTAGCCTGCAGTCTATTCCCAGGGGGGATTCCCAGCCAGCCCAGACCAAGAGAGAAGACTAGGACCACAGGCTGACTGGGCCTGTGGGTCACACCTGGGGAGGGAAGGAGGAGGGAAGCCTCAGGACGAAGCCCTTCACCAGGTCTCATCCCCAGACCCCTGCTACTCCCAAAGGGCCCTCTGAGCTGTGTGAGGCTCTGCTGTGGTGACAGGCGCTGCCTATTTACTCACCTGGCCCCAGACTGGACATGATGTCCCTGGGAGGGGAAGCTGGTGACTCCCCCTCTGAAGATTCTCTCTCCTGTTTAATTGAGGACAAAATGCTGGTGTTTGCTGGAGGTCCTGCAAGACAGAGAATCCCATGGGGCCTTTCCTGACATGGGGTTCTTGCAGAGTGGCATGACCACCTCTTCAGCAGGCTCTGGCCATACCCAAGGGCCTGCCAGGAACAGTGACCCCCAGGCCTCAGTCCAGTTGACTGCAGAGGTAAGAAGAGAGATATGAAGGCCACAACCATAATCCCCCGCAAACTTAGGCTCACAATTTGTCCCTTTGCAACTGACTATCACCCTGATGGTCCTCAAAAGGAAAGAGGGTTTGGGGAGGCCTCAGGTCTGCGATGGGCAGGGATACTGTCCTCCTCTATCTGAGAAGGTCCCACCTGACTGATTCCATGAGCTGAGTCCAAACTTATACACTGGCCAGAAAGGAGCACACAGGAAGGAAGCAATTTCACTTCTACCTGCAGAGGGCCACATTCAGTGGGGGAAATACAAAGAAACCACGGGGGAGAAGGCAACACACTGAAGCTGGGCCAGCTGCAAGAAGGAATAGGGAGGAGGAGCCAGAGGAGCCAGTGTGCGCTGAGACAGAAAGCAACTCGGGATTAGAGGCCACATGCTCTGCTCAGTGTCCTCTGAGTTACAGTTCCAGCTCAGGATGGCAGGAACTGCCTGTGAACAGAAGCAAACAGAACTTGGGAGAGGTGACTAAAGCCAGTGTTCTCCTCAGCAGGTCTTCAGAAAGAGGATGTTTACTGACACCTACAACATGCCTGCCACCCAGCACTGTGCTAGGCATGATACATAAACTGCCTTGTTGATAGGACCACTGGAAGAAGCCCCAAGAGGCTCAATCCACATCCCTCCCCAAAAGCTCCATACAGATATTTGCTTGCACTGAAAATCCAAAACCTACCTTCTTTTAGGGTCTACCTCAGGAGCCCCTTTCCCAGGAGCCCATCCAGCTCAGCCCAGTCACATCCCCAGCTATCTTTCCTGCTGAACTTCTAGCATAGCTTGTGTTTGGTACTCATGCACTGCCAAAAGACACCATTCTTGTTGCTGTCCTGGCTGCCCTCACTCACCAGTGCCCAGCCTGGGTGGTGTCACTCCTGCTTCTTCGTTCTGTTGGTGTTGAGGGGCCTGCCCTTCTTTGGGCTCCTCCTGGGCATGGCTGACTGGACTGGGGACTTGCTCTGGATATGGAAGGAGACCTAAGGAATGCAAACCAGTGACACTGAGCACAACACGGAGATCTCCCAAACAGATGGCCAGGGACCCTCTGGGAAGTGTGTAAATGCAGAGTCCCAGGGACCTGGGACATCACCTAACACTGAGTGTGATGATGAGATGGCTTCACCTGTCATCCAGCTGCTAGATTCTCCTCTGGAGCCTCATTCCAGGAGGACTGCATAGTGTGATAATTGACACAGGATTGGCAGCCAGGACATGACAGAGGGCTGCTGTTTAGGGTAGGGAGAGGAAACACAGTATTGTCTGTTCCACCAGCCATCATGGTGGCTGCTGGCCCCCACCCCAGCCCGCTCTCCACAGCATCAGAGAGCCCAAAGGCATGGCAGAAAATATACACCACACATGTGGCCCTGAAGGTTCCCGAGTTTCCAAAGTGAAGTATTCCCTTTTGAGACAATGCTTCACCCTACACTTGTCCTCTTATTCAAGTGTACACAAAATGTCTGTCGAGGCTTGCCTCCCAGCAAGTCACAACAGCTCAGCCGTCACTGAAGTTGTCAAATCATAAGCCCCCAAATGAGCACATGTCACATGTGCCCCTCCCACAAGAAATGGAGCTCTGCTTTTTTTTTAAGGAAAATACCTATGAAGAGAATGAAATGCATCATGAGTGAAAGGCTGACGGTGAAGGCTGATGAATCTACATCCAACACAAGTTCAGCCAGAGGCCTACAGCACCAGGCAGTGTGTGCTGCGTGCCCGTGAGCAATCAGACAGCACAGATGTGCACAGGCAATCCAGAACCACGGGAAAGAGGCTCCACCTCCATACCGGAACCCACAGTGGCTGTTCCGGAATTGCAGGATCCAGAGAACAAAGATTCATCAGAGACAAAAGCAACCCAAGCAGGGCCTGTCTGCTTGCCCTCCAATGGCATTCTTTTCAAAGGCAAATGGTTAACACCAACTGAGTGTAATCAGAGGGGAAAAAGAAGAATTCAGCTGGATTTGTAACTGGTAATGCTGCTACCAATTCCCCTCTTGATTAAGGGCACGACCTTGGATACCAATTGGTCACATTGTTCAGCAGACTTTATCTACAGAATAGTCATCAGCTTCCATAGAAAGCCTGACAAACGGGACAGTGTCGGCAGCGATCCTAAAAATGTCAGTGGGTCATCCGAAACCTCATCTTTGGACCCTTCCTAGAACAAAGAGAAACCCAGTGCCCATCCTCGTAAACCAGCCAAAGCATCACGGACGTGAGGCTGTGCAAGATCAAGCCTCATGAGTGAGAAAAAGAAAGGTCCAAATCAAAATATGAAATCCTGACAGTTCTCAAGAACCCCCAAGGATAGAAAGTGACTTAATGACAGTGGAAAGGAGAGCTAAATCCTGGTGCAGTCAGATTTGGGGATGCAGAGTGAACAAGAGAACAGCACTAAGCCGGGCGCAGTGGCACACACCTGCAATCCCAGCGGCTCAGGAGGCTGAGGCAAGAGGATAGCAAGTTCAAACCCAGCCTCAGCAAAAGCAAGGCCCTAAGCAACTCAATAAGACCCAGTCTCTAAATAAAATACAAAGCAGGGCTGGGGATGTAGCTCAGTGGTCGAGTGCCCCTGAGCTCAGTCCCTGGTACCAAAAAAAAAAAAAAAAGAACAGCACCCTCAGAGCCAGAGCAGTGCTGCACACTAGTGGTGCTCTAAGCAGAGGGGTGCCCAAGATGCACTCTGGTTTTCAGAAGACCCATGTGTACCCTGGTCATCAGACCCCTCCTCCACATTCCACTAAGTGAGGGAAGCAAAGAGAGGCCCCAAGCCAGGTGGAGAGGCTATTATTTTGAAAGCACAGCAGGAGAGAGAGCTGTATCCTCTTCAAGATAACCTGGATTTTGCCAGTGACACTTCTGTCCCTGGTGCAGGCAGATCCTTAGCTCCTTAGGGACAGAAAAAACAGACCCAGAGAATGATAAAAATGATGTGCCTAGAGTTAAGTTTGGCAATGTACAAATCTTTTCTTTCTTTTTTAAATGGAAATGTTCTGAGCATGGCGACCCATATTAGAGGGCAAGAGGACACAAGTTTACTTTAATAATTTCCCTATAAGAGGGCTTATTTATTTTGCAAACAAAAGCCTAAACATTAATAGAAATACTGGATACATTATTTTGAAATTATAGATACTATAGAATAATTAAATGTTGGGATCGGATATAAAAAGACTCAAATAAGTTATTATGCTAATAAAGGTGGGAATTTTAAAATTTTACATTACAATGTAAAATTTTAAAAAAGTGATATACAAGTTTATAAAATCAAAGATTAAATCTGAATCAGGAATGTCTATATGAACTCATTTCTTTTCAAAAATGCATATTTTTGCCAGGCATGGTGGCACCCACCTGTAATCCCAGCAGCTCAGGAGGCTGAGGCAGGAGGATCAAGAGTTCAAAGCTAGCCTCAGCAAAAGCAAGGTACTAAGCAATTCAGTGAGACCCCGTCTCTAAATAAAATACAAAATAGGACTGGGGATGTAGCTCAGTGGTCAAGTGCCCCTGAGTTCAGTCCCTAGTACCCCACCCCCAAATGCATATTTTCAGGGCTTCCAGATAGCTAACACATGCAGGTCCCAGGATGGTGGCACAACAGAGAGGGTGTCAAAGCCCTGTGCCCTTCCCCCAGGTTTCACCCTTTGTCTCTCTTCACCTGTATCCTTTATAATAAACCAGTAAGCAGGCAGCACATAGTCAGTGAATAAGGCAAAGTTCCAGCCCTCATGGAGACAACAAATCAACTAGGTCTATCTAACATTCCAAGAGAAAAACATAAGACACGAACAAAAACAGCCATACAAATGGTTAACAGGGATATAAACAGAAAAAAATACCCAGAAGTAACACCTAAAATTCATAACTAGCACTCATCTAGGGTCTCTAAATACTATGCTTCACTAAAAACAATAAAAACTTCTTGTGTATTTCCTGCCCTGGGTTTCTTCCCCAGACAAAACAGAAAATCCACGGAGAAACTGATTCCAGGCCCAGGGCAGGAAATACACAAAACAAATCTCGTGTATCTTAAGGTGTCAGAAACTCATCAAGGTCATGTTAAAATGACCTCTGGGCAAAACTTGAAAACGATTCCACTTGCCAAAGATGGTACAATTTAAATATGAAAATAATGGCTACAAAGGACTGGCACAAACAAAATATTTAAAAATCTGAGAAGTCATAATACTTGAAAACAACACAAAACAAAAAGCCCAAGCCTTTGGCTGCCTTTGGAGGCTACAAAGACAGAAAAGTCATCATTCATAAAACTGATGTAGGAAAGAGTGAAGCATCTATCCTGCCTCTTCTGTACTGTAGTTCAGGGTAACTAAAAGGATTGATTAGAGGAACTATTCATCACAAAAGAGCTTTAGCTTTTAAGAACAGAAGAAATGACACTGTCACTATTTTGCTACCCTTAATGAAATAATGAAGCCAGGTAGCAATCTCCATGGCTAATTAGAGTCACTGCTGAAAACCTGACAGGAACTTCATAACAGAAGCATGAAGCTGACGATCTCAATAAAAAAGACAACCAGACCCCAGCGCCTGCTGGCCCACAGGAGTAAGGAGCACACAGCGACACCTCTGAAGAAGTCTTGTCAAAAACACTGAACCTTAGTCTACATGAACTGCTAATCCACCTCCCAATCCGTAGGAAATGCAGGAAATAAGAGACCATGTTAATGACACCAAATCCAAAATGTGGGAAACAATAGCATTAAAAAGATGTAAAATAAGCCAGACACAGTGGTGCACACCTGTAATCCCAGCTGCTTGGGAGGGTTAGGCAAGAGGATAGTAAGTTTGAGGCCTGTGAGACCCTGTCTCAAAATTAAAACTTTTTAAAAGGGCTAGGGGTGTAACCCAGTGTAGAGAACTTGCCTAGTATATGCAAAGTCCTGGGATGGATCCACTGTAACACACACACACACACACACACACACACACACACAGATAAATGACAATAAAATGACAAAAAATAAATGGCATGGGTGGCGTCTATCAGCTAATGAATGGTTAAACAAAGTGTGGTATGTCCACAAAATGGAATATTATTCAGTCACAAGAGAAATGAAGCACTCACACAGACTACAACATGGATGAGCTTTGAAAACATTATGCTCAGTGAAAGAAGACAGACACAAAGGGTCATATTATATGATTACATTTATGTGACACATCAGAATAGGCAAATTCCACAGAGGCAGAAGGCAGGCTAGTGGCTGAGAGGGCCTGGGCAGGAGAGAGGGCAGCAGGGAGTGACTACTAATGGGTACAGGTCTCTTTTTTTAGATGTTGATGGACATTTATTTTATTCACTTATTTATATGTGGTCCTGAGAATCGAACCCAGTGCCTCACACATGCTAGGCAAGTGCTCTACTACTACGGAGCCACAACTCCAGCCCCAAGGGTCTCTTTTGATTGGACACAAAAGTTCTAAAGTTAGATTGTGGTGATGGTTGCACATCTCTTAATATACCAAGAACCACTGAATTGTACACTTTAATAGAGAAATTCTATGGTGTATAAATTATATCTCAATGAAGCTGTTGAAAAGGGGGATGACTTTTTATAGATTTAAGAAACAGGCTGAGGATGAAGCTCAGTGGTAGAGCACTAGGCTGCCATGCAAGAAGCCCTGGGTTTGATCTCCAGCACCAAGAAAAAATAAAGAGTCACTTATAAATCAAATGCAATGCATGGACTTTGGGTTATGAGATTAGGGTCCAAACCCTACTGAAAACATTGTTGAGGGAAAGAGAACAAGGACCAATCATTAATTGTTGGTTTTTTTTTTTTTTTTTTTTTTTTTTAGGGGAAGGGTATAAAAATGGTATCATGGCTGTGTGTACAAAAAGGAAAGAGACAGATGAAGCAAATGTTGAAGAAACAAGATCATGTTAGGTCCCAGCAATAATTTGGAGGTTTACTGTCTTGTTCTCTCTGCTTTCATTTATTTGTTTTTTAAATTCAAAAATGTTCCCCAGAGCTGGGGACATGACTCAGTGGTAGAATGCTTGTCTGGCATGCACCAGGCCCCAGGTTCAATAACCAGCACTGCAAAAAAGAAAAGAAAAAAAAAGAGTCCCCCAGAGGATTCTGATAGGCAGTGTCACCTTTGGAGACTGGCTACAGGAGGATCCACCCCAGCCTCATTCTCACAAAGGAACTCTAGTGCCACAGCAGCTTCCTGATGCAGGCTAAGCTGGGGAGCAGAAACGGGCAAGTGGACACGGACAGCACTGAAGACATCAAGAAGTGATGGCGATGTCACTGCACTGTCACATCAGTGATAATCAGCCCTATTTATCATGGAACAAGAACGTTCCCATGCTCTACATTTCCCTTTGTGACTACCCCTCCTACAGATCCGAAACCACAGGACTTTAAAAAGAAGTCTTCCACCTGCCCCCACCTGGGGTGGCCTTGGAGAGCAGCCCACTCTGGGATAAGGGTCTGTGCTCCCTTCCCAGTTCTCAGATTATCTGGACACCTAGGAGGTGAGCCTGTGGTCCACCATGCCCCAGTCACTCCCTCTTGTACCCACTTACCAGTGTCCAGCCTCCTTGGACATGCGGCCTCTTCCTCAGTCCCCTTCTCCTTGCTTTGCTGGTCTTCAGGACAAGGCTCCTCTCCTCTCTCTATCCGGGTGAGGATGTCAGGTTTGGAGATGGCATAATCTGCATACAGAACAGGGACAGGATGGGTAAAGATCTGGGTCCCATATACCCATGGAGAGGCTCTGATGTCCAAAGTAAAAGAAGCAAAGCAAAGACAGACTACAAGAGCCCACTTCAATCTAATGTATGAAATATGATATGTCAAGAGCTTTGTAATGTTGTGAACAACATATATATATATATATTTAAACATTATGTGTGTTTTCAAAAATGGGAAAATAAAATAAGATTTGAGAAAAAAAAAAAAAGAGCCCAACCTCGGACAAAGGCCCAGAGACCCCTACACATCCTTACCCAGGGAGACCAGTGTCTCATAGTTGCCCCTCATCACATGCTTGTAGAGCTCCTTCTGCCAGTCCTCCAGCTTGCCCCACTCAGGCTGGGAGAAGTAAACGGCCACATCATCAAAGGTCACGGGCACCTGGAACCACAAGTGTCACACTCGCTCACCCACACACTTACAGACACAGCCCCGAGGGCTCCCAACTCCAGGGCACCCAAAGGCTACCTTGGGGACCTCCCCCTTGCTGCCAGGGGGCAGCCGAAGGATCCAGAAGTTCCTGTTGCGCAGCAGGTTCTCCACATTCTCCAGCCGCCGCTGCAGCAGCCCATACTCCTGCAGCAGGGTCCCCAGCACGGCCCACTTGCCCTCCAGCTGGTTGCCGAACTCCACGGTCGTCTTCTCACAATCAGCCAGCTTCTTCTCTGCTGTCCCAGTGCGACCCTCCAGAGTCAGCAAGCGGGCCAGGCAGGAATCCACCTTCTTCTCCAAGGCCTGAATGGCAGCCACCACTGTCCACAGCGTGATCTCTGTGGAGTAGAGGTATGAGTTCTTCTCAGCAGCTGGCTGGGGCGACGGAGGTGTTAGAGGTCTCTGGTCCTCCATTCGCTTGTCCCCCCCTGGAATCTGCCCAAAATAAGAGAAAAGAGAGATATTACCAAAATTATACAATCAAAATTTCCAACTCCAAACTCAGAATGACTCCTGCTCCAGTGCAGCCTCATCTGGGATCCTGCTGGCCAAAGAGCGGAAAAGTGGAGAAGATGGGAGGCCAGAACATCAAGCAGGAGTCCAGCTCTGGTAACTGGAGATGGTGGCTGCAGCAGGGTGTTGGCCGGTGGTAAACGGGAGGAAAAACAGCCAAAGAAGGAAAGCATCGACAATCTCAGGTGACTCCCATTCTCATTCCTGAGAATGAAGGGGCAAGGCTTATCACAGGGAGAAAGAACATGAGCCCTGCAAGGAGCTCCCAAGCCACACCCACACATTGGTTGACGTTAGGCATGGTTTTTAAAACACCTTCCGAAGAGTTCATTTCCACATCTAGAAAATAGAATATCTAGAACAATAGTGTCTACATAATAGTACTTTGAAAAATGATGAGACAATATTTTGTAAAAAAACAGTGTAATGTATTTCACATAACAAATAATGGGGGCTGGGGTTGTGGCTCAGTGGTAGAGTGCTTGCCTAGCATGCATGAGGCCCTGGGTTCAATCCTCAACACCACATAAAAATAAATAAACAAACAAAGGTATTGTGTTAAAAAAAATGTGAGTCC
This sequence comes from Spermophilus citellus, assembly GCF_964194105.1. Taxonomy (NCBI): domain Eukaryota; kingdom Metazoa; phylum Chordata; class Mammalia; order Rodentia; family Sciuridae; genus Spermophilus; species Spermophilus citellus. The sequence goes on along the minus strand of NC_138184.1, from coordinate 224,922,083 downwards.
TGTATTGATGCGGCTAAGACAACAACGGTGATAGCTACAGACTGAATATTTGGGTCTCCCCCAGATTTGCATGTTGAAGCACTAATCTCCAATATGATGGATGGCATTTGAAGGTGCAGCCTTTGGGAGGCACATGGTGGGTGGAATAGGACTGTTGCCCTGAAAGAAGAGACATAAAAGCAATGATATCTTTCTCCAGGGTGTAAAACTATGATGAGAAGGCAGCCAACCACAAACCAGGAAGAGTCCCCACCAGGAACCAAATCAGTGGCGCTGTGATCTTGGACTACCAGCCTCCAGAACTGTGAGGAGGAAAATTTCTGCTATTTAAGCCACCAGTCTATTATATTTGTTATAGCAGCTGGCTAAGAAGATGATGTTGACGAGGCCATACTCTGGCTCAGGGATACTCTAGGAAATAGTCACATGGCCTTTTTTTCCTCCATCCTGCATTCCATCATTCTTCAACAGCTTGGAAAAAAAGGCCTGCAGGCCTCAGCTTAGCTGGGAGTATGGTGTGCAAGTCCTCACTGAACATGTACAATGCCCCAATGCTGGTTTGCATTGCTAAAAGCCTTCTGGAAAGACAGGCTGACATCGTGGCCGTGTGTCCTTGCCCACTTCATGGTTACATCAACAGCTAGTCCCATTTGTTTGACTGCTGAAATTATCTCAAATCCATTCACTTTTCTCTTTGTCCACCACCATTGCCAAGCCCCATCACCTTTCACCTGGGCCACTACAATTCCACCCACCTGGTTTCCCCACTTCAACCTTCTCCTCCATAATACACTTTCCACAGTGTAGTCAGTAATCTTTTGAAACACAAACTAGACTACTTCAGTCCTTGCTGAAAACTCTTCAGTAGCTCCCCAGCGCACCTAGAAAAAATGTGAACTTCTTAATATCCAGCCATCCCCTCTGACCTGACATACTCCGTCATTTGCTACACTCCAGCCATATGACCTTCCATGGCTGGGATGCATCCAGCTCTCCTTCACCCTCTCCTGGGCTTTCCCATGCACCTCTCCAGGCCTGAGTCCCTTCACCTTTATAGTTTCCGCTTAAACACCATCTCACAGAGCCTTTCCCCAAGTGCTGCACTGACCAAAAGTCCCTGTTAGCCTCTTCCTTCACAGTGCTAATAATCTAAACTCACCACCAGTCTTATGGTTTTTCTCCCAGGTGAACATAAGTCCCACGAGGGTGTGTGTCATTTACCACTGTGCTCCCAGCTTCATAAAGTGCCTCACCCACAGAAGATGTTTGATAACTATTTATTAAATAAATTAATTAATAATTAATGCATTCAGTAATAATGAGTGAACACCTAACATAGTAAAGGCAGAGTGCACAAAAAATTGATGATTCTTCCTTCTCCAAGAGAAAAATTCTGTAGAGAAATGCAGTTGACTCTCTGTATCTGCAGGTTCCACATCCAAGGATTCTACAAACCCGAGTAAAAACATTTGGAAAGAAAAAATTGGGTTTGAACTGAATATGTACATTCAGTCATTATTCCCTAAACAAAAGAGCATAACACCTATATACACAGCATTCCCCTTGTATTAGGAATTATAGGCAATCTAGAGGTGATGTAGAGGATTGCTGTAGGTAATATGCAAATATTATTTCATTTCCTGGCTACCAAGATTTGAGACCTAACAATGTGACAGGATGGGCTGACAAAGTCCCTGAGCGAATCTGTCCTGTTGGGGAGCTTCTTGGCTCTCAGGTGCTGCAAGATGGCTGAGGGGAAGATGCAGATGAGTAGGAAAAGTCAGGAAGGTACTGAAGAAGGCTCCAGCGAGGTGGGGCTGATGACACCTGTACAGGTACAGAAAGGCCTCCTAGGGGTTTCCTAAGAACAGGGTCATGAACCTGCAGAATCCCCAGCCCTCTCTCACATTCAAAACTCAGCCACAGGGACAAAGTTCTCCTTAAGAAGGAAGGACCCAAGAAAACGAGGGTCTCAGAAACTTGGCTGAGATGAATCAGTAGTAGATATAATAGTTAATAGTAGTAGATAAACATCCTTTACAAGCGTTCTTTCTACTATGTCAAAACGCCCAAAGGATCATTTTCTCTGAATTGGCCATACTGCACATTTCAAACCAGCATTCTAAAACTGCGAAAACAATCCTTTTTTAAAAAGGAATGAAAACCTGTTGTAAACAGGGACCAGTATCCTTCCGTAAGTAAAATCCAGTAGAATACTAGATATCCACAGTCCAGGCCTGGCCCAGGCTCAACACCCGCTGGGGAGGTGCGCAGCCTCAGCCGGCCCGTCTAGTCCCGGGCCTCAGCCATCCACCCTCCCTTGCCCGATCGGGCCGCGAGCCTCAGGAGAGACAATGGACAAGGACACAGCTACTCGGTTCACTCGCAAGATCCGTCGCCGTGTCCGGGCAGGAGGCAGGCGCCCGGCCTCGCAGGGCCCCGGAGGGCCAGGTCGCGGGCCGTGCGCCGCGCGCCGTCGGGGCCCCGCGCGCCGGGCCTGGCGCTGGGCCGCGGGGTCGGTGGCCTGCAGGCGGCCGCGGGCGGCAACCGGCCGGGCCGGGCCAGGGCGCGGGCCAGAGGAGCCAGTGTGCCCCCGCGGCCGGGCGCGCCGAGTCCCTCGTGCTGGGCCACGCGGCCGCGGCGGCCCTTCTCGGGCGGCGTCCGCGATCCGGGGCGCTTACCCGCGCGGGCGGCGCCTCGGCCATGGCGGCCTGCGGCCTTACTGGGCTGCGATCCTCAGGCCTGGTGCGGGCGGCGGCGGCGGAGCGGGTGCCGCCCAGCCTTGGAGCTCCAGCCGGGCGGCAGCGAGCTGCGTCCCGAGCCACGCGCCCCGCGGGGGGGGGGGGGGGGGCTTTAAAAAAAGGGCTGCGCCGGGCGGCAGCGCCCGAGGGCGCGCACAGCGCCCCCTGCAGCCGGTAGGACCGCACGCCCCCCGCGCCCCTCCGCGGGAGCCCGAGCGGCCCCCGCGCACCCACCTCGGTCGGCGCCCGCCGAGGGAGCCCGCGGGAAAGTTCAGCCCTGGGACCCAGCACCTGCAGGGGCCGCGCCCGCGCTGCCCAGCGTATTGAGACGCGCTGTTCCAGCGCCTCCAGCTGACGAGCGGGGCGTTTATTAGTGTGGGGAAAGTATGTTTTAAAACTCCTTTTATTTTGTTTTGCAGAACAAATGAATAGACCTAAGGAGAAATGTTTCATTCAATTTTAAAGAAAGAAAAGCCTCTCCTCCGCCAAGTCCTGTTTCGTACGGTGTCACCTTTTCGGTATTTCTGGGTGCCTTTCGTCACTCATCCTGGGGCCTACTCCCTGAGCAGGCGTCGTGGCTGTGTGTCCGGAGCCCTCCGTCCACTCAGTGCGACCTGCCCATCGCTCGCACCCGGGGATCCCGCTAGCCTTGGCTCCTGGCCAGGATCACAGCCAGTTGACTTGTCTCCAGTGGCGACCCCGCTCCATCCAGAACGCTCTCTTCTCTGTAAGGGGAGAGCCTTCCTCTGAACGCCAGAATTCACACCCGCGCATAGAGTCACGTGTGCTGTGTGCAGCTCAGGGTTTTTTTTCTCCCTGCTTTTTCTGCATCTCCTATTCATCTTAGGGTCTTTTTCCAACAAGCCAGAAAATTCTTTATATTAGATCGGAAGTTTTGTTTATCTGTATGTTTCGGTTTGTTTTTTGAGGGAGGCAGAGAATTATTTCACCCAATATTTTATTCTAATGTAAGTGTGGTCAATTAACATAGTAAGTACATAAAGAATCATCCTCTCCATGATGCACCTCTAGAATTTGGGGATAGATTAGGAGTGTTACTTTAAGGTAACAAATCAACATTTAGCATTATTCATTTTGGAAATTCTTTTTTTTTTCTTTTAGTTGTGGATGGGCACATATCTTTATTTTATTTGAAAGCAAATGAAAGAGAATAAAAAAGAAAGGGAGGGCTGGGGTTGTGGCTCAGTGGTAGAGGTCTTGCTTTGCACAGGTGAGGAGGCACTGGGTTCGATCCTCAGCACCACATATAAATAAATAGTTGTCCATATATATATATGGAAAGAAAGAGAGACAGAACTCAACGGAGCAACAAAAAACAGCGGAGGGGCACATTTTCAACAGGGAAAATGACAACAGGCTACAACAAGGGTCTGAGTTTTACAGGATTTAGCAGGGCCAGGTCCTAGGAGGAGTTGGTCTGTTACTTTTGGTGGGTTTACTGTGTGGGGAGGGGATTTTGGTAGATAAGGGAGATTGTGACAGGTCAGATTGCAGAGCTCCCTTTTTCTGAGGGTTTTGTAAGTCTCTATTTCCTCCATTATTTATTTATTTTTCATATAGTGCTGAGGATCAAACCCAGCGCCTCACACATGCTAGGCAAGCACTCTACCACTGAGCTACAACCCCAGACCCCATTTTGGAAATTCTTATAACACCATCTAAAAGACAAATTGTGAATGTGTGTTGAAGATATTAAGAACCTCACTAGGATCTCATCAAGGATCAGTGCAATATATTAAAGATTATAAAATGCTGGTAAGCTGGTAGCTTATCACATTATAAAATAATAATGTCCAGTACAGAATATGGATTGGAGAGGAAGAAAATGTTAGTATTTAATGAGCTGTACTGAGGGAAGAGTGTTGTAATTTTAGCAGCTGGTCTTAGTGTTTTAGAAAGTTCCTCTAATCAGGGGTACTCAAATGTGAGTGGTTCATGTCTGCCCTGGGTGCTTGTTAAAACAGATTGCAGGGCACAGACCTGAGTATTTCTAGGTCTGAGGCTAGAGGGGGTGAGAGTGATGAGGATTTGATTTCTAGGAGATGGGTCAGGGGTCACAGTTTGTTGAGGAAGAGTGCCCTTTTTATCAGCTCCCAAAGCTACCTATCATTCCCATGCTGATTTTATAAATTTATTTATTTTAAAGAGAGAGAATTTTTTTTTTTAATTTTATTTTTTAGTTTTCGGTGGACACAACATCTTTGTTTGTATGTGGTGCTGAGGATCGAACCAGGGCGGCACGCATGCCAGGCAAGCACGCTACCGCTTGAGCCACATCCACATCCCCAGCCCTATAAATTTATTTATTTATTTATTTAAAAGATAGCGTGAGAGAGGAGAGAGAATTTTTTTTAATATTTATTTTTTAGTTATCGGCGGACACAACATCTTTGTATGTGGTGCTGAGGATCGAACCTGGGCCGCACGCATGCCAGGCAAGCGCGCTACCGCTTGAGCCACATCCCCAGCCCTAAATTTATTTTTAAAAGAAACACTTTGTACCATAATATAGTTTCCCAAGCAGAACTCCCAGATATCAGCTCAGGTATAGCCTTGATATAAATTAAATTACCTTTATTCTTAATTATTAATCTGTCTCTTATGGGGATGAATTTTTTTTTCTTTTTTTTTAAAAAAAAACAAGGAATGATAACAGGATGGTGACACAGGACTTTGTAGCCTACACGGGGCCCTGACTCAGAGCCCCACAAGGTAGCTTTTTTTTTTTTTTTTAAAAAAGAGAGAGAGAATTTTAATATTTATTTTTTAGTTTCCAGCAGACACAGCATCTTTGTATGTGGTGCTGAGGATTGAACCCGGGCCGCACGCATGCCAGGCGAGCACGCTACCGCTTGAGCCACATCCCCATCCCCTTTTTTTTCTTTTTAATCCATTTGCCAAGCCTGGGTACCTCTTGGGTGAACTGACAGCACGTGGCTTCCTCAAGTGGAGGCCAAGACCCAGAACCCTAGCACAGATGACTAACAGCAAGGTGCAGTCATCAGGAGTTGAGGGCCACCTAAGATCAACATGGGATCAGGATGCTCAATGCTATTGTCCTATGAAGAGGTAGGGGCAGCTCAAGAAAGAATTCCCAAGGCCCTCCTCAACATACAGACCAGGTGTGTCACTGTGGTCACACAAAGAATGATAAGATGTTAGGAGGGAAAGCATTAGCAAAGGGAGACTGGAAGCATAAGCAAGTCCCCCTTCCTCCATCACACAACACTGCCTGCCTGTTCTGTGATCCCCACCATGCTTGTTCATTCAACAAACATTTGGTGAACACCTCATGTGGGATCCATTAAGACATGGTCCCTGCCTTCCAAAGAGTGACATCTGTTGATTCTACCTTAGTAACCTTGTCTCCTCCCTTCCCACTGCAGCTGCCTCCAATCCCTCACTGGTTCTTGCATAGTCTCCCTCAAAAACTTTCTAATATACTTCACTCCCCCCAAATAGCATGACATAACTCTTAAGTGTTTCCAAATCACAGCTGAATCAGGTCAGTCTTTTGCTCAGCATTCCTCAGCTCCCCTTTATCAATAAAATCCAAACCCCTCAGCTGGACCCCAGCCCACTACTCCACTTCTCACACCCTGCCCTCCAGCCAACAGGATGAACTGCTGTTTATACATCCATGTATACTTGCATCCTACTTTGGTCAAGTCTCCTCCATTTAGTATGCCCTTCTTCCTACTTTTAAAAGGCCATTTCAAAGGTCACCTCTCAAGGGCAGGGCCAGGAGGAACTGAGGGAAGTAGCATAATGGGTCCCTAAATACAGTTACATAGGAGAAATAAGTTCTGTGTTCTACGGCACGGTGGGGTGACTGTTGTTCACAATAATTTACCTGTTTTATAAAGAACTAGAACCAAAGAAACAATGGTGGAAGAGACAGAAATGCTAATTACCCTGTTTGATCATTACACATTATCTACACTGTATTCTCCCCCAATGTCCCTAATTGTCCTGAACTCCTATAGCCTTGTTGCCTCGTGTGACATATTCTCAACCTTGTATTAGCCTCCCTTAACAGTATTAAGCTCAAAAGCAAGACTTGATTTATTCTTTTCTCCCCTTTTAAAATACTGCAGATGGTACTCAGGAGTGCACAAATGCCAAGGCTGAATGAATGTCTGGCTGAGGAAAGGGCTGTGTAAAGGGGCAGCACAGGAAAAAAACACACCTGATTTTAACACAGCATGAACTCAACTAGGGCTCTGATGTTTTGTTCACCAATGTGACCTAAGTATTTAAAACTGCCTAGATAACAGGTGCCATACATACACACACACACACTCTAATTTAAGAAATGGATAAGGAAGCATCCCCAGAAGGGGCTAATGTACAAACAGTAAAGACCAAATGGTGTTTAGTTCACAAAGGACATCAAGAAGGGAGAAAGCAGGGCTTACTCAACAAGATGGGAAGCCCAATGTGGCAGTAGCATACTGAGGGGAAGGGTGGGAAGGCTATGGAAGCTGTGGGTTCTATACTAAAACACCTGCTCTTTATCAGTAGCTGGTATGCCACTCCAGGGTTCTGAGGAAAGTCCATGTCCAGCTGTGCTTCAGAACAATAACTGGTAGCAGGAACATGTGAGGAGCAACCAGTTTGGTCACCAAGTAGCTCAGGTGAGGACCATTAGGACCTTAATTGTGGGAACAGGAAGGAGGATTAGTTAGGGATGCATGGCATTTGTCACCATCTTTCCAGGTCAGTGTTCCCTAAGCTTCAGATAATCCATTTCCTGTTTTCCTTCTCAGTTCCTCCCTAAGCAGGCTTTCATTGCAGGACAGTTGAAGCAGGCAAGAGGTTAATTTGTTGTCACTTAGGACAGTGCCTAGTGCGCTGTCACCTGGAGATCTCACTCAGGTCTGCATTTCCACCAAGCTCCTAGGGGAGCCAGTACTGCTGGTGTGGAGCCCACAGTTCTGGTAACAGGGCCTTAGAATCCAGTGGACATTGCATGGCACTGCACCTGGTCAAGTGTGTGGGCTCTGAAGCAAGATGGTCTGGACAGCCATCCCCACTGTCACATTACCTTACTCCTCTGGTCTCTTCCCGCATCTCCTAAGTAAAACAGGGTGAAATCATCCCACTCCGGGTTGTATGAGAACTAGTTTTTATAAAATGAATTTACAAGAGTACCTCACACACAAGTGCATAATAAATGTTACAGGGGCCCCAACCCAACTGTTTGACACAATTATGTCCCTGCCTCAAGGGAGACCTGACTTTGCTTCTACTTTGCTTTTTCCCATTTCCAGGTAGGAGGCTGGCCAATTAAACCACTTAATAACTGGAAGGTAAGGACAGTCAATGATGGGACAGAGTGGCTATCTATAATGTAAAGTTTTCTAACAGCTGCCTCGTACTCCCTTGGCACCCACCAAACTTCACCTACCCATCTACCACTTCCCCAAAACCAACACCCAGATGGTCTCAAGCTCTCCACCACTTCATATGGGGTCCCTGGCTATTCTCATCCATACCCTCTTCTTGTTTGTCTAGATTTAAGTAAAAATGCAGGTTAACTGTGCCTTCAGTGCTGTCATTGCTCTAGGTGAGGCACCTCTGCACCCTTATGAAGCCAGAATTAGACAGGCAGTCAGCATAGACAGGTAAATTGAGTCAGGGAGGATCAAGTAGGCCAATTTTGAGTGAACCCGGTAAATTGGAGACTGTCCCCTTAGGGATTGAAATGTTAATTCCTTCAGAGCCCTTCCTCCACCCTTACCAAGAACCTCTCACTGCTCCAACCAGTTGCCAAGGTAACCTGTCCCAGGAATTGCCTCTCCCTATAGGGAGCTTTAAGGCTGTTAATGGGTCCTTAGCTGCACCATTCAGCCCTTCCCCCCTTCAGCCCACCTGTTTCCCACCTTTTGGCCATCCCCCTGAGCATTCTTGGGCCTAGTCACATACCAAGGAGAGAGGGGAAGAAGGCAGGAGAACAAAGGAAGCCTAGGACAAACAAAAAGGGCAGAACACCTAGCTTCTTGGGATACCAGGAAACCAGCTATGGCCCCCTTCCCGGGTAGGTGGGGAGGGGAGTCTCTTACCCCTTTTTAAATAAACCCTGCTTTATATGCTTGCCTCTTGCGTGCTTTTCTAATGTTCAAACTTCAACATTTGAGGGAAACAGCTGTATCACTTGGCCCCAGGAAAGTGTTTCAACAAACGGACAAAAATATCAGATGTGTGTGTTTTTTTTTTTTTTTTTTAATTCTAGGCAACTGTAAACCATCCAAGGGGACATTCACATATGACCCAGGAGCCCACTGCCATCCCTGTAAACAACAGTGGGGCAGGTCATCCATCAACACTCCTGAGACAAGCATCTGTGTGCTTTCTGCCAATCTCTGGGACAGAAGTGTAATTTGAACAACCTCAAGTAACGACTGGTGTAATAGGTACAAACTAAATAACCACTGGCACAAGCTGAACACTTCGAGAAACAGACTAGTCTTCCACTGGGAAGCTGCACAAACACAGCAGGGTTGGGGCTCAGAGGGAGAGGGGTATGGTAAAACACCAGCACTCCCAGGACCAGAACCCTACTGGCCACTCCTTCACAGGAATCCGGCAGGGGGCTTCAGAGGCTAATTTTCCTCTTGGTCCTTCTGAGACAATTAGCCCCATTTAAGAGGGTCAAGCACACCCACAAGAGGAAGCCCAGCACTGTGTCCCCTTTGTTCTCTGCCTTAAGTGTGGCCAGGCTAAAACAGCCCCATAAACTATCCCCTCTTAGAGGGTAGGCGGAGTCCCCACGTTAGGAACAACTTCTACAACTCCTGAAATTAAAACAAAAACAAAAACAAAACCAACTGTTGGGCTGTATATAATTTTTAAACTAGAATCTAACTAGAATCTTTAAATCAACTAGAATCTAACTCCAAAAAAGGATCTTCAGAGCAGGATAAGCAGTTCATTTAAATTATTTCTTCTCTGTTATTAACAAAGAGACTACAAAAAAAAAGAGGAAGTGGAGAGTCACTCTTCCCAAAACTCCTCCTGTACTTGCTTGCCTGTAGCCCATGGGAAGACGTGCAATGCTGGGACTGGCCCTGGAACTGACCACCAATCCCTGTGGGGTCACCATGCCACCCCCAGCCCCCAAGTATCAGATGGATGGGAAAACCAGACTAGACTGGGCCAAAGAGACAGCACTCTCAGTGGCAGGGTCAAGATGATAAGAGAGGCTGGGCCCTAGATTCCTCTTCTTCCACAGGATTTTCAGGGCAGCCTTTGGGTTCGGTCTGGCACTTGGTCAAGGGAAGGCAAATCAGAAGCAAGGGCCCTCAGGAAGAAATTAGTCCCTGATAGCGCACAGTGTCTTTTCCGGGGGGACCAATGCCACCCCCCTCCGCCCCCGGACGGTGAGGGGTTGGCACCCTTAAAGAAGGCCATTGGGCCTTCCGGGGTCCAGGGTCAGTCCACCCCGCTCCCGCTGGTGGATTTTCTGGTGCTGTAGGAGGTGCTGCTTCTGGACAAAGCTCTTCTCACACTCGGGGCAGCTGTAGGGCCGCTCACCCGTGTGGATGCGCTGGTGCCGCACTAGGTCAGATGGGTGGCTGAAGCTCTTACCACAGTACCCACAGATGAGGGAACTCCGGCTTTTCCTCCAAGGGATGTGGCCAGGCAGGGCAACCAGGCTGTTGGGTGAGAACCTCTCCTGGACACGTGGGCTAGCACTAGGCCCCTCCTGAAGATGGCAGCGCTGATGGGTGATGAGGTTCACCTTGCAGCTGAAGCTCCTCTGGCACACTTCACACTGATGCAGCTTTGCCTTCTTGGCCTGTGGCTTCAGCCGTGGCCTGGGCCTAAGGCTCTCCTCTGGCTCTGTGGTGGGGAAAGACTCCCACCCTGAGTGGCTCTGCAGATGTGTGGCCAGTTGTTGCTTGTGGCGGAAACTGATCTCACACTCAGAACATTCATAGGAACTGGCAGTGTCCTTTTTTAGCTTCAGGTTCTGCCCACATTCCTGACCCAGCTGGACCTGCCTGTGGGATTTCTGCTTTGTGGAGCAGCCCAGAATTCTGCCACTGGTAGGGTCTGTACTCCCCTCAATGGGATCCTCGAGATTAGAGTCCCCAGGGCCTGTCTCCAGAAGAACAGACCCACCCTGGCCATCCCAGAGCTCAAAATGCTCTGAGCGGAGAAGAGCCTGCTCTTCAGTAGCACCTGAGAACGTGCCAGGGGGGCCCGCAGAGTCCTCCTGCTTGTACAGCACCTCCTGCTTGACCACAGCCCCGTCCACTGCAAAGAAAGAACAACAAAAAGATCACATTCTAGCACCTTTGGCCTCTTCAGAGCCAAACAAGTATCTGAGAATTTCAGAAGGGCTCAAATCAAAGTCCCATGGGAACAAATGAATTAGGACAATCTGGAAAAAGATGTAACTAAGTTCCAAGAATTATTAAAAACTAAATCTATATTTCTGTATAGACAGGTAACTGGAAATCTGAATACATTATTCTAAAAAAAAACAATGTTATAAAAGGTAGCTCTCCAAACTTGTTTGCAAACTATTTAATCCCTGTGAAAAATGACAAAATACACTTCAAATATATTAATTTAGGAGAGTGTTGGAATAATAAATTTGAATAATTAAAGAAAAATACACTAGAGCTATAGCTTAAAAGGTGTGTTCAGCTCTCTCTTTTCTGCATATTCTGCCCAAACACTGTGCCCAAACATCCTACATTTCCTTTCCTCCTGATGTTCTGGCCCGCCTCTCTCCATCATGTTCTGATGATCTATTACATACTCTATTCTGTAGAGCATTAAGAAATGTGGTATGGGGCTGGGGATGTGGCTCAAGTGGTAGCGCGCTTGCCTGGCATGCGTGCGGCCCGGGTTCGATCCTCAGCACCACATACCAACAAAGATGTTGTGTCCGCCGAGAACTAAAAAATAAATATTAAAAATTCTCTCTCTCTCTCTCACTCTCCTCTCTCACTCTCTCTTAAAAAAAAAAAAAAAAAAAAAAGAAATGTGGTATGTAGTCTTAAGGATCCACAGACTGGTAGGAGTAGACAGACATATGACTGGCAAAATGGTAGTCATAAAGGTATCTGGAACTAGCATATGCCAGATGAGGTTAATGATAGTCATCGTTTGGCAGTTCAACAGTGGGAGAGCTCCCCATGAGCTGCAGAGACCTGCTTCAAGGGAGAGGGGGACAGGAGAAAATATTCTAAAGCCACTCACCAGGGTGGGCAGCATCAGGGCCTTCCTCCTCCAAGTCACCCAGCATTTCTGTACCCAAGTCTGCTTCTCCCTCTGGCTGGCCAAGGACCTCTAGGTTGGAAATGGCACAGTATGAGCCCAGAAGAGAGTAAAAGCTCACACAATGGTTAGTTGTTGATGAACACAGTTACTACTGGTAAGGAGCAAATATTAAAACTTCAAAAGACCCAAAGACTACTATTATTGTCACTCTCCCAAGTGCTCTGGGAAAATTAGACAATTCTGGCCATTGCTAAGCATTGATTCAGCTAGCTGCTGCCATTACTGCTCCTCTCTAAGGGCCGCCGGTCTCAGGCACCAGGCTGCAAAGCCCCTGCAGTACACCCAGCAGACCACCACCACCCCACACGCATGGCTGAGGACTTGCCAAAGCCCCTTTCAGGGCATCTAATTTCATCCTTGCTGAGGGACTGCCAGGTGACAAACAAGGAGACAGTTCTGAAGAAAGCACATGACCCAGCTAAGGTCACATGGTCACTTCTCAGGCCCATCGCTACTTCCCTCTTCACTCACTCTGGTCCAGCCACACTGGCCATCCATTTCTCCGTGGGCCTACATTTTAAAGAGTTTGTTTACCAAACAAAATGTATTAGTTATGTAATAGGGAGTATGTGAGTTAAAATTTATACACATTAAGCAGCACTTCTAATCTACATGAAATACACATTTAGACCACAATGACTGACTAGCACTCCAGCCAAACTCCAAGAAAAAGGGTTTGGTCAATTTGTGCTGCATCCCTCATCCCAGGTAATGTAAGACTTCTAATCAAATAGTCTTAACTATTAAAAGCAACATGAGAAACCCCAGCAATACTACCATGCATCAGTAAATCTTCTCAAGAAGTGGCTGTGTAACTGCAGAGAAGAAATACTAGAAGGCATACCTCTGAGACTTTTCCTAAGGTTTTGTAAGTGAGAGGACCTGGAGACTCCCACTTTTCCTGACACAGGCCAATAGGGGATCCCAAGTCAACCTGAGACACAGGTGTAGTCAGAGGCACAAGCCACTGGCCACGGTGTATGAGAGAATTCCAGGGGGAAACTGGAATCCTAGTACTGCTACTCACTCAGAGAGACCAGTGTTTCATAGTTGCTCTCCATGACGTTCCTGTAGAGCTCCTTCTGCCAGTCCTCCAGGTTCTCCCACTCCTGCTCAGAGAAACAGACGCCATCATTCTCAAGTGACCTGGACACCTAAAACCAAAAACGACACACAATGAGCACCTTGGAGTCATGAAGGCCAAGCCAACAATTCAAAATCATGGCCAATAGAAGCTGGGCTCCCCTTCTTGCCTAACTTAGTGCTCTGTGGTTCTACCTTAGGGGCCTCCCCCTTGCTGCCAGGGGGCAGCCGCAGGACCCAGGAGCTCCTGTTGCGCAGCAGGTTCTCCACGTTCTCCAGCCGCCGCTGTAGCAGCCCGTACTCCTGCAGCAGGGTCCCCAGCACGGCCCACTTGCCCTCCAGCTGGTTGCCGAACTCCACGGCAGTCTTCTCATAGTCTGCCAACTTCTTTTCTGCTGTCCCAGTGCGTCCCTCCAGGCTCTGTAGCCGGGCAGCCTGGGACTCCATCTTCTTCTCCACAGACTGGATAGCAGCCACCACTGTCCAGAGTGAGATCTCTGTGGTCTGAAAATATGAGCTTTTTTCTGTTGCTTGTGAAGGAGGTGTAGAAGTTGTTAAAGGGGCAGAGCGCCGCTTTCGTCTATGCTGAAGGATCAATCAAAAAAGATACAAGGTCAGTCAGACAATGCTATTCCGAATATCAAGTAAAGAAAGCAATGTCAAAGTACAAAAGAACTCAGAGCTACCTAATTTCTTTCTTCTTCTTTTTCTTTCCCTCTTACTTTATCTTGTTACTGAAAATCGAACCAGGGGCACTTTACCAATGAGCTACATTCCCAGTCCTTTTTGAGACATTGTCTCACTAAGTTGCTGAAGATGACCTCAAATTTGTTATCCTTCTACTTCAGCCTCCGAAGCTGCTGGGATTAAAGGCCCATATTTGGCTTTTTTTAAAAGTATGCACTTTTTAATTCTGATATTGAAAATGTGTATATTGTAATAACTTTGGAGAATACTGTAGAAAAGTTATGTAAACTGTCTGAACTTATGTAGATTATATACATGAGCTTTTTTTCTTTTCTTTCTCAGTGAAATCAAAATCATATTGCACATATTTTGCTGCCTGCATTTCACACTTAGCATATTTTATGAGACTTTCCTGTACTGGAGTTCATTTTTTAAGCAGTTTCTTTCTACTTTATGTTTTGAACTATATAATAAATGATGTTATTTATATCCACTTTGCCTCCACATTCCTACCTGACATCAATAGTTGATCAAGTCACTGCTGCTGCAAACCTTTCGATGGCTCCCCATGATAAGAGAAAATTCCTTAGCAGGACCTACAAGACCTAACTCATTCCTTATTTATCCTAATAGTTGATATAGTGAATAACACAAATAAATCCTTAAAAAAACATTTGCTGAAATGACTTGACTAAGCCTGCTGACATTTTCCTTATAATTCTCATTTTTATGGTCTTATAATTCTCATTTTTTGACTGAAGCTCAAAATTTCTAAAACCAACACTAGGGAAATCTTTCTGAAGCTGCTTTCTCACACACTGTCCTACTCCATTTTCATTTCAGTCCTAAACTCCCAAAGCTTGCTCCTCTTTCATGTGGCACTTTATTTAAGGCTGCTTATCTAACCCATTTTGGGGGAAATGAGACCAAGAGGAAATCTCTGAAAGAACTGCTGGGGGAAGGGGTCACAGTCTGGCCTTAAACTGTGGACAAAATGAAACTGACTGGCATAGAACTGAACATTTAAGTTTGATCAAGACCTATTTTAGCTATTCATCATAGAACACACAAACGCTTACATATTCCCCTAAAAAGACTTAATTCAATATAAATTATAAATTCATGTGAAACCAAACATTAAGTTGGAAAAATTAACCTCATCACATTTGTTTTGCTTTTGTAAGTCTCTGTGTCACTGGCTTTTTGGAGGCTCATCTTTCCTCCCCGGGGCCACTAAGTGCTTAGTGCTTGCTAAGCACTTCTTCCAGACAGGGTGGTAGGTCAGGGTCTAAGAAGAAGAATGAACCCTTCTTCTTCCACATAATAATAAAGAGTTTCTTCTGGGGCTGGGGATATGGCTCAGGCGGTAGAGCGCTCACTTGGCGTGCATGCGGCCTGGGTTCGATCCTCAGCACCACATACAAGTGGTCATGTTGTGTCTGCCGAAAACTAGAAAATGAGTATCGAAGTTCTCTCTCTCAGAGTTTCTTCTTTTCTTCCATTTTGAATTATCTAGCATAACTGAAAAATTCAAATGTCCATCACCTGACCCATGGATAAACAAACTGTGGTCCACCCATCCATGTTATGGGTTGAACTGTCTGGTCAAAAAAAAGCTGGAGAGCTGGGGTTGGAGCTCTATGGTGGAATGCTTGCTTCCCATGTGGGAGGTACTGAGTTCATTCCTCAACACCACATAAAATAAAAGTATTGTGTCCATCTACAACTAAAAATAATTTTTAAAAAATTAAAAAGATGCTGTAACCTGAACATCAGAATTTGACCTTGTTTGATAAAAGGGTCTTTCTGGAGGTAATCAAGTTATGATTATATCATTATGGTGGGACTTATCCAAAGGACCAGTGTCCTTATAAATCAGGGGAAATCTGGACAGAGACACAGAGACGGACAATGATATGAAGATACACACAGGAAGATGACCTGGAAGAGATGTCTGGGGTCACCAGAAACGAGGAGAGGGGTATAGACCTCATAAGGAGTCAGTCCTACGACACTTTGGTTTCAGAAGTGTAGCCTCCAGAACGGAGATCACACACTTCTGTTGTGTAAGCCAGTCTGTGATTCATGACTTTGTTATCACAGCCCTAGGAAATTAACATGCCACACAGTAAACTAGTCCTCAGCAATTGAAGAGAACAAACTACTGACCTAATATTACTACATGCAAAGTCCAAGAAACAAGACACAAAAGGCTCTATACTGAATTCCATTTAGATGCCATTTAGGAAAAGGCAAAACTATTGGGACAGAAAGATCAGTGGTTGTCAGGGGCCAGGAGTGGGAGGAGATTGATTATAAGCAATATGAGGGAAATTTCTTGGATGATAGAAATATTTTATATTTTAGTAATCTGATGTCTAAACATTTATCAAAACCCATTGAAGTATATGCACAGAGTGAATTTTACTGTATCTCAATAAACAGGATTTAAAATGTCCATGTAGAAGAAAATGTTAGCTGTCATAAAAGTAAACAAAAACAAAATCTAAAAACAGAGAAAATATTGTGAAGAGAATATGAAATAGAGAGATCAAAGCATCCAAAAATAAAACTGCAGACTATATAAAGCATTTATGAAAGTAGAAATGTAGGCAATCAATTAAATGACAAGACAACAGCTTTAGCAGTTAATGTGAATACAATCAAATGCAACCATTTTTCACCCATCAGATGACAAACATGGAAAAAGAATATAACATTTAGAGCTGATCATGATACGAACAACTGATACTTCCATGACCCTCCTGGAAGTCATGGAAAATACTACAAACCATCTTGTGAAGGAGACCTCAGGAAAATCTTTAAAAATCCTTGCCAGGACCACATGTAATCTCAGCGGCTCGAGAGGCTGAGGCAGGAGGATTTCGAGTTCAAAGCCAGCCTCAGACACACAGTGAGGCACTAAGCAACTCAATGAGACCATGTCTCTAAAATAAAAATACAAAATAGGGATGAGGATGTGGCTCAGTGGTTGAATGCCACCAAGTTCAATTCCCAGTACAAAAAAAAAAAAAAAACACAACAAACTTTACCCGGCAATCCCACTTAGGGAACATAGCTTACAAAAATAAACAGTACTTGATGACATACCCATGAAGATAACTAATTATTGGTTAAGATACTTTGGAACAGTCAAAACCTGGAAATAACTTAGATGTTTGTTAATAAGGGAATGGTAAAATAAATTATGGCACAACCCAAGATGGTTTTACATAACCATTAAAGAAATGAGTTAGACGTGTATGTATGGTTTAGAAAACACAGCGAGGGCTGGGAGTGGTAGTGCACGCCTGTAATCCTAGCAGCTTGGGAATTAGCAAAAGACCCTGTCTCAAAATAAAAAATAAAAAAGGGCTGGGGATATAGGTCAGTGGTTAAGCACCCTTGAGTTCAATCCCTGGTGCCAACAACAACAAAGAAAACTTATTGATAAGGTTAAAAGTCCAAATTTTAGGAAAATATATGTATTATCATCTCATTTTCCTATAGAAGAGAAAACATTTATGTAAGCTTGTTTCATCACACAGAAAGGTTTGAAAAGATATTCAACATGCAGTTAACAAACGGGGTTGCACCTTCATGAGGTTGAGAGAAATGGATTTTACTCTTTCATTAAAAAAGTTATTGCTCATTTGATTTTTTTTTTTTTTTTTTTTGATACCAGGGATTGAAGCCAGGGATGCTTCCCCACTGAGCCACATGCCAACCTTTTTTGTATTTTATTTAGAGACAGGATCTCACTGAGTTGCTTAGTGCCTTGTTTTTGCTAAGGCAAGATCCTCCTCCCGCAGCCTCCTGAGCTGCTGAGACTACAGGCGTGCACCACCATGCCTAGCTCATTTGACTTTTTAATAAGCATGTATTCTTTTGTAATTTTTTTCTTAAATTCAATTATGTAAGAGTATTTCTGAAGATAATGAAAATACAAAAGTACACTATGCTGACCATGCTTCTGAAGTTTCTGGCACAATCCTGCCTTTGAATAACATATTGTCAGATCATGAGTCAAACAACTGACATGTTGTTATGGTCCAAACGTTACCAAACGTTAAGTACAAGATAGAGTCCCAACGGTTAAGAAAATCACAGTTAGCTTGAGTTAATGCAAAGCAAATAACATTCTAAAGTGATACTTAAGTTGAACTAGATGGTATCTACAATCTTTCCCAAATAAGAGATACTATTACCTTTTAATATCAAATAGTTTAAAATTGAACACATAAAATGTATAAAATAGTGACAACAGCCAGGTGCAGTGGCACACAACTGTAATCCCAGTGACCTGGGAGACTAGGGAGGAGGATCAGAAGTTCCAGGCCAGCCTCTGCAACTTAGTAAGACCCTGTCGCATAATAAAATTAAAACAGAGAGCTGGGCATGTTTGTCGACAGACAAGATTAATATTGTTAAAATGGCAATGTTATCAAAAGCAATAAATAGATTCAACACAATCCACATAAAAGTACCAATGATATTCTTCACAGAACTAATAAAACAGTCTTAAAATTAATTTGGAAGATTAAGAGACCCAGAATAGCCAAAGCAATTCTAAGCCACAAAAGCAAGGCAGAAGGCATAACAATATCTGACTTCAAATTACACCACAGAGCTATAGTAACAAAAACTGCATGCTACTGGCATAAAACCAGACTCACAGATCAATGGTACAGAGTAGAAGAGACAGAGACGAATCCACATATCTGCAGTCACCTTATCCTTGACAAAGGTACCAAAAACATAACTGGAGAAAAGATAACCTGTTTAACAAATGGTGCTGGGAAAGTTGGTTATCCATATGTAAAAGAATGAAACTAGATTCCTATCTTTCACCCTGAACAAAAATCAACTCAAAAATGGATCAAAAATCTTGGAATCAGACCAGAAACTATGCAACTCCTACAAGAAAACATGGGATCAACACTCCAGCATATAGGTATTCTCAATAGAACCCCTAAAGCTCAGGAAATAATGCCAAAATGAATGGGATGGCATCAAATTAAAAAGTTTCTGTACAGCAAAGGAAATAAATAAGAATGTGAAGAGAGAACTTTCAGAATGTGAAAAAATCTTTGCTAGCTACTCTTCTGACAGAGGACTAATATCTAAAGCATACAACAAACTCAAAAAAACTTAATAGCAAATAAACAACTAGCCCAATTAATACATGGGTAAATGACTTAAACAGACACTTCTCAAAATAAACACAAGTGACCCATGAATATATGAAAAAACTGTTTAACATCATTAGAAATTAGGGAAATGCAAATCAAAACTACACTGATAATTTATTTCATACCAGTCAGAATGGCAGTCATGAAGAATACAAACAAGGGGGGCTGGGGATGTGGCTCAAATGGTAGCGTGCTCACCTTGCATACGTGAGGTACTGGGTTCGATTCTCAGCACCACATAAAAATAAGTAAGTGAAATAAAGGCATGCTGTCCATCTACAATTAAAAAATAAATATTTTTTTTAAAAAAAGAATACAAACAAGGGCCAGGTGCCATGTCGCATCCCTTTAATCCCAGTGGCTCGGGAAGCTGAGGCAGGAGGATCACAAGTTCAAAGTCAGCATAAGCAAAATTGAGGCACTAAGCAACTCAGTGAGACCCTGTCTCGAATCCCCCCCTCCACCCCCCACACAAAAGAATACAAACAATAATAAATGCTGGAGAGGATGTGAAGAAAAAGGATTGTAAATTGATACAATCATCATAGAAATCAGTAAGGAGGCTCCTCAAAAGACTAGAAATGGAAATACCATATGACCCAGCTATACCATTCCTCAGTATTTATCCTAAAGAATTACTCATCTTACTACAGTGACATACGTGTACCCATGTTTATAACAGCACAATTCACAATAGCCAAACTATGGAATCAACCTAAGTATCTTTTTTTTAATATTTATTTTTTAGTTGTTGTTGGACATAATATCTTTATTTGTATCTTTATGTGGTGCTGAGGTTTTATCCCAGTGCCTCATGTGTGCTAGTTGAGCACTCTACCGCTGAGCTACAACCCCAGCCCCACCAGCCTAAGTATCTATCAACAGATGAATGGATAAATAAAATGTGGTATATATGTATATATACAAAATTGAGTTTATTCAGCCATAAAGAAAGATTAAATTGTCATTTGCAGGAAAATGGATAGAATTTGAGACCATTATGTTAAGTGTAATAAGCCAAATGCAGGTCAAGGGTCTCTCATACATGGAAGCTAAAGAGTAAAAAGGAAAAGAAAAAAAAGTTGTAGGGGGTGATCAAATGAAAAGCAAGGGGAGATCAGAAGCGGAAAGGAACAAAGGGGTAAGGAAAAAAAAAATGGGGGCAGATCTCACGAAAATCAAAGAGATCAACAGAGGAAAGAAACCAAAGGGTAGGAGATGGAAAGGGAGTGGGGGGAAGTGCTAGGGGAGAACACTGGCCAAACTACCTTGTTATATTGTATACATATACTACTAATAAGTAAGAACAAATTCCACTATTATATACAACTATAATGCAACAATTTTTTTTTAAAGAGAGAGAATTTTTAATATTTATTTTTTAGTTCTCGGCGGACACAACATCTTTGTTGGTATGTGGTGCTGAGGATCGAACCCGGGCCGCACGCATGCCTGGCGAGCGCGCTACCGCTTGAGCCACATCCCCAGCCCTATAATGCAACAATTTTAAAAATGTGGAGGAAAAAACAAAACCCAAGGGACTGAGGATGTAGCTCAGTGGTAGAGTACTCCTGCATTCAATCCCCAGTACCACTTACAAACACACACTCAGAAAGTAGTGACAACAAATACTCATGGTTTCACTACTCAGTTACACACACACACACACACACACACACACACACTTCCTTTAATGTCTTTTGTGTTATTCTCTAACTACTATCCTTGATTTTTTTTTTTTTACTATTAATTGCCTTTTTCCATGTATTTATATTTGTTTCCAAGAAAACATATTCGTGAGTTTTGTATGTTTTAGGACTTTACATGAATTGAATCATTCTCCCACAACTCCTGGGAATATTTTATTGTTGCATGTGGTTACGATTGATGTTCACTGCTGTATCATATTCATTGTATAATACTGTCTATTTTTCCATTCCACTACTAATGTTTCTATCTTTTTGTCATTACAAACACTGCTATGATGAACAGGACTATACATGGGTCCTAAGTCCTAGGAGACACACCTGGGCAAGTGTTTCCTTAGGGTACAGTTCTAGGAAAGGGATTTTTCCATCATAGAGTATGTATGCATCCTGAAATTACGCAGGTAATGTCAAATGTTACATTTTTATATGTATTGGCCATTCAAAATTTCCCCTTCAGTGAAATATCTGCTTAAGTATTTTATCCATTTATTTTGGGTTGACTTTTCCTGTCTCAAAATTTCTGAATTAATTCTGGAAACTAATCTCCAGCATAGATAAGTTACAAATATTCTTATTTGTGCATAATGGGTTTTTACTTTTGTGGGGGTGGGATAGGTACTGGGGATTGAATTCAGGAACCCTTTACCACTGAGCTACACCCACAGTTCTTTTTATTTTTGATTACAAGACAGGATTTTACGGGCTGGGGATGTGGCTCAAGCAGTAGCGCGCTCGCCTGGCATGCGTGCCGCCCGGGTTCGATCCTCAGCACCACATACAAACAAAGATGTTGTGTCCGCCGAAAACTAAAAAATAAATATTAAAAAATAAAAAAAAAAAAGACAGGATTTTACCAAGTTACTGAGGCTGGCCTTGAACCTGCTATCTTCTGCCTCAACCTCCCAAATCACTGGGAATTCAAGCATATACCACCATACCCAGCTTACTTTTTATTATCTTAACTTTAATATAGTTATGTTTTATTTGTGTCCTTTTATGGTTTCAACTTTTGTGTCAGAGGTTAAAAATAAACTTAAATTCCATAATATCATTTTCTAAACTTTTTATAGTTTTGCCTTTATCTTTTAAATACTTAAATTCAATTAAAATTCATTTATGTGTACAGCACAAATCCTGACTTCCAGTCTTTTACCATTATAAAAGTAGTAGTAGCCTTCTTTAGCAATATTTATATATACTTAAGCCAACTTTCTTTTCATTGGTTTTGGCCTGGTACATTGTCTTCACATCCTTTTATATTTAGCATTTCTTTAGACTTATCTTTTAGTTGTATCTCTTATAAATCATACTTGGGGGGCTGGCACTAAGGCTTAGCAGTAGAGCACTCACCTAGCACATGCAAGGCCCTGGTTTCAATCCTCAGCACCACATAAATAAAGGTATAAAAAATGTAAGCATAACATATTATAAAAATAAATAAATAATACTTGGATTTGTTTCCCCTCATCCTAACAATCTCTGCCTTTTTCTTTAATTTTTTTCTTATTCTATTAGCCCCCCTTCTAAGTTATTCAATTTCTAGTATTTTAGCAATTGGCCTTGAAACTATAGGAAGCATACTTACAAAGATCTTTAAATACTTGAATTGTGATCATCTCTATATCAATGCTGTAATGTGCTGAAATTCCCTTTAATTCTATAAGAAATTATTAGTTTTATTCAGCCAATATTTATTTAGATTTACTTATTTTCACAGATCATCACAGTATTTTCCATTTTCAGAATTTCCATTTGGGAAAATTTTCCTTTTACCTAAAGTATATTCTTTAGAATGTTCTTTAATGAAAGTGTATTGCTAGCAAATTGTTAAATTTCAATTTATCTGAAAATATTTTACCATTGTTTTTGAAAGATATTTTTGTTGAGTATAAAATTCTCAAAACATGATTATTTTTCTTTCATCCTGACAATACCATTTTACTGTTATCAGACTTCCATCATTGCTGTTGAAAAGTTGTCCCCCCTGAGCCTAGATTTCTTCTTTTTTCCTTCATTTTTTTTAAGTTCTAGTACATTCGTTTTATTTATCTATTTTTTTATGTGGTGCTGAGGATGGAATCCACCAACTTGCATGTGCTAAGCGAGCACCGGACCGCTGAGCCACAACTCCAGCCCCAGAAATTTCTTTTATATCTATCCTGATTGATGATATATCATTATTTCCATGTACTGGCATTTGTCAATCCTACAATATCATCAGACATTAGCAACTCATCATATATGGCCTCCAGTACACGGAGAGAAAGTCCAAGTGACAGCAAGTGTGTGCATGCAAGTGCTTTCCTTCTAGTTCCAGTTAGATGAGTGTTAGATTTTCTTGTTCCATTTTTTTAAAAATATTTATTCACGATACCTTTATTTCACTCATTTAGTTTTTTAACGTGGTGCTGAGGATTGAACCCAGGGTCCTGCGGGTGCGAGACAAGCCCTTTACTGCTGAGCCACAACTCTAGCCCCAATTTTCCATTTTTCTTATCTCTTATCTTCTCACATTTCCCTTCTCTTTTTTTTACTTACTCTGCATTGTTTTCTGGATAATTTCTTCACTTCCACCAGATGATTATCGGTGTGTCTAATATGCAAATAAGTATAGCTTTCCACTGACTTTAAAATTTTAATTATATTTTTTATTCTTAGAACTTCTATTTTAGAACTACAGTTGTAGCTCAGTGGTAGGGTGCTTGCCTAGCACATGTGAGGCACTAGGTTTGATCCTAAGCACTACATAAAAACATAATTATATCCATCTACAACTAAAAATATTTTTAAAAATAAATTCTATTTTACTTTTTCAAACTGGGTTGTTTTCTCTTTTGACCCTTATTCATATTTCCCATTCTTTCTTTTATCTTTAAATATATTAAGCACAGTTATTTCATTTCTTTTTAAAGAGGGGGAGAGAGAGAGAGAGAATTTTAATATTTTTTTTTTTTTTTTTTTTTAGTTTTTTTTGGCGGACACAACATCTTTCTTTGTATGTGGTGCTGAGGATCGAACCCGGGCCACATGCATGCCAGGCGAGCGCGCTATCGCTTGAGCCACATCCCCAGCCCACAGTTATTTCATATTCTGTGTCTAATACCACTAATGTGTGAAATCTTTGAGGATTTAATTTGTTGACCATTATTTTTACTGGCTTTTCTTTTCCTTGTTTGTTTGGTAATTTTTTAAAATCATAAACTCGTACTTCTTAGAACTTTATCCATTGGAATTAGTTGAAGTCAGGCTGCAGTTGTAGCTCAGTGGTACAGTGCTTGCCTAGTACTGGGTTCAATTTTCAGCACCACATAAAAATAAATGAATAAAATAAAGGTATTGTTTCCATCTACAACTAAAAACATTTAAAAAAAAAAAGAATTAGTTGAAGTCTAAGTTAAATGTAGATTCCTTCAGAAGAGATTTGTTTGTGGGCTGGGGTTGTGGCTCAGTGGTAGAGTGCTTGACTACCAGGTGCAAGGCCCTGGGTTTGATCCTCAGCACCACATAAAAATAAATTAATAAAATAAAGGCATTGTGCCCAACTACAACTAAAAATTAAATATTTAAAAAAAATTTGTGTTTGTTTTTGACAAACAACTGGGAATTCTTTAAATGCTTGGCTTAGGATTTCTTGAACTATTCTATTCAGAGAGTATGAATTCAAGCAACAAGCTCATAAATTCTCAAGGGAGGGGCTGGGGATGTGGCTCAGGCGGTAGCGCGCTCACCCGGCATGCGTGGGGCCCGGGTTCGATCCTCAGCACCACAAACAAACGAGGATGTGGTGTTCCCCGATAATTGAAAAATAAATATTAAAATTCTCTCTCTCTCTCTTTAAAAAAAAAAAAATTCTCAAGAGAAATCTCAGACCCATCTCACAATGTCAAGGTTTAATGCCTTTTTAAATTTTTTGCAATCACCTAGGGGAAAGAGCTTACATTTAATTAACTCAGCCTTAGAATATTGCCCTTTGAATTCTCAGCTTTAGGGGGTTGTAACAGGAGGCTTCTCTATCTTAAGCTCTGAGTTTTGTCTTCTATTTTCTAGGTCCCTTGAGGTCATAAAATACCAAAAATGAATGTTCAGAAAATACCCTCAAAGTTGGCCTCAGAACTCTGCTTACCTCTTTAAAATGTTCCCTCTTTCACTTACTTTATGCAAATATTCTTTACTATACATTTCAAATGTATTTATATAGGTGTTTTTCTCAGCATTTATTAATTGTTTTCATCAAGGCAAGGACTTGGACTAGAGATACTTTATCTGAAGAGATAAAGTCTGAGAACAGAAACATGCTGAAGAACAAATCTGTCCTACAGTGACAAATCCCTAAGTTATCTGAAGCGAGATTTGGGATTTTGGTGATCTTTAAGGCTTCCTCGCCACAAAGTCTGTTGGTGACCTGTAAGCAACCCTGGAATGAGCAGTAGGGAGCAAGCATTCTAGCAGAGTTCTCTTGCCCCAAGTCTTCCAAATCCTCCCTTCTCCACTTCCTGCAAGAATCGAATCTAGTGCACCCTGCTCAAGGTAAGGTTTTCACCACAGGATCTTCTTAGCCCTTCATTCTCACTGAAGATCTCACATGATTCTGAAAAGGTTTGTGGACCCAAAACGGCTGCATTAAAACCCAATTCAGTTATACCTGTCCTCCCCATAGGAAAGCCTCCCCGGTATTTTTAAGTTAACCATTACTCCAGAACAGAAATGAGAAGTGTCAGCGCTAGAAGGAACCTTAGAAATCATCTAGCAACTAACTCAACACTTGCAACTCAGAGTTCAACGGAGACCCAGAGGATGGACACAGTTGCCTAAAATCACCTAAACTGGGTGGCTTGAGAGCTCGGGTAGGACTGACCTCGTTTCCCGTCTCCATACCCAGGTACTCCTAACAAGCGCCAGTGTCTTGACATTCCTTGAAAAGGGGTGGCTTCGGGAGGCAGAAGGGGAGGAAAGAACTCTGACACCTTCGCAAACAAAACCCAGCAACTACGGTAAGTGACACCTGTCCCGAAGCACAGGCGACCCCGCCTGGCTCTCACTCGTGGCTGCACCCCAGCACAGAAAGTTGTAGGAGTGTGACGGAGAAACCGGCAGCGCGTCAGGCCAGACTGCGCGGTGGCAGGTAATGAGTGTGGGGTCCCCGGAGCACCCGGCGAGCTCGCTGGTGGCGACAGGACCTTGGGTTCCCAGGTCGGGCAAGAAGCAGAAACGTGTGGCCACTGGGACAATCCCAAGAACGTGAAACGAGCCTCGCGGAATTTCTGGGCGCCGGCGCCGAGGCGCGGGACGGACGCGGAGGGAGCGGGTGCCTGGGGCCGCGGGCGGGTGAGGGAGGGGCGCCCGCCCGCGCCCGCCGCAGCGCGCGACGCCGACCCCGCCCCGACGGGCTCCGCCGCCCGAACGGCCTGAAGGTCGCAGGGGAGCCTCTCACCCGAGCAGGCGCCGCCTCCGCCATAGCTCCAGTCGCCGCTCAACAGCCGGGCCGCCTGAGAGCCGTCGGGCTGCGCGCCAGTCCGCCCGCACCCGGACGCTCCCGGAAGCTGCCGCCGTGTTGACGCGAGGTGCACTCTGGGAGCCGGCCCTGCCCGCCAAGATGGGGCTCAGTCGCCCGGCCCACGCGGGGTTTCCATCGCGCCCCCGTGCGGCCGGAGGACGAACGGCAGGCTGGAACCCAGGCCAGCGCGGCATGGCGAGCCAGCTCCGACCTTGAAGTCCAGAGCACGTTGTGAATTGAGGGAGGACCCGCGGGCCTTTGTGTGTCTTTTGGGTGCCAGCACTTTACTAAATGCTTTGCGGGATTGAAAAATGCATGAAACTCGGATTTTTCTCCTAGAGAAGAACATGTAACCTACTCGGGGAAAGGAGAAATGGCCCCAACTGGCAAGTGCCCTTATACTAGTAGTGCACTTATTACCTGGCTTTTTAGATAATAGAATCGCATTTTCATATCAACAGTGTGGAATCAAGGGCCCAGTCAACCCACTGTAGTCCACTAAGTGTGGTGTCACATGCCTTGGAAAATCCAAGATAGACTTGATTCAAATAATTAATCCAGTCCTTGAGCTGCATGTGTATTAGAAGGTGTGTTCGGAGTTTGGGCTTAGAAAGCATGGCCACGTTACCATTTCATCACCATATACCAGCAACACTCCTGCAACCATACTTACCTAATTTATACCATTTTGCCTCTCTAGATATGTGAAGGAGAGTGAAATGAACGTCTAATGACAGGCATGAAGCGCTTCCTCTGAGATATAAACTCTTAAAATCAACAGAAAATTTGTTACCCTAGACTGTCTCCTTCACAGGAAGGGCTGAGGTCAGATTCCACTTCCTCAAAGAGGTCTGCCCTACCTACTCTGACTACAGCCCAACTCTCTCCTCCATCCCCAAACTCATTGTCTTCACCCTGCTGGAAATAACCTCTTTTTTTTTTTCATTTACTTCTCTGTCTCTTCCACTAAAATGTCTTTTCACAGTATCGTCTACTCATTTTTCTCAGAAGTGCTCCCAAATGCTTTTGAATGATTAAGTAGTGAATCAGAGAGTAAGGATATAAAAAGCCATCTCAAAGACGGTGGCGCACACCTGAAATCCCAGGGGCTCAGGAGGCTGAGGCAGGAGGATTGTGAGTTCAGAGCCAGCCTCAGCAACAGGCGAAGTGCTAGGCAACTCAGTGAGACCCTGTCTCATAAATAAAATACAAAATAGGGCTGGGAATGTGGCTCGGTGGTCAAGTGCCCCTGAGTTTCATCCGTGGTAGAAAAAGAGACAGAGAGAGAGAAAAGATGATTTTCAGGGCAAACAGATTGACAGGAGCTTGATTGAATCATTACCAAATCTTAAGGAAGAATGGACCAGCCTGAAGAGACTAATTAACAATAAGTTCTGCCCTCTCTCAGACCAATAAACACTTGCCGTCAGACTCAGAAAGACATGTATCATGATTGTGGAGACAGACATATCAGGACATACGGCATTGTTCATAGAACTCACCCCTCATTCCATTTCTATGCTCACCAGGCTGCTGACTGATGAGTCAGGTTTCCACGTAGCTGCTGGGAGACAACATGCATTAGACTGACGGGAATAAACAGTCCACCCCTGGAAATGGTTAAACTGATACTCTAGTTTGTCCATCAATCTCTAGAGAGTCAGCTTGATTCAGAATTCTGATGCTGAGCCTGGGATTCTGGAAAAGAGTTTAGATTGAATTTCCAGCCTTCCATGGAGGAGGGAGACAACACCAGGTACTGTTCTGTAGGTGCCTGGCCTTTGGGAAATGGTGTAGGGCAATGATTTAGGAAATGTGACTGGAGAATGACACCAGTCCTGGCCCAGCACTGCCACTTACTGGAGGTGGGCCTTGTGCAAATCTTTAACTCTTGGTACTGTCATTTCCTCCTTATTCTTGGGGAATAATAATACTGTTTAGTTCACAGACTTCCTGTAAGGAAGTTAAATGAGTTAAATGAATGAATTCAAGGCATTAAAATAGCACCTGTCATGGAGTAAGAGTTCAAGGAGTGCTCATGATCATATAACAAAGACTTAGAGACTGCTCTGGCTAAAAACAGTGACTCTTGGGGCTGCAAATTTCCAGTTGGAAACGAAAGGCCAAATGAAAACTTGGCATCTCTGCATCTGACTCTTTTTCTCAGAGTCATTCTCCTTTTTTTTGGACTGTCTTACTATGTTACCCAGGTTGGTCTGGAACTTATGGACTCAAGTGATCCTCCTGCCTCAGCCTCCCAAATAGCTGGGACCACAAGTGCAGCCACCACACCTCCCAGATTTCTTATTGCATCTCTCTCTCTCTCTCTCTCTTTTTCACATTTTGAATTTTAAATGTATTAATGTAAAATGTCTTCAAAACTTCATTAATTATTTGGCTAAAAACTGGTACAGAATTCCTCTCAGGGAAAGAATAGTATTTCATTTGGCCAGAGTTTTATAGGTCATTTTATTTATGGAAGAAGAGTCACAAAGGTATGGCTTGGAAGGCAGAAGGTGAAAAGTTAAAACCAAATTGCTCTGGGTAAAGAATTAGGATTTGGGGATTTCCCTGCATATCCTGAGAGAAAGGGTGAGAGGGCTCAGAACAGGGAGGAGAGCTGCTCTTTAGAGAACCAGCAGAGAGATGAAATATGGAAGCAGGTGGCAAACTCTGAGCAAGTCCTAGGAGTGAGAATGGTTCCAGGTGTTTTAAGAGCAGAGAATAAGTCTAATTTGGGTCATTTACTGTGCTAGGCTGAGATGAGATCGCTTCTGTGACTTTCAAATTATAAAGTCCACTGCACATAAATGTCATGTGGGTTAACATAGAACCAAGAGAATAGACCTGCCCTTGGCTGATAGTTTGCTCAGCTGCCTGTTTTTATAGTTACAACAATTGATGAACCAATATGGTAATTCACAGGCATAGCCTTGTTAATTCTGGGCCCTGGTGTGAAGTTTCCTACTTTTCCCCCTTTCATGTTGACAGTATTCAATACCCAGAGACCAGATCTCAGACAACCAGTTATGGGGCCTGAATCCTTGATTATAAGATAACTTTATTTCTTTCATAGCATTTAAATGTCTTCAATAATTTTTTACTTTTTTTTTTTTTAGTAATTTCTTTAATGGTTGCCTAGGAGTTTCCTATCTCTTATGAAAAACAGCTTCAAATTTGTACCAACTTAACTCCAATGATAGAAAGAGAATGCTAGTCCTAGCCAGGCGCAGTGGCGCACACCTGTAATCCCTGAGGTTCAGGAGACTGAGGCAGGAGGATCGAAGTTCAAAGCCAGCCTCAGCAACTTAGTGAGGCCCTATCTCAAAATGAAAACTAAAAAGGCTGGGGATGTGGATGTGGCTCAGTGATAAAGCCCTGCTGGGTTCAATCCCTGGTACCCAAGAAAAGAAAAAAAGAAATATTAATCCTACACAGTCTATTCCCCTTTGCTTTCCTTTTTTTGGGGGGGTATTATTGTTATACATAATTTTACAATGTATTGTATTTTGTAATATTAATTTAAATATAAACTTAAATATAATTTTATGTCCTTAATAAAGTTGAAAGCAAAACGGAGAGCTTTTTTAAAATCACTTTTGTTATATTAAACTTCTTTTTAAAAACTTATTATTTCTGGTTCACCAATAAATCTATCAATCTTTAACAAAGAAAATAACTTTGGTCACCTGTGGTTTTCATTTTCAGTGTCATCTAGCTTACACCTGCCTTCTTAGGTCTTCCATTGCATTCTCTGTGGACAGCTGTGTGTGCTCTGCTTCTAAGGAGTTCCATGGGACTGCAGCATAGTGGACCCTGAGCTCACTGGCAGCCTATAGGACAATCTGGGAGTTGAAGGACCTCCTTGCCTGCTTGTGCCTCACCATCTGATTCTGTCCCCTGCAACTTCACACCCTTGGCTCTGACCACACTAGTCTCCTGCATCATAATCCCCAGTGCTGTTGCTCCCCTTGCTTTGTCCTCAGCCATGTGCCTCCTCCCTCCTTTCCCTTTGCCCCATCCATCTCGTGCTTTAAACCCAGACTTCTCTATGAAGATTTGCCTGACTCCTAGAGCATCACGAGCTCCTGCCTCTCATGTTGACCCATTCTTATGACCCATTGTCAAGCAAATGCTACTGCCTGGGGTTGCCAGCTTCCTTTTCATGTGTACCCCAATAGTGCCGATCCTGACTAATGTGCAAACACTGAAAAGATAACTGAACAAATTGCAAAAGCCAATGTCCTGAGTCACCATCTCTGATCAATTCTGGAGGTAGAGCTTACTATGAGACTTTCCCTGGAGCCCATGCTGGGGTATGGGTGATGCATGATACAGCTGAGGGCATTTGGCTTCCAGGAACCCAGAGACTTTTTGCCTCTCTCTAGCTCTGAAAGACTTTTCTACAGAAAGAGCCCAGCTTTCTCATGATGGACTTTATAGGAGATCAATGTGTATTTCTCAACTCTCCTCTCAGGCGGTCATATGCTTTCTAGTGTTTTTTTCTCACAAATATCTTCTATCCAATTAGAAATCAGACTCCTAGAGAGAAAGAAGTATTCACTAAGAATTGAATAATGATCCAAGCCCCCATCTATTCTCTTTCTCATCCTCCAAGTGCCTGTTTTCCTCTTTCTGTATCTATAGTGGCAGGAATTGGCAAAATGTAAGGGATTGAGGAGGGCACAATGATCCATGCCTGTAATCCCAGCAACTCTGGATGTTGAGGCAGAAGGATCTCCAGTTTGAGGCCAGCCTTAGCAACTTATGGAGACCCTAAGCAATTTATCAAGATCCTGTCTCAAAATAGAAAAAAAGATGAGTTTCAGTGGTAGAACACCCTGGGTTCAATCCCCAGTGCAAAAAGTTAGGGAATGAGGCAATGAGCTGGCCACCCACCTCAGCTTGCCCTGCACCTCAGTGCATGCTTTCAAACACTGGCCTTTGCAGGGCCTGCCTGTACCCAGTAGTGTGATGGCAATACAGAGGAATGTTGCAGTCCAGACATCCCTGTTGAAACTCTCCAGGCCGCCAAGGACAGAAAGTTCAGAAAGGATATCCAAAGATGAGGAAGTAAATCAAGTGTCTGGGAAAAAACACAGGCCTGGAAGAACATAGAAGAATCTGAGCAGTAGGTGCTGAAAGAGGCCAGCTTCTTAAGTGTCATCTTCTTTTACTATTAGGCTCTCTGTGCCTGTGCTGCCATTCATGGCTCTCAGTGCAGTGGGACCCACCAGAGTAAGCTTCAGGAAACTGAGGGCTTGACTCAAATAGCTCAATCACTACACTTGGGGAATCAGTGCCTGGCGTGTAAAATAAAGGGACTAGATTCAAGCTATGTGCTATCTTAAAACCCATATCTCAGTGATGATTTCTCCCCCTTCCTCATACTTCCAGTGGCCAAAAAAATGGATCTTATATTTCATGATTAAGATTATGAAAATATTAATTTTCTGCATATGCTTTTGAAAAGTAGTATATGGTCCTCTCCCAACCGATGCTTGAAACAGATTCCCATCTGCTCTATGAGCTCTCCACTGAAACTCATCTATGTTTAACTTCCCATCCTAACTTGTTTTCCTATGATTCGCCCCCTTAAAAAAGTGGAATGGAAAAAAAAATCCCAATTATTTGGATTGCGTTCATTGAGGCTTTACTGTAGGATGCCACGCAGAACCCTCCAGCTTTGTGAACATGCAGTCTGCAATCTGGATACCTTTTATTTAATTTCAACAATTCCCTTTGCACGGCAAAAAGGGGTCTGAGGAAAGCAGAGGAGCGCAGATGAACAGAAGGGCAGAAGCAGAGCGCTCACAAAGGTGATGCGGCAGAGTGCTGGCCGCCCACCGCGCTCCGGTGGCTGGGAGAGAAGCGGGATCCATGGGAGGAGCAGGAAAAGCCATTTTTGACACAAAAAAAGGGTCCTGGGGCATGCCACCCCACCCCAGTGCCTGGCCATGCAAGACGCTGAAATGGAGACTGTGGCCCCTGGGGCCGTGGTGCCCAGAGCCACGGAGCGATGCACCAACACGTAAGGGAGTCCTTTGCGCGCTTCCCAAGGCGCCTGCAGGATCAGAGCATAGTAGTCTGTGTCCATGTCCATGAGCATGGTCAGGTAACAGATAGCACCAATTGGGAGGCCCAGGGCAGGAAAGAGACTGAGGCTCGAACTCTAGCACCCACTTGTGCAGCCCTCCTGGGCAGAGACTCATTCCTTGGTGGCTGCTCCGGCAGCAAAGGCCTCTCCCTCTCCCCTGGAGAATTGGAGAAAATCATCAGGGGAGGTCTGACCCAGAGCACCGCTGCCTCTGGAGGGCGGGGCCTCACTGTGCAGTGAAAAGCTGCTGCTGCACCGGATTGAGGGACTGGAGGCGGGAAGGACAAGCTAGGGGTGAGCGCGCTACTACTGCCCAGGCGTCTCTCATAGAAAGAGCCTTCTGGAGCACGAATCTGGGCATCTTTGTAGCCAATCTGTTCCCCACCCCCAGTAACCCAGGAGTTGGCCCCTGATGCTTTTAATTTTGGGGGAGGGGGTGTCAAGGGAAGGAAAGAGACCAGGAAGGCCAGGCCAGAGTGGTCTCAGACGACGGAGGTAGGCAGTGTGTGCGGTGGGGACACTGCGCTGGGCCGGAGCCCTGGTGCGGCTCCACCACGCTCTTCTCGTGTGATCTTGGGTAAACCATCTCACCTGTGTCTCACTTTCCTCAGTTACCACGTCAGGAAAATCCTACCCCACCTATCAGAGGGATAGGCTAAGGGTGAAAATAGATAACGGATAGAAAACACTTTTAAAAAAGTATAAAGCGCTATTCAAACGCGAGGCAGTGTTGTCATCGTGAGGAGGTTACCCTTAGCGCATCCCTCAGCTCACCAGTGCACCTTGGCTTCCTTCACAGGGCGTCTCCTAACCTTAGGATTATATTTCCTTATTTCAGAAGGGTTTAGAGACTCCCTGGTCACTTCCCCTGATCACAACAATCTGCGGCCCCAGTGGCCAATAGGCACACTAGGTGGGCCGAGTGTGTCCAATGACTCTCACCTCCTTGCTGTCCCTCTGGCATCTTCCTGGGTGGTGTGGTCCACCCTATGAGATGAGGTGGGCTGTCCATTCTGGCTGGACAAGCCTAGGGTACCCCTGTCCAACCCTCAGGGGAACCCTATATGGAGTGCAATTTCTGTGCCCGATTTCCAGCAGGTGGTGAGAAGAGGGCGGGAAAGTGCACCAAGAAGGATGGGGCAGGATGGTAGGTCCTCCGGAGCCCCTTGCCCGCCCCCGGCTCCATTCTGGCCCTCCCCCGCCCCCAGCCCAGCCCTAGTCTCGCTCGGGTGGGGCCTGGAGCGGCCGAGGGGCATTAAGGCCCGGGCCGCCACTGTGCACACGCAGGTGGTCCTTGAGTGACTCCTTGTAGCGGAAGCTCTTTCCGCACTCTCCGCACGTATAGGGCCGCTCGCCCGTGTGGATGCGCTGGTGCTTGAGCAGGTTCTGCTTGCGGATGAAGCTCTTCCCACAGAGCGCGCACTGGAAGGGCCGCTCGCCTGTGTGCAGCCGCTGGTGGTTCTGCAGGTGCTCCTTGCGGCTGTAGGTCTTCTCGCACTCGGAGCATTTGTAGGGCCGTTCACCTCGGTGCGTCATCTGGTGGCGGATGAGGCCCGAGTGGCAGTTGAAGCTCTTCTCGCACTCCGCGCATTCATAGGGCCGCTCCTTGGTGTGGCTGCGGTGGTGGATGATGAGGCTCTTACGCACGCCAAAGCTCTTGCCACACTCGGGGCACGAGTAGGGTTTGCTGCGTGCACCATGTGCCAAGAGGCTCCGCCGCAAACCACCGGGGCAGCAGCTGCCGCAGCCTCCACCTGCACCAGTGCCACCACCAGTGACACTGCCGCCGCCGCCTCCACCACCACCGCCACCACCGCTACCACCGCCACCTCCGCTGCCACTGCTCCCTGCACTGCCTTCCCCGCCTGGTGGCGCCTCGCCCACGGTGCGCTCCCCTGGGAGGGCTGGAAAGCCCTCATCCAGCAGCCCCCGGCTCCCGGGGCCACCGGGGTTCTCAGGCACTGCCAATGCCGGCAGGCTCTGCTGGTGAGGCTGAGGCTGGGGCTGGGGCTGAGCAGGGGCCTGGGGTGGGTTCTTCACCAGTAGCAGGCTGTCACCTGGGGGAAAACAGGAAGAAGTGACATACTGACAGTGCTCTTACTTGGAACCCCAAACTGTTCCTGAGAACGGGACCAGGTCACAGGCTATCTGGGCCTAAGTTTCTCTAAAAATGAGGAGATTGAGCAGATGATAGGTGGCTGTCTGTATGGCCCTCTGCCTGACGAAGTCATGTGCTGGGAAGCACTAGAAGCAGCCAGGCAGGTGGCAGGTGGGGACAGGAAAGCCTTCCAGGAGGCTGAAGCTAAGGAGTAGGGGCCTGCAATCCAAAAGCCACCTTGAAAGGTACACTGCCTGGAAATAATTAGACTTAATTGCAATCTAATGAACAATGATAATTTATCTCTGGAGATTCTCTCAATAGTAGGAAAAGAACTTGCCAGAATTTTCCACAGTAAAAATCAGTCTAGAGGTCTAAAGAAATGTATACAGGGAGCTGGGACCACAGTTAGCCCAGATGGATCTGTAGTCAGGGCAATAACAGGCTGGGCAGCTGGGCAGTGTGAGTGCCACCCAGGCCTGATGGCCCCTGGCTCCTGACAACGCAGCCTGCTGCTTTTCTTTGCACACCGGAGTCTCCAGGCCACTAGGCCACAGCTCTCCACTGCCTTGAGGGCTAGTGGGAGACAAAGTCCAAACCCTGAGCATCAGAACAGTGTCTTTAGTGCCCAACCCAGGAGGCACCCAAGTGCTCCTTCTTTAGATGTCTTGTGCCTCCACTTCTGTCTGCTCCCTCATCTCTAGCTCCAGCCTGTGAAGCCCCATCTATCACTTAGGGCAGCCTGTGGTGGAACTGTGAAGAAGTTGGTCCCACTCCCACCTCTTCTTGGTGTACCTTTCAGTGCTCCCACTTCTGTCCAGGCCCCAACTGAAGCCACCTCCCAGAGTGCACCTGCCCTGTTTCACCCCACTCTCCATACTCAAGACCTGCTCTGAATGCCTGTAACAGGTCAGGCCCAGCACACCACCACCACCACCACCACCACCACCACCACCACCACCACCCCACCCAGTCAGGCAGACAGCTACCTCTATGGGACACTGGCAAGGCCAGAAGCAAAATAAAGTTTGCCTGCCTCAATTCAGGATGTCTCAGAATGGCCATGCCAGCTCCGGGGCATTCTGGGCCATTGGCTATGGCCCTGTGTAACTGCATTGAGTCTTTGCCACTCCTTCTACTCTACCTGGCTACTCTTTATTCCTTCACAGATGCCTTTCCCAAAGGGTGGCAAAGAAACTATGGGTTCACAGCCTTCTGGAGATGCTTCCCTTGGAAGCCAACCTAGGACATTCCTACCCAGACTAAGTCTTCAAACTCAGCATGAGCAGCAGTCCAGCTCTCACTGTCTTGCCATGTTCCATGCACCCAGACTTTGTTCTCTCGGCCTTACCTAACTTGGCTCTCCAAGACAATCCCTCCATGGCAAACACTTGTCGCATTTTGCTCTTCTCCCCAGTGTGCTTCCCTGGGGAACCCCAATTCTGTGACTGCACTCAAGTGCCTGAGGCTACTGCAGAAAGCTGCAGAACTCTCATAAGGAGACCGTTTGCTGCACTGTCTTGGCTTTTTTCTCTAGTGGGTTCTGCTTTTCCTTTCTACCATAATTATGTCACATCACCTCCTCCTCCAATGGTGCCCGCTCAGGCATGGCCAAGAGGGCTTCTCCTTGATTTCCTGTTAGTAATTAATTCAGATATAAGCATGTGATTGAGTTCTGGCAAAGAGTGTGAAAAGTTTGCTTCTTTAACTCTCTTTTTTGGGGGGTGGGAGTACTGGGGATTGAACTTAGGGTTGCTTAACCATTGAGCAACACCCCTAACCCTTCTTATATTTTTGGGGGGAAATAGGGTCTCGCTAATTTGCTGAGGCTGGCTTTGAACTCCTGATCCTCCTGCCTCAGCCTCTTGAGCTGCTGGGGTTACAGGCATGTGCCACCACAACTAGCTTGCTTCTTTACTCTTGAAGGCAGTTCAATTAAAACCCCAACTGGGACCCCTTGTGCCCCAGTCCCAGCTGCCATCATTTATTGGCTCCTTTTCATAGCCACTTTAACTAAGAGTTACCTAAACTTGCTTTTAGCACTTCTTCACCTCCCTTCCCCCTTTTTATTAGGGTCAGGCATGTGCTCTCACCACTCCAATGAGAATGTTGTCAAGGTCAACAACACTCTCCAATGCCCCCCTGTGGTGTATGTCCAACCTCTCATGGCTGTGACATAATCGGCCCCTCCCTCCCTCCTCTTTTCCCAGCTTTGGTAGGGCCATGCTCTTCTGGTTCCTACCAGGCCTGGGCCTGGGATTTCTTTTAATTCTTTGTCAACACTGTCTCCAGAATTCACACAGTCCTTAGGCTTAAAACACCCCATGTGTAATAATTTCACTGCCTTTGTCCTTGGTTCCTGGACCAGTCTCTAAATCCTTGGAATTTCCTGTGTTTTTGTTGTCCATAGTGGACTCTGATGGAGTGCTGATGATGAGGTGACTCACCGGCCTCTAAAGAATTGAAGTTACAAGCTGGGCGCAGTGGCACATGCCTATAATCCCAGCATCTCAGGAAGCCCAGCCAGAAGGATCATGAGTTCAAAGCCAGGCTCAGCAATGGTGAGGCATTAAGCAACTCAGTGACCCTGTCTAGAGACCCTGTCTCTAAATAAAATACCAAATAGGGCTGGGGATGTGGCTCAGTGGTCAAGTGCCCTGAGTTCAATCCCCGGAACCAAAAAAAAAAATAGGGTTGAAGTTAATAAGATGACTCAGGATGGAGCTGGCTATGCCAGAAAGATAAAGGGTTGGGGCTTCCAGTGAAATCTCCAGGGAGAGGAAGAGGGCTAGAGATTGAGTTGAGATTCTTGGTCAGTGACCCAGTCAGTCATAGCTAGCTACAAAACCCCAATAAGCACTGTGACCAGTGGCGCTCAGGCATGCTTCCCTGGTGGGCAACACTCCGCATACTGTCACATATCAGGGTGCTGGGAAGGTGATAGATCCTGACTCCATAGGGAACAGACAATGGGAACTTCATGATTAGGACCCTCCCAGACCTAGACTTATGATTCTTCCTTTGGCTGGGTCTGATTTAAACCCTTTGGCTATAATAACATTGCAATTATAAATGTGGCAAGCTTCTGAATTTTGTGAGGCTTTATATAGCACATGTTTGAACCAGCGGGAAAGTGGGAACCCAGAATTTGTAGCTAGCTGGTCAGAAATGCGGGTGGCCTGGGATCCCCATGCTGGTGGCTATACCTGAAGGGAAGGCAGTGTTGTGCAGTACAGTGGCCTCAACTGGTGAAGTGTGGCCTAACTCTAGGGGGCTAATGTGAAGTCACTGTAGCCTATAGCTCCCAAATCAATTCAGCTCTGAGCTCTCTCTTGAACTTCAGACTCCCATGCTCATCTTGGACACTGCCACTTGGATGTGACCTCAAACCTCAACAGGTCCTAACTGGGATAGAGGGTGTCCACAGCTACCTGGCTGTTTCCCAGGGATGCGCACTTCAGCAAGGGGCACTGCATTCACCCACTTCCTCAGGCCAGACCCAGAAGTCATTCTTGGGTCCTCACCCCACCTGCACCCATCATCCACAGCTCCAAAGGCTTCTTCCCCATGTGCCCTGCTGCTGTGCCAACTCTGACCAACCACCCTCTCTTCACCAGCACTAGAGCAGAGCTACCAGCCTCTGAAACACCTCCTTGTTTCCTCAGCTTTGGCTCAATCCACACCCACCCCTTGTTCATACCTGAACTGACCTTGTGAAAATGGAAACCAGATCCTGTCACAATCCTGTGGAAAACCCTCTGCTAGTCTCCTTTGTTGTTAGAACACAATCCAAACTCTAACTTGGCTCCTAAGTTCTGCCTGCCTTCCCAGCCTCACCCCCAAAGCCTCCTGGGCCTTTGCCCTGCTCTCCCTCGCCTGGTCCACTCTTGCAGACAATCTATGGCCAGCTCCTCTCAGGATGCTGAGCACACTCAGCTCTCACTTCCCTGGGAGGCATTTCCTGGGGGCTCTGCTCAGAGCCCTGCTGCGTCCCTTCCTCCTGTTTTCCTGGCCCATCACCCTCAGGACACTTGCCACAGCCTGGCTTTACCCTGGCTGCTCATGGGCTTGCTTATCTTCCATCCTCTTCCCACAGAAGGAAAAGTCTTTCTGACCTGCTTACTCTCACGCTGAGACACACAGGGCACAGAGTGGGCACTAAGGAAACACTGGCTAAATAAACAGAAAGTAGAGAAGGTTTTGGCCCCAGGCAGTGAATAATGTGGGCTGAGATCAAGGGGGCACTTCCAAAGCACATTCTGTGGATGTGGGTACCTGGATAAGGTAGCCCAGCTACAGTGTAGCTGGCCACCATTCCTTCCAGAAGCACATGGTAGTCACTGGGCTCCAAAGTCCTATTCAGAGCTCCTGCTTTGCACATTAACTTTGGATGAGGTGGATTTTTACCCTGTTTACACTAACTGTCTGAGAGTAGAGACTCAACACATACTCGTTAATAGGTAAAATCAGAAATCTCTTTTACTAAATTGTAATGTCCACTTAGGTAGCAGTCTGACTTTAGTCAAGCAGGACACCAGTTCCTCCTCTTGCATAGCCAGGGCTGGGGAAGAAGTCCGGCAGACACAGGTCTCACCTACCATCCTCTCCCCTTATAACCCCAGTCCAAAAGACTCTTTCACATAATTTTAAGAGTCCTTCCGGGGCTGGGGATGTGGCTCAAGCAGTAGCACGCTCACCTGGCATGCACGCGGTGCTGGGTTTGATCCTCACCACCAAATAAAAATACAATAAAGAAGTTGTGTCCACTGATAAAACATTAAAAAAAAAAAGAAAAAGAGTCCTTCCATCTGTCCCTGGCAACACCACACTAGGTTGGCTTTAAACCTCAAAAGAAATAACGGCTGATATACTAGTTTCAAATTCCAACATTTATAAGCAGGAGGCAGGCTCCCTTTGGAAGACAAGAAACAGGACCTGATAGATAGACTATCATGACTTGCGAGGAGAAAGACATTTCCAGATACTCCTGTCTCTCTGATGCTGGGTTCAAAGGCATCCCAAAGATAAAACAGGACAAGGCAAACTGTCCTATGGGTTGTCAAAGCCAAACCAAAGTAGGAAAATGGACTGGTCATTTGCAAAGCCTGACAAACTCTCCAGGGGCCTTCCTAGATCTGTCCCCAGCCCTGTATGGTCCCAGGCAAAGGCTCCTCCAGGTAGACTACCTCATAGCCAACCTGGAAGAATCGGAAAGTAGCACCGAGGACCAGGGCTGGGGCAGAATCTCCTGGCAGGGCCTGATGAGCTGGTCCTGTGGCTTCAAGGCCAGAGCTAGGATGGTGGCCAGACTAGGGAGGGGGCTGCTATTGTGTTCAGTCTCCTGGCATTCCTTGACATCCCACCATGTCAACAGGTACAAAGAGTTCTGCTCTAAATCCCATTTAAACCAAGGGCAGGCACTGTTCTCTCATCCAAACAGTTCTTCCAGTTTCTGAAAGACTGCCACCAACACATCACCCCAAAAAGGGGAGGCTGAGGCCAGCAACCCTGGTCAAAACACCCAGGGATCCTGATGGAGGGCACATTACTTACTGGGGCCAGAGTCCAGTCCAAGCTCTCCTTCCATTGTGTCTCGAGGGCCCCAAGGATAAGGCTGCTCCTCCTGCTTGATCCAGGACAAAATGTCATGTGCCGAGATGAGAGACTCTATTTTCAGGAAAGAAGGTTCATTATACTTCATTCTCTCCCAGCTGTTATCCCACAGAAGGATGGAAAGCCATTGCATGCAGAGGCTCTGGCCATGTGGAAGGTGGTGTCTTGGGCATCCATGCTATATTTATGGGGTCCTTCTTGCCCTCTCAAGCCTTCCTACATGGGCTCTCACTCATGCTACACAATTCAAAGCTGCCAGAGAGGAGGAAGCTCATCCCAAAGCCTGGGCAGCAACAAAGTCAGACTGGAACCCAGGACTTCCAACTGTCCACTGAGCCCCAGAAGGATGGGGCCAGGCCAGGCCAGAGGAAGACTCAGCTCTGATAGCCCACAGTGCCATGGCTGACTGGTCTGACTCAGGAATTTGGTGATGCAGAACCAGCAATCAAAGCCACTGACAAGACCCATGTGAAGCCTGAGGACTCTTTACCAGGGAGACTCTGCTTCACCATCTGCCCTGGGTCCCTTTAATTTCTCCCTTGATAAGTTGAAAAATTACAAAGACCCTCAGACTTTGCTTCTCATCCTCTCTTCCTGGTATGGGGGCTGGGATAAGACTTCGGTGCCAGGGCTTCCAGAAGGGATAACAGGGGACCTCCCCAGCTCTGCCAACGTTCACAAGTCACAGAGCCCAATTGGGTGAGCCTGCATCAGATTGTCAAAACTTGGTGCTAGGCCCCAGCTTCAATCCCCAGCACCACAAAAGAAAGAAAGAAAAAAAATTGGTACTACGGTAATTTTAGTATCAGTTCCATTGATATAATAAATGATTTCTTTGACCTCAATATTCATTCTGACATTTTCCTCACCTGAATTGGGGTCTGTGGGAATATCTCTTTCTGCCAAATCCTGCTGGTCCCATACGCACTGCTGTTCTTCCTGCTTAATCCGGGACAAGAGGTCCTGGGCAGAGATGGGGGAGTCTACTCATGGGAACAAGAGCAGCAAAGGTGTTAATGAAATGAAATCATCACCAGTTTGTGTTTTGAGTAAATCTATGATTTCATGCAATTATCTGTTTCCCCTAAAAATCAGGCATATATGTAACTAAATTATTCTAATTAGCCAAAGAGTCAAGTCATTCTGGCCACAGACAATGTATCTGTGGTTGCAAATTAGTAGATTCCACAGGGGAATGACATAACAGTGACTTTAAGGTACAAGGTGTCTTTGTGCTCCAAAGACAATTTCCTAGAATGAGGTACCCACTCTATTGCTGCGACCACTATGAGAGGAGGGATCCTTATGAGGGCATTTCCCAGGAAAATGACCCCTTTCAGGAAGCTTTTTATCTTAGTCATTTGAACAGGACTTTTCTAAGATGAGAGAAAAGATCCCACATCCTCTTTCTTCCACTATTAAACCCAATTTACCTTTTACTGCCTTCTTATCTCCAGGTCTCTCTAAAGAGAACAATACTTGGTGTTTTCCAGAATTTCCGATGCCCAGGGAGAAACAATTCTTTTCCTAGATGCTACTATCACTTGCTTATGGGTCTGAGGCTTTGCCTAAGGGAGTCAAGGTATGGAGCTCTAAGGAGTGGACGAGGAGGGAGCCACAGTATGTTAATCTATCTTGTGATGGTTGCTTCTGTGTATCAACTTGGGTTGGCCAGATACTTGGTCAAATGTTATTCTAGATGTTTCTATCAAGTATGCTTTTTGGATGAGACTACATATGAAGTCAAAATGTAGGTAGGCTTCATTCAACCTGAAAACTCTGATAGAAAAGATGGAGTTTGCCAAGGAAAAGGAACACCTTCAGCAGATGGCTTGAGCTGCAGCATCAGC
Source organism: Spermophilus citellus (assembly GCF_964194105.1). Taxonomy (NCBI): domain Eukaryota; kingdom Metazoa; phylum Chordata; class Mammalia; order Rodentia; family Sciuridae; genus Spermophilus; species Spermophilus citellus. Next base: position 224,880,201 of record NC_138184.1, on the reverse strand, counting down.
TCTTCCCAGGCCTCCGCCCCTGGCCTGCTTGGGAACTGCAGACTTGCTCGCCTCCACAATTGCTAAGCCAATCTCTTAAAACAACCTCTCGCTCTTTACACACACACAAACACATACAACATTGGTTCTGCTGCTACGCCAAACTCTGACTCACACACACACCTGCTACAGAGCCCACCTGGAATGCCATCGGGAGCAGCTCCCCCAAGACCCACATGATACTTGGGCAAAGCACTGAAAAGTCTTCTGGGTCAGGGGGCAGGTTTTACTGGTCTCTATATTCTGTCCCCAGCAAGTCTAGTAAAGTGCCTTGCACTTAGTACTTTGGCAGTGATACCAGTTTTTGTTTGTTTGTTTGCTTGTTTTTGGTACTGGGGATTTAACCCAGGGGTGCTTATCCATTGAGCCACATCCTCAGCCCTTTTTATTTTTTATTTTGAGACAGGTTCTCGCTAAGTTGCTTAGGGCCTTGTTAAGTTGCTGAGGCTGGCTTTGAACTTGTGATCCTCCTGGCTCAGCCTCCCAAGTCACTGGGATTATAGATGTATACTACCTTGCCTGGTGGTGATACTGTTCTTAAGGAAAAGGAAAGATAGTCCAAACCTAATCATAGAAAGATGAGTGCAAAGAGAACAAGCAAAGCCTGGGCATAGTCATGAACTGTCAATGCTGTGTGCCAAGTCAGCACCCCTAGAGAGATCCTGCCTTGGCCCAGTCCTGCACCCGCAGTGTGCTTTCATTGCTGGTGCAGCCTCTGGTCTGGCACGCATACAGACACCCCTGGAGTTATGAACTGTGCGCAACCCCTCCACTCCCATCTTGGGCTGGAAGGCTGTTGGCTCACTCACCCGTGATAGATTCTGTGGGGATGGCTCTTTCCTCCAGGCCCCGCTGGCCCCGGACACACAGAGCTCCTTCTCGCTTCACTTGGGAGGATGCATCCTGTGCAGGCACCAGGGGTTCTGTTCCTGCAGACAGAGAATCACACTGTTTTTCCGAATACCAGCCATCAGCACATTTGGGGTCAGGAGCATGGCTGCCTGCACTTGCAGGTGAGAGCAGGGGTCTCCAGTTCTGGATGACCCTGGGGAATAGAAGGTCCCAACAGAGAAGTGACCAACATTCAGAAAAAGGGGCAGGCAAGCAGCAAAATGAGGTGTAGGAGGGTTAGAAAGACTGGACACAATCCCACACCATACGACTCGGGTAATGGAGACTTGCCAGGTGTTTGACCTCTGACTGCAGTGATTTGTCCTTGCTTTTCACTGAAGTGGCCAGAAACAGACATACACGTGCATGTTTGTGTGCATATATATGTATGTAAATGTATATTTACACACATATAAATCATACATTTACATGATTTGATTAGTTGCAGGCAGGTTGGGCAGAGGCACAGCTAAGCCTCGATGCTGGGTGGGTAAAGCACAGCATCCTTAAACATAAAAGACAACACATCCTTTAGTAGAACCCAAGATGTGGCGAAAGGGCAGTTTCCTCTTCTGGTATTCTACTGTGCAATGTACTAGCTCCTGGCAGGTGACACTTAGGCAATAAAAAGAGACTTGGTGAGGAATCTGAAGATGGGGATCCTGGTTTCAACTCTACTGACTCAGTGCATGAGGCATTTCACTCTCTGGGTTTCAGCTGCTGCTGCTTCTATAAAATAGGCAAGTGGTCCCTGTGCTCAGTCCCAAGATGATAACTCAATGAAATCGTGGACTTTATGGTGCCTGAAATGTAAAAAACTACCACATAATACTAGAGACTGCACAGACAGCTGCTGAACTCAGACATCTGCAGTCTTGATGAAGACGGGGCAGGAGTCACTGAGCTGGAACAGCCAAGAGGCAAATCCATGGAGACAGAGAGATTCGTGGTTGCCAGGGCTGGGGCAAAGGGGAGAGGGCAGTGGCTGCTAAGGGGTATGAGGTTTCTCATGATGAAAATGTTCTGGAATTATACAGTAGTGACAGTTGCACCACTCAGTTAACTACTGAATTATATACTTTAAAAGGGTGATTTTTTTTTTAGTTGTCAATGGATCTTTTGTTTTATTTATTAATATGTGGTGCTAGGGATCGAACCCAGGGCCTCGCACAGGCCAGGCCAGCACTCCACCACTGAGCCACAACTCCGACTCCTAAAAGGGTGATTTTTTTTTAACATGTTGTGGACCTTTATTTTATTCATTTATTTATATGTGGTGCTGAGAATCAAATCCAGTGTCTCACATAGGCTAGGCAAGCACTCTACTGCTGAGCCACAACCCCAGCCCTAAAAGGGTGATTTTTATTGCTCATAAATTTCATCTTGATAAAAGAGCTGGGCATAGTAGTGCACACCTGTAATTCCAGTTACTTGGGAGGCTGAGGCTGAAGGATTGTGAGTGTAAGTCCAACCTGTATAACAGTGAGACCTCATTGAGAGAGAGAGAGAAAGAGAGAAGGTTGGGAAAGTGAGGCAGGGGGCTGAGGGTGAGTGTTCATGCTGTTGGGCAGAGTACTGGCTTGAGGGCCAGACTTCACCCTGTCAACACTGCTGCTCAGAGAGCTGAGGCCCTGGGGACAGACTCTAGGGCAGAGCTGAGACTAGAACCCTGGTGCCTTCTGTCCCAGTGTTTGAATGCTGGCCAGATGGGCTTCCCAGGGAACTGATTCCTTTAGGACTTGAGGTTCTTTGCTGAGTGAGGAAAGAGCATTGCAGGGTAAGTGTGCGCAGGAGGTGTGTGTCTGGGCAAGGATGAGGCGTGAGTGAAACCGCAGATACAGCTGGGCAATGAGCTGGGCCCAGCAGAACTGCGCCTCCACAGCAGACGCCCCTTTCACCTCCGTCAGCCTCCTGGATCCGAGGCAGGGAGCCTCTGGTGGCTCCCAGGCTTAAGTTCTCTGATCCCCACCAGGCCTGGGAGGTGTCACAAGCCCACATACTTTCTTGACTCTCCACCCAGCTTACCTGTGAGTCCAAAGCTACACAGCTTTAACAAACCAAAAGATAAGTGTCCATGTTGAGATTTCAGGCCCCAAGACCTCTTCCTGTAAGTGACCACCACATTTTAACTGCAGCAGAACTGGCCCCCAGGAGGACTCAAGACACTCCCTCTGCCCAAACACCGTAGCGCCCCCAGCCTGGTGTGTAGGCTGCCCGGCTCTCCTCTCCTGCCCTCCCCTGGACCTGGCGCTCTCTTTGGCAGCCCTTACCTGTGTCTGTATCTACTGGGATTTCTCTCTCTTCAGGGTGACGTTGCTCCCACACGCAAGGCTCTTCCCTAGGCTCCACCGGGGCTGGTGCATCTGGCTTGGGCACGGGGCCATCTGTGTCTGGAAGTGAGAGGGAAGGGAAGGAAGTTGGCCAGTGACCCTAGATCCAGGATGACGGGGGAGCTGTCTGCCAGCCATCCCTCCACCTGAGCACCCCTCTGCGTGGCAGCAGTCACATAGCAAGGTAGGTAACCTCTTAGGAGGAACCTTGAAGACAAGCAGACAGATTCCCAGACCTCTAGTGTAGAAAGAGCTGGTCTCCGAAAGCTGACGTCACATGAACTTGGGCTTATCTCAGCTGTTGGGATGGAGTGTGTAGTGAGGTGCAGATGTGAGATTTTCCTGTCTTCTAAAATAGTAGTAGTGCACAGAGAATTTAAGGCGAGAGCCCTGTGGCCAGGCGTTTACTTTCACCCTTTTATAAACTGTCTTTCCATTAGGCTGACACACCCCCTCCAGAGACGGCTCACCGGTGGAGAGGGGCGGTGTCCTTACCCAGGGACATCAGGGTTTTGTAGTTCTCCTTAACCAGGTTGTTGTAGAGCTCCTTCTGCCACTCATCCAGGTTCTTCCACTCGTCCTCAGAGAAGTAAACCGCAATGTCGACAAAAGTCACAGGGACCTGGGACAATAAGGGTTTCAGCTTCGTGCCTGCTGCCCACCTGACTGGCTCCGCTTCTCCTGTGCAGTAAAGGAGCCAACACGCCCCAGAGCCGGGCCTGCACTCTGTGCGTCCCAACCTCTGGATCCCAGCCCACGGCAGCCCACTTCGGAATTCTATCCCCTGGACCTTCTTGTGCTTCCAACAGCCTTGATGGTCAACTTTGCCCACCCACTTTTTAAAAAAGTATTTAGCGATGTCCTTTGTTATTTCACTTCTAGGTCAACTGGATTCCTAAAGGCAAAGCTGAAGTCAATGAGCCTCTCCTGGTGGATGGGATGATAGAGGTGTGGGAGGGTCTCAGAATGGGGATCGGTGACCCAAGTACCATAAAGCTCTGTGATGAAACCTGAATTTCAGGTCAGGTTACCCCTGAAGACACAGTTACATTTCTGTCACTAAAACTTGTACAATCCAAAGCCATGTATGTGTGAAAGCTCCAGGTCTTGGTGTGTCGTGCATGAGGAAGTGCCACTGTGGCCTGTCATCACTCATGTCAGTCACTTGCCAATTGAAGTGTTCTGATCTGTCACATAAAGCCGGGGTTTCAGTTTGACCAGGAACCTCGTGTGCACTCATCTCAGCCTTCACCAGCTCAACCTCACCTTGGACCAAATCGTTCAAGTTGGTTTCATTTCTGTGATTTGAATCAGTGGACTTCCCTCTCTGACCGTGCGGGTCTCCCACTTACCACTTTCACATCTCTGCTGGACCAGCCGCTGCTCTCACTCTGAAATCCAGCCCCCCAATTCTCCTCCCTTCCCTAGTCCTCATCCATCAGTCTTTATATCTGCAATTACAGGGCCAAAGCTGACCTGTATGGCACCTTGGTGCAAATGAGAAGGAGACAGCAGAGTCAGGTGCACAGCCTCGTGAGGGGGCGGCACCTACATGCCAATTAGAAATGTCAGCCTTTGAGCCAGGTGCACATAATTCCTGCAAAGGTGATCTACACAGCTGTGCAGAGTGGCACTGTCCCTACCAACAGCTCACCATCCATCTTTAAAAACCAGGCTTAGAAAATGGAGGAACATTGATGGGGCAAAGGGGAGATAGGGGTGGGGAGTTTGCAGAGGGGTAGGAAAGATGGTGGAATGAGATGGACATCGTTACTTGAGGTATGTATGACTGCAAATATGGTGGGAAGCTATATCATATACAATCATAGAAGTGTCAAGTTGTGCTGCAATTGTGTACAATGAATCAAAATGCATTCTGCTGTCATATATACCTAATTAAAATTTTTAAAAATCAGGCTTAGAACTTTTAACTAGAGCTAGCACAGACATGGCCCCTTTTCTTCATTTTAAGTCCCTGTTCCTAGATAAAACTCATGAAATTCTGAAAAGAACATCTACCATGAATTCACATCATGTCTCAGGCTGCCCAGGAGTCTTTGGTGACCTCTGGTTAACATCCTGCTCTGTCCCTGCGGAGGCTGGTTTCAAACTTTCCACTGCTCCAGAGCTTTCTTCTCTGACCGTTCTGCACTTGCCTCTGTCTTTGACCTCAGGTAGAGACTGGCAAGCTGCTTCCTTGCCCTTTCCTTCTTGCCAAAGCAAACCTGCTGATAGGTGCCCTTTACTTCTCCTCTAACTTCTGCCCTTTCCTCTTTTGCATGTTCAGCTCCTCCTCTTTCCCACCGCCTTTCTCTTTTGGGTCATCCCAGGCTGAGAAAACCTTCACTCAAAGCTGCTACCTCTGGTTAATCTATTCTCAATCTTCACTTGACACATTCCAAGGGACATACTCTGTTTGTGTCCTCTATTCTCTGAAACCACAGCCTGGAAGGTCCTGGGCCACCAGCGGCTGTAACCTTTCAGACTTCTTTGAAAGGTCAGACCATCTTTCTAGAATTTTTGCCTGCTTGGTTCCCGTTACTGTGCTGCCTGCTGTCCAAATGGCTCACGCCTTCTTTACTGTTTCCTCCTCTTCTTCCAGGACAAGGCTCTGTCCTGACTCCTCCCTGCTTCTCCACTTTTCCACTGGCTTTCTAGGCAGCGCCATTTAATTGTCTTTAAGTATCTCAAACTGAAGGTATCCAAAGCCTATCTTTCCAACACACCAGCTCCTCTGCCTCACTTTACCATTTCTTTTTGAAAATCAATATTCAGAATTCCATTCTCATGTGTAGGAACAGGCATCACTTTTTAATGACTTTATTGTGACAGGATATAACAGAAGTCTAGGCCTGGTTTGAGACTGCCAGCAGCCTCTGATCCACCTGGACAGGAGAGACTACCCAGAATGAGCTAGGAACCAACCAACAGACACAACAGAACCTGACAGGCCCAAAGAGATTTGACAGCATCCCTCCTAAATCCAGCAGATAAAGAAAACGCACCTTGCACACCAAGAGCACATAATGAACCATAACTGTGGCCAGCAATGTGCATTAACATACTCATGGTGCTTTACAGTTGTGGTGGTTTTCAAATGTCATGAAATTTTGAGTCCCTTCAAAAGGTGGAGTTGAATTCTTCTCCTGAGTATGGGCAGGACTTGGTCACTCACTTCTAACAAATATATAAAGAAGTAATAGTACACAACTTCTAAAACTAGTCATAAAAGACACTGCAGTTCCATCCTGGTCTCTCTCTCTTGGATCCCTCATGAGAGGGGGCATGGGTGTGGACACATTGTGAGGATGCTCAAGTAGTCCTAGAGGAGTCCACATGGTAAGGGACCTGCCAACAGCCAGGTGAGTGAGCTGTCTAGGAAGTAGACCTGCCAGCCACAGTCAAGCCTTCAGATAATCACACCCCCAGCCAAAAGCCAGAATGATTATTCAAGGGAATAATCCAGAAGCTCCCAACTAAGCTACTTCTGAATTCCTGACCCACGGAAACTGCAAGATGATAATTATTTTTTAGACTGCTATATTTATTACACAGCAATAGGTAACTAACAAGGACCCACAAAATGTTTTTCCATAAACAAAATCAATGCCTCCTCATAATTCTATGAAGCCAGCACAGTAGCGTCTCCATGCTACAGACAGTTAACACTGGGGCTCACAGCGATTAGCTACAAGTTTACTTAATTGCTCAGACTTCATTTCTTTAAAGAGGAATTGAGGAGGCTCAGAGATCATGAAAACATTTGCTTAACGCATCGTAGAAAACCAGAAGTGGACAGTCAAGACTCAACCAAGTCCCCTGATTCCACATCCCATAACCACTCCCTCATCATGCAGGGGCACACCACAGTTGAGACTCTGAGGCTTCATCCAACACAGAGAACACCTAACAGTGCTACATGAGGACAGAATGCTGAGTTAAAACACGTGGTACAGACAGGCACCAAGGGCAGGGTGTGAGTAGATGCTGATTGTGATAGGCAAGCAACATCTGCAACATCCCACTCAATGCTGTGCAGAGAGCAAAGCCCCGGCGGCAATCCAGTATGTGAAGCCTTGACAGATAAATTCAAGGGGCAGCTCTGGCAAAGTTGATGGGTTGGGCTCCTTGCCACCTGCGGAGACATTTGAAACCTAGTCCCTTCCACTGAGCTGCTAGCTGTCCAGCTGGAGCGCCACCACCTTGGGCATACCGACTCTGAGCCAGGTGCCGTGACAAACACTTGAACCCAACAGAACTGACATTCTTGTCAGGGAAAGCCAACCAAGAAGCCAAAAAAAAGGTGTAAATATTAAAGATGCTGATGGCATAAGTGCTCAGAGGAAGACCAAAGCAGGGACAGGCAACAGCATGCAGGAGGGACGTGGTTCTTCTCATAGGGTGGCTACAGAAGGGTCCACGATAAAGTGATGGCGGAGCAGACCCCTGAAGGAAGCCAGGAGGTTGGGGAGAAGCTATGCAGATGACCAGGAAGTGTCCAGGGAAGGAGCTTCTCAGTGGAATGTCCCTGAACTGGGAGCCTGTGTGGGAAGCTGGAGGACAGTCAGAGGCCAGGGTGTAACGGGGAGTGTGGTGGGGAACATGCTTTTATTCTGAGTAAGATGGGAAGCCATTTGGAAAGTTTAGGCATCTGTGACCAATTTATATGTTAAAGGAATCACTCTAGCTGCTCTGTTGAGAGTAGACGGAATGGGAGAGGGGCAAGGGTAGAGACCAAGAGACCAGGCAGGAGCTGCAGCAATACCAAGATGAGGTGAGGTGTGGTCACACTGTACATTATACTAGAAGGTGAGAGAAAGAGAGGAGACAAGAAGCACTCCAAGGCTTTGGACTGAGTGACTGAATAGGATGGAACTGTCATCAGTAGAGACAAGGATGACTTTGAGCAGAACAGGCTTCAAGCAGAATACCCAGAGTTCATTTTGGTTATATTAAGTCTAAGATATTTATCTCCAAATGGAGGCTAAATTTACAGGTGGGAACATGAGTCTGGCATTCAGGAAGGAATGAATTCAAGACAGGGCAGAGAGTAGAAAGGACAGAATATATTTGGGGGTTGACAATACACACATTGCATTTAAAACCATGGGACTGGAGGAAGTCATGAGGAAGTGACTGTAAATAAGAGCAAAAGGCTGAGATGAGCCCCAGACCGCTACAAACCATAAGATGTTGGGAAAAGGAGGTGAACCCAGGAGAGCAGGCCCAGAAGGAGCAGCTACTGGGTAGAGAAGGAGTCAAGAGCAGCATCCTGGGAGCAGGTCAAAGGCGCGCCAAGGACAGAGTGGCTACCTGCACACAACGCTGCTGATGGGTCAGGAGGATGCAGACTGAGACCTGATCAGTGGCTTTAACACCGTGGACCTTATTAGGGCCTGATCAGAGTGGGTTCCAGAGAGAATTATCCAATTACCAGTTTACTGGAACACTAAGAATAGAGGAACATGCTCAGTGGGACCAGGAGGGATGCCATCAGCAGAAGCCAGGCAGCGAGACACTAGACAGGACTGATAGCCCAGTTCCTCTCACAAATGAAGTGCAAGGAAAAACAGAGATGAAGGAGAAATCTACAGATTAAAAAAGACAGACATGTCAATCACAATATGTGGACCTTATTTAAATTCTTATTTAAAAAAATAGAAAAAAGAAAGGAAGGAATGATTAATTGAAAATCTAGACACCAACAGGACACTGGAGTGGGGGTGAGGTTTCTCCTGTGGCAGTGGTGCCAACATGGAGTTTATTTTTATTAATGCATTTTAATTTTATAGATAGTGGGCTTCCTTGTGTGTTTACTTATTTATCTATTGGTACTAAGGATTGAAGGCAGGGGAACTTTCCACTGAGCCACATCCCCAGCCCTATCTATCTATCTATCTATCTATTTATTTCAAATTTTGAGGCAGGGTCTCTCCCTAAGTTGCACAGGGCCTTGCTATTTGCTAAGGCTGGTCTCAAATTTGTGATCCTGCTGACTTGGTCTCCTGAGTTGCGGGGATTACAGGTGAGTGCCACTGCACCTGGCCAGTATATTTATTTTTAAAGAGCTATTACCTTTTAGAATTAATACTGATATATTTATGAACAAAGTGATTGACATCTGGCATTTGCTTCAAAATTAAAAGAGTGAGGTTCCATTTGTGTACAATGTGTCAAGATGCATTCCACTACCATGTGTGACTGATTGGAACAAATTAAAAAAAAAAAATAGAAGAGAGACCAGTAGAATAGAAAAAGGGAAACAAGGGGAGGGGAGGGAGGAGAGGAAAAGGAGAGGGACTGGAGAAGGAAATTGATCAAATTATACTGTCTTATGGTGAACAAATTTTAAAAAAGAAAGAAAGAAAAAAGGCAGAGTCATATAAATCCTATTTGGGATAACATAAGACAGTAAATAAATTTTATTTCTCTGAAAAAAATAAAAGGAGTGAGGAAGTGGGTAGGCATTCAGAAGAAACAGGATCAGTCAGGCTTGATGAGCACTGAAGCCAACGGTAGGTGCACAGGGCTTCCATCATGCTATTCTATCTGCTTTAGTATGTGTTTGAATATTCTATAATAGAAATCTGGGGAGAAGAAAATGGGGGTGAGAGAACAGGAGATAACAAGTGTACACTTCTAAAAGACTCTTTTAAAGGATTCTGCTCTCCAGGAGAACAGAAAATGAGGTGCTAAGTGGAGGGAGGTGCAGGGCGGGGGAGGTTGAGTTCTTGAGACAGGTGGGTCATGGAGTGTTGGAGTTCGAGGACCAGGAAAGAGAAGAGCGCTGAGAGGCAGATGGCACAGATGCTAGGGTAGCCTCCTAGAAGAGGGGATGTGGATGGACACCAAGCCTCAGTGGCAATGACCAGGGCACTGGGGCAACAGGTGCGGGAATGTGATGCCACACAAGGAAGCCTCCTCTGAGTGTTTCCAGACTCTCAGAGAAATCGAAATCAGGGCATCAATGAGAGCAGCGCTGACCAGCCAGAAGAAAGCAGAAATGATTCGGCCAAAAAGGGCCCACCTGAGTTTAGTGATCCAGATTTAAAAGCCAGTCCATTCACTGTGGTTTTGGGTCTGTCCCCAGCCATGGTTTGGACAAGCAGGTACAAAGGTAACCAATGACAAATTGTCACTGGTCAGCTCTCAAGTGGAAAAACCAAACAGTGAAGGTCTTTGCAGCCAGCCAGGAACTCGGGGAGGGCATGGGGTAATGAGACCAGGCTCCAAGGCAAGCGCACGCGGAAGAACCTGCTGCACAGGGCTGCGGGGAGGACGTTCAAGAGGAGGCTAAGGAGAGAGAGGCTTCACCACGACACTGAATGAGACAGCCAGGGAAGCCTGTGAAGCCTGTAGCTGGAATCAGGGGCTTCGTTCCCTTGCGCAGTTGCTCACCTCCAGCCCTGCCGCTGACCCCCCACTTACCTTGGGTGCCTCCCCCTTGCTGCCGGGGGGCAGCCGCAGGACCCAGAAATTCCTGTTGCGCAGCAGGTTCTCCAGGTTCTCCAGCCGCCGCTGCAGCAGCCCGTACTCCTGCAGCAGGGTGCCCAGCACGGCCCATTTGCTCTCCATGTGGTTGCCGAACTCCACGGCCGTCTTCTCGCAGTCGGCCAGCTTCTTCTCGGCGGTCCCGGTGCGTCCCTCCAGGTTCAGCAGCTGACTGGCTTGGGCGTCCACCTTCCTCTCCACAGCCTGAATGGCAGCCACCACGGTCCAGAGTGAGATCTCCGCCGTGGGCAACTGGGGCTCCCGCATCATGCGGTCAGGGAAGACAGGCGCCCTATCTGGGAAGGGTGGGAACTGAAAAGGCATTGGTCGCCTGGCATCCATGTCCCATTCTTGAGCCTGTGTGCAGAGGGAAAAAGCGACAGCCCAGTATGAGAATATGCGCAAGAGGGGAAAGTGGCTTGAGAACAGGGGACAATTAATCAAATGCCACCGATTGTCTTTCTTCTGCCAAGCCCTACCTCCAGCCATGGTATTCATTAATGCTCCCAGCTAAAGTGAGAGCAGCCATCTAGCCCTCCCCCAAACCGTAGCCCACCTCCTGCCTGTGGGGAGTCAGACTGGCCACCAATTCACCTACTTTGACATCTGGAAGTCAAGGCTGTGGGCCCTTGTCTAAAATGTTCAGACTCTCTCTCTCTGAACAGAGCAGCTGTTTTCTTCATGGGCTAGATTTAATTGTAAATTTCATATTTGCCCCGTGTTTTTTGTTTCAGGGTAAGAATTTTCATGTAAACTTTCTGATGCTAATCTTCCCAGCAATCTCTCAGCAGGTTAGGACAAGAATGATTATCTCTACTTTAAAGATGATGAAACTGAGGCATGGAGAAGCAGCTGGTCATTCCATAGTACCACCCTGCACTGCCAACAGGCACACCTGTGGGTGCTACAGGTAATGCCAACCTTTCAGGTATGTGCTGCGACCACCATTCCTATTAGGGCTGCAGACCAGGGAGATACCAGATGCCCAAGCTAGAGAGCAGGCAATCGGGGGTGGGGGGGCTTGTTGTTTCCCTTTTCCTTATACGACTATTCTTTCATAAATACGTTGCAAAATGAAAATAGATTAACTAAAAAAATGTCATTTATTCAAAATTCTTCATTCAAGAGGAGGGGACATCCCTCACCCTCCACAAGGGCTAAGAGTAAAAGCTCTGGGACCCCTCCCTGCTTCCTGAGAAGGAGGTTCCCCATGGCCTGAGACCTCCTCCATTATCTTTCTGCACAGAATCCTCACCCCAAGAGTAAGGCCAGTGGGTGCAGGTTGGGGGCTAAGCGCTATGTCTAGAAAGGAGAGTGGAGGGTGGCCACAGTTCTTTGGGGATCTGAGAACCAGTGACATACTGTTCTAGTATTCAGGGCTCCACAGGCGGAGAACCAATTCTTCCTGCTTGGGTCAAGAGGAGGTTTCACTTTTTGTTCTCCCTGTTGCTGTGAAGAGGCCCTCCTGCTGGGAAAATGGAGGGATTTGGCTTTGAGGTGGACTGGACAGGCCAGTGACAAGCATGCCTGCTACTCTCCCAAACTCAGAAGCTGTCCCCACAGTGTCCTGAGACTCTCTCTCTCCCTCTGGGAGGGAGGAGAGCAGGCTCTGGGGCTGCAGTCCGGGCTGGGTAGGGCCCGTTGCCTCTTCATCAAAGCCACCCACAGGGCTCAGGGAGGCTGCACTCTGACCTAGCCAGAGAAGAGGGCAAGGGCTGCCAGTAGAAGTTTGAAGACCTGAAGCTGAGAATCGATCAAAGAATACACAGCAGCTCCTGGCCGGCTCCTCCGGTGGGAGCAGAGGGGCCTCTGCGGAGGCCATTCGAGGGTGGCCGCAGAACCTCTGGAGAGGTGCTCAGGCCTGAGAACCTCTTCCCTGGGTTCTAAGTCAGCCTGGGGCGCTGGTTCTCAAACGCCGCACCTGAGACCACGTTGGAGCCTAAAGAAAGACCGGCGCCTCCTCCACCCCCAGGGGCTGGAGCTGACCGTTCAGGGACGCGGCTTGGGCGGCGTCAGTTGTCTTCGGAGCTGCTCACAGGACTCCAATATGCGGCCAAGTTCGCCGACCCAAGACGACCAAGTCACCTCCCCACAGTCCCTTCCCAGGATCGCACCGGTGCCGAGGAAAAGTGGGTGGCTCATTATACTTGGGAGAGATGGCGCTGAAACATTTTGCGATCTTGTCGTCCACCTGGCTGCGGTGTAACCTGGACGAGGCGATCGCCCTGCGGCGGAGCAGGAGGCCTGCCGCGAGCCTCAGTCGGCCCGCGAAGGGCGGCGGGCGCCGTCCGGGGCAGGGCCGGGCGCGCACGGGCGGGACAGCGGCTCGCGGCCCCGCAGCACGGCCTGCCGCCCGGGGCCTGCGCCGGGGCCGCGGCGGGCCCGCCGCGCCTCCCGCCGCCGGGGGCCGCATCCGGCGCTGCACGATGGGCCCGCGAGGCTGGAGGCCCGGCCCGCCCCGCCCCCACGGCAGGCGCGGCCATGGCGCCCGGGGCTCACCCACCTGCATGGGCGGCATTCCCTCGGCCATTTCCCCGCGCAGCGCCGGCTCCTGGTGGCAGACCTCCTCCGGGGGCAGAGCCTGGGCCCAGCTCCAGCTCCCGCTGTCCAGCCCCAGGCCCTGGATGCCCAGCTGCTGAGGCTGCGGCCGTGTTGACACAAACTGCATCCTGGGAGTGCTGTTCCCCGCTCGGGCCGGCCAGGGAGAAGAAGAACGTTTTCCAGGCGCCTTCCCCCTCGCCGGGGCCGGACAGCTCCATCTACAGCCCGTAGGAGCAAACAGTCCCCTTCGGCGGCGCTCCCCGCCCTCCGCAGCCGGCGCGCCAGCCAATGGCTTCGGAGCTCCTGCCCGCCCGCGGGGGCTGGCCGCGGCTACTCTGGGCTGGAGCCACCGCCGCCCGCAGAGCGATGTGGCGGCTCCGCCCGAGGTCAGGGGTCCGCGCGACGGCCGGCCTTCAAGTCCCAAGCAAGGCAGGGCCCTGGACTGCGGGCCTGTTTTCTGCTAATTCTACAAATATATTGGGCATCCCAGGAGAAAATGGTGCCTTCTGAAATTTTTACTGAAACGTTTACTGAACACCTACTATGCTCCAGGTACTCTTAGGCAGAGGGTGCAGCTTCACAGTTATAGACACCTGAGTTTAAATTCCAAATCGCCACTTGCTAGCTGTGACTTTGAGCAATTTAACTTCTCCGAGCCTCACGTTTTCCTCCCATATATATATATTTTTATTTACTTTATATTTTTTTTTCTTTTTCCCCCCCTCCCATATAAATGAAGAAAATAATGCCTACCTTGGTCTGTTTTAATGCTGTGAAATTAAATGAGATTTCTGCCTGGCATATAGTGGGCACTCAGGGAAGACAGTTACCCCTCACCCAAGAAGTCCTTGTAATTATCAGCAATATAGTGTCTACCTGGTCTCCCTAAAGGACGAGTGCTTATCTTAAGAACAGAGATCTCCAAGTCTTATCACCCCCTGAGAGACAGACCTACTGGTGCCTGAGTTCCATTGCACTTAGTAAAATAAAGAACATTATGGGCCCTTGGGAGACACGTGTTTACAGTTCTATATTCAGAAGGGCCATTATCAAGTACATACTTTCTCTGTTAGGCACACTTCCAGGATAGAGAAAGGAGTATTTCATGGAGTTAGTATTATCCTCAGGGAGATTAGGACTTATAAAGGTTATGCTCCCAGAACTCAGCGATTTCCCTTCTTTCCTGGCCTCAAGCTGCCTCCCTCTGTTGTAAATATAATGTCAATATTATTAGGGGAACCAGGCTAATTCATTTCTGCCAGCAAGCCACACCTCAGAGCACACATTCTGACCCACAGAGCATCAACTATCTCCCCTCTTTCCTAGAGATAGGGAATGGAGGACTAGGTCAGTCCCAAGCATGCAAGTATCTTTTTAGGATAAAATTGTTAAGATTACTTCCCTTCCTTTTAAATAAGTTATAGCTACAACTCTTTTTATACAAAAGATGGTGCATTTATACACTTTCTCCTTTGCAGAGGTTGGATTTTCACCTGGCCATCCACATCTTCACCACTTGTGACCAGAGTGGCTGCTCAGAGCTAGAGATACAGTTCACTGTTGTATATGAACAAAGCTACACAACTTCAACAGAATTAAGTGCACAGGCTTCAGTTGATGGCATTATTTTATAACCACTGAGCCTAGAAACAACACACCATAAAAACCCATAATGGATACAAGCAGAAGGGTAGACATTTGGGGTGTTTAAGGAGTACTTCCCTAAAGGAAAAAACAAAGGGCACAAGGAGGGAGCTACTAAAGCCACACAGGTCATGGACCCTACTATTGGTACTGCAGTGACAAAGGGCTAATGAGGCTGAGACATCCGATGGTGGAAACCCATCCTGCCCTTGGAGATGTCCTTGAGTTATCCTTGAGGAAAATGTCAAGTATCATGGTTACAATAGATTTCTTGGAAGGCCCCAGGCCTGGCCCCTTGACCTGTCAGGTTGGCCTTGATGCCCTCCTTCTCTCCACCTGGAAATTCTATAGCTACTGCAATGGATAGGGCATTTGAAGTAGTAGATGCTCAACTAATGGATGCCAGAGAGGCCAAAAGAGAGGGGATTCGTAAAACTGGAACATTTATTTATCTACCATTTTCTAAAGATTTCTGGTGCTGTGTTCTTTCAACAACTCCCGAGATTTATTTGAGGGAAACCTCTGGACTTACTCTTGGCTAAGGGAAGAAGATAACCAGATCTGTGCTTTTGACTTAGTTTCACCCACCTCTCATTTAACAAGCAGATCAAGAACTACCAAGGTGGCCCATGGGAAAGGGAGATGAGGACAACCTCAGAGCCTCGGGCTCCCTTCCCACTGGCATGTCTGTGTTCACAGGTTCCCATCTTCACTTTCACTTCACACTGTGCCTATGGGCTTGAGTGTAGTTCAGTGGTAGAGCACTTGCCTGGACATGTAAGGCACCCTAAGTAGTGCATAAAAATAAATATAATAAAGGTATGTGTCCAACTGCAACTAAAAAACAAGATCTAAAAAAATAAAAGACAGGGCTGGGGTTGTGGCTCAGAGGCAGGGCACTCACCTAGCATGTGTGAGGCACTGGGTTCCATCCTCAGCACCATATGGAAATAACATAAAGATATTACGTTCACCTATAACTAGAAAATAAATATTAAAAAATAAAAATGAATAAATAAAGACAGTGTGCCTAGTTAGACCCACCTCCGTGGGAGGTCAATGCTTTAGGCTACAATGTCATTGACCTCCTCACCTCTAGAGGCAGAGCATTCTGAGGGGATGGGTGTTCAGAGTAAAGTGACAGAGCTCCAAGACCACTGTACTGAAAGGAGGGTTGATGTGGGGCCACAGCCAAATGTTTTGAGTAACTTTACAAAAGTTTTAAGGGCAATTTGCTCTTGCCAAAGAGTTTTCAGCATCCTTTTTACAGACCCACCTTTTGCCAACATTTTAACTCAACACCCATCTCTCTTCCAAAAATGTTTGCTTTAAGCCTATGCAAAGTTTGGGAATATACTTTTTCCCTTCTTGAGTTTATTCTTAGGCTGCTTCACTTAAGCATTTCATCTCCTTTCCAAGTTTGACCCTATAGACAAGTGACCTTCATTGGCTTCTCTTAGTTTTGTTTCGGTAGTGGGCATTGAACCCAGGGGCACCAGCTTATCACCAAGCTACATCTCCAGCCCTTTTAATTTTGAGACAAGTTCCCACGCAGTTGCTGAGGTGGACCTTGAGTTTTTGATTGTCCTGGCCCAGCCTCCAGAGTCACTGGGATTACATGCTTCTCTTTGGTTCTTAATGACTTTGTGATACTACAGAAGTAATGTTCAATCATTGAAACTGTTCTATCTCAGTGAGCACCCAAGGCTTAGGAATCCTTTATGCAGAAGATATGCTATATGTAATCGCAGTGTGTCCTTTCAAAGGCAGCCCTCCAACTTTTAAGTGCTTGTTTAATTACTAAAATGGTCAAGATTCATCCAAAATAGAGTCTAGTGCTCATGACAAAATGTACCAGTGTTTCCAAATGCAAAAGTAAGGTATGATTGTTAATTCAAGTTGGTAATAATGTCACCAAAGTCCCTTGTTTTTCTGCAAACTCCTCTTACAAGAAGGTGCAGGCCTCAGGAGGTCAGGAAAGTCCGCAGCACGGGTGCTGGCATCCCTCTCATCTGTGCACATCCTGCCCAGTCCTGCCAGCGTGTGGTCTTTGGACATGGCACACAGAAGGTGCAGCAGAAATGAATACTGCTTTCCCCACTGCCTCTAGCTTGCCTAACTACGGAGAGAAGTCAGAACTTTTAAAAATACTATTTCCATATCCTATTTCCATAAGTCCTGCCTCCACTGTCGAGTTACAGCTTCCCACTGTGGATTCCAAGACCTTTATTCGTCTCTGATCCATAGCTCACTGCTCTAGTAAGGCTCACTGACCAATGCCTGGCTTTCTCTTCCTAGGATCTTTGCCATCCCACAGGCACATTAGAATCACTTAGGGGAACTCGGAAACACACAGGCTCCATCACAGACAATGGAGCCAGGCCAGGGTCGGCCCTGACACAAATGTCTTCTTCTGAACCCTGAGTCATTCTCAGGTGCAGTCAGGAACTGACTAGTGCAACAGCACTAGTCCTTGTCTTGGCCCAAAAGATCATCAGGGGAAATGAAAATCCCAGATTATTACTTAATATCTAATAACATAAATATGATTGGTTTAATTATTCTTATTCATACTTTTTATCTTGTTGTTTACTCACTAAGGTTGGTTAGCAGTTATTGTCTTTATAACACCATTTTAAAAAATTATAAACTCAAGGCCAAGAACCGATTTACCTATGTAGTATCATTTGCATCCATAATTTCAAATTGTTTAACCCTTTTTTTTATAATTAGGATTGTACTCTTTATTCTGTAATAAATGCAAGTGTTTATTCTTCTGTGTTAAAAACAATCACTAATAGAATCTGGAGTAAAAACAGAAAAGAGAACCCAGAAGTAAAAATCTTAAGTTCTGTAATCTTAGATTCAGAAGGGACCATATTTTACCATCTTCTTCAATCTTCACATTAGAATTGGGAAAACAAAGATCTTCATAAATTAGTTTGCCCCACATCAAGTACAGAATGTTATGCTGGGACAAAAATCTAGTTTTTAACCACTCTTGTGGTCTTCCCACAATAAAATTACTGAGTATCCCGATGCCCAACACCATGAGGGAAACAAAATGAGACATAGTCTGTGTTTGGGGTAGTTTTGTTTTGCTTTATAGTACTGGAGATGGAACCAGGCCTCACACATGCTAAGCAAGTGTTCTAGCACTGAGCTATACCTTAGCCCTTGGGTAGCTTAATTTTTAGGCCAGTCTCAAGATTTTAAAGCAAATAATGGCTTTACTAATAAAGACAAAGCCACATACTTCAGCAAGGTTTTATCGGACATTTTATTTGAAATGAAACCTGGCTATCTTGGGGAGATTTGCTGCACGATGCTTTTATGGCTTCTCTGGTTTGGCTGCATCATTCTGCTTTGATGGGTAGTTAGTCTTAGAGGTGATATTTTTGGAAGAGGCGATTTATTTGACCAAGCTGACAAGAGTCATTTGTGTGATTGTGGCCAGTTATTCATTTAAAAAGAAACTGGAGCAGGGCCAGAAAGGGATGAGTAACACCGTCCCTTGACTCCTAATGACATTTATTTTACAAGACAAGCAGCACCTTCCAGTTCCTTTATGCAAGTGACAATATGCTCTGGCCTAAGAATAGATTCTCTAGTACTAGAAATGCCATACAGTCACTGCCCATTCCCAAGTGAATCCACCAGCCCACAGATCTTGGTGCAGGAGCTGTAGGGTTTCCACTACTGACTCCAGCCATCTGAACCAGGATAAGCTCGTAACCACAAGGGTTGGCTAGAAACTTCTGGGTCCTCACATAAGACTCCTTATTAAAGAATCTAGGAAATATCAAAGAGAATCAGCCTCATGAGGTCATGGCACACAGAAACTTATTGGAGCTGGGAGATACAGGAAAAAATAGGCCAGCCTAAATAGAAGCAAAAGATGATCTTAGGCAAAAGGCTGAGCTCCCAGCCACCCTGTGCCCCGCAGGGCAGCTCAGTTTTTGACACTTGCACCTCCAATTCAACCTGGCTCTGTGACCTCCTTGTGTCACAGGCTTTGTGCTAAATACTTCACATGGGTTTCCATGCATACCCTAACACCTCTGAGAATAGGTCTCAAATCCCTACTTTACTGATAGTGAAACTAAGGTTCAAGATGGTTAAATAACAGACCTATTACTTAGCAGGACCTGAATCTAGATCTGACCAGAGTTCCTGCCTTTGGCACTGCTCTAACCCACACTGTGCACCCTTACATCAAGGCCCTATGCTCTCCTGATCCCATCCCATCATCACACCAACCTGACCTAACTCAAGTATCTTTTGCCTGTAGGACCCTGAAACTTACCAAAACACACAACAGCCTCTCACAGACATGTGAGAAATAAATTCTCCTTTGCTACAGATAGGGAACCAGAATTAATGCAACAGGGCCAGAAGTGTCCCTCAAAACCACAGGAAAAAAAACCTATCTGCTAACATCAGAGGTCTTGTCTATAACAACCTTTTGAGAAGACTAGCTACTTACAACCCTCAGACAGCTGCTGAAGGGGCATTTTGATGTTGTAGAAGCCAAGACCTGGGGGGTGGGGAGGTCCTACCCTTGCCTCAGAGGAAATATGAGCAGAAATTTAGGACTTCCATCCTAAATTTGAAAGAAAAAAAGGGATTCAGACCCTTTATCAACAAGATTTTGGGGGGACTGTGCATGTTAATGCCTAGTAAGCCACAGGGTTTGGCTGAGAGAAGCCCAGCAGGGATCCCCACCAGTGGTGGAATTGTGGTGGGGGAATTGTGTAGAACATGGATCTAGCCAGAGTCCACCTAAGGTGTCTTCAGTACCAGGTGTCCAGCAGAAGAGGCTCAGAGTCACCTTTCACTTTCTAGACAATCAACCAACTTCCATTTATTCTCACATTTGAGGCTGCACTAGGGGCACATCCAATGGTAACCATGGAAACGTAGTAAGCAGAGTGATTGGTTAGTCAACATCTGGATCCACTCCAGAGGAGAGGGTGCTTGTGTGCCAGTCAGAAGGACAGGCGAGGAGCACAGTTCTGGGGTTTCCTCTTCCCTATTGTGTCCCCAGGCCTCAGGTGCTTCTCTCAGCATGGTTTCTCTCAGGAGCACTTGATGGAACATGAATTTCTCCTCCACATGCTGAAAACTTCATTGAACTCTATCTCATCTTTCCCACTGATCCATTTCTGAATCATTAGCAGAAAAACCCTTTAGAGGGGGCCTGGAGTTCTACCTGATGGGGCCTGATGAAGGGAAAGAACAGAACCCACAATAGTTGAACTCCCTGCCTTGTGTCAAGGCTGAGGATTAGGTTTCCACATGCTTGTCTTTCTGGGATGGCCTGCACATTCCCTTTCATAAAGCTTTATGACTCTTGCTCCAGTGGCATTTGGATTATGTTCACTTTTTGCCAAAATTAGGTCCCTGTTGGCTACAGTTCTTAGCAGAAAGGGCTGTGGTATCTATCTGCCGCATTTTAATGCACAGGTCTCTCTTGTTATTAGTTGTATTCTCAGTGAATCTTTTCAGTCAAATGAATTTTAGATGTTATCTGGTCCCATATCACATCTAATGTAGGAATCCCTCCTCCAGCATACTCTGGCAGATGCTTGAATCCATTCCAAAGAGAGCTCACCTCCTAAAGATGGTGCCTTGACTCTTTTCCCTTTTAACTGGGGGAATCAAGGTGCAAACCAGAACTGAATCTCACACTCAAGTTCTTAGTGCCTCAACGAAGGTAGAACCCTGATTTGGGGATTCCCAGAACTCCTCCAAGTTTTCCTGGTGTGGGCCAGAGACTGTGGTTAGAAAGCTCTTGATCCCAACATACCAGGGTTCTGCCCATCATTCGTCTTGTTCTATTTCCTTGGATTTTTTTCATTGTCTATAGACTGAAAGTTAAGACAGCAGCCCAGGTCTCACACACATTTCTTATGTCTCCCATAGTCCCTGGTATTGTGAATGTCACAAAACAGTGTTTTATAAATGTGACTATCCTGAAGAGCAGCCTTTTCAGACAGAGACTTCCCAGGAGCACAGCCAGCTAGACTAACATCCTCTCCTAGCAGGGCTATACAGAACGAGGCAGAGTAAAAGTGGATTCAGTGATAAGGTAAAAACATGTCCCTTCCTTATCACTTATCAAGAAAGTGTCCTGTCAAAATATTCCCAGACCTTGTTCCAGGCATCAGAGAAGAATCAGAGGAAACAAGAGGGTATGGGAATAAACAACTTTTCTGCCCAAGACATAGGGCTTTTGCATTCTCTCTTCTACCTCAGGTTCTAAGCATGAGCAAAACAATAAATCAAATCAATTTCAGTCAAGTTTCTGCAAGAACCTTTGCTTTGATTTTTGCTGTCATATTTAGCTTCACCTGGACAGAGGCCAAAGACAGAAACAGGATTTTGGCAGGAGAAGGAATGTATCACAGGATTTTTTTTTTTTTTTTTTATTTCTAGAGGCTAAGTTTCCCACTTTTACCAGTCTCAATTTGCAGTTGAAATTTGAGAGCTATAAAGAAAAAAGGGCTTTTAACTAGTTGCAAAGACACTGAGGAGCAGAACTAAGTTCAGATCTGCCCAGGTAACAGTGACCCCAAGGAAAAAACCATGGTAGCTGAGTTACCTAAAAGCGTAACAGGCAAGACAGGTCATCCTTGTCTGCATGTGGTGTTCAGCTCTAAGTGACCTAGGAGGTGCTAATAGAGTAGGGCAGGTGGGGGGGGGGGGGCAGACAGCCTCCCTGCTGAATGGGAGAATGAGAATGCCACATAACAACACTGTGACTGGCTAGAGGAAACAAAAGCCCAGAGCTCAGCAGCACTTTCTGAAACTCCTTAATGTTTCAGGAAAGTGCTGTGATCTTTGCTGCTGATCATCATCAAGACGAGCAGATACCAGGAATGGAAAAGCCAGCTTACTGGCTTGGAAAAGATAAGGGAGAATGTGACATAAAACACTCTAAAATTGTGTTTCAGGCACAGGTTTTAAGCAGTTCAAGCAGTTCTATGATTGTTACACCAGCTACTTCTTGGGATCTCTAGCTTTTAAAGCTGGGCTGAGAACTCTGCTTCCAATTTTCTAACCAGGACCTTGGCAAAGATTTCTGACAGTTTAAATACCAATACAACAGCTTGAATGCTTCGAACCAAGCCAGCAAAAGTTAAGAACTGTTCTCCTAAATAAGCTATTTAAGTCGGGTTTTTGTTCGCAGGTATTGACAGAATGTATTAAAAGACAAGGTGGGAAAGCTAGGAAGGCAGTCTCAGTCCTCCTGTTTCAGGGACAGGCGGCTGCGCAGCTGTGTGAACAGAGCCCGGCTGGTGTCCAGGAGGCAGCAATATAAACAGTGGCTAAAGCCCATTCTTCCAAAGTTACCTCACCTAGAGGAATTAATGAAAGGCCTGGCACATTCTCATGCCTGATGACCTGCTTCATGCTTGGGGGCTCTTTCCATGCACTTATCTCTACCTAGACGCAGTCCGTTCTCATTTTGCTTTCCTGGAACAGGATAACCTGAGGTTGACTCTTGCTTCCCAACCTCTCTGTAATATTTTTGACTTCTGTTTTTGTGGTACCTTTGAAAAGAAGGGGCTGTGAGGCTCCTTTCCAGGTCTTTCTGTATTTTAAAATGTGGTACTGTACTTTTGTTAAGTTCCAAAACATAAGCATGTCTCCAGTGGAGTATAGAGGACACCAAATCTCTTATGCGTCAGATAATAATTACTGCGAGTGGTGGAGGGCTTGGAAGCTTCATATAGACTTTCTGTCCTGTCGTGAGCGTAGCTAAACCAGACTTACAACCCACCCCCTCCACTCCCTTCCCCATACCACTGATTGGTCTCTAGACTTTCCGTGCTAACACCCAGGCCAGAGGTTTCGAGGCCAGCTAGGAGTGGACCCGGTGGGTCGGGGGGCCGTGTGGCAGGGTCGCTTTCGCCCACACAGCCTCCATTGTGGCCTGAACGCAGGTGGTCCTTGAGTGTCTGCTTGTAGCGAAAGCTCCTGCCACAGAGGGCACAGGGGTAGGGCCTCTCGCCGGTGTGGATGCGCTGGTGCTTCATGAGGTGATGCTTGCGGATGAAGCTCTTGCCGCAGTGCGCACACTGGAAGGGCCGCTCACCCGTGTGCAGCCGCCGGTGGTTGAGCAGATGCTCCTTGCGCATGAAGCTCTTGCTGCAGTCAGTGCAGGGGTATGGCCGCTCGCCCGTGTGGATCATCTGGTGGCGGATCAGGGCCGAGTGGCCATTGAAGTCGATGCCACACTGAGGGCAGGAGAATGGGCGCTCCTGTGCATGCCCACGCTGATGCAGCAGGAGGCTGATCTTCAGGCTGAAGCTCCTGCCACACTGCGTGCAGCGGAAGGGCCTCTCACTGGCGTGAGCCCGCCTATGACTCGTGAGTCGCGCCTGGTCAGCAAAGCGCTTGGGGCAATCCGGACAGGGGAAAGGGCGCTCAGTGCTGTTATGGACCCGAAGGTGGTAGGTGAGTCTTGAGGGGTGAGTGAAAGTCCGGGCGCAATGTGGGCAGGTTGGGGGTGGCTCACTGGCATGGTCCTGGGAGGTGCTGCCAAGGTCGGTCTGCGGGGCAAAGTGCTTGGGGCACTGGGCACAGGGTAAGGGATGCTCGCTAGTGTGGCCACATTGGTGAGTCAGCAACATGTCCTGGTTTAGACTCTTGCCACAGTGGTGGCACGAGAACAGCTGCTCCCCAACTGGAGGTGGGAGAGGGTAGCTACCCAATTGAGTAAAAGTCACTTGTCCCTCTGAGGCTTCAGGCAAGTCAGTGGCTGCACGTCCAAAAGGTGTCATGGGAGTGGACTGCTGGTGTTTGAAAGCCACATCTGAAAAAGCATCCTTTGCTGCTGGTGGTGCTGGAGCAGAGAACGCAACAGGAACTTCAGGGCACAAGGAGGCTCTAGCAAGGCCCTCGGCTTTGATGACGAGCTCTTCATCTGAAAGAAAGGACTCAAGAGTTACGCCCCTCAGGAGCTGTCTCACCTGCAACCCTCACAAGTTCCTACCCAGCTCCAACAGGTTTGCTCTCAGCTCTGAGCTGCTAAGATAAACAACACAGCAGAGGGCTGCTGTGATATTAATCAAGGTGTAGCAGTCCCTGTGGCAAATCAGAATTAAGGCTATACTCTTTGATGCTCCCTGTTGAAAAAGGAATACTCTTGGCATCAGTCTTCTCCACATTACTGTATGTTTCACCTCTGCTCAAGAACTTTATTGCCTGTTGGGACAAAGCCTAAAATCACCTATTTATCTATTCTTATTCTTCTCTGTTCCACTTTCCTTGAAAATAGGGTAAGCATTTTACTTCTGCATCTGTTCTCCCTTCTGTAGAGTACCTCCCTCCTTTCCCCATCTTACCAAATTATATCCAGCCATCTCAAACCAATCACCCTTCTAGGCCCACTTCTGGCTTCATGTCCTTCTTTATACCTTATTTAATTATCAGAAATATTCTTATTTCTGTTATGCTTATATAGCCCTTGCCACAAAACAACATATGTGTTCCCAGGGTCAGTTTCTTGAAGGACAGAAACTGTCTTATTTTTCATTTGTACTTTACTGAATCTAAAGGAATACAGGGCTTGGAAGATATTTTTAAAAGAGTGCATTTAGTTATATAAACAGTTGGATCACTTCTGACCTTGAGATTCTCTTTAATAATTCCAGTGGCAAAATACAGATGGTGCTAAATATCTTAGAAGGAAGCCATTTCTATTTCTTCTCCCATCATCGCTTTTCCTTTCATTGAATGAGGTGATTAACATTCCCACTTGCATCTCTTCAACAACATTCCTGTCTCTATCACCTGTCTCCCCACCCCACTCCCTATTTTTGTTTTATACTTTTTACATGATCTTCAAATGTTTTTCTGTCT
Source organism: Spermophilus citellus (assembly GCF_964194105.1). Taxonomy (NCBI): domain Eukaryota; kingdom Metazoa; phylum Chordata; class Mammalia; order Rodentia; family Sciuridae; genus Spermophilus; species Spermophilus citellus. The sequence continues at coordinate 224,855,395 of NC_138184.1, read as the reverse complement.
TTTCCCATCTTCATGGTCCATCTGAATGCACTTGTTTTTCTTCCTTTGATAATTCCAATTTGTTTTTTATTGTAGTGTTTGGGATTAAGCCCAAGGACATGTGCATGCTAAGAACATATTTTACCACTGAGCTCCACCCCCAGCTCTAACCATTCCAATTTGTCTTTCACTTGAGTGTGTTTTCTCACTTGGAATTCATCGTAGTGCCTTTTATGGCTTAATTCGACCAGGTCTTTTTTTCTCCCACTACTTTGCCTTTAAAACCCCATTCCTGCTGCGACTTCTCTGGTCACTCCTAGCATAAACTGGATTTGGACAAAGCATCTGTCTAGGCTGTTACTCACCTGCATGGGTGCCTTTGTAGATATCACTCTCCTTGGACTCCTGTGGGGCCCCAACCTGAGGCTCTTCCTCTTGTTTAATCCAAGACAGAATATCTGATGTTGAAAGACCAGGCTCTATTTGTGAGGGAAAAGAGAATGAACTTCAGGGACTTGAATCAGAAGACAAAATTAATCACATTGGTTTGTAGAACACTGCATTTTGCCCAAATTTTATTTCTAACTAACTGTAACAAGATAGGCAGCTTATAAGAAAATGCATAAAACTCTAGAGAATCATTTCAAAATGAAATCAAATTGATGTATTTTTATATGATATTCTCGGCTTGATTTTCTTGTTTCAGTGAGCCTATTAAAAAACAAATTACAATCTTTATTTTGGAGACGATATTCTGAAATAATCTAGAAAAAACAGTACTTTTAATTTCAGTAGCATTCTTTAATATTTATTTTTAGTTGGATTCATTATCTTTTTATTTATTTTTATGTGGTGCTGAGGATCGAACCCAGGGCCTCACAAGTACTCTACCACTGAACCACAACCCTAGCCCAGTAGCATTCTTATTTATCTATCTATCTATTTATTTATTTTACTTGTAGATGGACACAATACCTTTATTTTATTTATTTATTTTTATGTGATGCTGAGGATCAAACCCAGTACCTCACACATAGTAGGCAAGCACTCTACCACTGAACTACAGCCCCAGCCCCGGTAACACTCTTATACTCAACATATTTTCACTTTTCTCTCACAGTTTGTGAAACAGCAGAGCAGGCAATATTTTCTCCTTTTAAGTAGAAGGGCCTATAGATTAACTAAATTCCCAATAAGGAAGTATTTACAGTGAAGTGCCATATTATCAAAGATTTGCACACAAAAAGAAAATAAGAATGAGGCTGACCAAAATGGCTTTTTAAACGTTAATTAAAAGAGAAATATACTTCCAGAATTACAAAATCAAATCGGTTTAAACACAGAATTTGACTCCTCAAAAATATACTTTCAAAAACATATATATATATACTTTCAGATTTCCAATTCTGGACTTTTCCTCAGAGATCATATTATCTTTGCTTATTAAATGATACAGACCATTGGGTCCTGAGCCCTGGTCCTTCAGGTCTTGGGATTCTTTTAGAATGAAAACAGCATTGCCTCTGAAGGCCTCATTTGGTCAGTGCAGATGCTTGCTATTCCAACCTGGATCTGGGTGGCCTTTTTTTGGCCTAAAAGGACAAGCTGGCAAGACCCAGAGAGTAAACTCAAGCTCTCTACAGTTATTTCTCAAAAAAGCCTTGTAGGCAGGGTATGGTTTTATTTCTAGCAAATGAACAGCACTCATTCTTCTGCCCAGGGCTTTTAAGTCAGTTGGAGATGGCTGGAATCTAATATGTGCCGAGATCAAAAAGAAGCAGTGGGTATAGCCAGGGCCAAACACTGTCCGTTATGTGGAGAGCCGGGAGTGCAGGTTTGCACACAGGCGGCAGGCTGCCTTCCCACTTACTACGTGGGCTGCAGGCATGGCTGTATGTCTCACACAGTGCAGCTTTATCTTTGTTCCCACCCAGATCTTATACAAACACATAGACCTAAAGAAAAAGGGGCAGTGGGTGTGAGGAAGAGGAGCTCCTAAGAAACACTTCAGCCATCAAAAACATGGCTTCATTAAGGCTTACCTGTTTCTCTTTCACAATTTTCTCTCGCAAATAATGAGTTAGTGCTCTAGAAACCTCCAAATGCCATTCAAGCAGATTTGACTTTATATTATTGTTGATCATTACAAATTAATAGAATGTTATATATTTGATTAGCATCAATCTACTGTAGTCATTATTCTTTTTAAGACTTAAATTTTCTCTTCTTTGGCCAATGGAATAGGCCTGATGTGCTTCTCACATGACCGCAGATGCTTGATTTCCCTCATTTCTGGCATGACAAACTATATAGCAGGCTCAGCTGGTAAGTACATTTCTTTTTCTTTTAAATATTTTTGTTCTTTTATTTTTTAGTCATAGATGCACACAATATCTTTATTTTGTTTATTTTTATGTGGTGCTGAGGATTGAACCCAGTGCCTCACAAGCGCTCTGCCACTGAGCCACAACCCAGCCCTGGGGTTTTTGTTCTTTTTTTACTTACATACAACAGTAGAATCTATTTTGACATATTGTACATTGAGTATAACTTCCCATTTTTGTGGTTGTACATGATGTGGTGTTACACTGATCATGTATTCATATATGAACGTAGGAAAGTTATGTCTGATTCATTCTACTGTCTTTCCTATTCCCATCCTCCCTCCCTTCCCTTCATTCCCCTTTGTCTAATCTAATGAACTTCTATCCCCGCTGCTCCCCATTGTGTATTAGCATCTGCACATCAGAGAGAACATTTGGCCTTTGATTTTGGGGATTGGCTTACTTAGCACAAGAATCTCCAGTTCCATCTATTTACCAGCAAATGCCACAATTTCATAGTCCTTTATGGCTAATAATATTCCATTGTGTATATATACCACATTTTCTTTATCCATTCGTCTATTGATACCTAGCTTGGTTCCATTGTGAATTGAGCTGCTATAAACATTGATGTGTCTGTATCACTATAGTATGCCGATTTTAAGTCCTTTGGGTATAAGCCAAGGAGTGGAATAACTAGGTAAAATGGTGGTTCCATTCAGAGTTTTCTGAGAAATCTCCAGACTGCTTTCCAGAGTGGTTGCACCATTTTGCAGTTCCAACAGCAATTTATAAGTGTTCCTTTTCCTCCATATCCTCACCAAGATTTATTGTTACTTATATTCTTGATAACTGCCATTCTGACTGGAGTGAGATGGAATCTCAGGGTATTAGAGAATTTGCATTCTCTAATTGCTAGTTATAGTGAACATTTTTTCATATATTTTTTAACTATTCATATTTCTTCATCTGTGAAGTGCATGTTCAGTTCCTTTGCCCATTTATTGATTGGGTTTTTGGGTTTTTTTTTTTTTTTTTTGTGTGTGTGTGTGTGTGTGTGTGTGTGTTGAGTTCTTTATATATCCTGGAGATTAATGTTCTGAGGTGCAGGTGGCAAAGATTTTCTCCTATTCTATAGGCATTCTCTTCACATTCTTGATTATTTCCTTTGCTGTGAAGAAACATTTTAGTTTGATACCATCGCATTTATTGATTCTTGATTTTACTTCTTGTGCTTTAGGACTCTTGTTGAAGAAGTCAGTTCTTAAGCTGACGTGATGAAGATTTAGGCCTATTTTTTTTTCTAGTGAGTTTTGTGCAGGGTGAAAGCAGGGGTCTAATTTCATTTTGTTACATACAGATTTATAGTTTCCCCAGCCTCATTTGTTGAAGAGGCTATCTTTTTTCCAACCTATGTTTATGGTACCTTTGTCTAGTATGAGATAACTATATTTATGTGGGTTTGTCTCTGTATCTTCTATTCTGTACCATTGGTTTTCATTTCTGTTTTGGTTCTAATTTGGTTTCATTTCTGTTTTGGTTCTGTTTTGGTTCTAATGCCATTTTTGTTACTACAGCTCTGTAATATAATTTAAGATCTGGTATTGTGAAGCCTCCTGCTTCACTTTTCTTGCTGAGGATAGCTTTGACTATTCTGGGCCTCTTATTTTTCCACTTGAATTTCATGACTGTTTTTTATATTTCTATGAAGAATATTATCAGAATCTTAATAGGAGTTGCATCAAATCTATATAGCACTTTTGGTAGTATGGCCATTTTGACAATATTAATTCTGCCTATCTAAGAACATGGCAGATCTTACCACTTCTTCAATTTCTTTCGTTAGTGTGCTGTAGTTTTCATTGTAGAGGTCTTTCACCTCTTTTGTTAGATTTATTTCCAATTTTTTTGAGGCTGTTATGAATGGGATAATTTTCCTACTTTGTCTTTCAGCCAATTCATCACTGATGTATAGGAATGCAATTGATTTATGTGTGTTGTTTGAGTTCTTTTCTTATTGTATCCCTTTAATTTCTTTCTTCTAATTTATGTGGGTTTCCAGGACTAGGTTGAATAGAAATAGTGAAAGAGGGCAGCCTGGGCTAGGGATATAGCTTAGTTGGTAGAGTGTTTGCCTTGCATGCATAAGGCTCTGGGTTCAATCCCCAGCACCACTGAAAGAGTAAAAGAGTGCATTCTTGTTTTGTTCCAGTTTTTAGAGGGAATGCTTTCAAGTTTTCTCCATTTAAAATGATGCTGGCCTTGGGTTTAACATATATAGCTTATAAAATGTTGAGGTACATTTCGACTATCCCTAGTTTTCCTAGTATTCTGAACATGAATGGATGATGAATTTTGTCAAATGCTTTTTCTGTATCTATTGAGATAATCATATGATTCTTGTCTTTAAGTCTATTGATGTGATGAATTTTGTCTATTGATTTCCTTATGTTAAACCAACCTTGCATCCCTGTAGTAAAAAAATACATTTCTTGTCCCAGGCTCAAAAATCAATGATCACTCTGAGAAATGGGACTTAAGATAAGGCTGCTAATTACAAATCAAGTGTTTTAGTCAGGTTTTTGATGCTGTAACTAAAAGTTCTGACCAGAACAATTTTAGGGGAGGAAAAATTTATTTAGGGGCTCACAGTTTCAGAGATCTCAATCCATAGACAGCAGACTCCATTCCTCAGGGCTCACAGTGAGGCTGAACATCATGGTAGAAGAGTGTGGTAGAAGGAAACAGCTCACATGATTATTATGAAGCAGAGAGACCTCCACATGCCAAATACAAATATGTACCCCAAAGGTACACCCTACCCACCTTCAGCCATTATACAATTAATCCCATCAGGTGATTGATTCACTAATTGGGTTAAGGCTTTCATAACCCAATCATTTCTTACCTGAACCTTCTTTTTTGGGGGGAGGTGGGGGGTTCCAGGGATTGAACTCAGGAACACTCAGCCATTGAGCCATATCCCAGCCCTATTTTGTATTTTATTTAAAGACAGGGTCACTGACTTGCTTAGTGCCTCGCTTTTTGCTGAGGCTGGTTTTGAACTCGTGATCTTCCTGCCTCAGTCTCCCAAGCTGCTGGGATTACAGGTGTGCACCACCACACCTGGCTTCCCTGAACCTTCTTGTATTGTCTTACACGTGAGCTTTGGGGGATATCTTACATCCAAACCATAATATCAGGTATCATTGTTTCTAGATCTTTTCAATGGACAAAGTTATAAAAGACATACTTCTTAGAGAAAGAAAAGTGTTATGAGTCCATATTAATATTTTTGATTCATATGTAAGATTACTGGGTTTAAATTAAATCCTTTTGTTTTATACTAGTATTTTTCCTCTCTTACCCTGAAAAAGCTTAATTTCTAATGACATTAACGTGGTCTTTGCTTCATCTAAATATATTCCAAAATGATACCAATATACTAATAAAATATGAATGCAAAGTTGTTGTTTTGTGGTTCTTTTAGTCTTTGGGATGTGTCTTTCCATGGACATACAGTTAAAACATTAAATTTTAAAGTCACTTGAAATAAATCTGTGTGTTCATGTCACCTAACATACCATTAGGTTTGGATATCTTATTATGTATTTGATTTTCAAAATTTTAAAAAATATTTACAGCATTCTAAAATCAAAGCTATAAAATAAGGTATATTTAGAGAAGTCTAGGTTCTATCTCTATGGTTCCATCTCTATACAGAAAAAGTCATTCTGGTTTGTTTTTGTTTTAATGTTCCATCGTTTCTTTGTGAATATATAAGCAAAAATGTATACATTCATACCTTCCCTCTCTGACCCAGTATGGCATGCCACATAAAATACACAAACTACACCTTGGATTTTTCACTTCATAATATATTTTGGAGATCTCTCTATAGTAGTAAGACCTTTCTCACTCCTTTTTATAGTCGTACTATGTAGCTGCACCATTGTTTATTCAAGAATCCCTGATTGATAAGCATTTGGATTCTTTCCAGTCTTTTCCCTATAATATTAGTTAGAAGCCAACCATAAAAGCTATGAACAGCTAAACAACAAGCCCGTTCTCTAGAAATTTAAGTGGCTGGCACTGCTAGAATCTCCTTGCTAAATGTCTTCCCTGGTCTTGGGACATACCAAGAAACTAAATTTCTTTTCTTTCTTTCTTTCTTTCTTTTTAATATTTATTTTTTATTTTAAGGGAACACAATATCTTCATTTTATTCTTATGTGATGCTGAGGATTGAACCCACTGCCTCACATATGCTAGGCAAGCACTCTACCACTGAGCTATAACCCTAGCCCCTAAATTTCTTTTTCCCTTTTTTTTTTCCCTCCCTTTTTTGAGATGGGGTCTATGTTGTCCAGGCTGGTCTCAAACTCCTGAGCTCAAGTGATCTCCCCACCTCAGCTTCCCAAGTAGCTGGGACTAGAGGCCCACATTACCACGTGCAGCTCCCTTCTTTCTGAATGACGCCAAACGTCTAAAAGTTCCTCTGGCCATTTAACTAGCTGGATCAAAACATGTATTTTATCAGATTACTGTTTCTCAGCACTCTTATCACAGAACACACAGAACACTGCAGTGTCAACCACAATCTAGGAAGAGCAGTGCGAGTATATAAGGAGGGCCTTGAGAAAGTGAAAGAGAATTGGAGAGCCTGGAGCCAGGATGGCCTGGTGCAGACACCTGCTCTGAGACAGCACAACAGACACTGGTCAGGTCAGCACAGTGGCACTACAAGCATATTCCTCACAGGCCCAATGCTGAATACACAAAAAGAAAGCCATGTCATTGGACCATGCAAGTAGCAGGCCACGGGGAAAGCAAGAGAGTAGAGAAAAACTGGATACCAATCAAGTGAGAAAAACTAGATAAATGCTGAGATTTTATGTTTGAGAGTGGTTAAAAATAAAAAGGCTAATCACAGTAAATACAAATTTAATGTCTATATTGATTGAATGCTATTTTAAGTGTGAATCTGATTGAGTTAATTTGTTTTTGCGTGTTTTAAACTTATATATACCATGCTTTCTGAAAGGGGGCTAGAAACTCGAGGTTCTGGGATTGTGCAAAGGACTAGAAAAGTAGCTAAGATAAAACGTGTTGAGATCTGGCTTCTAAGAAAGTTATCAAAATACTTGAGATGGGCAACAACTATTGGTTAAAAGTACAGACACTTAAAAAAAAAAAAACTTCATAAAACAGGTGTATGTCTATAACCTAGCCAGGTGAATGTGCTAAATATTTGTGCAATAAGTTAAAATCCCTATATTTTGATGATTCTTGTTCACAAATAAATTAAGCTAATGTAGTCCTGAAGCAAAAATACAGGATTATTATAAATTAGGATATGACTTAATCATTGATTTTCTTTAAGAAAAATGACTTTAGGGGCTGGGGTTGTGGATCAGTGGTAGAGTGCTTGCCTTGAATGTGTGAGGCACTGGGTTTGATTCTCAGCACCACATATAAATTAAAAATAAAGGTTCATCAACAACTAAAATGAATAAAAATTAAAAAATAAAATGATTTTACTGAATTAAAGTAACCAAAGATAAAGATAGGATAACAGCAATGAACTTTGATGGTCAAAAACATCTCCCTGGGACTGTAAGTTTTAGAACTGAGTTAATTTTGGGTCATTCTAGAATCTTGGCCTGAGTCCAAGGCTTCTAATTTCTTTACCCCTTTTTGGTACTGGGGTTTGAACCCAGGGCACTTTACCACTGAGCCACATTCCCAGTCCTTTTTATTTTTTATATCGAGACAGGGTTTCACTAAGTTGCTTAAGGCCTCACTAAGTTGCTGATGTTGGCTTTGAACTTGACATCCTCCTGCCTCCAAAAAGATATTTTTTAAATCCTGTCACAAAAGTAACCTAACGTTAGTACCCTCCACTTAATATTTGTGTGGAACAGTCTTTTAATGACTATGACTAGACAGTGGTTAAATACTATTCTTCAGTGAAAGGAGAAGATTCAAAATAGGCCTCAGACTTAGAAGGGCTTGCTTGCAGGGCCCATCCCTGACTAGCAAACCATTCTCTACACTGATATAAAACTTTCCCTAAATGCTAAAAGTAACTCATTCTGCCTAAACTATTTGTCAAGCAGCGTGGCTTATACTGGCTGCCTACTTTTCTTCTGGGAGTCTGGAATTTGGGTATGGGAAGAGGGTATCTGTGTGACAGCCTCTAACTGAAGACCCTGGTACTGAGTATCTGGTGAGATGCTCTGGTTGACAACACTCTGTATGTGTTGCTGTAATTCATCGTGGGGTAAAGTAAGTGTGTTCTTCAAAGTCCCTGGGAGAGGCTTAGGGAGGCTTGTCTCTCCTTTCCTCGGTACCTTTTCCCTTTGTTGCTTTGTGTCCTTTTGCCATAACAAATCTTAGCTATGAGTACTACTAAATGTCCAGTTCTGTGAGGTGGTATTTTTTTTTTTAATGTAACATATTGATTGGCCCAAGTCACATGAGTCCTATTCTCGAGTTTGGATAAATATCTATAGTTTGAGAATCATGAATGGAAGCTAAAACTATAAAGAATAAAATCAGAGTGTTAAATAAATCAAACACATTGTTCATTTTCAATAAAAAATGTATTAAGGTATGCAGGTTGACTACCCAGAAACGGAGTCTTAAAAACCAAGGCTTTTAAAATAAATTCACAACAGCTAAATGAAACTTTGATACATCATTATCAAACCAAATTACTTGTATCTTTTTCACCCATCCCCCCAAAATAAAATGATACACTTAATCTAGCTGAGAACCATCAGGCACTTAACAATATGGACTAAAGAGATACATCGGATAATGAATCTTTCTATAATCAAATCACCCATCTGGTGATGTTATTTTAGACATATTCTTTATCATGATACAGATTAATCAGATTAAACCTATTTCAATACCTATATGCAATCATCCACACATTCTTAAAAAATATGTATAGCAGATATATGTATTGCTCAAAACCCAGAGAAGATACACTTAAGATTTGAACATTTTGTAAAATTTACCTCAAAAGGAAAAAAAAATATTGAATCCTAGGTTAATAATATTGATGCTGAACTATTTAGAAGGAAATGTACTGATGTCTGTACTGATTTTACATATGTCAAAAACAGAACAGGTTGATGGATGAATGGCCAGATAGAGGGGTACAGAGATAGATATATGTGAATTAAGAAGGCTGAGAAACTGTTAGTGGTAGAATCCTGTGCTGGATAGCTAGGTGTTTACTATAAAATTGCTTCAATTTTTCTGTTTGAAAATTTTCAAAATAAAAAGATATTTTAAAAAATGCCAGTGTAGGGGATAGTGATCAAAGTTCATCTGATAAAGGTATCTGGAGGGTAAACTTTCTGTGAGTAACTTCTACTCAGCAAAGAAAAAAGATGTATGAGGATTTTCTGACAGCCAAGGTAGGACATGAGATGGTACAATAGGACCACAGCTTTCTCTGCTAGCTCTCCAGGCAGGTGAAATCAGGGGTCCACTGGTTAAGGGTACTCTGGAGGGACTGTATGGACTGCTAGGCCTCTGTACCTCTCAGGCACACCTTCCCAGAGCCTCTGCACGCCACACCAGCATGATTCCTTGTCATGTAAGCATGTTTATTTTAGTAAATAACTAGAATTTAGTACTTTCATCAAGGACCCTTAGATGTGTGGTAATGATCAGTGATGGCAATATACAAGGTGATCTCCAAGCTCTTCTATATTTACCAAGATAGAAATACCCATTCAAAGTCTAGCTGATTTACCAATGAATGGCTCAGGAAGCCCTGAAATCCTGCTTACTTAGTTCTGACCAGGAAAGGGAGATGAAGAGTGGATAATCTCTACTCCCATTTACCTTCACTGGGGTCTGCAGGAATTTCACTTGCCTCTGGTGCTGTCTGGTTCTCTGTATTATGTTCTCCTTCTGGTTGAATCTGAGATAAGACATCAGGTTGGTTCATGGCATAATCTACGAGAGGAAAAAGGGAGAGCGGGTATGACAGAGCTAAATGAAGTATGACAACCAACAGCCATTAAGGCTGAGTACAATCTTTAAGGTCCCCAGGAATTTCTTTTAGATTGAATATGGCTTCTCTACATCAATTCACTTCCAACAATAGATGATAACTACTCAAGAAAGCAGGTACGAGCAGATGTACTATGAGGAAAAGCAAACGTGCCAGGTGAGCTCTGCCCACTGCTCCTTTCATGGGGATGAGAATGACAGCAGGCCTCAAGGGAGAGTGGTTAAGCTCCTTTAAATGTGAAGGACACCCAGGGAAACCCCCAGTTCACAAGACTCACAGCCCTGAATGTCATTCTTCCCTAGGATTTGGCAAAAGGAGGGATTATGATTTCCTACTTAGCAAGTGTGAATTGGCCTTTTTAGCTTGGAAACTAAGCTAAAACTCTGCAGTAAAGACACAATGAAAATGAGGACAGTAAAGGAAAAGAGTCTGTCTCCGCCCTCTCTGGGGCTGCTGTCACCTCATTCAGAAGATGCCAACTCAGCCTCACCCATGGAGATAAGAGATTCGTAGTTTCCCTTCATGATATTCTTGTAAAGCTCCTTTTGCCATTCTTCCAACTTTTCCCACTCTGGAGTGGAGAAGTAGATGGAGACATCATCAAATGCCACAGGCACCTAAAATTACAATCACATGGGTTAGTCCCACCCATTGCAATTCAGTCATTCAGTAACTGCCCCCATTAGTTCCTTTTATTATTATTATTATTTTACATTCTCAAAGGATTGGCAATGAGTATTCTAAATAGCTCAGAAGTTGTTAATGCTCCACTTGTTATTAGTACAATCCTAAAATCTCAACACATAACATGCAGCTGGCACATTTCTTGAGGCATATTTAAGTGTTTGGCAAGCAGTAAGAAAGCATCTCAATGCCACACAGTAAACTTCAAGTTTTTCTGGACTAGGGTTGTGGGCTCATTGGTACAGCACTCACCTAGCATGTGTGAGGCACTGGGTCCAATCCTCAGAACCACATACAAAATAAATAAATAAAATAAAGGTATTGTGTCCAACTACAATTAAAAAAATTTTTTTAAAATATTTTTTACTTGTTGTTGTACCTTTATTGTTTATTTATTTATATGTGGTGCTGAGGATCGAACTCAATGCCTCACACATGCTAAGCGAGCCACTCTGCTGCTGAACCACAACCCCAGTCCCCCAAAAAATATTTAAACAAAACAAAAATTCAAGTTTTCCTGCATCTCTCATTTCATCTATTTGATCTGCCTTTCTTCAGGAACAGTTTTCCTCAGGAGAGTTGATTCCTCTAGCACTTCCTCTTCTACTTCTAATCTCCTGCCAAGCAGAGGTCCATCCTCTGATACTGTTCCTCAAATCTATGAGGAGGAAAGGAAGTTCCATGCCCAGTGACTGAAAGCTAACAGGACTGACACCAAGAGCATGTAAGAGAACAAAATTCGACTACAAAATTCATTATGGCTTCTCTGTATAGCCTTTAGTCTTTTTTGAAGTCTTTCATATTCTTTTTGTTTTTATCCTTCTTACATTTACTTTCCTTCAAATTTATTGTGCTTTTCTGTAATGATGTAAAAAGTATTCCTTTTCCCATACATTGAGGTGTTCAAAATTCTAGGTCCTAATCTTGGACTAATCTATATCTCTCTGCTATCTTATGTGTTTATTCAATTTATATAAATTAAATATGTGCTTATTTAGTATATAATAATATATATTATCTTACACAGATATACATGAGCTTTTTATCTCATCATTTGACAATACAATTTTATATTTTACACAGCTATTTCTTATTCAAGTCATTTGCAAAGGCAAGATGGTTTCTGAAGAAATCTTGTTTGGTGGGTAAAGGATCCATAGAAGGATTCTCATTATTGTCTGAATTCTGATCCACTGAACCTGGAAATGGGAAAACTTTGATGTTACCACCACCCCCAAGGACCACAGAAATCCTAATTGTGTTCATTTTTAAAGTGCTTGCAGAAGTTACACCAAAGGCCCCTGTCACATCTTGCCCAGGGTGATATTGGAAGATACTGGTGACTGGAAGACATTATTCACATTCTCTTTCTTCCTTTGGACAGAATCTGCTGATGTCCTCTAATTCTATCAAGAGGTCTTTCTTCCCTTTTGGAACCTCCACGGAGGCACAAGGTCCAGATTGCCTTGCAGTCTTACCTTCCATGTTCTTTGAATGACAGAATTTGTTTCAAATTCTTCTCTACAGGCCTCTAAAACTTCTGCCTTCTCCTTCAATTTCTTCAGCTTGTTTGTGAAGGGATTCCCTGTCTTTAGGCAACTGTAGTCCACTGCAGTTTCCTTCCCGCTCAACTGGATGCCTATGCTTTTCTTCAACCACCATGTCTATTCTTTCTTTTCCTCTTCCACTATCTTTTCAACTCATAGCTGAACTTTTTCGGCTCAGCTTCTTAAATTTTGGCATTCCTATTTCAGCTTTTCACTGTTCCCTTTAGCATTTGGTTTGAATTCGTCAAATCCACTCTGACTGTGCAAGGGAGATCTTGCATCTGCAAACTACTCCTTTGTTGTTTCAGGTCAGAATTTTCATTTTTCCTTTCTCTGCATTTTTGGTGTTCACAGTTTGTCGACATTTCAGCCTAATACCATGAAGACCCTTCTGGCCGACTCTCTTGCCATGTATGGAGCAGATTTCTCCTCGCACAGATCCTTTTCAGAGGGCTTCCAGACGTCCAGTTCCGCTTTTCATTTTCTCTAGATCTGCTAACTTGTTCTTGAACTCCAGCTTTTCATTTTGTTGTATATTAATTTTTTTATAACCTCATTCCCCGGCAGCTTGTATTTTTTATATATTAATTTGTAACCATTTTTTTCTTTCAGAGACATGGTCTTGCTATTTTCCCCAGGCTGGCCTCCACTTCTGGGGCTCAAGCAATCCTGATGTCATCTCCCCCTGCTCCAAAAAAAGCTAGACTGTAGACACATGCTACTGTGCTGTGCTCCTTTCCTATCAAGAGCACCTGGTGCTCAGTGGCTGACATTCAAGTGACTCAGTTATGTTCACCCAAGTCTTATTCCTTTCTTAGCTTACTCCTAGAGCTTGCTGCTTCACTTTTATTTGTTTTAAATTCTTGGGGCACTTTACCACTAAGCTACAACCCCAGCCCTTTTCTTTTTCTTTCTTTTCTTTTTTTTAAAATATCTTTATTTTTATTTATTTATTTTATGTGGTGCTAAGGATCAAACCCAGGGCCTCACACATGCGAGGCAAGCACTCTACCACTGAGCTACAGCCCCAGCCCATAGCCATTTTCCTTTTGAGACATAATCTCATTAAGTGGCTGAGGACCTCACTAAGTTTCTCAGACTGGCCTCAAACTTGGGATCTTCCTGCCTCAGCCTCCCAAATTGCTGGAATTACAGGTATGCACCACCATGCGTGACCTACCTTTAGTTTTATCTATTATGTTTAGTCACCTATTTTGAATATTTAAGTTATTTATTGGTCAGTGTATTTCTTTCTTGTTCAATTTTATATTATTTACTGATTAAGAGATACTTTGTTGCTTGACTATAGTGGCTGCCAGCCCCCCCAGTTGGGCTTCTAGTCCAGTAGGCAAGTATTCAACCACTGAGTTCCACCCCCACCCATTTGCAGCTTTCTTTCCAAGAATTTGTAGAGAAAACTAAAGACTTAGGAGAAATCAAGCTGCACAGAGCCCAGCCTCTAGGAGGTCAGAAGCTCCCAAGGAGTGAGGTGATAAATTCTAGGGCTGTTTTTGGGAGGGTGAGACAATTACTTGTAAACAGTCACTCAGAGTTAGGAACAACTGCAAAGCAGTATTTAACTCACACAAGAAAAAATATGAGTATTTTCTATGTACAAGGTTTTCCCCTAAACTCCAAGATTATTAATATATGGTTTCTTCCCAAAATGAGCATGTAAATTAGTGATATGAATAAGAAATTTCAGAAACAGTTATAGTAGGGCTGGGATGACCCTATGAGATGAGACTTTGGCTAGTCCTAAGGAGAATGGGGAAAACATGTATGCAAGAAAACTGAGGAGTACATTTGAAGGACAATAATAAATTCTACCTACCTGTGGGTCAAAGTCAAAAGCAGACAGAATCCCTACCTCCCAGGCAGAATGGACTAAAGTTAGGCAATTCTCCTGCAGTAAAAATGGGGAGGCTCTGGGAAACTGAGCTACCTGAACATTAGTATCTGGAGTAATATCCATCATAGTGGCTGGCTCTTCTGGCCATGCAGCAGCTGTCTAGCTTTATTCTTAAATATGAATTTTTTTTTATTGGTTGTTCAAAACATTACAAAGCTCTTGACATATCATGTTTCATACATTAGATTCAAGTGGGTTATGAACTCCCATATTTACCCCAAATACAGATTGCAGAATCACATCGGTTACACATCCACATTTTTACATAATGCCATATTAGTAACTGTTGTATTCTGCTACCTTTCCTATCCTCTACTATCCCCCCTCCACTCCCCTCCCATCTTCTCTCTCTACCCCATCTACTGTAATTCATTTCTCTCCTTGTTTATTTTCCCATTCCTCTCACAACCTCTTATATGTAATTTTGTATAACAATGGGGGTCTCCCTCCATTTTCATGCAATTTCCCTTTTCTCTCCCTTTCCCTCCCACCTCATGTCTCTGTTTAATGTTAATCTTTTCTTCCTGCTCTTCCTCCCTGCTCTGTTCTTAGTTGCTCTCATTATATCAAAGAAGACATTTGGTATTTGTTTTTTAGGGATTGGCTAGCTTCACTAAGCATAATCTGCTCTAGTGCCATCCATTTCCCTTCAAATTCCATGATTCTTAAATACGAATTAACTATTAAGTATCTTAGAGAAAGCCTGTGATACGAACAAGAAAAAATAAAAAAGGAGAAATGTTCCATGGAAAAAGCACCAGTTAATTCAGCTCACAACTTAAACAACTGCCCAAATTCTTTACTTAAAGACAACTACTTGTTGTTCTGGGTATGAAACAGAAATGTATTATGTGTATTTCCTATCTCATCACACAGTAAATTAAAAAGATAATATTCAAGGGCCAAAATGTAATAAAACTAACATATTTACTGCTCAACAGGACATTCTTAAGTGAGTTTTTTTTTAATTTGCTATAAGTACACCAGTGGTAAAGGAATTCCAGTAAACCTGTTGCTCCTGCCTTGATTTGTGCTGTCAGCAGTTTTACCCACCACTGCTTTTGGACTGTTGGTGTAAACATTGATGGTAAAAGAGGTAAATTATGTCCTGATATTATTATGAAAAAAAAAATTTGCCCTCTTTGACCACCTAGGATCTATAGATCACACTTTAAGAACTGTTTGATAGGGACTGGAGTTGTAGCTCAGTGGTAGAGTGCTTACCTAGCATGTGTGAGATACTGGGTTTGATTCTCAGTACCACATAAAATAAATAAATAAATAAAGGTACTATGTCCACCTACAGCTAAAAATATTTTTTTAAAAAAAGAACTGTTTTGATAGGAAAAAATATTTGAGTAGCTACCACATACACAATCCAAAAGAGAGGCAGGCACAAGGCTAAATCAGAGAGATCTTGAGCTGATAGGCTATTAAGGGAACCTAACACAAGGTAGAAAATTATGTGTCCTAAGTGGAGTCAAAGGGACATGCAAATCTGAAGAACAATTATTTTAGATGTAGGATACAAAGGAAGGCTTTAAGTGACTTTTTTTAAAAAAATCTTTGAGTTATAGTTGGATGCAATACCTTTATTTATTTATTTTGATGTGGTGCTGAGGATCGAACTGAGGGCCCTGCATGTGCTAGGCGAGTGTACTACCTACCACTGAGCCACAACCCCAACCCAAGAGAGGCAACTTTTGAATTGGGCCTTAAAGGATGGCAAGAAGGACTTCTAAATGGAGGGGACATGATCAAAGCAGGAGGCAACACAGGACATGTTCAAACAGCAGTTCAGCCTATTGGCTGGAGGGCAGGGTATGAGAAGTGAAGTAGTGGGAGGTTGGGCTGGGGACTTTGGATCTTATTGATAAAGGAGAGCTGAGGAATGCTGAGCAAAAGACTGACCTGATTCCAGTTATGATTTGAGAACATTAGTTTGAGTGGCATCATGCTGTTTTGGGAGAGTAGCAAGTGGAATATATTAGGAGGGTTTTGAGAAAGACCAAGCAGGAGCCAGGGAGGACATGATTGAGTACAGCTGCTGTGGGGAGAGAGGAGACACAGTTACCTAAGTAGAATCAACAGACATGATGCTTGTTTTTTGGTTTTTTTTTGTAGCAGGGATTGAACCCAGATGCACTTAATCACTGAGCTACAAACCCTAGTCCCTGCCCTCCCGCCCCCCTTTTTTTTTAAATTTTGAGACAGGGTCTCCCTAAGTTACTTAAGGCCTTTTTTAATTGCTGAGGCTAGCTTTGAACTTGTAATCACCACCTATTATAGGTGTATGGCCAGATTCAATCAAATGTGACTCTTTGGAAGACAGGGACCACGTCTGAATCGGATTCCATACAAGGTGCTCACCAAACATTTGTTGAATGAACAAACACAGTGGGCACCAGTGTTGCCTGCCCTGAGGAAGGCTTCTGGAGGAAGGGGGACTTGCTTATGCTTCCAGTCTCCCTCTGCTAATGTTTCCCCTCCTAATGTCTTTGTCATTCTTTGACCACTTCTTGACTGCAGTGACATGCCTGGACTATATATTGAGAAGGCCCTTGAGAATTATCTCTGAGCTGCCCCTACCTCTTGGTGGGACAATAGCATTAAGCATCCTGACCCCACATTGATCTTAGGAGTGACTCTTGTGGCTCTCAGCCCCTAATGACTGTACCTCCTACAGCAGAGGCTGATGGCTAACTGTTTTAGAGTTACTTGTACCTTGCTGGTGTAAGTGTTAGATAGAGTTCAGGGTCTCCCCACTTTAGAAATCCCTGTTAAAGTTCAGAGTCTCCCACTTTAGAAATCCAATCCTAGCCAAGCATAGTAGCACATGCCTGTAGTCCCAGCTACTCAGGAAGCTGAAGCAGAAGGAATGCTTGAACCCAAGAGTTCAAGGGTAGCTTGGGGGCAATACAGTAAGACCCCATCTCAGAAAGAACGAACGAACAAAACAAACAAAATTGTGTCCAATGGTACCAGATCACCCAGAGATACTCAGGCCCTATTGATATGATTTAAAAACAAACAAACAAACAACAACAACAAAAAACACTCAACTCTCAACTCCATAAGGGTAGATAAATTAAGAATGAATGTAATTTTAATTTATATTAGAACTATATCTGACTTGACACTCAGGCTGGCCTGCTCAGAAGTAAAGGATCATTTCATGTTTATAGACAGAGCAGGTAAGCTGGCTGTTCCTAGCAACAGCCATGCCTTGCTGCAGATGATAGACAAGCTGCCATTTACTCTAGAGAAACCATCCTGACAAGCCAAGACACTTCAACAGAGCTGAATACATACTTTCTCCTCCAAGCCACTATCCAGACTCTGTATACTTGTAATCACTGGAAAGTAACTTATCAAAATCACAATTCACTGGTATTTTATAGGTCTTAACACTCTTTTCATAAATTTAATAAATCCTTTAAGATCCCAAGGTCTTGGGATATGATATTAAGATATTATAGCTATTATTTAACTTTTATTAATACATTTTTCCATAAATGCTTCATTTCTGTCAACATTTTCTCCTCACTAGAAATTTTGTTCCTTGGGGGCTAGAATAATAAACCACTTATCTTTACATCCTGCTCAGCAATAAATGGGACTGATAGTATAGATTTGTAAATTCGATAGTTTGTTTTTATTTAACTTATCTACAAAAAAAGACCTGCTTCACCTTACAGCAGAAAGTACATAAAATAATGGCAAAAATAAAGAATCAAGATGAGCTCATTGTTCCAAATTTTTAACTAAACATATTTTTTCCCCTTTCTTACCAGAATTCCATTGAAATGACAATAAATGAGGTCATGAGGGATTAGATCCACAGTCATACAAAGAATGAAATGGAGAGGCCATCAGATCATTTTTTTTTTTTTTTTTTATGATTCTCACTGAGAGAGAGGCTCACTGTTAGGTCTCACTGGTACCTCTAACTATGCATAAGAGAAGCCAAGGAATTCAGAAAATTCTGAACCCCAAACTAGCAGATACTCTGAATATGAGTAAACCTGGTTATAAAATGTTGTTTAAAGGCCTATCTTTATCACAGGTGCCTCTCCTTTGCCACATCAGCCCTGCCCAAGAGGGGTAACAGTATTTCCCCAAAGCTGGAACCAGAGCCCTCATCTCTAAAGAAATTTAACCACCTGCCTGGAGACAGTGTGGAATCAAGATAAGGGTAGCAATAACTCCTTCTGGTGGGCCCCTCTTGCCTCTCTGTGAAGCCCACTTATACCAAGCACCTGTAGAGAGTGCCCTCTTTTGCAAAGGGCAGATCCTTTGGATAAACAGACCTGCATGATGGCAGAGCATGTATGCCTACTTCCTATTTCTAACTATCAATCAATCTAATTCTTTTACTGTGATTATGAATAAAGAACCAAGGATTACCCAATATTCAGAAATGCCTAACTGCACACCAAGATGTACAAATGCTATAAATGATATCATAGGAAAAATAAACCAAAACAAACCTCTGATACACATGCTCAGAGAAATTCAAACACACCTTGCATCCATAAAAAAAAAAAAGACTGCTTTTAAAAAGGAGTAGAAAACAAACATTTTTTTAAATTAAATATATAATTGATAACATAAAAATTAGAAAGGGCAGAGTTAGGGTTGTGGCTCAGTGGTAGAGCACTTCCTAGCACACATGAGGCACTGGATTCAATCCTCAGCAACACATAAAAATAAAAAAATAAGGTATATTTTTTAAAAAAGGTTTAGTTTTAAAATATTAGAAAGGGTAAAAGGAAAGGTCAAGGAACTCTAGCTAAAAAGCTGAAAAAGATAAAGTTAAGGGATAAAGATAATAATCCATTATCAAATAATAGTTTCAGAAAGAAAGAAAAGGGAGAAAGAAAGAAGAACAGTGAGATAAAATATTATAAAAATAAATCACAAAAGAAAACTCTCAAAGCTGAAAGCCACCAAGCCATCAATTGTCCAACTGGACTGAACGATCTCATTAAGAGTCCAAAATAAAATTTAAAAGACCTACATCCACATATATCCTCAATACATTTAGAAAAGCAACTATAAACACTTCCAGAGAGAAAATACAAACAAATGAGAATAGATTTGGCATTAAACTCTTCATCAATGGCATCTGATGTGTCATGAGACAAAAGCCCCAAAGACTTTAAAATTCTGAGGGAAGTGAACTATTACTCAGCCTTAAAAAGGCAGGCCCTCTGGCACATGTTGCACCACGCATCATCATGCCAACTGAAGTAAACCAGCACAAAAGGACAAACGCTGCCCAAGTCCCATTATATTAGATTCCTAGAGTCCTCAAAGTCGTAGGCACAGCAGAATGATGGCTGCCAAAAGCTGGGGACACAGGGAAAGGGGAGTTAGTGTTTAATGAGTACTGAGTTTCAGTTTGGGTAGATGAAAAAGATCTGGAAATAAATGGGAGTCATGATTACCTCCATGTGAATATACTTAATGTTAACTGAAATGATTTCAAGTGACAAATGGTTAAAATGATAAATTTATGCTACATAAATTTTACCACATTAAAAAAAATAAAATAGGTATAGGGGTGCCAGGCAAGATGGTTTACACCTATAATCCCGGCAACACAAGAGGCTGAGGCAGAAGATCACAAGTTTGAGGCCAGTCTCAGCAACTTATTCAGGCCCTAAGCAACTTAGCAAGACCCTGTCTCAAAATAAAAATGAAAAGGACTGGGGATGTGACTCCATGGTAAAGCAACCTTAGGTTTAATCCTCATATCAAAAACAAAACAAAACAAAACAAAACAAAAAAAACAAATGGCCAGGCAGTGTACTATAAGCATGAGCAAGGCCCTAGGTTCAATCCCCAGCACCAAGAAATAAATAAAAGGGCTGGGGATGTGGCTCAAGCGGTAGGGCGCTCGCCTGGCATGAGTGCGGCCCGGGTTCGATCCTCAGCACCACATACAAACAAAGATGTTGTGTCTGCCGAAAACTAAAAAAAATAAATATTAAAAAAATTCTCTCTCTCTCTCTCTCTCTCTCTCTCTCTCTCTCCACTCTCTCTTTAAAAAAAGAAAGAAAGAAAGAAAAATTTAAAAAAAAAACTAATGAAATTGATAACTTTGTCCAAATAGGTATTTTGCCTGTTAGGTTGGGAAATAGGAGTAATATGCCCTTTGGCTGACTTTAAATTTGTGGACAACTTAGAAGATCCATTAAAAGCTAGAAGAAATAAAAAAATTAAAATAAAAAATAAGAATTAAGAAAGAAATTTTTGAGGGAAATTGATTTTGGATCTAGAACTCAGCACTCAAACATAAGAACAGAATAAGGTCATTTTCAACAAAGCATGGAAACAAAGGTTTATTTCTTATATTTCTATCTAGTAAATCTTCAGTACATTTGACTAGAATTAAATGCATTTAATTTCATCAAGAAATTTTTAAATTACTTTATTTTACATATGATTTTGGAGTTTAAGATGGGCAATTTTAATGTTATCCACTTACCCAGATAAGAAAATAACTCATCCACTTTTACTTTTCTATTTTAAAACACTTAATTTTAAGTAACTCCCAACAACCTTTGGAGGGGCTCTTGAGACACAAATAAGACACGTTGAGAGCTTCCCACCAGCAAGGGACTCTAACATCCCTCCCAGCCATTCCTCTTCCTCTGCCCCTGCACAGATGACCCAAGATGCTCTCTGTCATGCCTCCGTGTCCTCTTCCCACTCCCTCTCAACTGCTCCATTCAACCTCCTAGCCCTACTTCTCCAGTCAAACAGTCTTGACAAGGCCACTGTCCTCATCTCTCTGGACTTCCTAGGAACACATTCAACCTAGAGGACAACTTTGTCCTGGAAATGCATTTTCCTCCTTGGCCTGTGATACCACCCACCTTCGTGTGTGTGTGTGTGTGTGTGTGTGTGTGTGTGTGTGTGTATGTATGTGTATGTGTTGTTTTCCCTGCCTTCCTGGCCTCTCCTGCTGAGTCTCCTCTACTGGCTTCTCCTATCCTTGGAACTTGGTTCCCAGACTCTCTTTTGCTTATCCATTCTCTTTCCTGAGATAATCCCTTCCAGTTTCATAACTCACAATACCATCTATCAATGACTCCCAAATATTTCTCTCTCTCTTGAGCTTCAGAGCCCACTTAACATCTCTCTGGTATCACAGGCATCTCAAACCTCATACTGCCCAAAGAGAACTCCTAATTCCTTCCCACTCCAAGGCCACACCTCCCAAAGGTATTCCTCTTAAGAAAAGGCCAACACCATCTATCCAGTTATTCAAGACTAGAGCCTAAGACTCAGTAAATTCATGGTGGTTAAACGTATACTCTCTGGGCTAGGGCTGGGGCTCAGCAGCAGTACACTGGCCTGGCATGTATGAAGCACTTGGTTTGATTCTCAGCACTGCATATAAATAAATAAAATACAGGTCTATCAACAACTAAAAAAAAAAGTATACTCTCTGGAGTCACCTCAGTTAAAATACAACTCTATTATTTATAGTTAGTAACCAAATGACCTTGGGCAAATTAGGGCTCTTGTGAGAATTATATAAATAAATACTTAGAACACCAAATTCTAAGTATATTACCCCCCAGTGAGTGTACCATTGTTGTTTTTTTTTTTTTTTTAAAGAGGAGGGAGGGAGGGAGGGAGGGAGACAGAGAGAGAAAGAGAGAGAGAGAGAGAACGAGAACTTTTTATTTTTCAGTTTTTGGAGGACACAACATCTTTGTTTGTATGTGGTGCTGAGGATCAAACCTGGGCCACACGCATGCCAGGCGAGCGCGCTACCGATTGAGCCACATCTCCAGCCCCATTGTTGTTCTTAACTCCTCCTCTCTAATTTCCATCAGTAGGTGCTACTTTGAGTTCTACTATCATAACATCCAGCTTCTGTCTACTCCTCCATTTCTATCACTATCACATTCAGGTGGCTCTCACTCTACTACAGTTGCCTCACTTTCCCCTCCCTCTTCTATTCTTGCCCTCACCATCCATTCTCTACAAAGCAGCCAGTGATTCTTCAAACCTCCAGTTTCTTCTCATTACACTGAAGTTTAAAAATCCCAATTCCTTGCTTTGTCTTAAATGCCTTCAATTAGTCATTCACAATCCCACTCACACATTAGAATTTCTGTGGGGCTCTGAAAATTACTCATGCTTGGGCTCCATCTAGGTATGACACCAGTCAAAATTTAAAAGGCCACCAGCTGCTAGGGTTGTGGCTCAGCAGTAGCATGTGTGAGGCACTGGGTTTGATTCTCAGCATCAATGTAAATAAATAAAGGTCCACTAACAACTAAGAAATATTTTAAATAAATAAATAAAAGGCCACCAGCTAATTCTTAGGTACAGCTAGGGCAGAACAACTTTGCTCTAAATGATTTGACTCTACCCACATCTCAAAGTCATGCTCCTATTCAAGCATGCATACCAGCTCACTGGTCTTTTTTCCTTTTCCTGTGTTTTAGATCTGTGTGTGTTTTCAGGAGTTTGCACCAACTATTCTTTCTGCCTGGAAAGCTCTTCTCACACTTCTCACAGTTGGGCCTTTCAGCCTCAGCTTAAACATTGCTCCCTAATGAGAACTTCTGACATCCATTTGAAAATAGATCACCAGATAGCACTTTGCTTTACTTTTGATCAAAGCAAATAAATGTGCTTTGATACAAATGTATTTACAAATACAAACACATTTGTAGTACCTTCCTTTCCCCAGGAAAATATAAGTTCCAGGAGAGCTTAAGTGAACCATTCTCTGCTATGTCCTTCATAGGATGTAAATCAAGCAAACTGTAAGAATTCAATAAATATTTATTAAACAAACGAATGAATAGATAGGCATGTTTGGAAACTAGTTGCCTCAATGTCATCTTCCACTGCTTTAGAATAATATTTATTTCCTTATGTTTTATGGGCTATTTCCTCCAGAAGGGCCATGGGGCCCTAGCATCTCAACATGCTTCTTCTGTGAAGATGCTAAAGGACAGGAGTTATATCAATCCTAGACCTGTGGATAATCCTCAGCCCTTACATTAACCATAGGACTGTACATCGCTTACCATGTCCCCTCTGGTTTTTTGCCAGAAATGAGAACAAATTCAAATTGATTGGTTTATATGATACTGGATTTAGTTTCCTCATCAAGATTCTCATCAAGGACAGGAGAGAAGTGACACATAAGGACAGGAGAAAACAAGACACCCAACTTTGGCTAGGAAAGTTTTCCCATCTGAAGCTTGACACTGTAAAAGGGCACTAAATTGAATACAGAATACTTCTCAAATAAACACAAAACAGCTTCATGGTTCCTTCAACCTAAAACATTTTCAGAAATTGTAAAAGGAAATAAGAATATCTAAGTAACTGACCAAGACCATCGTTCACTGCCATGTGAGGTCTAGTAGTACTATCTTACCCCTAGAAGAGGAGGTATTACCTTTGGGACATCGCCTTTAATACCTGGGGGCAGCCGCAGGAGCCAGAAGTTCCTGTTTCTTAATAAGTTCTCCAAGTTTTCCAGGCGCCGCTGCAGCAGCCCATACTCCTGCAGCAGAGTCCCCAGCACGGCCCACTTGCCCTCCAGCTGGCTCCCAAGATCGGTCACTGTCTTTTCACAGCTGGCTAGCTTCTTCTCTGCTGTCCCTGTCCTGCCTTCTAGGTGTAGGAGACGCCGGCTGTGGACCTCCACCTTCCTCTCTATGGCCTGCACGGCGGCCACCACTGTCCACAGGGAGATGGCTGCAGTCTGTAGGTGTGCCTCATTTGCTGCTGGGGGTGTAGGAAGAGGAAGGGGCTGCAAGGATGTAAGGCACTCGGAATCCCATTCAGAAGTCTGTGTGCAGTGGAGAGATGGGACAAGACATTGAGTGTTAGACGGAACTCTTGATTGCAAAGTACAATCTGATAAGAATTGCTTAATTGTCCATCTGAGATTAATCTAAATACAGTTTTAGTGTGCTGGCATCAGTCTCATTGTTCTGGAGCTCATTGACATAAAAAACCGGGAGGCCTTTTTGGTGGTTCAGGAATGGAATTAGAAAGACTGTGAATCAAACTGGCTTTTAAGACCAAGTCTGGCACATTTCTTCTAATATATGACCTGGAGGCTCAGGTGGCTGCTGCTTTAGCTATCTCTGGAAAAGGCAAAACTGCACAAGGATTCTTCCAGGTTTCACTGAACATAATGTCCTGGAACAAATCCCTTATAAACTTATACTCTCGCCCTGTCCACCACCCTGTTTACACATCACAACCATACCATTCAGGAAGAAGTATAAAAGGTGGGGATGTTGAGCCTAGAGAAAATATGATGACTGTTTTCAAATATTTGAGGATTATAAAACGGAAGGCAGAATGGACTTGTTTAATCTTATATTGTGTTACTCAAAAGGGCAGATTAGAGCCAACATGTGGAAATTTTCAGGCAAACTCTGACCTATAATAAATAATTTTTGAACTAGATCTTTTCACAAAAATAGCAGGCTGCCCTATCACTGAATATATTTTGAAAAAAGAGTGGTATAAAAGGAAGAAATTCCTACAACAAATAGGAGGTTGGACTAGGATAACCTCTGCAAAGCCTTCTAATTCCATGAATCTGAACCCTCTTTCTGGTTCACATACTACCGTATTCTCATTTCACCTGTCCTGTGAACTACTAACAGGCTAGTCTAGTTCAGTAGGGCAACACTGCCTGGTGCTCTCCAGGCATCTTTTCACATTCCACAAAGCCACCACAAACTTTTAAGCTAATGGCTAAAAATAATTTGTAGTTAAAACGCATGTTGATTCAGTAGGTCTGGGAGGAAAATGGAGATTCTGCATTTTAAAAAAGCTCCCAGACATGCTGCCTGATTTCAGGGCACACAGCAGTAGATGGAAAGACTTGCTGGCATGCAGACTGAGGGCACTGCAGTTCCCTCAGTCTCAGGAGATGACATGGCTTCCTACTTTGAGAAACCAATTTGAATAATTGGACCTAAACTCTCTCAACTTTATCTTTTTCTTCATATCACTTCCCACTTACTCATCAGTAATTCCCTCCCAAGGAGAAAAGTTTCATCCTATTTAAAACCAGTCTCTCCACTTACACTCGCAATGTCAGCCAATCCCTTTCACCTTTTTAGGTACATTTGTTTCTTTTATCATCAACATGCCAATCTCTACAGATTCTTCTCCATTAGATAGATCCTGTTCAATACCAGTCACTGGCTACTTGTGGCCACTGAGCACTTGCAGTGTGCTCAGTTCCACTGATTTGTGCTGTGAGTATAAAATACTCATGAGATTTTGAAGACTTGATAGAGAAAAAGCTGTTAAAAATCTCATGAGTGATTTTTGTAATACTGATTATTGTTGAAATAATATTTTTCATACATTGGATTATTATTTTTTTTTTGATAAAAGGAAAAACAGGCCCAAGAGTAAAGATGGCATTCCCCTCTGCTCTATTCTCCACCCCATTGCTGCTACTCCCTCTTTTTATCTCTTCCTTTTTTCACTTTCAAGCCACTTCTCCGTGGACCAGTCTGGCTCCAGTACACTGCTGCCCTTGAGGGCGCCAAAGGCTTCTTTAGGTGGCAAATCCAAGGAATACTTTCCAATCCTTCTGCTACTGACCATTCCCTCCTCTTTCTAAATGGCTGTGTGCGGGAGCTGTCCCGGCTGCCTCTGTGCCCTGGCAGTTGGTAGAGTGCCGGGCCCACTGCAGGCCCGCAGTGAAGCGGCGCTCGCGCGGCTAATGCCACGCTCCGACAGCCGCAGCCCTTCACCGCGAAGCCTCCCGCAGGGCCTCAGCGCGTGCTGGGGCCGTCGTCACGCAGTCTGCGGAGGGCACACCTGGCTCCACCCTCCCCGCCGCGCAGGTGGCTGCACTGGGGGGACTTGGTGACGACAGCTCCTGCAGTTGGGAGAATGGCAGGCGGACCACAAAAAACACCCAAACCCAAGCGCACTCCCCGTTTCTGCAGGCTGACACCCAGCGGGGCAGCCTCTCCCGGCTCCAGATCTCCCACCGGGGGATGCCTGGGCCTCCGCCCCGAGGACGCGGGACCTGCGGACCCCAGGGAGAGCCTCGGACCCGCGCTCGAGCCCGGCTTCCCGGCGGCGGCCCCCGAGCGGGTTGCGGCCGCAGAGCCGGGCGCGGGCGACGTGGCGGCGGGCCGAGGAGGAGCCTGCGCGGCCTCTGCCCTCCCGCCTCCCCTCCAGCCTGGGCCCTCCACGCTCGCAGCCCTCGCGCGCCGGCCTTACCGGAGCCGCGGCCGCCTCGGCCATGGCCCTGCGCTGCCCGGCCCGGCCCGGAGTCGACGCCGCTGCCGTCCCACGAAGTCCCCGCCGCCCGGTCCTCTCCGAAGGAAGCGCCGGCCCCGCCCTGCCTTTCCCCACACACAGGCTCGCGCGGACGCGGAGCTGGTCGCGAGGCAGCTTCCCGCAGCGGTCCGCAGCGGCGCTTTGTGGGCAGCGAGTGCGCTGGGAGCCCGCCGGCCTAGACGAGCCGCAGGCTAGAGCCGCCCGACCGCCGCAGCCAGCGCGCCCCCTGGCGGCCCCCGCGGCCAGCACCCCCCTCCCGCGGGTCCGCCTCTGCGCGGGTTGATGGGCAGTGCCCAGCCCGTGTGCGGGCGATCTCGGCATGTCCAACAGTTGGTAGCTTAGGGCTCAGTTGCAAACCAGGGATCGTCCTGGGGAGTGTTTTTCATGATGAAGTTCCAGCTGAGAAACAGAGCTTCTGCTGGATGACCTTCCGATTTAGCAAGGTTTGAAAACGGGAAGAGTGTGAGAGTCAGGTGGGGATAAAGCTGGAGTGAGTTTGTGGGTAGAACAATGACGAAGACGTGTCTTTTGCAGAAATTACAGATGTGGCTGCCAACGTGAAGCGGTTCACATCTTACGTGACCCGAGTTGGCACCAAATTTATCCTATCTGAATTATTGACTCTCTGGGGCTTGGTCTGGAAGGGAAATTCTTGAGGTTCGCAGAAATAAAGCTTGTGGTTATGGTTTGTTGGGTCTGTGCAAAGGAACTGGTGAAAAGAAAGTTGTTAACCATGGAGGTTGTGTGTTTAGCAGTGTGTTATAGTTACATAGCCACATAAACCTGAGTTTCCAGCACATTTCTTCTTTCAAACTGGCATGACTCAAAATCCTCTCAAACCTGTATTGCAACAAAAGAAATCAAGTCAATGCCAGTAGCAGTAAATGTATCTGTAATTCATGGAAGTTATGAAAACCTCCTGTTAGGACACCTGCTCTTGTATTAAATTTAGACCATAGCTACTTATGCAGTATGCAATTTGAGGTCTACCTAAGTATACATCTTGGTCAAATGGAGAATATTTGACAGGTAATATTACCATTCTCTGAATCTGAATATCACCCTAGAATGAACTTCTAAGATTCAAGAAAAAAATCTGAAATTTCTTTCCAAGAAAATTGTTTTTATTTTTATTATTAAAAATGTAATAGTTAGGGCTGGGGATGTGGCTCAAGCGGTAGCGCGCTCGCCTGGCATGCGTGTGGCCCGGGTTCGATCCTCAGCACTACATACCAACAAAGATGTTGTGTCCGCCGAAAACTAAAAAATAAATATTAAAATCTCTCTCTCTCTCTCCCCTCTCTCTTAAAAAAAAAATTAAAAAAATGTAATAGTTATAATTTAAAGGTCCAACCTTTAAGAGCAAGAGCAGTAATTTCAAAGCCCTGTTAACTGTTAGATGCTCCTATGATTATTAAGCAGGAATATTTGCATCACTAACAAGACACTTTCAGCTGAACTTGATGGGGAAGCAAAACTAGCTCTGCCTATCTGATATGATAGTATTACCACTAACTTATTAAATATTTCTTCCTCTAAAAGGAATTTATGGCAAAGACTTTCTTCCTACTTTACTCTTTTTTTAATATTTATTTTTTAATTGTAGTTGGACACAATACCTTTATTTTATTTATTT
Organism: Spermophilus citellus; assembly: GCF_964194105.1. Lineage (NCBI taxonomy): Eukaryota > Metazoa > Chordata > Mammalia > Rodentia > Sciuridae > Spermophilus > Spermophilus citellus. The sequence continues at coordinate 224,826,963 of NC_138184.1, read as the reverse complement.
TTAGGTGGTGTTGAGGATGGAACCCAGGGCCCGCAATGTGAGCACTTTACCCCTGAGCCACAGCCTTAGTCCCCTAGTTTACTCTTGGTCTTCATTTCTGCATTTCATTAAGCAGTTTCGTGAACTAAAGTTTCGTATATTGTTTGAAGAAAATACATGACATTTTTGGAAGCAGATTTAAGATTGTTGTACTCTTATTTTTAATTTCTAATATTTTTGCTGCTATGCCCAGTTACTAGAGAAAAATTTGTCCTTAAAGTTGGGATCTAGAAATGTGACAATGGAACAATTTAACTGGTCAATTAATGAAATAAATCAGTTTCTACCTGCAACTTGGTTTTCGTTGCTTGCACACCAACTACAGCATCGTCCCTGAAGCAGAGTCAACGGAGACCTTTTCAACAGGAATTGTGGAAAATATATGTGAACTTTTTAAGTATCAATTTATCCAACAAATTCATACAAACTTCTTTCTCTGTAGCAATCATTGGTTATTAGTAAATCTTAGTACAATGCTAATCTTTGCTGGAAAATACAAAGTAAAAACTTTCATCTTATCAGCCTTTGAAACCTGTAATAACTGCTATTCCATCTTATCAAATATCTTGCAAATGTATGTAACAAGACAACTTCAAAATCTTTTGTGTATCACAGCATTTCTTATAAGATAAAGAAAAACTATGGAAATGTTTCTACTTATAGGCAGTAATTTTCTATTAAAACCAATGTAAGCTAAAAACATTTTCTTAATATAAAACTGAAGATATGAGCAAACTATAGTGCATGTGTGCTCATACCCTTTCTCATGTTTACTGAGTGGACAATGAGAATTGTGTGCATTTCTCCTTATTGAAGAGAAAATATTCCACAAATATTTTTTGAGGTCAGATTTATTACATGTTTGATAGCCAGGACAGTTGAATTTGTCATTAATATTCAATGTAGTCAAATCTTTGATTCTTCATATTCAACTGTGCTATATGCTAGATGCTGTGGTAGCAAATTTTTTTTTAAAATCCTTTCCCAACACTATTTTCTAATTCTCTTAGAAACAGTGTTTCACTCTTTTCTTTTTTAATACCTTTATTTTATTTACTTATATGTGGTGCTGTGGATTGAACCCAGGGCCTCACACGTGCTAGGCGAACACTCTACCACTGTGCTACAACCCCAGCTCCTGTGGTACAAATTTAATAATTAAAATTTTCGGAGGCTGGGGATGTGGCTCAAGCGGTAGCACGCTAGCCTGGCATGCGTGTGCCCAGGTTCCATCCTCAGCACCACATACAAACAAAGATATGTCCGCCCAGAACTAAAAAAAATAAATAAATATTAAAATTCTCTCTCTCTCTCTCTCTAAAAAAAATTTCATGCATAAAGAATATAAATAAAAAATTTTTAGAAATATTTTCAAAAAGAAGTCAATATGTAAAATTAAAAACTTGGGGGAAATCTCAAAAAATTTGTTCTCTTTGCTAGAAAATGGTTATCAATATATAGTAACTATTTCCACAAGCTTTAAAATACATGAATGTTTACAGACACCAAAAGGTGAGTAACTCATATTAAAAACACCCTGTAAATCCATTGTTTAGAGAACAAAATAGGTTTGGGGTGCCTTATTTTTATCAACACTTTCTACTGTTCTTCAACTCTCCATATTTTTAATCATGTCATATCTCAAACATGACTTATCATGTATATATTTCATGTGTTTTTTCTACTTGTGAAATTTGAAGTAGCCAAGTTAATATTCTGCTTTTATTTTCCTAACTTGTGAAAAATTACCAAATAGTTATTTTAAAAAATTCATAGACTAAATGGAATTGAATAATTAAACATTAGTTTCTAAAGATTATTTGTTTCCTGGGGCTGGGGTTGTGGTTCATGGTATAGCACTTGCCTGGCACATGTGAGGCACTGGGTTCAATCCTCAGCACCACATAAAAATAAATAAATAAAATAAAGATATTATATCCATTTACAACTAAAAATTATTTTTATTTTATTTTATTTTTCAGAGAAGAGAGGGGGAGAGAGAGAGAGAGAGAGAGAGAGAGAGAGAGGGAGGATTTATTTATTTATTTAAGTTCTCGGCGGACACAACATCTTTGTTGGTATGTGGTGCTGAGGATCGCACACATGCCGGGCGAGCGCGCTACCGCTTGAGCCACATCCCCAGCCCTAAAAATTATTTTTAAAAGATGTTTCCTGTTATTAATAAATTGCACCAAATAATTTTATAGTAATTACAATTATGATGTCTGCTCTTTATTATATAACATTGTGGTAGATTTTTTTTTTTTTTTTTTGGTGGTGGTGGTACTGGGAATTGAATCCCAGAGGTGCTTTACCACTGAGCTACATCCTCAGCCCTTTTTAGTTTTTATTTTCAGGCAGGATTTCATTAAGTTGCCCAGGTTGGCCTCAAATACACAACCCTCCTGCCTCAGCCTTCCAAGTCACTAGTACTATATGAGTGCACCACCACACCTACCCTGTGGTGGCATTTATATTTTTATAAATATCTGTAGGCTAAGAGGGGCTGGGGATGTGGCTCAAGTGGTAGTGTGTTCACCTAGCATGCGTGAGGCACTGGGTTCAGGTCTCAGCACCACATAAAAATAAAATAAAGATGTTGTGTCCACCTAAAACTAAAAAGTAAATATTTTTTAAAAATATCGTAGGCTCAGAAAAGATGTTCTTTCTAAAATTATTCAAATATCACATTCTTAATATTCATATTGTCAATGTATTTTAATTGCAAGTTCTTGCTTATTACATAACATACCTTTCATAATCTTTAATACTTATTATAGCAATACTTGTAATGTGTGTAAATATGTATATATACACACATTCATATGTATTTCAACTGTTAGAATTTCAATATATAAAGCACATCATCAGATTTTGCACTTCAAATTACATATGGAATTTAGAATACCTAAATTTAATAGTAGATATTCAGTGGTACAGGCCTGTAATCCCAGCAACTCAGGAGGCTGAAGCAGGAGAAATACAGGTTCAAAGCCAGCCTCAGCAACTTATCAAGAAATTCAAATAAATAAATAAAGGGTAGGGTTGTGGCTCAGTGGTTGAGTGCCCCTGGATACCACAAATAAATAAATACACTCAGCTATTAACAACAAATCTTCATATTCTCTCCATCTGAACGAACATGTGAATAGCATGCATGTTCATGTCACTTAAGATTGTTGCACTAAAGAGATGTGATGGTGATCTACACATTCACATGTCATTATTCACAGACAGGCTGAAGGATGCCGTAAATGGCATTTAGTTATTCCACCTTTCAATGGCCAAGGCTGAAGCAAACGCTGAAGATCAAGATCTGGCCAAACACTGATCCCAAAGTCCAGTGACAGTGCATCCCTACTACATGTGTGGGTACCTCTAATCTACGAGTACTTGAAAGACCTAATAATTTTAACAGTGATCAGTACTACTGTGGATAAACATTTCTAAGTGATTATTTTCCATCTAGACTGAAACTATGGATGTTACTTTAAAAGTGTTTACTTTTTTTTGTTTATATGATGTGAGTGGGTTGAAATTGCATTTGTATTTTTATTACCAATGTTCATCAAAATTCTAACAGTGACACCTTTTTGTCTTTTGCATTACATTTATTATTCTTTTTCAGTTATTTACAGAATATTTAAATATACAGGGACATATAAAGAAGACAAAGCCCACATCTAGTTATAATATCCAAAGATATTACCATTAGCATTTTGGTCCTATACCCTTAGGCTTCTTTTTTTTCTATGTATAGTATTTTTTAAAAATATAGTTGGAACTATGAATACTGTTTTTAGCATACCTTTATTATTTAATGTACTTGAGTATCTTCCACAGCATTAAATACTCTTCTAAAGCATGAATTTAATGTCCACATAATATTTCATAAAGTGTCATTATTTATACATTTAGATTCTAGTTTTCCACCACAAAATAAATCTAAGTTGTGTTTGTCCATAAACTTAGAAAAACTATTTCACAAAGCAAACATCCACTCACAATAAAAACTCTCAGAAAACTTAGAAATTACCTCAACCTGATAAAAAGTATCTTCAAAATCTACAGTTAACGTTACCCTTGATAGTGAAAGATCAAATGCTTTCCCCAGAAATTGAGAGAAATAAAGAATATCCACTCTTACTCATGTGTAGCTACAGTAATCAAGATAATGTTGTACTGCAAAGATCAATGATCAATGAAACAAAATAAGAGTCCAAAAATATATCCACACAAAGTTGGACAACTGACTTTTTACAAAGGTGTAAAGGCAATTCAATGAAGAAAATATTTTCAACAAATTTTATTTCAACTGTTTAATTTCCATATGCAAAAAAACTTTAAACAAAAGTAAATAGGCCATAAATATAAATTTAAAACAAACAAAAACTATGAGACCCCAGAAGAAAACATACAAAAAAAATCTTAATTTCACCTGGAGTTAGGAAAAGAGTTTTTACTATGACACCAAAAGCACAATAAAAAAAAAGGAATTATAAATTGTACTTCACCAAAATTAATTAGCTTCAAAGTACACCATTAGGAGAACGAAAACACAAGGTACAGACCTGGAGAAAATATTTGCAAATCACGTATCTCATAATACTTGCATCTGGAATATATTAAGAACTCTCAATACTCAACAATAAGAAAATATCTAAATCTGAACACAGGGCAAAAGAAAAAACAAATGCTTCACCAAGGGATGGCAATTTAGCACACTAGAAAGTGTCACTGGGTGTGGAGGTACATGCTTTAATTCCAGCGATTGGGAGGCTGAAGCAGGAGTATTACAAGTTCGAGGCCAGCCTCAGCAACGTAGTAAGGCCTTAAACAATTTAGCAAGTCTCAAAAGAAAAAAAAAAATAGAAAAGACTAAAAGACTGGGGGTGTAGCTTGGTGATAAAGCACTCCTGGTACCTAATGATAATGATGGTGATTATATTAATTATTATTGTTGGGGCTGGGGATGTGGCTCAGGCGGTAGCATGCTCGCCTGGCATGCATGCGGCCCGGGTTCAACACTCAGTACCACATACAAAGATGTTGTGTCCGCCGATAACTAAGAAATGAATATCGAAAAAATTCTCTCACTCTCTCTCTCTCTCTTTAAAAAATAAAATAAAATAAATAAAACTACTGTACCATGTTTAAAAAAATAATTATTATTGTTATTCAACATCATAGCATTTAGGAAAATGCCAGTGAAAACTATGGTGAGATCTGATTACACACTGATTAGAGTGTCTAGAAATGTTTAAATACTGACAATACCAAGTGCTTGACAAGGATGTGAAGCCATTGGAATGCTCCTTTGTTCATGAGAAGAACAGATAAGAGCACAGCCACTCCTAAAAATGGTTTGCCACTTGGCTGGGGGTTTAGCTCAGTGGTAGAAGACTTGCCTAGTATGTGCCAGAAGCTGGGTTCAATCCCCATCACTGAAAAAAGGGGAAAAAAGTTCGGCACTTCCTTGTAAAATTAAAATACACTTACTACATGATTCAACAGTCCCACTCCTGGGTATAGGTATTTACCCTAAAGAAATGTTTATGTTCACACAAACAATCCTTCATTAATGTTGACAGCAGATCTATTCAGAATTGGGAAAAATGAATATCCTTTAATGAGTAAATACACTTCAGTACATCCATCCTATGGAATAATATGCATTAATTTAAATAAACAAGTATCACAACTGTGGAAAAATTACAAAGCATCATACTTTTCAGAATCCAGTTGTCAAAGGTTACACACTGCATGATTCCATTTGTATGCCGTTCTCAGAAAGCTATAGGACGCAGAAAGAATAGGCCCTTGGCAGAGGGTGTGTATGTGGTGTGTGCGGGGCTGGAAACTATACAGAGAGAGCTCGGAGGGATTTGGGAAGTGACCAGAACTCCTCTGTCTTCTGATCATAGTGGTAATTTCATGTATCCACACACGTTAAAATTCATAGAACTTCACACCGAAAGAGGAAAGTTAATTTATCTTATGGTAATATTTAAATAATAAAAATTTTAATGGCATAAGTGTACATTTCATTGTTCCATAACACACGGATATCCGCACACACGTATCCCACATACACAAGAAGTTCTCTCACATGCACCCTTCCACACACACCATCTGCACACTTTCCTTTTCCCTAGCCTGACACCTAGCTCATTACACGGGTAGAATCTGAGGTTGATGTCTTCCTCTCAGTTTCTCCCTGTCTTACCCCCATCCCGTGTCACTCCATCTACCCCCCTCCCCATTTTAACTTGTCGATGGACCTTGATCGATTTATTTGTTTCTATGCGGTGCTGAGAACCGAACCCAATGCCTCACACTGGCTAGGCAGGTGCTCTGCCACGGAGCCACACACCCAGACTTACGCCCTGTGGTGCTGGGGTCTGAACCCAGGGCCTCGTGCCCGCGAGGCGAGCCCTCTACCGACTGAGCCACATCCCAGCACCCCCCCCCTATTTTTTTAGTCTCTGTTTCTCATTCCCTGTTTCCTTCCCTTTCCGTCTCTGTCCATCGGTCTCACCGAAGATGCAGTGCGGGCCCCTCCCTCATCCCGCGGACAGCTCCCTGAGGCCCTGGGTGGCGGCGCTCATCTATCTCCCCTACGGCTTTCTCGGGCCTGCGCCGGGTCGCCCAAAGCCCTCCACCACGAGGGACAGGACCTGTGCGCGAGCACCCAGTCCCTCGCCCTGCCTGGGACCTGCCTGGGACCCGCCTGCGTGCGCGCGCCCCAGCGTCCTGGCAGGTGGACCCCTGGCGCAGGGCCGGCCCCTTCCCGGCCGCCTCCTCCCGGGCCTGTCCCCGCAGCTCCCCCGCTTGATTTACAGGCGTCCCCGGAGCCCAGGGCTTGGCTGCAGACCGCTATGGGAGCAGCCGCGGCGGGCGCCCCTCTGCGGGCGGCGTCTCCGTCTGTCTCTGGGAAGCGTCCCGCGGTCCCTGCCTTCTCTCTCTCCATTTCCACCTTCCCTCCAGTCCTGCCGGCAGGTCTGCGACTGTTTCTCTCCCTGGGAGACCCCGGGAGAGTCTGGGGCGCACCTGGGAACCGGCTTTCTGCGGCCGCGGGTCCCGGAGCCTGGGGCGGGGACCGACGGCGGGTTGCGCCGGCTCCTCCGGCCGCAGGGGGCGCTGCGGGGCGGTGCCGAGGCCCAGCGTGCACCGCGCGGCCGGGCCCGCGGGGCGGGGAGAACCGGCGGAGGGCGAGGACTGTCAGCGCCGGGGGCCGTCGCCCTGGCTGGGCGAGATGGCGAGAGCTACGGGCGAGCCGGCTCCGGTAAGGGGCTGCGGCGCGCGGGCGCGGGTTTCGGGCTCCGGGCTCATGTGAGTGGCGCCCGCCGATGGCGAGGACGGCGAGCGGCCGGCCTGGGTGCCGGACCTCAAAACCGCAGAGCGCGGGCTGCGGGGAGCGGGCTGAGGGTCTGGGCCGACCTGGGTGCTGCCTCGGCCGCCCTTCACGTCGGGGCACCGAATGCAGACCTGGTGTTTCCAAGGATGCCAGCTCCTGAATGGTTCAGACGACGTTTGGCGGCCGAGGATGTCAAACTGTGACTGCGTTTGTGTTGACTCCAGGAGCTCCGAGAACTGGGGAGCTCTTCAGCATTCTGTTGAAGTCAGGGTTGGGGGCGGGAGCTAATTTTTTGTTATCTTTTTCTAACTTTTCTATTGAGTATTCTTGCTAATAGTTAAATGAACTGAGATCATCGTAAAACAATTTTTTTCTAGGGTTTATAGAGAGAATTTTAAATAAGTGTCAGATATGTCATTTTCATAGTTGAAAAACTAAGTATAATACAGATTTATTTATAAAATCGCTGCAGTTTTATCAAATGACAGTAACATTTGCAAATGTAGATAAAGTTCAATTTGATAAACAACAGTACACATACATTCTACCACCCCCAGTGGATGCCTGGTTATATCAAACTCAGTGTTCAATGACTTTGCTATCTTAACTAAGCACTTATCACACTGTGACTGTAACTTTTGCAGTTTAAGCTGTGACAACAAAACTAGCTTAAATTTCTTTTTCCCTTACAAATTCAGGGATTCAAAAATGGTTCTTTCTATGAATTTTAGCAGTCTCAGCACAGGATTTGTTTTGTTTTTATGTGGGGACTTTTACTTTTTTTTTTTTTTGGTACCACGAATTGAACCCAGGGGGCGCTTAACCACTGAGCCACATCTCCAGTCCTTTTTTATTATTTATTTATTTATTAAATATATTGTAGATGGGCACAATACCTTTATTTATTTATTTTTATGTGGTCCTGAGGATCCAACCCAGGGCCTCACATGTGCTAGGCAAGCGCTCTACCACTGAGCCACAGCCCCAGCCCCTTTTATTTTTTATTTAGACTAGATAGGGTCTCGCTAAGTTTCTGAGGCTAGTTTTGAAATTGTTATCCTCCTGCCTCAGCCTCTTGAGCTGCTAGAATCACAGGAGTACATCCCGGCAACCAGCTTTTTTTTTTTTTTCTTTACATGAAGCCCATTACAGCTTTTCTTGGACATATCTGAATTGCCTGTCAATACTCTTAGCACTTTGGAGCCAATATTAAGTAAAGTTAGAGTTACTTGAACACAAAAACTTTGATACTGGGACAGTCCGTTGATAACAGAAATGGGACTAACCAGCACATAGCATGGATTTGCTGGACAAAAGGGTGATGGTGTCCTGGGTGGAGATTTCAGCAGGCTGTTCAGAATAATAGTTTACAATTTAAGACTTATTAATTGTTTATTTCTGGAATTTTCCATTTAATATTTTCAAACTGGAAAGCAAATCCTCATATAAGGGAAAACAGCTATAAAGTTAAAAAATATGATTTATATGATTCTGAAAAAAGGAGCAAATATGGGAGAATTTCCCTTTCAGATGACACTACTAATCTGTAGAATTAATACAGTGTTGTTATTGTTGTTGTTTTAAAGAGAGAGAGAGAGAGAGAGAGAGAGATTTTTTTAATATTTATTTTTTAGTTTTCGGTGGACACAACGTTTTATTTTATTTTTATGTGGTGTTGAGGATCGAACCCAGAGCCCTGCACATGCCAGACGAGCGCATACAGCTTGAGCCACCTCCTCAGCCCAATACAGTGTTGTTTTGTGCAGATTTGACAGCAGTAGAAACAGAACAGTGAACCCAGAAGCTGATTACACGCTAAGTGGATAGTGTTCCCCCACCCAAATTAACGTCGTTCTTGGAACCTCAGACTGTGACCTTCTTTGTAAATACTAGTGGTTGTAGATGTAATTGACTAATATGAAGTCCTGCTAGAGTAGAGTAGGCCCTTAGTCCAATACGAACAGCGACCATATAAAAAGAGACAAGCACAGCCATGTGGCCTTGCAGGCAGAGTGGGCTATGAACCTGCAAACCAGGAACACCAAGGGTGAAGAGCTACCAGGGGATGCTGAAAGGAAGGCAGGAACTAATTCTCCCTTAGAGGCTTGGAGAGGGCATGGCATTGCTGACACCCTGATTTCAGACCTCTAGCCTCCAGAAATGTAAGAGAATAAATTTTTGTTGTTTTAAGCCACACAGTTTGTGGTACTTTGTTTCAATAGGAACAAATACACAGACCTTCAAAAGTAGTAGTGTGACAATTGACTTTTTCATTTGGGGAAAAAAAATATTGTTAGCTTACTGCCTCATACCTCACAAAACTTAAATTCTAGGTACATTAAAAATCCAGAGCTCACTTGAATCTAATGTATGAAATATGATATGTCAAGAGCTTTGTAATGTTTTGAACAACCAATTAAAAAAAAAAAAATCCAGAGCTGGGGGCTGGGGCTGTGGCTCAGCTGTAGAGCGCTCCCCTAGCACATGCGAAGCTCTGGGTTCAATCCTCAGCACCACATAAAAATAAATAAATAAAATAAAGGTATTGTTTCCAACTACAACTAAAAAATAAATATTAAAAAAAGAAAAATCCAGGGGCTGGGGTTGTGGCTCATCAGTAGAGCACTCACCTAGCTTGTGCAAGGCCCTGGGTTCGATCCTCAGCACTACATAAAAATAAATAAATAAAATAAAGGTATTGTGTACAACTAAAAAATAAATATTAAAAAAAAATCCAGAGCTGGGTGAGGTAGCCATGGTCCTAGCACTTGGGAGTCTGAGGAGGATCACTTCAGCCCAGGGGTCCAAGACCACCTCTGGCAACATAGTGAGACCCCATCTCAAAAAAAATCTAGACAAAAAGCAAAACTTGAGCTTTTGGGAAGTAAATGTGGTGTGTATCTTTATGAATTCAGTGTAGAAAAAAATTTCTTGAACAAGACACAAAGAGACCTAGGGAAAAAATTGCATATATGCATTAAAGTTGAAAATTTTATACAACATAAAAGAGCATAAACAAGTTAAGAGATGAACCAAAGACTAGTGGAAATTATTTGTAACCTAAAATTATTTGTAATTAATTCAGTTAATACATAAATTGTATAAAGAATACTAGAGGGGCTGGGGTTGTAGCTCAGCAGTAGAGGGCTTGCCTTTACTAGAAATGAAACTATAAATGAGCAATTCTTATATTCAATAAAAATGTGAGCAAAGAATATGACCAGGCAATTCACAGAACTGAATAGAAATGATCAGTAGGTAAAAGAATGGTTTAAAAACTGTGACATATTCCGATACTACACAAAATTAAAATAAATCAACTACATATATACATACATATACACAAATCTCAAAATGTTGAATGGAAATGCAAGTTGCATTATAAAGCATTTATGTATAAAATATACAAAGAAATACTATATATTATTTGTGGATATATATTATATTAACTTTGAAATATGAACTGAAAACTTCCACATTCATAATAATGTTTGTCTCCTCAAAGGGAGAACTGGAGTGAGCATAAGAACAATATGGAAGAATAATATTGGCTAGATCATATTGTTATATTGTGTGTATGTACAAATATGTAAAGCCACTCCATCATCATTATGTACAACTATAATGCACCAATATAAAATATGTGGGTAAAAAAGAACAATAATGAAGATAGAAATCAAGAGAACTTGAATGTCATCTGTCATGTTCTGTTTATTTCATTAAAAGAAAAGATGAAGAAAAATGGTTAATTTGTCATGTCATTGGTGACTACTAACATAATGGTTATAAACTGAAAATTTAAAAAGTAACAAGCAATGAAGGATTTTGAGACTTTTTAGAAAACATTTTTAAAGTAAGGAATTTAATCAGATGAGAATAAGTGTATTTAACAAAAATAAAAACATACTTTCAGTTATGCTGTGTAATGCATTTCTAAAAATTCTAGTGCTATGTGAAATTGTGTAGTAAAATCACAGCTGGCTGTCTCTCCCTCCGGAGGTGGCCTTCGTTCTCCCTTGAATGTGTGTTCTTTGTTTACCCTCAAAGGCATCTCTCTCTCTTGAGATTGCCCCCATTCTCCCTTAAATATATATCTATTCTCCTAGATAAACCTTTGTCTATGCAAAAGAAAAAAAATCAGAACTTGCAGGAGGTATGTCAAGCATGTGACACTGAAAAAATGTCATCAGTGCCATGTTAAGAAAGAAAGATTGAAACCTAATAAAATGGCAGCTTTGTGCATGTTAAATGATTAAGAAAGAAATTTAATTACCTTAAAAACTACTGGAAAGTTGCTTGTGGAAGTAAGTTTAACAAGGGTAGCATTACCTTGAAGTAGTAAAAGGAAGAATATCTGAAATGATGTGGACGTTTTTGATACCTGGTATAGATGGGCTCATAGCACAAGGCAGTCTGAGGTAGCTGGTAGATGTGCAAAGGATGTTTGTGGGAATTTGCTTGTTTGCACAGCCCTGTACTCTATTCACATGTGCAAGTTTCCTCACCCTTGCCACTGTTGACATTTTGTACTGGATGATTTTTTATGTGAAGACTGTCTTGTGCATTGTGGGGTGTTTGGGAGCATCCGTGGCCCATACCCTGTAAGTGCCAGTAGCACCCCTCCTTATGACAATCCAAAATGTCTGCAAACTTTGCCCAGTAGTTCCTGGGGGACAAATTTGTCCTGATTGAGAACCTCTGACCTTGTATTTCTCACAGAGAAAATTGGACATAAGCAAATTCTCTAACAGTCATGATGGAACAAATTCATGTTTCAAAATAGTGTTGTAGCAGAAATTTTTCTCATTAATCTAAAATAATGAATCTTATTTAAATGTAAAGAAACATTAGTTTCAGAAACTATTATATTGAATATAATAAGATGAACATAAATTAAAAATGGAAACAAGTATACCTTAATATCCATAGGAAATAAACCCATGACAATAACAATTGAGGTTAAACTGGGTGTAAAGGAAATGGTTCAATAAAATGTGGGATGTATAGTTACATAATGAGACCATTTTAAACCAACAAAATTTGTAGTTCTAATAATAACCATCGGATTTTCAAGTCAACTATAATAAACGTAACTATTAATTTTAAACTGGGGCTGTAGTTCAGTAGTAGAGTGCTTACCTAGCTTGTGCAAGGCCCTGAGTTCGATCCCTAGAACCACCAAAAAAAGTTTTAAAACTTAAGATGTTAAGCAAAGCTATAGCTCAGCAGTACAGCGCTTGCCTAGTATCCATGAGGCCCTGAGTTTGATCCTCAGTACCACGAATAAATAAATAAATAAATAAATAGAACTAAAGATGTATATATTTTTTAACTTGGTAATTCTCATTTTTAGACTTTATCCTACAAAGCTGAAAGCACTAATAGGAGAGGAAGTACATGAGGGCATTGTTTTTAAGAGGATGGAAACTGTGGGGGTTTATCCCATCATTGGGAGATGCATACTCATAGAATACAATGCAGTTTCTTCAAACTGAGTTTGCCTCTTCCTATTGACCTAGGAAGATGGCCATGACATACTAAGTGAATGAAGCTGAACTGTGTTTGTTCCCATTCCATGCCATATGTTTCCATATCTAGCTTGAATAGGCATGAAGAAGCTTGTGCAGGGGGCTGTGGTGGTAAACCGCAGAGCCACTTGCCTGGGTAGGGGAAGGAGTAGTCCCCAAGGGAGAGGCTGCTGGCCGACAAAACAGTTGTCTACTGCACAAGTCTTTTAATTTAATGATGAGAAGGAGCTGCAGTCATCTTGAAGCACTCAACTGTGTCTTGTGTGTTATTTCAGTTTCCTCTGACCTTTGAGGATGTCGCCATTTATTTTTCGGCGCAGGAATGGTGGAATCTAGAGGCATGGCAGAAGGAGCTCTACAAGCATGTCATGATCACCAATTATGAGACTCTCCTCTCACTAGGTAAGGAGCATTCAGCTTTGGGGGCAAGTTTTGGAACCGGGTCCTAAAAGAGGTCTCTCTTGGTGTTCCTCTTTGTCAGGAAGGGAAAGTCCTCAGAAAGGCTTTTTACCCCATAGTGTTTTGTTACTTCTGTAAGCATTACCATTCTTCACTAAGGGGTAGACATTGCTGTGTAAGAATATTTGAGACAACACATATAGGTAGCCAGAGGTAATTAAATACATGTCAACACTTTTCCCATTATGATTTAGTTTTGGGTTGCCATGGTGTTCTACCTAGGAACATACTGGCTCATGCCCATAAATACCTGGATATCCTTATCCTAGGAATGGCCTCCTCATAGCTTTCCCATAGAGTTAAACCCTTCGGGAAGCTGATGGTCTTCTTCCCTGCAGTGAGATTTTTGGTAGGATGCACATTGAGGTGTTTAAGATTCTGTGCAGTTTCAGTAATGAATATTCTTTTCTTTATTAAATACTTATTTTTTAGTTGCAGTTGAACACAATACCTTTATTTATTTATTTTTATTCTAATTTGTTATATATGACTGCAGAATGCATTACAATTCATATTATACGTGTAGATTTTTCATATCTCTGATTGTACACAAAATAGAGTCACATTCGTGGCTTCATACATGTACTTAGGGTAATGATGTCCATCTCATTCCAGCCTCTTTCCTACCCCCATGTCCCCTCCCTTCCCCTCCTTCCCTTTTGCTCTATCTAGAGTTTGTCTAATCCTCTCATTCTCCTCCCCCAATCCCATATGAATCAGCCTCCTTATATCAGATAAAACATTCGGCATTTGGTTTTTTGGGATTGGCTAACTTCACTTAACATTATATTCTCCACCTCCATCCATTTACCTGCAAATGCCATGATTTTATTCTTTTTAAAAATATTTTTAGTTGTATATGGACACAAAACTTTTATTTTGTTTATTTAGTTTTATGTGGTGCTGGAGATTGATCCCAGGGCCTAACACATGCTAGGCAAGTGCTCTACCACTGAGTCACAACCCTAGCCCCTATTTTATTCTCTTTTAATGCTGTGTAGTATTCCATTGTGTATATATACCACATTTTCTTTATCCATTCATCAACTGATGGGCATTTAGGATGGTTCCACAGTTTAGCTATTGTGAATTGTGCTGCTATAAACAATGACATGGCTGTGTCCCTGTAGTATGCTGTTTTTAAGTCCTTTGGGTATAGACGAAGGAGTGGGATTGCTGGGTCAAATGGTGGTTCCATTCTGAGTTTTCCAAGGAATCTTCATACTGCTTTCCATATTGGTTACACCGATTTGCAGTCCCACCAGCAATGTATGAGTGCCTTTCCCCCCACTTTCTCACCAACACTTATTGTTGTTTGTATTCTTAATAGCTGCCATTCTGACTGGAGTAGGATGAAATCTTAGAGTAGTTTTGATTTGCATTTCTCTGATTGCTAGAGATGATGAACATTTTTTCATATATTTGTTGATTGACATTTGTTGATTGGCAGGATGCACATTGAGGTGTTTAAGATTCTGTGCAGTTTCAGTAATGAATATTCTTTTTTTATTATTAAATAATTAATTTTTAGCTGCAGGTGGACACAATACCTTTACTTATTTATTTTTATGTGGTACTGAGGATAGAACCCAGGGCCTCGAATGCACTAGGCAGGTGCTCCACCGCTGACCCACAACTCCAGCCCCAATAATGAATATTCTTTTTGGTCTCTTTCCTTATTTGGTCTTTATATTTCCTCTTTACTTTTTGGGGGGGATGGTGGTGGGAATTAAACCCAAGGCCTTGCACATGCTAGGCAAGTGTGCTACCAGAGCTACAACCTAAGCCTCCTTGTATTTCTTCTTAATTTATCAAGTAAGAGTTTTTAAAAATCAGTCTATTATCAGGGCTGGGGTTGTAGCTCAGTAGTAGAGCACATGCTGAGCACATGTAAGGCACAGGGTTTGATTCTCAGCATCACATATAAATTAATAATTAAAATAAAGGTTCATCAGCATCTAAAAAAAAAAAAAATCAGTCTGTACAGAGAAGCATCAAATGAAGGGTGAGACTCCTTTCCCCACACTCAGTTAACTCTCCTAAGGCAATCACTTTTACCTGTTTGTTTTAGTTCATGAAGCTGTTTCTTCCAATCTAAATGTCACAATAATACCTATTGTCTTGATTTATTGAATTTACCTAAAATTTATCATTTACTATGAAAAGTGACACATTAGGTCACATATGTTATCCTTCTTATACCTCTCTTTTTACCTTCTCCTCCCCCATTTTTGGTAGTCTTTTTTTCCTCTTTTGGTTAATTTTAAAATTTAAAGTAGTATATTTAAACTTCTAGATCTTGTACCATCAGCTCTGTATCTCCATACCACCCGTGTATGAAGATCCTCAGCTTTCCTGCACCCCACTACTGCCAGCTCATGACAGCACACTGCCCCCTCCATACACAAGCTTTCTAAAACTTATTCTGTCCTGTTGCCATAGTTAAGTTATCCAGGCTCCATCTGTGGATTGCTTCTAAAACATGTAATCCAAGATATTTCATTTTCATTGTTACTAAAGAATCAGTTAAAGTAATCGAATTTGCAGAGAAATGTAATTTTATGTCAGGAACCCTGTGCCACCCCCAAAATGTTGTGAGCATCAAGATCAAATGGATTAGGGCTGGGGTTGTGGCTCAGAGGTACAGCGCTAGTCTAGCATGTGTGAGGCACTGGGTTCAATCCTCAGCACCACATAAAAATAAGTAAAATAAAGGCATTGTGTCCAACTACAACTAAAAAAAATATTTTTTTAAAAAAAAAGATCAAATGGATTATCTGTTTCATATTCATCAGTTGTTCACAATCATACTGAAGGGGCTGGGGACTTAGCTCAATAGCAGAGTGTTTAACTAGCACATGTAAAACCCTGGGTTCAGTCCTCAGCCCTAAGAAAGAGAAAAGAAAACTAAGAGGGAAAAAAAAGATAACAAAATCATGCTGAATTTTAATTTTCTTCACTGTTAAGTCATAACGTTTTTAGACTTGGATCTTTAGTTAATTTCTTCTTCTTCTTTTTTTTTTTTTTTTTAAAGAGAGAGTGAGAGAGGAGAGAGAGAGAATTTTCAATATTTATTTTTTAGTTCTCGGCGGACACAACATCTTTGTTGGTATGTGGTGCTGAGGATCGAACCCGGGCCGCACGCATACCAGGCGAGCGCGCTACCGCTTGAGCCACATCCCCAGCCCAGTTAATTTCTTCTTTACTCTGCTTGCATCCATATCTCTGATTGTCCAACCTCTTAACCATACAGTTCATTGCATGAACCTTTCTGCCTTCTGTCAGTTCTCCTCAAAATGCAATATTGGATGCAAAATTGCATCCAAAGCAATTCCAACCTAGATCCCAATAGGGTTTTTTTTGGTCCTGTAAACTTATCCTAAAGAACACAGTGGAACAAAGGACAAAGAACAAGCAAGATAATTTTTTTGGAACAAGATGGAAGGTGATTTTTCTATCAGTGAGATTTACCTGTGGTACTGTGGTGGAGGAAAACATCGGATAGTGCCCATGTTCTCAAGATTTGAAGCAAACGAGGCTGTAAATTAGCACAGCCACTTTATAGAGCAATCTGGTGACATAAGGTAAAGTCAAAGATGTGCTCTGATAATGCAGTTCACACAGAGGAATGTAAATGCCTGTGATGTTCTCTTGGAGACTGCTTGTGAGCAGGAGAGACATGACAGGTGGAGATGCATTCAGATACTCAGGGGCTATCAAGGGAGTGTTGAAAATATTTAAGGGAAAAGAAAGCAAGTTACAGAATGATATGGTAGTTTGTAGAATGTTTATAATCAGCAATTATTATATTTTATTTATGTACCTGTACATATTTAAAAAATAAAAACATCATAGTTCAGTGGTGGGATGCCTACTTACATACAAGGCTCTGGGTCCAACCACACAATACCTTTCTTTATTTATCTTTATGTGGTGCTGAGGATGGAACCCAGTGTCTCACATGTGCTATGCAAGTGCTCTACCACTGAGCCACAACCCCAGCTTAAAACACTTTCTGATGAAATTTTTGCCTCAGCCAACTTGCTTTAAAATTGAGCCCCTAGCCGTGTGCAGTACCCACACCTGTAATCCCAGCAACTGGGGAAGCAAATGCAGGAGGATGGTAGCCTCAGCAACTTAGTGAGATCCTATCTCAAAAAATAAAAAGGGCCCAAAGCAGTGGCACACGCCTATAATCCCAGCAGCTTGGGAAGTCGAGAGAGGAAGATCAAAAATCCAAAGCCAGCCTCAGCAACATCGAGGCACTAAGCAACTCAGTGAGACCCTGTCTCTAAATAAAATACAAAATAGGGTTGGAGATGTGCTCAGTGGTCAAGTGCCCTGAGTTCAATCCCTGGTACCCCCACAAAATAAATAAATTAATAAATTAAATAAAAGGGCTAGGCTTACTGGTTGGTAGAGTACCCAGCACCCAGTGTATAAATATTTATTAAAATTGAACCCCTGAGATTGGCTATTACAAATAAGGTAGGACTGGGGTTGTGGCTCAGTGACAGAGTGCTTGCTTCATACATGTGAGGCACTGGGTTCGAACCTTAGCACCACATAAAAATAAATAAACAAAATAAAGATTTTGTCCATCTATAACTAAAAAATAAAAACTATATATTAAAAAAAGAATATTGTAGGGAAGTGATATTGGCCAGATTATATTATTAAATTGTGTGCATGTACAAAGATATAACAACAAATTTCATCATTATGTACAACTATAACATACCAATAAACATGGAAAGAAAAAATTTTTAAAAAGAATATTGAAGCATTTGCCATTTGTTTTTTTAAATATTTATTCACAATACCTTTATTTCACTCATTTATTTTTTTAATATTTATTTTTTAGTTTTTAGGTGGACACACAATATCTTTATTTTATTTTTATGTGGTGCTGAGAATCGAACCCAGTCTAGTGCCTCTCGCATGCTAGGCGAGTGCACTACCACTGGAGCCACATCCCCAGCCCCTCATTTATTTTTTAAGTGGTGCTGAGGATCAAACCCAGGGTCCTGCGCGTGTGAGAGGAGCGCTCTACTGCTGAGCCACAACCCCAGCCCCTGCCATTTTTTTTTTTAACCAAATACAGCATTGTTACATACATGGCGACCATGACAAAATTAAAACAACATAACTGGTCTAATAGGTCTGGAAAGACTAGGACACACATTAGGTGGGTGGGTAGTTTTACTTCTTTTCATGTAACCCTGTACTCTATATCTGTTGACATCTCATACATTGTCCCAGAGGTGAATTTTGAGAAATCTAGAAACAATGTGTTTTAAATATAGTGAGTGCTTAAGGAAACCAAACTGCCTTGTCTGACTTCTCTGTGCAGATGATAGACTTTCCAAGCCAGAATTAATATCCTGGATTGAACAAGAAAAGGAGCCCTTTAAGAGCTGGGGAGAATCACAGAAACCCAGAAACATGATTCACTCTGCTGATATGTATTTTGACCCACATATTGAGGGAGAGTTGTTTGGGGGTGAGTATTAAGAAATCAGCATGCTGACCTTAAGATATCATATTCAGATTTCTTAGTTTTGCTTCTCTAATCTTGCCTTCCTGTTTGGTTGAGCTTGATATCTCATATGTTCTATAGAAAGGCAGTAAAACATAGTGGTTAATGGTGTGGGTTTTGGAGCCTGAGTGTGCTTCTTGCCTTTACTGGGTAACCTTGAGTAGGTTATTGAGTAATTCAATATTTCAGTTCCTGATCTACAATATTTCAATTCATGATCTACCTTCATTGCTGCAACACGTGACTAAATCATTCAGGGTCACCCCAGGTAAATTTGGGTTATCACAAAATAATTACACAGACACAGAAAATACCTGTTTCTTACGGTCTGTTGACAGCTCTTAGGGGTCCGTTTGAAAGAGAGCACCACCTGAATTCTTTATTTATATAGGGGGCACACAAGGGGAGGTTCAATGGAACATTCCATCCAAAAAAGATAAGGAAGGGGTAGTATTACAACAGAACAAGAATACAGCCCACTTCTTTGGGTAACACCCACTCCCAAAGTTTTGCTCTTCTGCTGAGCAGAGCCCTAGTGTTAGGAGTCTGTTAGGAACTCGCTGTCATCATCACCTTGTGGCTCCAGGCAGGTTTGTACATAAAATGGGTTAAGTCTGGTGTTCCCAAAGTGGTTAGCATGGTCAGCAGAGGCCATGACGTGCTGGGCACCATGCTTATCAAGCCTCATGCATGCTCCCTGATCACATTCATAATGCTCTTATGTACGTATTATCATTCCTCTGTTTTTACAGGATAAGGAGCAAAGCCATGAGAGTGTAGTTTCAGCAGACTGTCACCAAACTCATTTTGGTCATGAAATAGAACCACATGACATGGCTGAGGAGTTTAGTGAAAGCTGGGTTCTCAGACCACCCAGGTCACTATTATGGATCACTTTACAGTCTTAGTCATGCTGTGGATGAGAAAACTGACTGAATTTTTGTTTTCAATTTCAGGAAGCCAGGAAACTGTAAAATCAGGAGAAACTAAATGTCATTTCCAGTTCAGTCCTCTTCAGAACCAGTATTCCCATGGACGGAGTTTAGGGGAAAGGGAAGATGTTTCCTTCCTGCCTGACCACAGCATTACCCTCATGAATCCAAAGACACACAACACACAGGCTCTAGCTACAGTGGTCCACAGCTCCAGCAAGTCTGCATATAGAGAAGAAATCCCAAGTCACAGAGCTGTGGGTCACCCTGGCTTGAAGGAAGGCCCCTCCTGGCAAAGCACCCAGCACTCTTGCCCTGTCTGTGGAGAAGGGTTTTGGAAAAAGAACCACTTGGTGAAGCACCAGAGGAGCCACTCCAAGGATGCATCATGTAGGGCCTGGAAGAAGTTCAACCAACAAGCTGATGCGCAGGAGCAGTGGGATATCTCCAGGACACAGAGGCACTTCCGATGTCCTGAGTGTGGGAAGAGCTTCCATCTGAAGCAGTACTTGCTGAGACATATGGCTGTCCATACAAAGAAGAGCCCATTCCAGTGCGCTGAATGCAAAATGTGCTTCTGCCAGGAACAGACCCTTCTCAGCCACCATCTCGGGCACAAGGGGGAGAAGCCTTCCCAGTACCACAGATGCAACAAGAGCGGCTTCTCCATGGACAGTGCACAGGCTCCCCAGTGCCAGCACAGAGGGGAGAGGCCAGCCTCCTGGAGAAGTGGCATTGGTGGGCACTCAGGGCAAGAGCCAGGACTCGGCCTGGACTGTGAGGAGCACTGCCCGTGGGGGGACGCAGAGGCTCTGCAGTGGGGCCACAGCCACAGTGGGGAGAGGCCCTTCCCCTGCCTGGAATGTGGCAGGCGCTTCCTCTCAAGGTCCAAGCTGGCCAGCCACTTCAGAGTGCACGCGGGAGAAAAGCCCTTCCAGTGTTCGGAGTGCAACAAGCGCTTCCGTCTGAGCGGACTGCTAAGGGTCCACCAGCGTGTGCACAGTAGGGAGGGACCATTCTCCTGCAAGAAGTGTGGCAAGGGCTTCACCAAGCGGTGCAAGCTCACTGAGCACGCCCGAGTCCACAGCGGCGAGAAGCCTTTCTGGTGTGCAGAGTGCAGCAGGGCCTTCCACCAGAGGGGCCAGCTGCTGAGGCACCAGCGGCTGCACACAGATGAGAAGCCCTTCCAGTGCCCGGAGTGCGAGCTGAGCTTCCGCCTGAAGAGCACGCTGAGAGCCCACCAGCTGCGGCACGGCGGGGAGCGGCCCTTCGCCTGCAGTGAGTGTGGCCGCGGCTTCACGCACCAGTGCAAGCTCCGCGAGCACCTGAGAGTGCACAGCGGGGAGAGGCCCTTCCAGTGCCCCGAGTGCAGCAAGAGCTTCCGCCTGAAGGGCATCCTGAAGGCGCACCAGCGCACCCACAGCAAGGAGAGGCCCTTCTCGTGCGCCGAGTGCGGCAAGGGCTTCACCAGGCAGACCAAACTCACCGAGCACTTCCGTGTGCACAGCGGCGAGCGGCCCTTCCAGTGCCCAGAGTGCGACAGGAGCTTCCGCCTGAAGGGGCAGCTGCTTAGCCACCAGCGCCTGCACACGGGAGAGAGACCCTTCCAGTGCCCTGAGTGCGACAAGTGCTATCGCGTGAAGGCTGACCTGAAGGCGCACCGGCTGCTGCACAGCGGGGAGATGCCCTTCTCTTGTGAGTGTGGCAAGGGCTTCGCCAAGCAGTCGAAGCTCGTGGAACACATCAGGACACACACCGGGGAGAAGCCTTTCCAGTGTCCCAAATGTGACAAGAGTTTCCGCTTGAAGGCACAGCTGCTCAGCCACCAAGGCCTGCACACAGGGGAGAGACCCTTCCACTGCCCTGAGTGTGATAAGAACTTCCGGGAAAGGGGACACATGCTCCGGCATCAGCGCATCCACAGGCCGGAGAGGCCCTTTGCCTGTGGCGACTGTGGGAAGGGCTTCATTTATAGGTCCAAGCTGGCGGAGCACATCAGGGTGCACACAAAATCCTGCCGCGCTCCGAGTGAGCCCGACATTAAGAAAAGGCTTAGCCAACTGTTTGCCATGATAGAGGCTGACTGGAGTTGAGGCAGGGGGGCCCGGGAGCAGTAAGCAGAGCTGATGTTGCCCCGATCCTCAGCAATGCAGTAAGCACACCAATAGACAAATTTTAGGAACAGGGGTCCTAGTTTGAGCAAGAATGTAATAAAAATTAGGAATATAGGAGACCATAAAAGATTTTCTCTT
Source organism: Spermophilus citellus (assembly GCF_964194105.1). NCBI lineage: Eukaryota > Metazoa > Chordata > Mammalia > Rodentia > Sciuridae > Spermophilus > Spermophilus citellus. The sequence goes on along the minus strand of NC_138184.1, from coordinate 224,804,857 downwards.
CCAAAACATCAATACGCTGACAATGTATCAGTGGTAGTACTTGCCTAACACATGTGAGGCCCTGGGTCCAATCCCTGGGACCTCAAGCCAAGAAAAAAAGGAAACTATCAATTATATTTTCTATCCATTGATAAAAAGAGGTATTTCTGGGCTGGGGATGTGGCTCAAGCGGTAGCGCGCTCGCCTCGCATGCGTGCGGCCCGGGTTCGATCCTCAGCACCTCATACCAACAAAGATGTTGTGTCCGCCGAGAACTAAAAAATAAATAAATACAAAAAAATAAAAATAAAAAAAAAGAGGTATTTCTTCTTGCCTTCTTAGGTGGTAATTTTTGCCCAAATGCTAAGCTAGCTCCATAAAATCCCAGCTTGAATAAGATCTAAGGAAATCCCTCTAGTACATTCTCTGAAAGGATGGGGTATCTATTAAATGCCATTTCTACTTTTTTTTTTTTTTCAGAATATGATTCTGTGGGTTAAGTCCAGTGAATTCTATTGCTGGCTTGATATGCCCTTGGATTTGATTTTGGCTTATTTATTTTGAAACTGATAGCCGTAAGATGAATTCTCTGAATCTCCCCTCTGTTTATGTGAATGCTGAAGGGCTCATAGTGATTATACATAGTTCCTCCTAAGGAAATGCTGATGGTTTCAGCAAAATGTGGCTAATCTGAGAAGAAACAAAAAACTACAGGTGCTGAGAGGATGAGTCAGGAGGTAGATCCTTGGGAGTTCCAGAAGAGAGATGCTACTTGAAGCTGAGTGAGTGAGTGAACCTCTCAAGAGTGAACATGTGAGCAGTTGATTAAAGGCTAATTTATGACAAAGTAATGGAGCTAAACAGGTGAACTAGGATGCATTATAGGCAACAAGAGTTTAGGGAATTTCCAAGCAAATATTGGCAGTAATACAAATAAGTCTAGGAAACAGGTGAGGGCTACCCCGTTTGCCATGTTAGATGAAAGTTGTGTACATACTTAGGGTCAGAGTCATACTCTATACAAAGAATTCCTAATTTTCAGAGGGCTGACCTGAAATTCTGAGGGACGATAGAAAATTAGATTTATCAGTAGACTGTAGTCTAAAACAATGTTTCACAAATGATTTTTCTCTGGAACACTAGCTTGAAAGATATTTTGCAGAGAAGTATTGCATGGTCAATTATACAAAGATCCTAATTAAATTGACTGTTGCTACCTTCTAAATATGAATGAATACACAAAGATTATCAAACTTATTTATTTGTTTATTTATTTTTATGCTGGGGATTGAACCCAGCTCCTCTACCAATGAGACACATTCCCATTCCCAGTCCTTTTTTTTTTTTTTTTAGGCAGGGGGTGGGGTGGGAGGGGTAAAGTCTCACTAAGTTGCTGAGGCTGGCTTCAAACTTACAATCCTGCCTCAGTCTCCCATGTCACTATGATTATAGGCATGCACTACAATGCCCAGCAGATTATCCAACATTTGAAGAAATAAATTTTACCTGAAAAAGAAAGACTAAGATAAAAGGGTAAAAAATGTCCTAGACAAATCATTTACTTCAGGAACAAAAGCTAATTAAATTTTATTTATTTATATTTTTAATTTATTTTTTGGTGGTACTGGGGATTGAACCCAGGGCCTAGCATATACTAGGCAAACACTCTAGCACTGAGCTACACCCCAACTCCTTTTTAGATTTTATTTTGAAATGGTCTTGCTAAATTGCTGAGGCTGGCCTCCAACTTGCAATCCTTCTGCCTCAGCCTCCTGTGTTAGGCATGTGCTACCATAGTTGGTCAAAAGTTAAAAAACACATATTCAGAAAACCTGGAGAAGCTATCTTTGTCATAAAACAAAAATATAGTTTTATGGAAAAGGAAACATCTAGAAATAAAAATAAGTACTAAGAAGTTTTTAAAACTATGATTGTTGAAATCTTAAAAATCTCAGTAGAATTAGTTGGATCCCAGAAAGTAGGACAGAAGATCCAACATGTAGAAAACAAGAGAGTAAGTAGAAGGTGAATTGTGCAAACACTAGTTTTACCTTTTTTTTTTTTAACTGAGAGTTTGATCCTCTTTTCTGTTCAGTTTTTATGATTGCATCATAGATGTGCATATGTGATGAAAGGGGGAAGTGGATGAAGTAAACAAAACAGTGAAAAAACCCAGGTGTGATTACCTTTATGCAAAAAAAAAAAAATTGTGTGGGCTGGGGTTGTGGCTCAGCCTCACATGCCTCACATGCGTTAGGCACTTGGTTCAATCCTCAGCACCACATAAAAATAAATAAATAAAAGAGATACTGTGTCCATCTACAACTAAAAAAAAATATTTTTTATATTTATTTTTTAGTTTTAAGTGGAATAACATCTTTATTTTACATTTATGTGGTGCTGAGGATTGAACTCAGTGCCTCAAGCATGCTAGGTGAGCATGCTACTCGTCAGCCACAACCCCAACCCCTAAAAAAATATTTAAAAAAAATTTATATAGGGGCTGAGGTTGTGGCTCAGTAGTAGAGTGCTTGCCTCACATGTATGAAGCACTGGGTTTGATTCTCAGCACAGCATGTAAATAAATGAATAAAATAAAGGTCCATCAAATATATATAGTAATAACAAAATTTTGAAATTTTAAAGCATAACAGAAAAATGAAATTTAAAATTCACTATCCCACAGGGGTCCTGAAGACTCCCTAATAAAATAATATATACAAAATATATAGAAAAAATATAATTCTAAATCCTTTTAGAATTCTAAAATACAAGGAGGAATTTTTATCATACTCTAATGTTACAGAGAGCAACAAAATCACAATAAATGTCTAACCCACAGTCTCAAACCTGGTTAGTGACCATGCTGATGCTCTCTGCAGATCTGATTTCAGAGAAGGGATTCCTTTCGCTGCATGTAATTTGGAAATCCAGGAAATGCACAGGGCTAAGAAACGGCAGGTGCTTAGACACCAAAGACCAACACAGTTACCTAAGCTAGTTTGTTGCAGAAGTGGAGGGTGGGGCAAGGGGGGTTCAAATATGAAAGAAAAGCACAAGGCAGGGAAAACCAAGTGTTCAGTTTAAAGATCACATAGGCCCAGCATCATCTTGAAGAGACAAAACACTAATGATAAGGGATTCTTTGTTTAAATAGGGACGAAAAGCAATCCAAGAACTAATGGGAACCATTTATGATTTGGGGACAAAGGGATTATTTAGGGCTGAAATGGAAACTTCTTGTAGATGGGATGCAACTCATTGTCTCATTCTACCAAGACAGTTTTTTAGGGAGGTTACTGTCACCCTAAATTAGGCAGATTGGAATTATTAAAACATAAAAATGCAAAAACTCTTAGGTGTAATTGACAAAAGGCAGTTTGTATATGTTTTAAAATGAAATGGGAACAAACCACTGCAATGGAAGCTGTAGACATTCTTAACTGTGAGCTCACTCTATAAGAATAGCTCCAGGGGAAACCATTGCTTGGTGAGAATCTGCCAGTAGAGTGTGCAGAAAGGGCAGACTCACAAAATAGGTAAGCAAGAGGTTGCTGAGGGCAAGGCAACAATTTCTGATTGAAAAGTGCATTTTTGGTGTATTGAAAGGATAGAAGGGTAGTTTCTCACCATGACAATTTGGATGTCTCTCAGATCTCAAATTCAACATTTCTAAAACCAAATTCTCATTTTTTCCTCCCTTGTCCTGTTTCTTCTATCATCAGTGAAAGGAAACTCTACCTTCTAGCTTCTCAGGTCAAAAATCTTGGTATTGTCTTTGACTTCTCTTTTGAGAAATTTTGAAAATTTGCATAGTTTTTCTCAAAATTCTTACCCGTTCTATCAAATCCTGGTATATTCACCTTCAAAATATATCTAGAGTTAATCTCTTCTCACCACTTTCTCCAAGACCACCTTGTTCCAAATCAGCAACATACATATGAGGCTCAAGCAGCACTCATAGAAGTTGTGGGCTTGACCTCAAACAGTAAATCATATTTTAAGCAGCTGCTTGGGTCTGGAGTACCAAAGGATGGCCACAGTGGTCTCAGAAAATCTTACAAGGTGAGATTCATTACATTAGTCTTTGACATCCATCCATCCCATTTGAAATATCGAATGGAATGCTTCCACAAGTCTAGACAGTGAGTGGTTTGATAGCCCTTTGGAGGACAGTGAAGGTTCCTGGTTCATACTTGAGAATCCTGACAATGAGATAGCAGGGAACCAAGGCAGCAGTATGGATGCCCCTGGTGTGACCCTTCAGAATAAATCTGGGATAAAGTAGTCAGAGGAAAACAAATACATGATGTCAAGACAGAGCAGCGTTTAAGAATTAGGTAATGGTCACGGGGATCAGGACCAAGAAAGCACCCAGCAGGCCAGTCGGTAATCACTGGCTCCATGAAAGCCTGATCCACTGCGATCTGCTGTGTCCAGTGGACTATGGAGGTCCTCAAGACACCATCTTTTGAAGGATACAGAACCTTACCATCACTCCCCACACCCCCAGGTCCTCAGGGGAAAGCTGGAGGAGCCCAAATCTTTCCGGAACCTTGAAAACCACCATCGTGAATAGGTGAGTGAGGAAGGTGGATGAAGGAGTGAATTGGCTGTGTGATGACAATTTCTTTTTGAAGGAAGGACGTGCAAAGTAGCAAAAATCGAGACACAAAAAGGGGCCAACCATGACCCAATCTCCTTAGCTGCGTAACCCAAAGAGGAAGAGGTCAGAACTGTAATGATTTCCACTGTTCTGCGCCGGGAAGACCCATCGAGATTCCAACGCGGGTCTGGGCAGCGTGAGCTCTTTTCGCATCCTGCCAGTAGGCGGCGCTATGGGAGCCAAGCTCACTCTGCAGCTACGCGCGGGAGAGGCAGTGTTCCCAGGAAGCCCCGCGTGTCTCCACGGCAACGGCGCCAGGGGCGGGTCCAGGGGAGTAGGCCCCGCCCACAACGCGGTCTCCGCTTTCAGAACTTCTCGGCTGCGGTTTGAGTGACTCAGAGTTCCCAGACTCCACACCGGTCTTGGGCCCTCGATGGACCCTCGCAGGAGGGCTCAGGCAATGCAGAGTCTTCAGGTGCTACCAGGTGCCGGGGCGGGGTCATTGACATCAGCGGGGGAAGGACTGAGAATTGAGCAGAGAAATGCGAATTACAGTTTGATCTTATTAAATTAAGCCCTGGACTGATCAGCTAGGTAAGCCAAGACACTTCATGATCCCTAGTCACCTGTCCAATAGTGGATCTGTCTGTTGCAAGTGAATCTTGTGGTCTAATTGTATTAGCGATGTTACTGGAAGCTGCCGGTTTTATTTTTAATTTTTTAATGTATATATATTTTAGGTGTAGACGGACTCAGTACCTTTATTTTATTTATTTGTTTTTACGCGGTGTTGAGGACCGAGCCCAGGGTCTCTCGCGCCAGAGGCGAGCGCTGTTCCGCCGAGCCACAATTCTAGCCCAAGGCTGCCGTTTTTTAAGGGAAAAAAAAGTTCTTGTGGAAAACTAGATATTTTACAATGGCCAAGGTCACCGTCACTGGTTCACTTTGGGGTTCACGTTAGAGTTATTCTTTAATCTGGTTAACAATCAGTCATGAATAACTGGATACTTCTTTTAAGTTCCAGGGAAGCAAGACAACAGTAAGCCCAAATGAGGAGGGCTGCCATTTGGGTGGTTATCAAAGACAGGGCTGCTCTAGAAAGTTCATAGAAAAAGGATATGCGGTATTTTCAACGACTACCCAAAGAGCTGATGTGAAGGACCTGCACTGCCAAGAGCCTCAAACTCCTTTCTAAAGCACACAGCCTCAGGGCTCTGCCCATCTCCTGGCTCTTCAGTGTGGGGACCCTACTCCTGCTCTGTGAAGCAAGTTCCTGGGTGAAGAGCCAACCAATGGAACAGCAGGAAAGCCACTCTGTGAGTATCCAGAGGGCTATCAGAAGCCCAGGGAGCCCTCAGATCTCCAGGGCCTTGAGCCCTGGAGGAGGGAAAGCTCTTCCCCTGTAGCTGCTGTAGGCAGGACTTTAGCTCTGGTTATCTTTGGAATCGTTGGCTCATGACTCCTGGTCAAGTGTGACAGCAGCTTCCCCAGAAAAGAAGTCTAGCTAACCCCCAGTCTGCCTATAGACAGAAGCCCTTCAGAACCCTGAATGTGACAAAAGCTGTCTGAGGAGTGCCAATGTGGACACTGGGGAGAGAGCCATTCCCCCACTGAGGGAGTCAAAACTTAGGACCCACATGCATCTGCACAGTGGGGTGGAGCTGTTCACATGCTCTGAATGCAAGAGGAACTCCATACTTATTCAGTCACCAGCATGGGCACAGAGGGAGAAGACCTTTCCCATGTCCAGAATGTGGCCACTTTGCTTCCAGGCTTCCTCCACACCTACACAGTGAAGAGAGAGTGTTCTCCTGCAGTGACTTTGAGAAAACCCCCCGAGATCTCAGCCTGTCACCCACTTCCCTCTTTACACAGGTTCCCAGAACATGATAAGAGTTTACTGCAAGCTGACATCAAAGTCCATGTATCCATATCCCCAAGAGGTCTTTTTCTTACCCACAGTCTGAGCTCCCTGAGCCCCTCAGAGCACAGTGAAGTGAGGCCTTCCAGTGCCTAAGAGTAAAGAAGGAAGCTTCCCCAGCCCGAAGGAGGACCCACTTGTCCACCAGGGTCTACACAGAGGGCAGAGACCCTTATAGTGTCCCAGTGTGGCCAGGCACACCACCCAAGCTACCATGTTGTTTTCTCCCACTGCTCTCTGTTCTTTACAGAGAGTCCTCCTGGTCACTGTTGTGGTTTTACTCTTTTTTGCTGGGTGGGGCGGGGTGGTGTACCAGGGATTAAACTCGGGGGCAGTTGGCCACTGAGCCACATTCCCAGCCGTATTTATTTAGAGACAGGGTCTCACTGAATTGCTTAGCACCTCACTTTTGCTGATGCTGGTTTTGAACTTGTGATCCTCCTGCCTCAGCCTCCCAAGCCTTTGGGATTACAGGTGTGTTTCACCGTGCCCAGCTTGATTTTACTCTTACTAGGCTTCTTGTAACTAGTTTTGACTGACCCATACCTTGGCATTTGAAGTGTATACTGGATTTTGGCAATAATGTTATGCATGGTTGTTGTCAGTAATAATCTGGAGATCAAATTAAACCTTCCCTGAAACTCAGGGAGCAGACTCTTGTGTACTGTAAGGAAAAGCCCATGATTTACTTAATACTAAAATGATGGTCCCTAAAATCTCATTGTTCCCTAAAGTTTCATACTCCTCCTCCTAATTCAGCACATTTTCCATGAGTTATTTTGCTAACAACATTCCACTGGCAATTCATACAGTGCTGACTGCAAATTCAGCTCCTGGCTACATATTTCTCCAGAGCTCCAAACCCACATTTCCACCTGCCTACTATATATTTACCTGGATGCCTCACAGGCCCAAACTGAAATCCTTCCTGCCTCACTCCTCCTGGTCTCTGCCTGCCAATAACGTATGTCTGCATTCTCTGTCTCACTGAATGGACAGCACTCTCTGCTTCCTGACTCTTCATGGTCCTGCCCCACACATCTTTGTCCATCACCAATTTTCACATTTATTTCAACTCCTTACTGTCATTTCAGTCTGTCTAGTTTTCTTCATCCCCTCTCACCACCATGTGTCATCAGGATTAACATGAGACCACCCTTTAGCTAGTCCTCCTAACTCCAGCTGCTTCTAACTCCGCACAGCCCCAAATTGATCTGTATAAAATGCAGACATGATCTAGTCACTTCCTGGCTGCCTTCAGGGTATAGCTCTTCATTACCTGGCCCCATCTTCTCCAGTTGTGTTCCTTACTTCACCTCTTCTCACGCTTTCTCAGCTGTCCTAAATAACCTGCCTTCCTCCAAATTCTCCATGTTCCAGTTTGTCACAGATTCCTAGGTGAGAAGCAGGAATTGGGAGTATTATTGTTTTTGTTCTTAGGGGGCAGGTACCAGGGATTGAACCTGGGGGAACTCGGCCACTATGCCACATCTCCAGCCTTATTTTGTATTTTATTTAGAGACAGAGTTTCACTGAATTGCTGAGCACCTCACTTTTGCTGAGGCTGGCTTTGAACTCACAATCCTCCTGCCTCAGCCTCCTGATCTGCTGGGATTACAGGAGTTTGCCACCACACTTGGCAGGATTGGGAGTTTTATAGCACAAAATGCCTATATCATAGAAGAAGGGCCACATGTCAGTGAAGAAACTAAGAGAGAGAGGGAATATGAAGCCTAAAGTAAGCAGAAGAATTGGTTAGAGCTAAAAATCAATGAAATGAACAGCAGAAAAACTAAGTGAAATCAATGAAAATAACAGCTGGTTGTTTGAGAAGATCAATATAATTTACAAAGCCACAGCCATACTAAACATTAAAAAAGAGAAAAGAAATTATATCAGCAATAAGAGAGGTAACCTAACTACAGATTCTAGTTATTTAAAGTATGAGAAAAGACTATTGTCTTATTGTTCTTGTTGTCATGACAAAATACCTTAGACTGGGTAATTTACAAAGAACTTTTTTTTTAACTTAAAGGAGGCAGAAATTTATTTATTACAATTCTGGAGGCTGGGAAGTCGAAGACCAAGATGCCTGGTGAGTATAAATAAAAAGAACAAAAAATATATATTCTTTTTTTTTTTTTTAGTTGTAGCTGGACACAATATCTTTATTTTATTTATTTATTTTTATGAAGTGCTAAGGATCGAACCCAGGGCCTCACGCGTGCTAGAAGAGCGCTCTTCCGCCGAGCCACAATCCCAGCCCCCCAAAATATATATTCTTAACAAAGTGCCAAAAAAAAAAAAAATGCCTGGTGAGGACCTTCTTGAGGCATCCTCACCTGGTAGAAACAGAAATGCAAAAAGATATGAACACTGTGTCCTTGCATGGCAGAAGAATGAACCCACTCTCTCAGTCCCTGACTATAAGGTTCCTGCTCCCTCCTGATCCATGAGGGTTCTGCTCTCATGACTTAATTGCCTCTCAATATTATCACATTGGTGATTAAGTTCCAACATAAAAATATTGGGGGACATATTCAGACCATAGCAAATATTCCTTTATGCCAATAAATTTTTTTTTAGATTTTTTTTTTAAAGAGAGAGTGAGAGAGGAGAGAGAGAGAATTTTTAATATTTATTTTTTAGTTCTCGGCAGACACAACATCTTTGTTGGTATGTGGTGCTGAGGATCGAACCCGGGCCGCACGCATGCCAGCGAGCGCGCTACTGCTTGAGCCACATCCCCAGCCCCTATGCCAATAAATTTGACAACTTACATGAAATGGGCAAATTTCCACTAACTTCCAAAGTTCACTCAAGAAGAAAAAGATACTCTGAATAGCTCTGAATCTATTAAAGAAATCAAACTTATAATTAAGATCTTTCCTACAAAGAAAATTTCACTAGAGAATTGTGCCAAACATTTAAGGAAGAAAAATGTGCAAATTCTACACAAACTCTTCCAGGAAATTGAAAATGAGAAAACACTTCCTAATTATGAGGCCAGCATTAATGTCTTTTGTGAATGTGAACATAGATGCAAAAACTCTCAATAAAATTTTTGTAAGTCAAGTCCAACAATATATAAAAATAATAATACATCATAACCAAGTGAGGTCTCAGGAATACAAAGGTCAAGCTTTTCAAAACCAATTAACATAATCCATATTAATGAACTAAAAAGGAAAAACATATGATCCATTTCTGTTTTAAAGAAAACTCTCAACAAAAAAAAAAAAAAAAGAAAAGAAAACTCTCTGTCCAGGCTGGGTGGCACATGCCTGGGGCTGGGGAAGCTGGAGCAGGAGGAGTTCAAAAAGCAAGGCTCTAAGCAACTCAATGAGACCCTGTCTCTAAAATACAAAAATAGGGCTGGGGATGTGGCTCAGTGGTCAAGTGCCCTTGAGAGTTCAATCCCTAAGACCCCCACCAAAAAAAAAAAAGAAAAAAGAAACTCTTAGGAAACCAGGACTAGAAATTAATCTGATAAAAAGCATCTACTAAAAATGTACAGTCAGTATCATGTATAGTGGGAAAGGCTGAACAAGGCAAAATATAGCCACTCTCATCAATACTCTTCAACAACATTATACTACAGGTTTGGGACAGGAAATAAGGAAAGAAAAATAAAGGAATTCACAATGAAGAAGAAATAAACTATGTTTACAGATGACATGATTGATAGAGAACTAGAATCTACCAGTCAAATCTTCAGCAAAGCTACTGAAACCAATTGAGTTTAGCAATGCTTCATACAAAGTCAGTGTACAAAAATCAATGGCACTTCTGTTTTTTTTTTTAATTTAATTTTTTTTTTTAGTTGTAGATAGACACAATATCTTTATTTTATTTTTATGTGGTGCTGAGGATCGAACTCAGGGCGAGCACTCTATCGCTGAGCCACAACCCCAGCCCCGGCACTTCTGTTAACTTGCAATGAGTAATTAAAATTTGACATTTAAAAAATTTTCCTTAAAATAGCACAAAATATTGCAAGTTGTATGTAGAACCATGCTTTGAAAACTTCTTGGCACATAGTTGGTGCTTAATAAACAGTGAACAAATAAATAAAGTGTAAGTCAAGCCCAACAATATATAAAAATAATAATTTAGTAAGTGACTTACTAAATTCAAATCCATGCAACCTGACTCTAGAGCAGCTACTCTATCCATTCACAACAAATACAATAAATATTTTTTGTTTCTAATATGAGGTTATGTTTTTTATTTGTTTTACTGCTTAATTTGTTTAAATCCCAATAGCATTAGTAATGATACCAACTGTCTGGAATATTCTAGCATTTGGTGACAGTGCAACTTTGAGTTCCAAAAGAATAATTTTATTTATTTATAAATTTTTTTAAAAAAATATTTTTTAGTTGTTGATGAACTTTTATTTATTTATATGTGGTGGTAAGAATTGAACCTAGTGCCTTACTCTTGCCAGGCAACCACTCTTCCACTGAGCTACAATCCCAGCCTGAATAATTTTATTTTCAATGTTAAAATATGGGTTGGGGATATAGCTCCATTGGTAAAGTGCTTCCCTTGCATGCATAAGGCCCTGGGTTCAATCCCCAGCACCCCCTCCCCGCCCCCCCCCCAAAATCTCCTTAAGGTACTAAGGATGTGGTTCAGTGGTAGGGCATTTGCCTAGCATGAGTAAGGTTCTGGGTTTGATCAACCAGCACCATTATAAAAAATAAAAATCTTAAGAAATACTTGTGGGAAGCCTTTCTTGCACGTCATTGGGCACCTCCCTGACTGGGTGTGAGGCCTTCCAGCCAAGCTGTGTCAGAACTAATCCCCACCCTTTTTAGGTGCGACAGCCCATCTGTGTGGAGGTGTGACTGACCATTGACCCTGAGACCAATCACTGACCCTGACCTTGGAATGCTGTCTCCCTCGACCTTCATTGGATGGAATTTTCCCCTGATTTTCTTGTTCCCCAATAAAAGGCCACTCCCTGGCGTGCCCTTCCTCTCTCCTGCTAGTCTCTTGTGTATCTACTCCACCAGGTGGCTCCAGGCAGGAGCCAGAGGGGGCTGACTCTGACCTGGTCAAGAAAAAGGTAAATTGAGTTTATGTGTGTTTATTTTGATCTCACTAGTTAACTTCTATGCTCTAGTGTGAAGCTAGCATGCTGGTCGCGCGGCAGAATTACTTTACCTCAAAATAAGAGAAATAGTGACTAAGACCATTGGTATAACAACAACAGCAAAAGACTGGGCTGGTTACCCATTTCCTCAAACTTTTGGAAATAAGTTCTCATCACAGGCAACCCCCTGCAAAAGTGTCAGGTTGTGGACTGGGGCTGGGGCTCAGTGGCAGCGGACTTGCCTGGTATGTGTGAGGCACTGAGTTCAATTCTCAGCACCACATATGAACAAATAAAGGTCTATCAACAACTAAAATAAATAAATAAAAAACGTCAGGTTGTCCAACCCTGTATGTGTGAATATTGCCCTTATGGAAGGGTTATTGGAAGATGCAGTAGCTAAAATACCAGTATATTCTAAAACATGGTAATAGAATCTGAATATAGTGTTTATGCACCTTAACTCTAGAATGGAGTTAATCGTTATACATCCTCAGGTAGATGCTTGGGAAGCTGGAGCGTGGGTATGGGACCTCATTTCAGTCTGCAATCATGAATCAAGATGAATCCTTCTGGGGAGAGTGATGTTCTCTCTCAGAAGACAATGTAACAGCATGGTAAAATAATCATGATGTGATATTAAGTTTAAGATGTAGGATATAAAATTACACAGAGATTGTGTGCTTCAGTTACATGGTTTTGTTTTTTGAGGCTGGGTTTCCTCTGTTGCCCAGGCTGGCCTTTAACTCCTGGGCTCAAGCACAGTCCTTCTGCCTCAACCTTCCCAGTAGAGGGGACGAGAGGCATGCACTACCATGCCAGCTAAAAGCAGAGATTTCACTTTTCCCCTTTCTATTGAAAAGGAACTGTATCATAATCAAAGGAAGGTAGGACCAACCATTCCTAAGATCTCCAGCACATACAAGAAATTGTTTCAGCCCAGGTGGTTTAATTCTTCCATAGGATGGATTAGAAACCCCATGGCTGCAGGTTGTACATCTGTCTGGTCTCAGTTTAGTTTTCCAACCATATAAACTCAGCTTGTTATGGCAGACATTGGTGTCATAGATCTATCTAGAGATAATCTGGAAGGGGAAGATTAATTCCCCATAGGCCATTCCCTAAAGGCTATGCAGGAGTAAAGGAAAACACATGTTCAAATTGACCTCTAAACCAAGCCTAACAGTGTTAAGTGGTAGCTCAGGGGACAAGCCAGGGGCTAGTTCATTTATATGAATGAAGTTTCCAAACTAGATTCCAGTTGTATTAACAATCAACCTTTATATATAATTACAATGGTTATGGAGATTTTTTTGAAATTATTTTTAATTTTTTTTTTAGTTGTAGATGAACACAATACCTTTGCTTTATTTATTTTTATGTGGTGCTGAGGATAGAACCAAGTGCCTCATGCTTGCCAGGCAAGTGCTCTACCACTGAGCTGCAACCCCAACCCCTAGTTATGGAGAAATCCTCTCTCTCTGCTGTGGATCACCTCACAGTGGTCTCCCAGCCTGATGTACCCATAACCAAATTGGATGAGGTTTAGAGATGAAGAACAAGGAGATCTGCAACTTGATAAAGTCATATTTTGTTTTTCAATGAACTTCCACTGTTCTAATCTAAATGATTTAATATTTTTCTTTTCTGCTACTGGGGATTGAACCCAAGGGTACTTTACCACCAAGCTATATCCCAGCCCTTTTTATTTTGAGGCTCACTAAGTGGCTGAGGTTGGTCTTGAATTTGCAATCTTCCTGACTCAGGGCTTCCAAGTAACTGAGATTATAAGTGTGTGCCACCCAAATGCTTTTATTTATTATTTTATTATTTTTAATTTTTATTTATTTATTTATTTATTTATTTTAATTTATTGTTGGTCGTTCAAAACATTACAAAGTTCTTAATATATCATATTTCACAATTTGATTCAAGTGGGTTATGATCTCCCATTTTTACCCCATATACCGATTGCTGTATCACATCAGTTACACTTCCATTGATTTACATATTGCCATTCTAGTGACTGATGTATTCTGCTGTTTATCCTATTCTCTACTATCCCCCTTCCCCTCCCCTCCCCTCCCCTCCCCTTTTCTCTCTCTACCCCCTCTACTGTAAATCATTTCTTCACTTGTATTATTTTTCTCTTACCCCTCCTTTCCTCTTATATGTAATTGTGTATGACCCTGAGGCTCACCTTCCAATTCCATGCGATTTCCCTTCTCTCTCCCTTTCCCTCCCACCTATCATCCCTGTTAAGAACATTATCGCTTTAATTTCACAAGGGGTGTGTGTGTGTGTGTGTGCGCACACACACACACATAGGTTGCACTTTGACAGGTTTCCTGTCATACCCGTTATCAACAAAGGGCCTTACTGCAATTGGTTGCCCTTCATTCTTCTCAGTTTAGTGAAAATTCATAAAAAAACTATGGAGAAAGACAAAAATTCTGATTGGACTCAATCTTTTTTCTTTAGAGTTCTTTAAAATAATATTAAATTGTTAGTCTACATTTATCACACTGTAACAAATCACTTCATGCATACTCTGGTGTTACAGTTAGGTGCAGCATGTCTTTGTCCTTTACAAAATTAATGAGGAACCATTGGATTCATAATAAAAACTAACTAAAATTTCCTAATTTCTAACATCTGTGAATGACCTCCTTCCTTTCTTTCTCACTTAATAATCTATATACACAAGAAACCACTACTGGACTCTTGGACTTTATTGTTTTTTGTTTGTTTTTCCCTATTTGTCTTCCATAATTCAGGCATACTAATGCCCAGGGGTTAAAAAAAAATGAATGAAACTCTAATACACACCACAGATTTCTTTTCTGACATACAAACCTAGTTTTCTTCTCCAAAACAGTCAAGAGAGAAAACCTCAGGGCTGCATCTAGATTTCTGTAAACCACTAGATTGCCTATCTGGTATTACTTATGTTTTGAAGTAAATCAGGGAAGGAATAAATAACGAGGCAAAGTTTAGACAAGAATCTGAAGGCTTGCTCATAAATGAAATCCTGGATTCACTTTACTATATGGTCATTCCAGGAGGATCCCCTAACCCTGTGCCCAGGAAAGACATGCACTTTTCTTCTTCTTTTTTTGTACAGGGGATTAAACCCAGGGGTGCTTAACCACTGAGCCACATCCCCAGCTCCCCTCCTATTGAAAAACTTTTGAGACAGGGCCTCTCTAAATTGCCCAGAGCCTCGCTAAAATGCTGAGGCTAGCTTTGAACTTGTGATCCTCCTGCCTCAGCCTCCCCAGCCACTGGGATTACAGGTGTGTCATCACACCCAGTTGCAAACTTGACATGTGGGAAAACTCTTAAGAGAAACCAAGAAGCCCATGACCAGGTTGCAGACTCGGGAGCCCGTCTCTCTCCTTCTTCCAACAACAGACTGGCTCATGCTCGTCCCCTTTGGTTCCCGCTTCTCTAGGACTCGGCGGGCAGGGCACCACAGCACCCCTAAGGCCACGTGTTCTTCCTGCCACGCCAGGCGGGAAGCCCAGCCCGCACAGCCCACCGCTCCCAGGCCCCGCCCCCACGCCCACTGCGCTGCTAGCCAATCGCACCCTGATACGCTGCAAGGCCCCGCCCCCCTTGAGCTCCGCCGGCCGCTTTTGTTCTACCCTGCTGGGTCTCTCGGCCTGTGCGCTCCGCGCAAACCGAGTGGCAGCCGTTGATTGGTGGCCGCCGCGCAGCCAATCAGAAGGGGGCACCTCACGTTAGGGCTCGGAGTTTTAAACGCGCTTCCAGGGGCGCGCCGGCGCGGCCTGAGCCTGGGCGGGGGAGAAGGTAGGACGCAGCGAGGCGCCCGGCCTGCGCGTCCGTCCGCGCGCGGGGATTGGCCTACCGACGGCTTCCCCGCCCCCGGTCATTTGCCTGGGAGGACTTCCTGGAGTGTTTTCTGCGCGCCTCTGTCGTTGGGCTAGTCTGGGAGTGCTCCGCGGCTGCCGGCGCCTGGAGGCCGCGCTCCGCTGCTGCCGCCATGAGGCTCCGAAAAGCCTGCCTGCTCGTCTTGCTCTTGGCGCTGGCGCAGCTGCTGGCCGCGGCCAGCGCCGAGGGAACGGACGAAGGTGAGCGGCGGCCTGGCTGGGGAGGGCGTCGTGCGTCCGCGAGGCTGGAAGCCGTGGGAGCCCGGGTTGTAAGACTGGTGGCCCGCCGGGCTTCGCGCAGGTTCCTGCAGATCGAGGGACGGCCGTCGCTCGCGGTGCGGACTTGCTGGGATTTCAGGGGAAGGAAAGGGGTGCTGGACGGCTTTGGGGATCTCTTAGTGGAGACGACCAAGAGGCCGAGGCTCAGGGCCCACGAGCTCCGACTCGCTGGAAGTCCCTGCCACCCGAGTCTGGGACGCAGAACGGGGTACAGACAGGCTTCTTTGCAAGGCTCCTTCGTTTTCATTCTCTGATTTTCTTAGGTCCAAGCTGATTGTCTTCTGCCCTGAAAGGAGGATCGTGGAACTTATTAAAACTTCCAGACGCACACGCCCAGAGATTGTGAGGGAAGAAGGGGGTCCACAGTGTCCAAACAGGTTTTAGAGAAGATGCGAGGGCGGGAGGACACTCGTGGGAGCTCGCAGGGGCAGCCGCGGGCAGCAGGCATCTTCTTTAAAAATGTTCTCTGTAGATTTGGAAATAATTAATGCACGGGTTCTGGTTTGAAGGTGAAAGGGAGGTTTGCGTCTTCCGTATAAAGAGGAGACCTCATCTCTCTTCTCAGCATTTATTCAGCACCCAGTATGTGCCGGTCTGTGGTGGAGGAGTCAAGCCTGGGTTGTGTGGTCCCCACCCTGGAAACCCGCACTCTGCTAGGGACAGGGTACAGAGCCTCATCATGTTCCTGCATTTTTCTTTGAAATCAGCTACCTGCAAACATAAGAGAACTTTGAAAATTAAGAAGTACTCGTTACAATTCCTAGAGAGCTGGGCATTTAGTATTGGTCTTAACCTTCTTCCTTTGTGTCCTTTTTCCTTACCACTAGCTTTTTACCTGCTAAGTTTATTCCAATATAAATAACCCCGCTTTTCCAATGTTAGTGTGTTGGGGAAACGTGAACTTTAGACTTTTTCAAATAAATTGAGTAACTTCTGTGTGGGTCAGATTCAAAAGTCTTTGCCCAGTAGAAAAGGAAGTAAAACCCAGACTCAGTGGAAAAAAAACACCTGCTGAAAGGAATCAGTACTGCCTACAGGTGTGTCTTGGCAACTTTATCCAAATCACTTGGGTGCTTATTTAAATACATAGTGGGGTTAGGCCCTTGAGTCTGTATTTTAAACAAGTTTTTCACTTTTCATAGGCAGAGTAAATTTTGCATTTGGATACTTTTGGGAACCTAGCTGGAAAGTACAGTAGCATTGTCCACTGAATTTGGGGGGATTCTTGAGAGGCCCAGGAGAGTGGCACATTTGGGTGGACTTCAAGGACTTTGGGGACCATCAAGTTTATACTATGGGTTGTAAATCACTAGTGCTGTATTGTCCCTGGGAAGCAGTTGCTTCTGGGGTGAGCCAGGGTATCTCTGGGGTATCCTGATCAAGGGCATATCCTTCTGGCTTTCTCCTTTACTCCCTCTTATCCTTGAGGGCATCACTAGCCCTTAATTTTCATAGCCTTTCGCATATGACTTGGTCAACAGATCTCCAATGTTCCAACTGACAGAATCTCACTAAATTGCTGAGGCTGGCCTTGAATTTGTGATCCTCCTGTCGCAGCCTTCCAGATCACTGCAATTATAGCCATGCAACACTATGCCAGGCTCTAAATCTTTAGGCCTTTCTTTGGTTTCTCTCACATTTTAGATTCATCAGCACAGTGATATCTGGGCACCTAAATGTCCCATCCCCCAGTGTGGTTGCTAAATAGACTTAAGCCATCTGGTCTAAGCCTCAGGTGCCAGGGCTTTCCATGTTTTGGATTAGAAGTTGCCTGCACTCTTCCAGCTAAAATAATGGTGCATGCCTGTAATCACAACGACTCGGAGGCTGAGTTGGAGGATTAAAAGTTTGAGGCAAACCTCAGCAATTTAGCAAGACTGTCCCAAAATGAGGAATAAAAAGAACTAAGGATATATGTAGTTCAGTGGTGTTATGGTTTGGATGTGAGGTGTCTCCCAAGAGCTCAAGTGTGAGACAATGCAAGAAGGTTCAGAGGAGAAATGATTGGGTTGTAAGAATCTGAACCCAGTAATTCAGTGACTTAATCCCCTGATAGGGATTAGCTGAGAGGTAACTTGGAGGTGGGTAGGGTGTGGCTGTGGGGTATATATTTGTATCTGGGGAGTGGATTTTCTCTCTGCTTCCTGATCACCTTGATGTGAGCTGCTTCCCTCCACCACACTCCATTATGTCCTGCTTCACCTCGAGTCCTGAGGAATGGAGCTGTCCTGTGGATTGAGACCTCTAAAACCGTGACCCCACAAAAAAGTGGAAGACCAGAATGGTCTCATCTTAAACTTTGTGTATTGGGAAGAAACTTTTAAAGAGTTTGGCACAGAGCCTGGCACGTAGTTAATATCAGTGATAATGATTTGATCCCTATTCCGATAACAACTTTGTCCTTTTCTTGTTCACCATAAACCGTTAAGTGTTGGCTTAATGGTCATTTGTGCAACTATTACAGGTGTGCCCCTGGTGGAAACTGGAATTGGCCAGCTGAGGAGGTAGAGGGAGGGCATCCTTGTGGTTGCTGCCTACATCTGGGCTGGACAGAGGAGGGGTGCAAAGTTGTCCGTGGGTGTGTTTGGTAGGAGTCAAAGGGCATTTCAGCCACCTGGTTGGATCCCCCTGTTTCAGGAGTGGCTTTCTCCTGTAGGGTGAGCGAGGTGGAGATGAATGTAGGAGGCTTCATTTACCTCATGCTAGGAGACTACTTCAGGTGGTGCTGGAATGTTTCAATGGGTGTTCTATCTGAGAATGCCCAAATTTAAAAGTGAAGTCCAGTGAAAAGTCGTGTCCCCATTAGGATAAGATGTGTCTAGCTTGCAGGGATATGTAGATTTCTAGTAGACAGGTGTTTTAGTCAACTTATTTGTTGCTGTAACTAAAAGACCCCATAAGAACAATTTTAGAAGAAAAGTTTATTTGGGGGCTCACTGTTTCAGAGGTCTCAGGCCATAGACAGCAGGCTCCATTCCTCGGGGCTGGAGGTGAGGCGGAACATCATGGAGGAAGAGGATGGCAAAGGAAAGCAGCTCACATGATGATCAGGAAATGGAGGTTTCACTCACCAGATATGGGTACACAAGATATGCTGGACCCTGTGACTTACCTCTTCCAGCCACACCCTACCTGCCTTCAGTTAACCACTTAGTTAATTCCGTTAGGGGATCAGTTCACTGATTGGGTTAAGACTCACAACCTCCATACATTGTCTCACATGTGAGCTTTTGGGGGACCCTTCACATCCAAACCATAGCATTCCACGCCTGGCCCCCAAAATCTCATGCCCATCTCACAATGCAGAATAATTTAGTTCCGAGTCTGAAGACTCTCTGAGACTTGGGGCAAACTCACATTATGAGCTCCTGTAAAGATCAAAGAAAGTGTACAAATATCCAATATATAAAGGTACAGAGTAAACATTTCCATTCAGAAAAATAGTACAGATAGAGCCAAAGCAAGACCGAAGTCCAGCTGGGCAAACAAGTTCTGTAGTTCCATGTCCGGCATCTGGAGCACATGGCAGTGTGATGTTTTCTCCAAAGGGCTTGTGTGGCTCCTCCCCTGTGGATGTACTGGTTGCTGTCCACATCCCTCTCTGTTGGCTTGCTTCTGCTGGATTCCTGCAGCTTTCCTTGACATACATTACTGGCATTTCTTAATCTTGGGGTCTCCACTGGAGCTTCAGCTTCTTCCTCACATCTCCACACTTTGACTTCTCAGGGGATGTCCGTAGGGACTCTGACCCTGCTGCTCTTTGCCTGGCCTCCCAGACATTCCTTTGAAATCTTGGTGGAAGCCTCCGTGACCCCCTAACTCTAGTATCCTGCGTTCCTGAAGCACCACGATTGATGCCGAGGTCTGCTGCCATCTGGAGCAGTGGTAAAGCCTTCGGGGACACTGGCTGCAGCATCCTCTGGGTGGCTGAGCACATGAAAAAAACTTCCTTGTGGGCTGGGGATGTGGTTCAAGCGGTAGCGCGCTCGCCTGGCATGCGTGCGGCCCGGGTTCGATCCTCAGCACCACATACCAACAAAGATGTTGTGTCCGTCGAAAACTAAAAAATAAATATTAAAAAAAAAAATTCTCTTTAAAAAAAAAAAAAACTTCCTTGCCCCACTTGTGCAAATAAGGTGCCCCACTCATCTCGATAGAATTTTTACTTAATATTCGCTTAAATCTGAGATGGATGTGGTCTTGCCAATTCCTGAGATGCCCTCAAACCATCTTTCTTATGGTCTCTGGGCAAAGTCTCTAGCATTTCTTTAGTCGCAGTAATGTCTTTATTAACTGCAACTTTCTTAGCCCCAGTTTTACTCCCACCTTTCAAATCCAAGTTTTAAAATTTCTGCTCTGCTTTCTGCTCCTTAATATCATAATAAACTTGGGTAAAAGCCACCAGCAATATCCATGCCACCATTTGAATGCTATGCTGTCTAGAAACTTCTTCCTCCACATTAAGAAGTCTGTTGCTTTTAAAATCGGCCTCACAGAACAAAATGTGGACAACTTCTTAGCCAGAACATAATAGGAATGTCCTCTAGTTCAAGTTCCAATAGAGTCCTTTTTCTCTGAAACCTCATGAACCCACTCTTTAGTGTCCACAGTCAGATTGGCATTCTGGTCCTCTGCGGTCTCACCAGAATTGCCCATTAAGATCTACTTACAGGCTGGGGATGTGGCTCAAGTGGTAGCGTGCTTGCCTGGCATGCGTGCGGCCCGGGTTTGATCCTCAGCACCACATGCAAACAAAGATGTTGTGTCCGCCGGAAAAAAAACTAAAAAATAAATATTAAAATTCTCTCTTAAAAAAAAAAAAGAGTTTGACTAAAATTGAAACGGGTTCGCTTGATGCTTTGAAATTTACATGTTTTTAAAAAAAAAGACCCACTTACAACATTCTAAAGCTTTGCTAGCTTGCATGGCTAACCTTTCCAAAATTCCTCCCGCGAATTACAAAAATCTCCAAAAGCTTCTAAACCACAAGGTCAGGTTATATGACCCCACTTTGGGTACCAATTTTTGTTTTAGTCAGCTTTTTTGTTGCTATAACTAAAGGAACCTATAAGAACAATTTTACAGGAAGAAAAGTATTTGGGGGCTCAGAGTTTCGGAGGTCTTAGTCCATGGACAGTAGGCTCCATTCCTTGGGCTTGAGGTAAGACAAAATATCATGGAGGAAGATTGTGGCGAAGGGAAGCAGCTCACATGTTGACCAGAAAGCAGAAAGAGAGGTCTTCACTTGCAAGATACAAATATATACCCCAAAGCTAAGCCCTCAATGCCCACCTCCTCCAGCTATACCCTACCATTTCAGTTACCACTCATTTAATCCCTATCAGGGGACTTTTCACTGCTTGGGTTAAGTCTCTCACAACTCAGTCATTTCTCCTCTAAACCTTCATGCATTGTCTCACACATGAGCTTTTGGGGGACATTTCACATCCGAACCATAACAATGGGATCGTAGAGCCAGGGACTGGTGGTGTAGCTCAGTGGTAGAGCACCTGTATGGGACACCCTGGGTTCTCTGTTTCTAGCCCTTTCTCAATTTGCAGAGAAATCAACTCTGGGGTTTTGTGGAAGGAACGGAAAGAAGTTCATGTCTTAATGCAGTGGAGAGTGCTTAATTATGTAGGGAATGTTCTATCACTTTGTTTGTTCTCCTTTAAAAGGAAAATACAGTTCATTTTTTTGAATGTTAAACAGGTTGCCTCCTGGGAACGGGCTGACCCATTTAATCAGGAGCCTCTCATTAGGAGTGCTGAGTCTACTTCAGGCTTTTCTTGCTTTCTTCAGAGCATAGCCAGAAAACACCTTTGCACATCCTTTTTGTAAAATCACCCTGAAAAGATCAGCCTTTGTGGTTGTGTTTTAGGTGCCCTCGCCATACACTTGAATCTTCCCTTCCACCTGTGTAACTGAGCAGACTCTGCAGTTCTGCTTCCTGTCCTCTGAGGCTCCTAGCCTGAGGAGGAGGAAGTTCCCTAATGCCTTCTCTCCAGTCTTCTCTTCTGCAAGCTAGTAAGTTCCATTCTGTGACTGGGCTGAGCAGCCAGGCAGTGGGACTGGGATGGTGCCCACTGGGCAGAGAAGCTCCAGAACATCCCTGCAGATTGGTAGTTTTGTTTGTTTTTTAAACCCAGGGATGCTTTACCACAAGCGATATCCCTAGTCTGTCTGCCTTTCTTTTAGACAGGGTCTCATCCTGCTCAACCTCCTGAGTAGCTGGGATTACACCATGTACCAGCTAGATTATAGATTTTAATAATGATGAGAGCTATACCCCCATTCTCCAGAACATCTGAGTATGCTGGGAAGCAAGGTATTATGGGCCATGTGGGAGCAGCAAGTGCATGGCCCCACTGTCCCAGCTGCAGATCCAACACTGGCTTAGCAGAGGCCACAGGCCCCAGGAGTCCCAGTCCCTTGACGGTTTTCAGGCCCTGAGTGCACCCTCAGCCCCAAGTAGCTAGCAGTGTTGATTGAGCTCCTGAGAAGTAACTCCAGAAAAGCACTGGCCTCTAGAAATATTATGGCCTTGGAGTTAGTGAAATTATTGTGCTTGTTGCACTCAGTTCCATTTGCTGCTATGAAAAGCTGGTCAATTAGAACTGGGGGAACTGGGGTTGTAGCTCAGGGGCAGAGCACTTGCCTAGATGTGTAAGGTACTGGGTTCAACCCTTAGCACTGCATAAAAATAAATAAACAACTGGAGTTTCACAAACACTTGGATCTCTTCTATAGTTTGGCAAAAAATCAAACTTGACAGGTTCTACTCAGTTTCCTGCATTCCAAGAAGAAAACTTTGCTTCTAAGCAGAGGTGTAATTTGTTGTCTGACTGAGGTAAAATGTCACCCTTTTCAGAAGCAGAACTAATCCTCCAGGGTGAAAAGTCAAGAAAGAGTCCCTATTTCCCATTTCTACTATTTTGGGGGCCAGGCAGGTAACTCGTTCATGGGAGGTTACATCAAGGCCCTGTTGGTGGAAAGCAGAGCAAGGAAGAGGGCTTTGCATTTGGAGGGGGCTCATCCTGCCCCCACGCCTTTCTGAGGCATTTGCTCTTTAAATAATAATAATAAAAGCCTTATTATTATTATTATTGGCATCTAAAGTGGCCATATAGTGTGCAGACCCAGAGCAGAATTGCTGGGGTGAGGAGGTTTGGCTGCACAGGACTCATAACACATTTGGAGGCTTTGGGGTTCTAAGAAAGTTTTGAAAAAAAGAGTCATCAGTTTCTTCACCAGTATTTTCCACTCAGATGCTTCTGAAAGAGAAGATGCTATTGAGGATGAAGAGGAGGAGGAAGATGAGGAGGAGGAAGAAGACTTGGAAGTTAAGGAAGAAAATGGTGTCTTGGTCCTGAATGATGCGAATTTTGATAACTTTGTGGCTGATAAAGACACAGTGCTGCTGGAATTCTACGCGCCATGGTAAGGACCTGTGTTCCGGTTCCCACGGCTAGTCGGCCTCAGTGCAGAAGGCCCTCCCCTCAGTGCTGTCCAGACCCCGGGTTCCGTTCTGCCAGTTGGCATTGAGCAGCCTCATGGCAGCTTCAGGGAAGGCAGGCTCTGCGGGGTTCTGGTGGCTGCCCTAAGTTTGGGCTGTTGGCCTGTAGGACTCGTCGTTTATTTTTTAACGTACACAGGCACCCCGTTTCCTTTCTTGTCTCCCCTCCTAGTGCTGTACCTGCTGGCTCTCGTCTTCCTTCTGTAAGTCAGGTAGCCTCTGGAAAACCCTACCTTATTCTCAGTGTGTCTTCAGGGATTCTGACTTCACAGACCGCCTGAAAGGGATCACTGGCCCAAACTTTGAGAGACTTTTACAGTTGTCCTTTGGACTCCAAGGGGACTAATCTAGCCTCCACCGTACCTCACAGACACCAAAATACACAGATGCTCTGGTTCCTTATATGAAGTGGCGTGACTGCATGTGATTCTGCATGTCCTCTTGTATTTCGGGGTTGTTTTGTGTGTGGTACTGGGGATGGAACCCAGGGCCTCACACATTGGTAACCAAGTATTCTACCACTGAGCTACACCCGGCCTTTTTGATTTTATTTTCGAGAGTCTAAGATGCCTAGGCTGGCCTTCGACCTTTGATCCTGCTTCACCTCTTGAGTAGCTGGGATCACAAGTGTGTACATCATCTGAAGATTATTTATAATACTTACAATACGTAACACAAAATAAGTGCTACATCAGTAGTTGTTCCGCTGCATTGTTCAGGGAATAGTGACAAGAAGACAAGTCTGTGTGTTCAGTACAGATGCAGGGGTTTTTGTTGTTGTTGATCCACAGTTGTCTGAATTCATGGGTGTGCACCATGTGGATGTGGAGGGCTGACTGTAAACAGAAGGGATCATTTGGGTTGAGAGTACTTGCCAAGGCAGAGCTGGAATTCAAACCTAGATCTGCTTGACTTAAAACCTCTTTTGCCTCTCTATGGTGTTATATGGAGTCATTCCTCTTAACTGCAGATATTTCCTTAGCCCCCATTTGTGTGTGTGTGTGTGTGTGTGTGTGTGTGTGTGACGTTGGATTGCATCTGCATGGTGCAGTAACCTGCTTCTCCTTCCCTCAATCTAATCCTTAGGTGTGGGCATTGCAAGCAGTTTGCTCCGGAGTATGAAAAGATTGCTAGTACCTTGAAGAGTAATGATCCTCCCATTGCAGTTGCTAAGATCGACGCCACCTCAGCATCCATGCTGGCTAGCAGGTTTGATGTGAGTGGTTATCCGACCATCAAGATTCTGAAGAAGGGCCAGGCTGTGGACTATGATGGCTCCCGGACCCACGAAGGTGAGCTAGTACTAAGCACAGTGAGGGGAGCAGACACTTGGTTGGTCACAAGGGAGGAAGGGCAAGTGTCCTGGGACTGGCTCCCCCAGGAGCACCAGCCTGCTGGAGTGTTTGGGGTAAGTGAGGTTAGTGGGAGAGGTGTTTTCACATTCCAAACCATGGCAGCCAAGATCTGGAGCAGGAACATTAGAAATGACACCAGAGGCCCTAATCCCAATGGTATTTCAGAGCAGTGTCCTTGGTATGTAGCATGCCTCTGGAGGGCTGGCTCAGACAGGTGGCTGGCCCCAGCCTGAGTTTCTGATTTGGTAAGGCTCAAGGTAGGCCAAGTAACTGGCACTTCTTAGGAGTGTCCAGGGAGGGCTTCACAGGCTGTGGTGCAAAGCCATGCACAGAGAGTGCAGTTCCGGGAGTCTCCAACAGCATCTGCATTCAGACCTGTTGGGTACCTGCTTGCTCACATGAGGCACTACAGAAGTTTTATTAAATGAATAAACAGATAAAAAATGTGGTTTCCTTAGCAGGGGCATACTACTTTTTTTCTTTTTTTGTGATGGTGGTAGTACTAAAAATTGAACCCAGAAACATTCTTCCTCTGAATTACATCCTTAGCCCTTTTCAGCCAAATTGTTGTGATTACATTTGTGCCACCATACCCAGTGGCATATCTCTCTTGTAATCAGTTTTTTAAAACAGTATACTGCTTCATTTTCCATTCTGCATGTAGAATGGTGGAGAGAACATTGAAGAAGGTTCAGAGGTTTTTGATTTTTGTGATACAGGGGATGGAACCCAAGACTTTGCAAATGCTAGACCCTCTAGACCCTCTGTTCTGCTCCTGGGCTACCTCCCCAGCCCTGGCAAGTTTTTTGTCAGGACATAGTCTTGTGACCAGCTATAGCTGTTGACTACATTTCTGAGGAATGAAGCCACAAACAGCATTTTTTAAAAAGCCTTCTCAGGTGATGCCAGTATACCCTGAGCAGACAGGGGGTATTGCTCCTTTTATATTTTTCTTGATTCTTGCAAACATTTTGGCATGCATGTAATATACTAGTGCTAGATATGTATGATTAAATACATATACAGCCTGTACATGTTAAGGGGATTTCCCAGAATTCTATTAATAAGCATATTTGACCAAAACCAGTTGGTACACAGTCCAGGAGAAAATGAGACCATACATCAAGTAGGTCTCCTGCCTTCTAGAGAAGGCTCGGGTCCGGTTGTGGCAGTGGAAATGTCCCAGGTGGTTGTTGGGATACAGACCCGCTGACTCAACTGCATTCTCAAAACTGTGAAAGTGGCTCTGGCTAGAGATGCCATCAGAGTTCAGGAAGTCACAATTCCTGCTCCCCTTGCCACTTACTCCTTCTCTACCTGCTTCTGGAGGGAGGTGAAGTAAGAACCTGCAGCTTGGGCCTCCGTGTGCTCAGTCTTTTTCTTTTTGTTCCCCTTATTTCAGAAATTGTTGCCAAGGTCAGAGAAGTCTCCCAGCCCAACTGGACACCTCCCCCAGAAGTCACACTTGTGTTGACCAAAGAGAACTTCGATGAAGTCGTGAATGATGCAGACATAATTCTGGTGGAGTTTTATGCCCCATGGTGAGATGGGGGTCTTCAGTTTCATGCTACTAAGATGCTGATTATTCAACACCCTGCTGGGCTTAGGTGGAGGGTGCAGTGCAGGTGGAGGCCAAGGTACCAGGTATTCTGGAAGAGGGGAGTTCATAAACGGTGCCACTGGAGGAGTGGGTGTGGAAGGAAACAGGTAATCAAGGAAAGAGATACCAGAAAGAAAGTGGGGGAGAGTTCAGGCAGCAGATCAGTGAGGTTCCCAAAAGCTTGTGGACCAAAGTGGCTGCTGTCATCAGGCTTCATGGGGGTGGGGAAAGGGCATGACCAATTATAAGGATATCCCAGGAGATAGGATGGGGTGACAAAGTGGACAGAGCAAATCAGAAGGAAGACTTTTCAAAGGTGAATGAGTGTTCCTGCAAGAGGGCCATTGGCCTTCTCAGGAGGTGACCTGAGGCACTTGGTGAGTTTATCATGGGTCAATCAGTGCTTCTGATTCTCGAGCAGTTCTAACAGTTGTCAGGATATGTCCTGTGGATCAGGGTAGAGGCCAATAAATGGCAAATCAGGAAAGTGACTGTCAGGCCAAGAAGAGTGGCCTCAAGTGGCTGTTCTGTGGATGAGTTCCAGGGAGTTGATGGGGAGAGGAAGTGTGTGTGCCTAGAATCAGCAGGTGGAGGCTGTGCCTGGTGCACAGTGAAGGGCCAGGGCTCCCAAGCTCTAAATTGAGGCTTTCTGGGTTCTGTAGGAAAAATCACTGCACCTAGTCATGGGATGTGCAAATGAAGTGAGAATACAGAGGAAAACAAATTGGGAAGAAGGGAAGAAATGCCTTGGTTGGTGAGCAGGCAGGCTGTGACCCCCCCTTAACTCTCCAGTGATGCTGGGAGATGCTGGCCCTTGTCCTGCTACAGAAGCGGCCCTGGCTTGGTGGTTGGGGAGTGGGAAGAGGAAGAGCAACAGGACATTGCACCTATGGGTTGTTTTAGGGATTCTGATTTGCAGCCATTCAGGAGCCAGTGCAGCAGACCGTTGCCTGTGCTGGGTGTATGTGGTGCGGTTTGTTTGGTTTTTGATACCTTGGAGGACATTTATCCTTCTACTTGCAAATAGTTTCCATGTTGCAGGGGCAATCCTTCAGGTTTTTTGGGTGTCCTAAAGGCCAGGGCAAGACAGTGTTTAACTGAGGATTGAGAGCCTGTGACACATGAGGCCCTGGCCACGCAGGTTTTGGCAGGTCATGTGGTGTAGACGGGCTGAGTTTCGCACAGCCGCCTGAGTTCCTCTGACTCATGCCTGTCTTCTCCTGCCCTGGTTTGCTTGTGCAAGCGCAGGCTGGTCACACTCTTCATCCTTTCCATGTCTCTGTGATGTTGTTACCTTGTCCCGCGTGCACACTCTGGTTCACAGATGCCATGCAGGAAGCTCACATCTTCACCTCCTAGTTTCTCCCACCTCCTGGTTTCTCCTGGCTCAGTGCCCACACCTAGGAGACATTCTAAGGTTTACTGGATGCACCTGAGTTGCTTGGGTACACTGGATTAGTTTCTGCACCTCATTTAGCTGGGAGATGAGTCCACACTGGGACAGGCCCCTGACAGAACTGGCTTCCCCTTGGCAGGTGTGGACACTGCAAGAAACTTGCCCCTGAGTACGAGAAGGCCGCCAAGGAGCTCAGCAAGCGCTCCCCGCCAATTCCACTGGCAAAAGTTGATGCCACTGCAGAGACAGACCTGGCTAAGAGGTTTGATGTCTCTGGCTACCCTACCTTGAAAATTTTCCGCAAGGGAAGGCCTTTTGAGTACAATGGACCACGAGAGAAATATGGTACGGCCACATCCTTTCACCACCCCCTGGTGGGGCGAGCCCCATGATAGAGGAGTAGTGTGGGCCACTCCAAAAGCCCCTCCTCAGGTGTGTGCTTTCTCCCCAGGGATTGTTGACTACATGATTGAGCAGTCCGGGCCTCCCTCCAAGGAGGTTCCAACCCTGAAGCAGGTCCAGGAGTTCTTGAAGGATGGGGACGATGTTGTCATCATTGGGGTCTTTCAGGGAGAAAGTGACCCAGCCTACCAGCAATATCAGGATGCTGGTAAGTACTGGCCCGCTGTGCTGAACAGCATGCATAAGCCCTTCCAGGAGATCGGGACTATCAAAATGGGCAAAGTGTGTTTTGTACAAAACTCAAGGGTCATCACAAAGGAAATGGCTGGATGGTTGACTGGGGTAGCATATGTGGGAATGAGCCTTCCACCTGGGGCTGGGGCTGGGTTGGTTGGCCTTCCTTGCACATGGATGGTAGGATCACATACTAAATGGGGGAAACTAGTTGCGCCATCATCCCCTTGGCCTCTGAGCAGAGGGGAGGGCACGTCATACTCATCCAAGTGTCTGCCTTCCCTCTTCCTTACCCCTCTGTAGGAGGGAAGGCTCTGACCATAAAGCGAGGGCCTCAGACCTGGGTTCAAGTTACTAACACTGTGGCCACAGGTCCAAGGCTGTCATCTTTACTACTCCCCCAGAAGTTGTCAGATCAATTGGAAAAATGTAGATGAAGTACTTTACAGAGTGCCTGGCAATACGAAGTGTGCTCCAGATGGCACCACAGGACAGTCTTGCTGTCCTGAGAAGTGAAGTGATGGTGGACAGCTGTCAGCAGCCATGTTCTATGAGGGTGGGGACAGGTGGCATCACCCCATCTTGAAATCCATTCTGCCGAGGCCCGGCTCCTAGTGCCTGGGGACCACATACAGGCCTTCCTCTCCATCCTTACTACTTTCCTGAGGCCTTCTCCCCTCCATATCCCAGGCAGCTTGGTTTTCTACTTTCAAGTGCTTATTATCATCTTTTTTAAATTCACAACTCACCATGGCACAATAACAAGTATGCATACATTGAATGGATTAATGTTGTAATAAAACTTACAGTAGAACTAAATTTGATTCATGTTTCCTCAGTCTTTATTGGTTAGGTAACCTTGCCATCCATTCTAGACTTGTCAGTTAGGAAGAAACTTGCAGGGGGAACTCCAGCCTCCCCAGGGCTTTTGCTGAGTGCTAATGAACCGCATTCAGGCTGCAGCTCCCCATTTAGGAGGTTAGGGTGAAACCCCCACCAAGAACCCCAGGTGGAAACTCAGTGTAAAGTCCTAGGCATGTGTGATGCTGCACTGTACACAGATGTGACATGCTGTTGGCCTCAGTGCCTCTATGCTGCTCCTTGTCACGGATGGTGGGGTTTAAGCTCGGGTATTGTCCACACAGAATTTTTTGGTTTAGTCACGTTGTTTTTAGGGTGTTTGCTTTGGCTGGTATAGGTAACGAATTAAACTTCATTCATTTTAGCAGTTTTGTAATTGCATTTTATTGTATTGTTAATTTGTCAGCCAACAACCTGAGAGAAGATTACAAATTTCACCACACTTTCAGCACTGAAATAGCTAAGTTCTTGAAAGTTTCCCTGGGGAAGTTGGTCGTAATGCAGCCTGAGAAATTCCAGTCCAAGTATGAGCCCAGGAGCCACGTGATGGATGTGCAGGTGAGCAGGGGCTCTGCCTGGGCACCCAGCAGGCATGAGCATCTGGGGTTGGAAGCATGGCAGGAGTTTTGCCCTGTTCGCTGCATCTGGAGTGCCTTTCCCAGCCCTCTCTTCCCACCCCACTGTTGGCCTGAAGGCACTGGTGGGAAGCTCAGCCAGGTGGCTCAGGGACCAAGTTTGCAGGAGGTGTGGGGCTGGGGCACCACATACCTGGCAGGTCATAAGACCTAAGGCCCCAGTGAGGCTCCCTCTGCTTTTGCCAAAGCAGTTGTTCTCTCTATACCTCCTGGCAGGTAGGCTCTTATCTCCTTTGGTGCCCATGCTATGGTGGGTTTGGTCTGGATGTGCTGGGGCAGAATTGAGCCTCATTTGCTGGGAGGTGGTTTGGGTACCGAGGCTGTAATGCCCAGTGGGCCCTTCCCCTTCCCTGGGTGGAGCTGGTCAACTTGGCACATATATTACCTCTTTGCATGCTAATCTAACTAAAAAGTTTTTTATCATATAGTTCTGGGTGGCTTACCAGCTCAGGGTGAGCCTGGGTCCAGCTCGGCATTCCCCAGGTTTCTGCAGATAGATCTGGTTTGGAGAGGATGGCAGCTCTGAAGCTTTTAATTAGCAGAAACTGGCGAGCAGAGCACGTGCTCCTCTCCAGGGCCCACAGCAGCTGAAGTGCAGGTGGAGTGCAGGTGTCCTGGGCTGAGCTGGCCCCATGCACCTTTCTCATTAGGCTCTAGGCTCTCAGGTCCTGGAGGAGGAGAGAGCGAGGCGAGGTGAGCGAGCATATAGGGAGCAGCCACAGAGACTGGGGTATGACGGAGCCCAGAGAGGCTGCGACTGTCCTGAGTCTGTCTGGTTCCTCGTACTCCCCTGTCCTCGGATCCCTTGGTCCCTTTCTTAGACTGCATGCTCACCCCATCCATTTCTCAACCCACATGAGGCTCAGGACCCTCTTCCCTGAACTTGGGACAGCTGCTGTGACCCTTCCCTCTCACTTCTCTTCCTTTCATCCAGAGACCTGCATCCCATGGAAAGAGGGACCCTTTAGGCGGGTGTGGACCCCAGGAATCAGGCATATAGCCCTGTGTGGTCGTGCATGTTCCCAGGAAAGGGTCTTTAGCATTTAGTACATTCTTTAAAGGGTTCTTGACCCCAGAGAGCTTCATCAGTGTGATTAGTCTGCTAAGCCTGTCCCTGCTGCTCTGCTCCTGGATCCCCTCCAGAGCACTCCTTTCCTGCTTTTCCAGCACATTTCACCCATCCAGTACATCAGACCAGATCCTCTGGGCACCTCACCCTGTCTCTGCCCTTTCCCACCCTGCAAGGCCCTCCTGTCCTTCAGCGCCACTAAGGACCCCTCCCTGGCCACCCCATCCAGGTGGGAATTGTGGGCCCATGGGGTTCACCCACCACTTCCTATCTGTACAACCTTGGGCAAACTGGTTGTGCCTCAGCTTCTCCAGCTATAAAGTAGACATGGCAGTGCCCACCTCTGTTTGTTGTGAGGGTGATGTCTATGAAGGGCCCAGTAAAAAGGTAAAGTCCTCACTGAGAACCTGGAGACACCCAGTCTGAGCTGTGTCTTCATTGCAACTGCCACTGTGCCCAGCCAGTCACAGATAGCATGTAAATGTCATCAAGACATTCCACCTGGGAAACTTCACAAGCCATCCTTAAAGGCCACAGTGCTGAGACTTCAAGAGCAGTCATCTGAGCCCATATGTGCTGAGCTGTCTGCAGGCACAATGTCCCAGAGAATAGGGGTAGTCTCAGCCGCTGAGCACCTCACCCCCACACAGCTTTGACTCCACATTCTAATCTGAGGTTACATCTTGCCAAATATAAGATGAATCTCATAGGCTCTTGTGAAGATAGTTGAGCTGAAGATGGAAAGTTCTGTACTATCAGATCATGTTGGTGGCTGTTGTCATTGGAGAGCCACGCCTTTCTTGAAAAGTTCCTCACTGGGCCTGGCCTTGCCTGAGAAGTGCACTAGCATTGACAAGCAGGCAGTTACTGGGGTATGCTTGAATGGGGACAAACCCAGAGTGTTTGATCCAAGGACCACTGCCCCTCCCCCATGCAGAAGCTCTTTAAGACAAACATCTGTTAGCAGTGACAGTAAAAGATATGCTAGCTAATCCCTTTTTTGTTGGGCCATTCTTACCTGTGGCCTCTTCAAAACAGGGTTCCACCGAGGTGTCAGCCATCCAGGACCATGTGGTGAAGCACGCTTTGCCCTTGGTGGGCCATCGCAAGACCTCCAACGATGCTAAGCGGTACACCAAGCGCCCCCTGGTGGTTGTCTACTACAGCGTGGACTTCAGCTTTGATTATAGAGCTGGTGAGGGACCCGCCAGACCCATCCGGAGCCATAGGGCTCACTCAGAATCCTGCCTTGGCCTAGGCCTCACAGGTTAATGGTGCACATGTAGTTTTTAGTAAGGGCTTCAGTGTCTTCAGGGTCACTTTCCTTTGCCCTTCTCTTTCTAGCAAGAAGGGAGCATAGTCGATTGGGGCCAGCACCCTCTTGGAGGTGAGGCTACAGTCAGGACTGGGCCACCTTGGCTCCAGACACTGCTGTGTCATCTGGGCACGGGTCTTCTGGGGCTTGCTGGGCTTGCAGCCCCCGACCACCTGCCCACAGTGGGGCTCTTTCAGGTTTGCCTTTGTCTCCAGTTGAGGTGTATCTGGGGCTTGTGTGTTGTCAGAGAGTGTTAGTGACAGTCTTACACGTTACCTCAGGCTCTAAGCTAGATATAGGTGCCCAGCCAGCCAATCAGCTCACAGCCTGGTCCATTTCAGCTACTCAGTTTTGGCGAAACAAAGTCCTGGAAGTGGCTAAGGACTTCCCTGAGTACACCTTTGCCATCGCTGATGAGGAGGACTACGCCACAGAGGTGAAGGACCTGGGGCTCAGCGAGAGTGGGGAGGACGTCAATGTGGCCATCCTCGATGAGAATGGGAAGAAGTTTGCCATGGAGCCAGAGGAGTTTGATTCTGACACCCTGCGGGAGTTTATCACAGCTTTTAAAAAAGGTGAGTTGGGGCTGAGCTGTCCCCTCAGGTGGAACACAGAACCTGGGCAGCCGTGGGGTGTCCGATGCTGCACATGTGCAAGAGGCCAGGAGAGTCCACGGGCAGCCTCTGCCCACTCCGCTTCCCATTCCCATTCCCGCTCGCTCGCTCCCTGACTTCCTTGTCTGGGGAAGGACCAGCTGTGACCTAAACACCAGGACACCAAGAACACATAGAAGTTTTAGAACATTTGGGAGGGTTTGTTTTTGTTTTTGATTTTTTCTTTTAAACTGGGGATTGTACCCAGGGGCTCATACCACTGAGCTATATCCCCAGCCCTTTTTGTTTTGAGACAGGGCCTAGTAGCTGAGGCCGACCTCAAACTTGGGATCCTCCTGCCTCAGGCTTCCAAGCAGCTGGGATAACAAGAGTGTGTCACCATGCCTGGCAGCAAGAGAACTTTATTTATTTGGCTGTACTGGCGGTGGAACCCAGGGCCTCATTCAGGCTAGGCAGGTGTTCTACCACTGAGACACATCCCCAGCCCTCTTCTATTGTTTGCTTTAGAAGCAAAAGCAAGATTTGGGAGACCATCTTAGGGCTTACTTAGCATCAGCCTCCAGAAGCTAAAAGTCAGGTTTTGAGCAGGGGTACGCAGAGGCAGCCTGGAAAGATGAATTCAGGTAATGCCTCTGGGGGCTTCAGAGCCTCTTTGTTGTCAGCCACTTGTTCTAATGAGCCTGACCTTGGTTTTCCCTCCTGGATCTGGAGATGAGAGGCTAGAAACATCCGAATTGGGTGGGCCTTGGAAATTTTAAGAAGCCTTTTCTAGAAAATCTTTTTTTTTTTAAGAGAGAGAGAGAGAGAATTATTTTATTTTTCCGCAGACACAACATCTTTGTATGTGGTGCCGAGGATCGAACCGGGGCCGCACGAATCCCAGGCGAGCGCGCTACGGCTTAAGCCACATCCCCAGCCCTCTTTTTTTTTTTTTTTTTTTATATTTATTTTTTAGTTATAGTTGGACACAATATTTTTATTGAATTTATTTATTTATATGTGGTGCTGAGGATCGAACCCAGGGCCTCGCATGTGCTAGGTGAGCGCTCTACCACTGAGCCACAACCCCAGCCCCTCTTTAAAATAAGCTTTTGGATTTAGGAATAAGTTTCATGTGTGTGGAAAACCTAATTTGAAGTCTAAATGATGTTCTTGATTGATATGTTGAGTGAGTTGCCCAATCCCAGCCACAGGATGGTGGTTCACCAGGGAACCTGTCCACTTTCTTCATACTGCTCCCTGTGTGGCTTTCAGGTCCTCAGTGCCAGTGCTCTGTAGCTCCTCTGCACTGGGCAGCATCTCTGGATACTCTTAATGGATAAGGCCTGGTGGCCCATTAGGCCTGGGGTAGGGTGGACATGCACCTTCACTGGCTTGTTCTGGGACTAGGAGAATAAGAGATACGTGTTAACTATAGCAGTGCCCATTGCTGGGGTCAGGTTTGGGGGTTAGGTCCTCCTGTCCCTAGTAGTGTGACTTACCACCAGCAGTATTCACCCTTTCCTGCTCACTGAGCTGCCTGGCTGCTGGGTCCAGGGTCCTTCAGCACTGACGCCTTCTCCCGGGCTTGGCTTTCCTTGGCAGGGAAACTAAAGCCAGTCATCAAATCCCAGCCGGTGCCCAAGAACAACAAGGGGCCTGTCAGGGTGGTTGTTGGGAAGACCTTTGACAGCATCGTGATGGACCCCTCGAAGGACGTGCTCATCGAGTTCTACGCACCCTGGTGTGGGCATTGCAAGCAGCTGGAGCCTGTCTACACTAGCCTGGCCAAGAAGTACAAGAACCAGAAGAACCTGGTCATCGCCAAAATGGATGCCACCTCCAATGACATCACCAGTGACCGCTACAAGGTGGATGGCTTCCCCACCATCTACTTTGCTCCTGGAAAGGACAAAAAGAACCCAATTAAATTTGAGGGTGGAAACCGAGACCTGGAACATTTAAGCAAATTTATAGACAAACATACCACAAAATGGAGCAGGACCAAGGAAGACCTTTGAAGGCTGGAAGTCTGCAGAGGGTGGGAGGAGCCAGACACTGTAGTGGCCAGTGGCCACCGAGTAAGCCTTGAGGCCAAGGCCATCAATGTAATGGTGGTATCTCAACTTTTTTCTTTTTTTTTTATTTTTTATACTTTGATATGTCACCTCGTGCTCAGAATACTGAATAGCCATGAATGCAGTAGCTTAGGCCAGATTTCTATGGAGGATACATCTATTTTTATCATTTGGTCTGATTTTTTTTTTCTTTTAACATTTTCTCAAAGCAGATAAGTTGAATCTCTGTGAGAATGTTTTCTTTTTTAATTTAAAGATTCAAAAAACTGCCAAATCATGTTGAGCTTGCCTTTTATCATGTTTGAGGAATTGTTAGTTTAAGATGTGACTGTTGGTATGTTTTAGTTTTCTTCCTGTGTTGGCACAGAAGTGAGTGCTGTCACCAAGCACTTGCCCAGAACGATGTTCCAGCCTGAACTCCGAGCAGCCTGCAGTCCAGCAAGGGGCACCTCGGACTGTACAGACATCGCCGTCCTACTGTCCCACCTCCTGTCACAGCCTGGGCCACGGTTGGAGGATCATGGCCCCATCCCCAGCTCAGACCCTCTGATGGAGCAGAAGTGTTCCCGGACACAAGACACTTTGAGGTCGTAGAAAAAGTAGGATATAGTCAGGTGGCACACACCTGTGATCCCAGCAACTCAGGAGGCTGAGGCAGTAGGATGGCAAGTTTAAGGCCAGTCTGGGTAACTCCGTGAGACTGTGTTTCAAAACAGAAAATTTTAAAAGGCCGGGGGCAGAGGTGCTGGGGATATAGTGCAGTGTAAAGCACCTCTGGGTCCAGTCCGCCAGGATCAAAAGAGAAATGGAGTTGGGTTGCATAATGGGATTAAAAAGTCACTAAAAATTAACTTGAATAACTATGTTAGAAAATATCTTCTCTGTTCTGCAAGCTTTAGGGTTGAATGGTTTGATGGAGCCTGCACCTGGTGGATGGGCTGTCCAGCCGAGTACATGTTATCTCACCTGACCCTCAAACCCCAAGGGGGCCACCCTGACCTAGGGCAAGAGGGTTCATTGCTTAAAATAGGTGAGCAGTGGCAGATTGTCATGCTGGGGAGGGGCAGGCAAGGAGGTGGCCCTGCATAGCTGAGTGGGGGCTGGGAAGGAGAGGGTGCTCTCAGGCCTGGGGAGACTCTCCGTCTCCCCACTCTCTCCCCTCCACCCTGGTGCTTACCTTCTGACTGACGGAAACTAGAGAGGCACCTCTCTGAGCAGTGACTGGGCTGATGGCAGGTGGAGGGCGGGGGCAGGAGGCAGGTCTCACAGGAAGCCGGGCTTTTTCAAGTTGTCTGTTGCTCAGTTGTTTGGCTGAGGTAGACTGAGCGTGTGGATGGGTGCAGAGACTGTCCAGGTCTCCAGAGCCATGAGCCTGCTGCCCTGCTTTGCTCTGGGCTGGGCCTCCTCAGGGTTGTAGGACTGGCACAGAAGTGAGTGCCCAGAGACCTGTCCTTGGAGGGAAAGTCACTCGGCACTGTCCCAGGGGAGCAGAGTGGCTCCTGCCCTTGCAGGGCCCCCAACTTGTGCCAGCAGGAGGTTCTGCTCAGCTGAGGTCCGGGGGCCTTTCTGACATGGCTTAATCTGAAACTCAGCAATGATTGGCTGGAGCCAGGCAGAAAACAGGGCTAGGTCCTCCACTTCAGATGGCTGGTTGGTTTTCAGAAATGCAGCATTTCAGGCCAGCTGGTCCTACTGAACCAGTCTGTAGAAGATCCCAGGAGAGTCACATACGCACTATATTCTAGAAACAGGAGTAAATCAGTGTTGTAGGCGTAGGCAGACTCCTCTTCCAGGGCCCAGGGGGCAGGATCTCTAGGATTCTGAGGCTGATCAGATACTGAGGTTAGGTGAGTGGATCTGATAAGCCTGGCTTGAATTGAGGTGGTTTGTTATTTAATTATGAAACTTTCAACATGAATCAGTTGGGTGCCTACTGGATATGAGGGACTGGGCATCTATTGTTTACCAAAGCCTTAATCCCAGCTGGTTGTACTATTGAACTATGTGAATTTAGGCAGGTTACTTAGCTTTTCTGAGTTTATTTTCCCATCTGTGAAATAAAGCTACAACCTTCACAGAGTATTTGTAAAGCTGAAGTAGATACATGTGCATGGGGCTTAGTGTGGTCCTGGTTATGTGGTACCCATGGGTGGAGCTGGCTCACGGTCACATGGAAGCTGCTGGGTCCCAGACTTGGAGTTCCAGTCAAAGAAGGCACGATTCCTCTTGTAAATGGTCGTATTCTAACCTAGTATGTGCTGAGTTAGTGAAGTGAATCCCTTGCTTGGAGAGCACTGAGGCACAGAACATCAGACCGCAACCTGAAGCCCCACAGAGCCCTGCACTGCCGCGTTTGAAGGCTTCCCCCTGCTACAGCTGCTCACTGCCGTCTCCTGCCTGCTCTGAGGGGCCAGCCTTGGCCACTGATCTAGCACTGCAGACACAAGGTACACAGAGGTGTATAAAAGGCAGATTCCTGATGCCAGCCCTGGCCTACTGAGTCAGCCCACAGCCTCGGTTCGGGGCCCACTCCCAGATGCCCCCACATGTGGCCCCTGAAATGCAGGCAAACAGGTCTTGCTACCTTCACCCTGGAGAAATGGAAGAGGGCAGAAAAATTGACTCCCCCCAAACCACTGGTCTGTAAATTGGGAAGTCAGAACCAGAATTCTTTCCCCAGGACCGCATCTCCCTAAATGTGTGGCAGATATTGTGGTGTAAATGTCCTCAGCAAAGCTCAAGTTGAAATTTCATCCTCGGGGCATACTAAGAGAGGGATCTGTAAGAAGTAAGTGATTGGGTCTTACTTCAAAGAGGAACTCTGAATCCGTTTTAAGGGAGTAAGGTAGAGCAGCTGCACTCACATTGTGCTAACTGCACCAGACAGAACTGGGAAGAAAGGGGAGAGGCAGGAGGACCCCTTGTGCTGGGCACATGGTCACTGAACACCTTTAAATGGATCACTGCCAAGACTCCAGGTCCTTGGGGAGTCCGGACTCGTCCTCTCCTCCCCACTGGCTGTGCACAAAACAATGAGCTTGGCTCCCAGTTCAGGGTATTCAGGTCTTAGGTTACCAAGAGGCTGGAGTGGGGGAGGAACAGGTCCGAGGAAGTGGCGGCTGGGCCTGGAGAAGGGATCAAGTGGGACTCCAGCTCGCCTCAGAGTTTTCTCATATATAAAAATATAAAAACACTGTGGGCTCCTCTTAGGTAGAAAATGGAGGCCTTTGAATTCTCCCTCTCCCCTCTTGCTGCAGAAGCCTCCGACTTGGAGAGCAGAGATAGTTGAGGCTGCCTCAAGACTTAAGAGACCTTCAAGGCCAGAGTAACAGACAAGGTAACAAGGAAAAACAAAAGGAAGTGCTGGTGACCAGGGGGCACCTGAGGTCCCACGTGGCCCCTAGAGGAGGCAGTGCTGCCTGTGGGAATCTGGGCCTGTGGTCACGTCCGATTTTTCAAGAAAAATCAGGCATTTTTATGGATGTCAACCAGATTACAAACACCAGATCAATTCAAATTGCTTTATCAACACTATGTGGTCCAGGGCTGGGGATGTAGCTCAGTTGGTAGAGTGCTTGTCCCATGGACAAGGCCACGGGTTCAATCCCCAGCACCACCAAAAAAACAAAACACACTATGGTCTAGAGAGAGGGCATTTAAGGACTGCATTCAGCTGGAAACTTCTGAGCTCAGCCAAATCCACACTCCCCCCCTCCCCCCCCCCCCCCCCCCCCCCCCCCCCCGCTTTGATCACAAGGAACAAACCAAGGAGAGGATGCCCTTAAGCAGTTGAGGCCTTCCCTTAGAGAGCTGGAGAGTTCTGTCTGGCTTTGGAATTTGGTGACTGTCAGGTCATTTGATTGGCTTCCTGAGGACCTGGGCTGCTTCAATCACATCTGAACACAGGAATGGCTGCCTGGTCAGGCAGAGAGGCTCCATCTCTTGGTCACCTCAACACCGTGCCCAGTGGACCTGTCCTGGTCAAGCCCTTTCTGTTCCCTAGGCACACCCCACAGAGACCCCTGTGCCTCCTCTTAGGTGGCCATTTTCTTTGTAATTGCCTTTTGTTCACCACAAGACTGAATTAAATAGGAGTCTCCTGGGGCAGAGTCAGCTGCCCACACTCCCCTGGATCTCCTGTACCTTCTAAAGCCTTGATGCTTCCAACTCTCCTTTTAAAGATAGTCCTGGAGGATAGATGGGCTTGTCCGAAGCACAGGACTTCCAACTCTGGCAGCTCCCCCTCATCCTTGTGGGACATGTTCTAACCCCCAGTGGATGCCTGAAACTGGATAGTAATGAGCCCTAGAGTGTACTGTGTTTTTTTCCTACACGTACATGACTATTAATAAAATTTACAAATTACACACACTAAAAGAAATTGAACAATTATAACAACATACTATAACCTATATGAATGTAGTCTTTCAAAATATAGTATATTTATCCTTCTTGATGACATGAGATGGTAAAATGCCTATGTGATAGGGTGAGGTGAAATGGGGGTTACTTGAACCTAGCACTGTGATAACCATGCCAGTCAACAGGGCAACTGAGTGACCAATGGGCAAGTAGTGTATCAGTGTGGATACGCCATGACCTGGGTGAGGCCGGAGTAGGACAGCATGAGATTTTATGCTGCTCAAAATAGCATGCAAGTTAAAATTGTTTATTTCTGGAATTTTCCATTTGATATTTTCAGATTTCAGTTGATTAGAGGTGACTGAAACTGCAGATAAGGGAGAAACTACTGAATTCAAAACTGCAAAGAGGGCTGGAGTGTAGCTCAATGGCAGAGCTCTTGCCTCGTATGCAAAAGGCCCTGTGTTCAATCCCCAGCACTGAAAATAAATAACCTACAAAGGGATAGAAATCTTGAGATTCTGAGGCTTTCCCTTTTATTGCTGAATTAGTTTAGGGTATAGACTCTGCTTGACCCCTTGCTACCTCCAGTTCAAGCTCCTGATGCTACCAGCTCATGGCTACCAGGTTCTCTAAAGGCAGTTTAGAAAAAAGATGCCCAACCAGGGCCAGGCTGGGGATGAGAGTAATACCCCTTAGACCTCTCCAGGGGCCCAGCTGGCACCTGTGATCCTTCTCTTTGGTCCCATGAGGCTCTGTCTGTGAGGAAAACAGAGGTGGGCTCCTTAAAAGGGAGGGTGAAATCTGTGTGGGAGATATCCCAGAAGCCAGGGCCATAGCATGAGGTGACCAGGACAGGCTAACTCCATTCCAAGTCCAGAGAAGTTGGAGCAGGGCTGTTTAACACGTTTTAAGTTCTCCCTTGTGACTTCGCAAGTGGTTGAAATGAAGTGGTGGACTGTATCCAGGGAACATCGGAAAGGTACCTTGAGAACGCCATTAGCACACTTGCCAAGGCCACCAGAGTGGCCGGCAGCACCTTGGTGGGGCAGCGGGGAAGGAGTGCCAGGACCCTATGTGTACTGAGGGATTAAAAAGAAGGCTACCAAGCCATGGCCTGAGCTCTTCAGGGAGGGATGGGGTGCAGGCTTCTGTGTCCCTGGGCAGGAGGATCGAGAGTTCAAAGCCAGCCTCAGCAAAAAATTAGGCACTAAGCAACTCAGTGAGACCCTGTCTCTAAATAAAATATAAAATAAAGCTGGGGATGTGGCTCAGTGGTCAGGTGCCCCCGAGTTCAATTCCCCGTACCAAAAAAAAAAAAAACAAAAAACCACAACCAAGCAGGTGCCAGCATCTCGATTCTGATGGTACAGGACAGAGTTTCAGCAAGAGTGGCCCCATGCAGTGGGCCACTCAGACCCCAGGGCTCCTGACAGACTGGTGCAAAGGTGAGAGATCCCTCACTTCCTTGATGGAACTGTGGAAGCCCTGGGAGTCTTTTTATTTTAGTATCTTTTATTAATTAGTTTTATTTTTGCAATTCAAAGGCATGAGGAGCTTAAACAGAAGCAGTTCACTGGATTTCCCTCCAAATCTCCAGATGGATGTTCAAGTGCATCATGGGAAAAACCCTGACTTACTTGGACCTGTTTTTGCGGATTTGTTTTATTTGTTTATTTTTTGTAATCATAGAATTTTTAAATGCCATCTTCCCAGGTTTTTGTGCTCTTTGGCCCTCTATTTCCTATGATCCAGGG
Organism: Spermophilus citellus; assembly: GCF_964194105.1. Taxonomy (NCBI): domain Eukaryota; kingdom Metazoa; phylum Chordata; class Mammalia; order Rodentia; family Sciuridae; genus Spermophilus; species Spermophilus citellus. The sequence continues at coordinate 224,763,905 of NC_138184.1, read as the reverse complement.
CAGTAAAATATGAATGAGGAGGTTGAGCAATCCAAGACACTGGAGGGGCCAGAGCTGGGTCACTCTTGTACTTCCAAACCTTCCCAGTCTGCTTGCACCCTGACTTTGTCGAACCAGGTGACTTGAGACACCAGCCAGACTCCAGAGGACGCTGGGAAAGTGTATAGTGGTTTTCAACAAAGCACCTCCATTGTCATCTTAAGATAACAGTAAAAAGCAAATCTGTGTCACTCGCCGGGCTCTGCCCTCTGCAGGGATCCTACCTGGGCCACACCTGGAAAGGATCAGTCCAGTCTTGCAGCACCACAGGGCTCACTGTGGCTCAAGGGAGGAGGACCTCTGCAGATGACCTCAAAGTCCCCTTGGCCTCCTCTGCCTGGCTGTCCACAGAGCCACAGTATCTCCTGAGGAGGGCACTGAGCCAGCAGGACAGGGCAAAGGAATGCCAGATGGTTGTGAGAAACTAGGCTGGTCCGGGAATCGGGGACCTGTTGTTTGAGACCAAGAGACCTTAGTGTGATCTGAGGTGCCACCACTTAGCTTCTCAACTGGGCAAATCTGCAGCCTCATTTTTCTCAACCATAAACCTAGAAAAAAAAAATTGCCAATCCTACTCCCTCCACAGGATTTCCATGAAGACCAAATCAACAGATAGTGATAGCATTTTCGAAAAAGAAATTAGGGTGGTCTTTGCCAATTTTTTAAAATTAACCATTTTGGTGTACAATTCAGAGGCATTTAGTACATTTTCAAGGTTGTGCACCCACCACTTCTAAAACATTTTATTACCTCTGAAGGAAGCCCATACACATAAGCAACCACCCCCTCTAGGCCCTTTCAATCACCAACCTTTGCTCTATTTCTATGGATTGTCCTATTTTGACATTTCCCATAAATTGAATCATTTAATATATAACTTTTGTGCCTGGCTTCTTTCACTTACCATAACGTTTTCAAGGGTCAACCACACAGTTGCATGTATCAGACCTTCATTCCTTTTTATGATGAATAATCTTCCATTGTACATCTGTATCATGATTTTACAATCCATGTATTGATGGACACCCTGAGGAGATGTAAGCAATTTAGTACAATCAAGCTGTACTATTAAAAACAAAAGAAATTAACTTATTTTTTGGTGTGCAACTTTTTCATTAATTTCAAAGGTAGCTCCAACGTTTGTCTGTTTCATTCTTAATCCATTCTGGAATTTTGCTAGACAGCAACTTCAGTTTAGTGGTTGTAATTTGTGAAACGCTGACTCTCATTTTCCCTCTCTTTTGACAACCAGGACACTTATCTATGTCCAGTTTTCTGGGGATTCGTTCCCTCAGTCCCTCAGTCTCATGCTTCCTTCTCTGCAGATGTTTGTTGAGCGCCCGCCGTGCACCAGGTACGGTCCCAGGCCTCAGGAGGAGTCGGACAGTCTGCGATTCTGCTTTCCCGCCATCTGGGAGCGGGGGGACCTGGGGCATTCTGTCGGGGCCTGAAGATTCTAGCCCCCCAGGGGCACTGCCCGCCTTCGCTGCACCCCTGCAGTAGGAGCTACGCACGGGAGGAAGGGCCTTCGTTCGCCAGGAGCGAATGGAAGCCGAGCACCCAGCTGCCCAAGGACCGCCCTGTCCATTTCCTATTCTTTGCATCGGGTGGGCTTTGGGTCTCTCAGAGCTTTGCCTCTCTGGCACTAGAGATGTCTCCCCTGCGCTCCTGGACTCTGGCTGCTGAGCCACTGGACCAGAGAGACTCCCTGGTGACGTGTGCTAAATTTGCATGTCTCTTTCCCAGGATGCTCAGCGAGAATGAGCACCTTCTTCTTGCTGTTAAATACATTCATCTCACCTATGGATAACTAGGAACTCTGGGGAATGCCTGAAGAGCAAGGAGCATAAATACTGTAAATACAGACTAAGACACACTATTATTTGGAATGTCACCATAAGCTAAAAACGTAAAAATGTTTGGGCTTTAATTAGTTTCAGCAGCGGCCTACTTACTCGGCTGGTCCGAAGGTAGTGAGTTATCTCAATTGATTGTTCACAGTCAGTTACAGATTGAACTCCTTGTTCTACTCTTTCCCCCCTTCTCACTACTGCACTTGACTAGTCTTTTGCCAGCCTCCCCCCTCCAGGCATTCTCCTTTTTATTCTTAATTTGAACATTTAAAAACTCAGTGCCATCAAGTATCAGTACTGTTTCTATTATCAGATTAAGAAGTGGAAGTAAGGAAACCACTCTACCCCCCTCTTTCCTCCTCCTAGGAGCTAGCAACAAATTTGGGGAAACCCATCACAGGCCAAAATAAAGACATGGTAATAGATACTGAAGAGCCTTGACTGGTAAAGATAGTCGTTCTAAGAGATCAAAGAAAAGAAATGGGTTGGGATGAATAGGGGTGTTTCTTTTCTTCACTTATTAATACAGTAAGGGTTTTTATTTAATTTCTATCTTGAAATCATTTGCAAAAAGGAACAAACAAAGCAAAAGTTTTGCAGTTACATAAAGACTTTAAACTTTTAATTTAGCAGGATAAAAGACAAAATTAGGAGACATTTCAAAGTTGATAATGTCGGCATGTTTTTAAGATAGAGAGGTGAACACTTTCAGAGAGAAAGGATTTTGGAGGAAGGAAAATCCAGTCTGAAAAGGGAGAAGGGGCAGAGTACACTGTGGGATGCTCAGGCGAGGCATCAGAGTGGCTTTCTGATCCTGGCTCTCCTAGTACCTTGGAGACACCATTTGGCTGCCTCCCATGACACTAGCATCATGCTGGTCTTCCTTCCCCTTTGTTACATTCAGGTAGGTGGAACTTCCTACCCTCACAGACAAGGCTTTGTGTGATAAGATGGCGGAGGAATCTCAGGGCACTGTGGCTGCCACAAGTTTGTCTATGACAGAAAACAATTGTTGATTTGTCCTTAAAGGTGCACATAACCCCACGTGCCTTGAGAGCATGTTTGGGTTACCCAAGTGCTTCCATGAGTGTCCACTTATTTCCATCTTAAATGATGCCACAAGAGGGGTCATAAGGGCATTGCCCTCAGGAAGCCAAGACTTGGAGCACACAAGAGCTCCCCATGGGTCTTCTTGGCCTGAACCATGAGCCCTTTCCTGAACAGTACACTTTTTCCTCTGCAATGGACTGAGAAGATGACCACCTTATTACAGTGTATTGTTCAAGTCAGTTGATGCTGCTTCACCAGCAATTAACACAAGACTGTCATTGTAATCGAGGAATAATGGTAATAAATGATGCACAAGAGAATAATAGTCATTGGCCAGTCAATATTTGCCAAAGTAAACCTTACAGTTGTATTATTTTTTATAAGGTGTAAAGTATTTTCATATTGTTTTATATAGACATATATTATTTTGCCATAATGGGAATGGGAACCCAGGGTTTTGCAAACGCTGTACCACTAAGCTACACCCCCAGCCCATTTTATTTAAAAGTTGTTTTGGTAGGGTGGCACTAGAGATTGAACCTAAGGACACTAAACCACATCTCCAGCTCCCCCACCCATTTTTTTTTTTTTTTTTTTTTTGTATTTTATTTAGAGACAGGGTCTCTCCAAGTTGCTTATGGCCTCACTAAATTGTTGCGGCTGGATTTGAACTTGCATATCCTCCTGTCTCAGCCTCCCAAGCCACTGGAATTACAGATACGTGTGCCTAGCTTTAAAGTTTTGTTGTTGTTGTTGTTGTTGTTTAAATATGTATGTTTTTTAGTTGTAGGTGGACATGATACCTTTATTTTATTTTTATGTGGTGCTGAGGATCAAACCCAGTGCCTCACATGTACTAGGCAAGTGCTCTACCACTGAGCCACAACCCCAGCCCTAGAAAAATTTTTGAGAGAGGGTCTAGCCCGGACTGGCTTGGAACTTGCCATTTCCTGCCTCAACCTCTCAAGTAGCTGGAATTACAGGCATGCAGCAGCACCCTGGCTCATCTAATACTCTTCAAACCTTGTTAGATTAGAAGGAACAATATTCCATTTCACAAATGGAGAAAATGAGTTTCTGAGAGATCACATGGGCAGCTCAAGTCCAGCCATGGAATTCATTACTTGTACAGCTGCAATGACTTCTCTGCTTCAATAGTATTCTCTGTTCCCCACAGCAAGAACCCAGCAACAAACCATGGCAACAAAGCCATGAAATCAATTGCTGAGGTGTCCCAGGCAATAGAAGCAAGACAAGAAAACTAAGCTAGGAATAGATACATGAAACACACACACACACACACACATACACACACACACAAACACAAACATTTGTATGCACTGCGGAGACAGAGACACAGAGAGAGAAAAAAGAAAATTAATCATGGCATAAACCATTAGTGTGAATGCTAAGGAACTATGAAAGCAGCATGTTTCTATGATTTTAGGAAAATCTCATGTCCCAGGTCATGGGACTGCACAATTTCATGTCTTGATTCCTAACCGACAATTGTATCTGCAAAGTAATAATGAATGGCTGGTGCCGGGTTTCTGTTCTCGAGACTAAAAGGCTCAGGGGTCACTCTAGTTAAACTGGGCTAACTGGGCTGCACGAAATAACCACACAAGAGACACAAATACCTTTTTCTTTGGGGTCGCTGTGACGGCTCCTCTGACCTTAAGGGTCTGCAGAAAGAGAGAGAGTGAGAGCACTTGATGACCCCTTTTATTGAGGAGAAGCTATTCAAATGAGGCAAGGGGTCAGGTTTCAGGGGGCTGAGTCTATCTTCATGATGTCCACTGTCAGCAGGTTGACTGACCCCTGGGTAGGCCACACCCAAGGGCACAGTAAGAGGAAGGGACACACACAAGGCACTTCCATGGAAGATTCTATCCTAAACAGGGCAAGGGGTTATATTACAAAGGAACAGGTGAACAAAGCTTCACCCATGGGGCTGTAGGAAGACACACCCATTTCTGTGACTGAGGGCCTCAGCACCCAGCTGGGGAGTGTAACTCAGTCACCTGTAAGGTTGGCCTCCCACAGGCTGGTGCAACAGTGGAGGCCAGAGAATACAGTTACTCTAGAAAGAGGAGTTTGGGATAGTCCTAGCATCTGACTATGATGGGGTTACCCCATAAACTGAAGGATGCCTAAGTGTCTTGGTCTTTTTTGTTCTCCTATAACAGAGTACCTTAGACTGGGTAGCTTATAAAGAACAGAAATGTTAGGGTCTGTAAACAAGTCAGGATGGTGCCTGGCATTTTGCCAGAGGGAGTGGTTTGTGAGGTGGCGCCAGCAAGCCATTAAGTGTGGAGATTTCTTATTGGTTGACTGCTGTATCTAGTTTATGTTAATTAAGATAAGCTGTGTGGAATGTATATATACCCCTCCTGTCCTACAGTAAACGGCTCCCACTCCTGCTGTATCAATGTACACAAGTTGCTCCTCACCCCTGCGGTTATTTTGCTGTGGCCAGACTGCAGCACAGAAGTTTATTTTCTCACAGTGAAAGTCCAAGGTCAAGGCACCAACATCTGATCAGGACTTTGTTTCTGCATCTTCATGTGGCAGAATGCAGAAGAAAAAAAAAATAGCGGGTGAAGGCTATGTCCCACATGGCCAAGGAGTAGAATGGAGAATCCATTCCTGGAAGTCCTTTCTGTAGCAATCTCACTCCATCCATGAGGGCAGAACCCTCTTGACCTAAACACCTCCCCCTTAGGCCTCAGCTCCCAATACTGTTGCACTGAAGATTAAATTTTCAATACATGAATTTAAAGGGACACATTCAGACCACAGCACGAGTCAAATCTGAATTTCAGATAACCATTTAGTGTTATGGTCCAAATGTTGCTTGGTATACCTTACTATTATTGCACATACAACTTGAAGTTAAAATAATTTTTATCTGCAAAAGCCAGGCATTTAAACAGAGAAAGGTTTTTGTTGTTATTGTTTTTTGTTTTTTCAGTACTAAAACTTTTACAGTTTACACCAAGAGCAGAACTTGGTGAAGCCAGGTCTTAGAGTCAGTAAGTACCATGAAACCACAAAGTCTGAGGAACACATGAGGATTTGTGACCAGGTGGGTCACCACTCAGAATGGGGGAGAGCAATACTCTGCTAACATTGACAGACAAGCTTATGCACACACATCACATGCACACATACACACAGTGTTTTGCTGTGTGGAGTGAAAGAATCATGCTACACAAAAAACTCTGCAGCATGCAAAATTTGCTTTCTTTCCACTGCACTGTGCTGGCCGTTGCTCTCTCATACCTTTCACCATGCACAATGAGATGCTTCCAGGATCTGTTGGGAGATAGCTAGGGAACTTCAGTTTTCAACACTGTTCATGAAGGATCCTAACTAGTCCACCTCGCTGGCGGGTAGCGGTGCATCATGTCATGGCAGGACTTAGTACTTGATTGTCCCAAAGGAGAAAGAAAACAAAAGTGTTCTTCCCACCAACAAAAGGCTAGTCAAGTGAAGCAGTGGGAGTGGAGAAGGAACAAAGAAATCTGTAACTGGTTGTGATCAATTAGTTGTAAACACCACTGCACTCGGACCAGCCAGTGTAAGAGGTGCCGCTACTACCTATATAAGCCTCAAAAATTTCGCTTCTTTATAATTATGGTGATTATTTGTAGTGGTAAGTTTACTTCTAATGTATAAATCTATATTTTAAAGAAAATCATATGCTTTAAAATAAAGACATTCATTGCATGGACTCTTAGAGAAAAACCCCTTTCTTGCATAGAATTAAAGAAACTCTGTGTACCCCCGCCCAGAGCATTCTGGGTGATTTGCATGCAAAACGGCAGCGCCTGGTGCGCCAAAGACTCCCAGAGGTGGGTCGCGGCCGTTTTCTAAAGTGAGACGGAGGCACCTGGTTTGTTTTAGGTCTGAAAGGGTCCGGGTGTCGTTTCCTTAAAAAGGCAGAGGCCGCTCGCAGCGCCGGCTGGGGAGCCCCTTCTGGCCGTGCCACCAAGGCCGCCCCCGTGTCCCCGCCCTCTGCTGGGGAGGTGAATCCCAGACCCCGACGTCCCGCGGCGCTCGGGGGACCTCTCCTGCGCCCCAAGCGTGGAGGCGCCGGGGACCCCAATCTACGCCGAAAAGGACGCGGTGCGTTCTGCCCCGGGAGGTCCGAATTAAAGCCCCGAGTGGGCGGAGTCGTGTTTAGAAACGAGCTCAGGGCGGCCGCGAGCCCCGGCTCCCCCTGCAGCGGCCCGGGGCGTCGCCGTCTCCCTCGCGCACAAACCCGGCCCCGCCGTTAGGAGTCCGGAGCTCTCAGGGGGGCGGGGACAGTGGCCCCGGGAAGCCACCTCCGCCCGCCCTCTCATTTGCAAGTTTAACGGCGGGGACCTGTGCCCCGAGCCCCTCGCGGTTTTCTCCATCCATTTCTTTGATTTTAAAATAAGCAATTAACACTTTTTTAAAAAGACTTCACTTTTTTTTTTCAAATTCAGGAAAAGATTTCACAGATGAAGGAAAATTCGCATAGACCAAATAATAATGTCACGTGTTTTCAGTGTCCTCTACCTCCCTATTTCAAAGACTTTTAAAATTTTTCAATTAAATTTAAATGTTAAATTTGTTTAAATCTGTTTAAAACTATAGATTTATTTAAATAAATTCATTTACTTTTAAATTCAACAAACAAAAATTCCAAGGGGCGACATAAAATGACAGAAACAAAGGAGCTCAAAAGTTCGTTTTTTTGTGTGTGCACAACTGTTCTATGGAGATTTTTTCTTTTTTATCAACTGTTTTTTGTTGTTGTTGTTGTTGTTGTTGTTTTTTAAGCAGTTTTAGATTCACAGCAAAAATTGAGCTGAAGCTGTACAGACCACCCACGGATCCTCTGCACCATACACCTGGGATGCCCAGTGAATTCTCCTTTTGCGTCTGGCTTATTTCACGTAATTCCACGGGGTTCATCCCTGTTGTAGAAAGTGTATTTCCTTCCTTTATAAAGCAGAATAAGATCCTGTCCTATGCACACGGCACGTTTTCTTCATTCTTTTGTTATGGAAAGTGTGACTTGAATCATGGTCTCTAATTGCATGTGGCTGCTTTTGCCCTGGGAACTTTCTGTGCAAAAGTTCAGTTCAAGATGACCCAGTTGCTATGGTGATGATGGTCCCAGGAATCTCCATGCAAAGGAACAGAGCTGTATCAGTGGGGACCTTGAGCTCCTATTATCAGTGTGACCTTGGGCTCAGGCACCAACTCCCAGGGGTAGAGAATTCTGAGCATAACACGATAACCCTGATGTCTCCCAAGTTTCACTGCAACTTTCAACTCTGTATGTTTTGCTGAGACTTTCCCACAAATAACATTTGGATGACAAAACATAATAAATGTGCAGAATTAGCTCTGGGTCATTATACCTTAATCAGAGGGCAATACCCCACTTGGCCTTAGCTTTTTCTTCTAAGTGTATCTGTTTGTCTTTTCTTCATCTCCCATTGCCCATCTCCAGTTTTCTGAATTAAGGCTGTGATGGTAAGCAAACACTTGGTTGCTTGTGCCTTTTGGCCGTTATGAATCATATTGCTATGAACATGGGTGTTCCAGTTGGATTTTTTTAGGTGTACACCTGGAAATGGGTTTCGGGACTACCTGGTAATTCTGGTTTCATTCTTAGGGGAGACACCATATTGCTTTCCATAGAAGCTGTCCTTTTTACACTCCCATTAGTGAAACTCAGGGTTCCACTTTCTCCACACCGATGGATTGACTTTAACCATCTCTGCTCTTCCCAGTGTCAGTCCTCTCACTGTGTTGGCATAAATCAGATCAGGTGGGGTTAAAGGCTTCCTAAAACACCTCAAAACAAGTGCAATCCAGCAAGCAGTGATCAACTCAAGGATCTCTATCACCTTTTGTGGCAAGGTATGTCTGATGTTCTTCCAAAGAAATAGGGATGCAAGATCTTCATTAGAGATGAACTCCTTAGAAAAGAGGACAGGGGCATACTTCATATGGGGGCGGGGGGAGTTGAACTATACACAGATATATAGTATGCACCTCACTAAATTGCTAAGGCTGACTTTGAACTCACGATCCTCCTGCCTTGACCTAAAAGTTGCTGAGATTACAGGCGTGTGCCACCTCACCCAGCCTTGTTTGTTTATTTTTAACCATGATTTTTTTGTTTGTTTGTTTTTGTACCAGGGATTGAACCCTGAGATGCTTAACCACTGTGTCACATCTCCAGCCCTTTTATTTTATTTTATTTTATTTATTTATTTTTTGTACTGCAGATTTAACCCAGGGGCTCTGAGCTAAATCCCAGCCCTTTTTTATTTTTATTTTTTTATTTTAAGACAGAGCTTCACTAAATTGCTTATTGCCTGCTCCCTAGTCGCTGGGATTACAGGCGAGCACAACCAGGCCTGGCTCCCCAGCCCTTTTTTATATTTTATTTTGGAAACAGGTTCTCCCTAGGTTGCTTAGGGCCTCGATAAATTGCTGAGTCTGGATTTGAACTCACAATCCTCCTGCCTTAGCCTGCCAGGCTGCTGGGATTACAGGCGTGCACCACCAACCCAGCCTGACCATATTTTTTAAAAAGAGGGGGAAAAAAAAGGTAAAGAAACGTGTGATGAATTAGGCTCTGGGACTGGTTTGGCTAGGACTCTAGCTCAGTCTGCCTCAGTGCTGCTTTCTCTCTGGGCCTTGTCCTTATTTGGTCTTTCCTTTCCACAGCTGGGACAACAGGCTTACTTGTGCACACCAAGCAGGAGAGGTGCCTCCCCCAGCCATGGAACAAAAACCTTTCCCATCAATCAGGTGGGACTGGAGCTGGAGTTGTGGCTCAGTGGTAGAGCACTTGCCTAGCATGAGTGGGGCACTGGGTTCGATTCTCAGCCCCATATATAAATAACTGAACAAAATGAAACTCCATCGACATCTAAAAAAATAAAATAAGATGGGACCAAGTCCTCAGCTCACCAACAATAGCAGATGCCAGATCAAGGCCATGCCCTGATGGGCTGAATTCCTGCACCAGATTCCTGGCAATGTTGTTGGGATGATCTGCACAGGACCATCCCCCTCTTTCTAACACTGGGAATGGGGTGCTCCTCTTGGGCCAGTAGATTCTGTGAATGAGGTGAAGAGAGCTGAATGAGGGCCCCTGTTAGAGGGGTAGTTGATAAGACTTTTTTCAGTGCTGGGGATGGAACCCAGAGCCCCACACATACTGGACAAACACTTTACCACGAGCCACATCCCCAGCCCCCAACTTCACCTTCCCTAGCAACTTCTCTTTCCCAGCCCCACCCTTATGCCAGTCTTTCATATAGTCACATACTTTGGAATCAGTGTAATTAATGAAACATAGTTGACCCACAGCATGTGCCCAGGTTAGGCTTCTTGCTTATTTGGCTCAAATTTCATGCCTTTGAAGAAACAAGATTTAGGAGAAATATCCAGTTTGGCTGTTTGTCTAAATTAAGTAGATAACTCCCAAATCTCTACATTAGAAAATTTCAGTTTTAATCTTTTAGTCTTTAACAAATCAGCACAATCAACCTTGACAGAGTGCAAACCTAAGTCTATACTCTTGCTGCCAGGTGTTTTTTTTTTAACATTCCTAATCATTCCCTATGAAATCAGAATGATCGAATGGCAAATCAACCATATTGACTACACACCAAAAAAACAAATAACCCAATTAATAAATGGGCAAATGAATTAAACAGACACTTCTCAAAAGAAGAAATACAAATGGTTCACAAATATTATGAAAAAATGTTCAACGTCATTAGTCATTAGGAAAATGCAAATCAAAACTACACTAAGATTTCCTATCACACCAATCAGAATTGCAGTCATCAAGAATATAAACAAGGGGCTGGGGTTGTGGCTCAGTGGTAGAGTACTCCCCTAGCACGTGGGAGGTCCTGGGTTCGATCCTCAGCATCACATAAAAATAAATTAATAAAAAATTAGGTATTGGGCTGGGGATGTGGCTCAAGCGGTAGCGCGCTCGACTGGCATGCGTGCGGCCCGGGTTCGATCCTCAGCGCCACATACCAACAAAGATGTTGTGTCCGCCGAGAACTAAAAAATAAATATTAAAAATTCTCTCTCTCTCTCTCTCTCTCCCTCCCCTCTCTCACTCTCTCTTTAAAAAAAAAATTTAAAAAAATAGGTATTTACCCAACTACAACAAAAAATAAATATTAAAAAAGAATAATATATATTTATATATTATTTTATATATTTATAAAAAAAATTTACATTTTTTATATTAAAAAAAAGTTTTTTTTTTCTCTAAATCCTCTCTAAGTCCTGGAGAGGATGTAGAGAAAAAAGAACAACTCTAACTGTTGGTTGGATTGTAAATTAGTACAACCACCATGGAAATTAGTATGGAATTTCCTCAAAAGATTGGGCATGGAAGCACCACATGACTCAACTATACCACTCCTCAGTATTTATCCTGAATAATTAAAGTCATCTTACTACTGTAATAATAATTAAAGTCATTTTACTACTTACTACTGTTTATAGCAGCACAATTCACAATAGCCAAACTGTGGAACCAGCTTAGGTGTCCCTCAATGAATGAATGAATAAAGAAAATGTGGAATACGTACACAATAGAGTTTTATTTAACCTTTAAGGAAAATGATATCATGTCATTTGCAGGAAAATGGATGGAACTTGAGAACTTAATTTTAAGCAAAATAAGTCAAACTCAGAAAGTCAAGGATTGTATGTTTTCTCTCATATGTGAAAGCCAGAGAGGAAAAAGAAAAATAAAGGTGGGGGCAGATCTCATGATAATTGAAGGAGATCAGTAGAATAGAAGAAAGGGACCAGGGGAGGGAGGAAGGAAAGGAAATGGGAAATATTGGGAAGTGATATAGGCCAAATTACATTGTTACATTCTGTGCATGTACAAATATGTAATAACGAATCCCATCATTATGTACAATTATTATGCGCCTATTTACAAAAGTCAAAAACAGTGACAAATTTAATCCATCACAGAGAGTTTATGTAGGACAGAGCTTTATTAAATCTAGGCATTCACCCAGGCCAGTGGTACACGCTTATAGCTCCAGCAACTCAGGAAGCTAAGGCAGGAAGATCACAAGTTCAAGGCCAACCTCAGCAATTTAACGAGATCCTATCTCAAAATAAAAAACAAAAAGGAACGGGAGTTTACCTCAGTGGTAAAATGCCCCAGGGCTCAATTTTCAGTACAAAACAAAACAAAACGAAACAAAAACAGGCATTCAAAAGGAGTCAGAATGGTTGCCTAACAAGTCTGTAGCATGGGAGCAGCACAATTTAGTCCATCTCTTCTCATCTCTCCATGGGTCCTGAGGAAGTTCTGTTTTCATCTAACCCATAGCAAGTTTTCTTAACTGAAGTGTTGGTTTGCTCTTTGCTTCCACTATCAAGATTCTGGATGAAAGGAATTTTAGAACTGAAGAGACCTTGGAGAACCCTGAGTCTGGGGTCAACAAAGTCAGCACCATGTTATCTGGAAGGGAATTCCCTCAGTCAGTCCCAGTTTCCCATGTTAATTGCCTCGTAATTTCTCTGGCATTTACTCAACATCTTGTTCTCTGGCAGCCACAGTGTTCACCAAAGGTGTAGGTCCTGGCCCTGGGTCTGCAGATGGGCTTTGTTCAAGGAGGCCTTGGGCCAGCCCTGGCAGGGCTGTGCGAGGGACAGGAAAGGAGGGGATCCTTAACTGTCTGTCCTTCAGTGGCAGCAGAGGAGGAAAGCAATGTGGAGTGTCCGGAGATGCTGTGTCTCCTTCCCATCACTAGTGTCCCTCCTTGTCATTTCCTTTTCTTCTCCAGTCTCCCCCTTTCTGCAGTTTTTGTCTTTATTGGCCCAGGACTTGGGGGAAAGTATACTCTGAAGTTTAATACAGTTGTGTGCTTCTCATGGTTTTTGAAAACGTGTCAGCTGAAGGTATTACATTTACCTCTAATCAGGGGGATACCATAGTTACTGGAAAGTACCAGAAGGCAGCCAGTTGACCTGGTTGAGTATTTGGTAACTAAATATTCTAACTTCTTGGGAGATGGGGGTTTATAATTCCTATCAATGAGATAGAACCATAAAACCATTCCCTGGACACAGTCACACCCCAAGAAACTGTATCAATTTAATCACTGTGCTGCAATGGACAGATTTAGGGTTGTGGGCCACCAAGACCTTATTTTTCTCTTACATACAAAGAGGAATTGGCCTAGGGCCTCTAAATACATCTCTGGATTTCAGTGATCCTGGTATGATTTTTTAAAAATCATTTGAATTTTATTGAGATATCTATACATCATAAAATGTGTCCATTTAAAGTATACAATTCAGTGGTTTTTAGTATAGGCATAGAACTACACAACCGTTACCAAAAAGAAACCCAGAGCCACTAACATTCACTCCCACTTCCCCTCACCCCAAACCCTGGCAACCACGATTCTACTGTCTCTGTAGATTTGCTGATTCTCAGTGCTTTATGTAAATGGAGCTAGACTTTATGGGAACCGTGTCCGGCTCCTTCCACTTAGCATAATATTTTCAAGACTCATCCATATTATAGCATGTATCCGCAGTTCATTCCTTTCTATAGTAAGGTACTATTCCATTGTGTGGGTCCCCATATTTTGGTTGTGCATTCAGCAGTTAATGGATATTTGAGTTTTCACTTTCTGACTGTTATGACTAATGAACACCCATGTACAAGTTTCTAATATGATTTTAAGGGCTTCTTTGTTTGGGCAGATCTTGATATCCTTTTTACCATTGAGGGTTAGTGGATGGCAGGAGATAAAGGATTATCCAGCCAGTGTAGTGGCACATACTGTAATCTCAATGGTTCAAAAAGATCACGTTTGAGGCCGGCCTCAGCAATGTAGTGAGCCCTGTCTCAATATAAAAAGGTCTGGGAATGTAGCTCAGTGGTAAAGCACCCCTGGGTTCAATCCCCAGAACCGCAAAAATAAAATAAAATTTATTTGAAATAAAAGATTCTCTATCCCCTTCAAAATAAGAGAAGAGTCCACAGGGAAGAATAAACAAAATACTGATATTCATTTGGAATATAATGCAAAAAGATATAATGCAAAAAAATAAAATGAGGATAAAGGATCAGACTCTTACTGAAAACACATCCTCAGCCCTTTTTATTTTTTATTGTGAGACAGGGTTCACTAAATTGCTGAAGCTGGTATTGAACTTGTTGATGGTAAATCCAAACAAAAGGTACAAAAGGTTTAAATCATTAAATAGTGAGATCCTATAGACAGGATGACTTTCAAAGGAAAGAGAGGAATCAGGAAAAGTGTTCAGAAAAGCCACCAGTCATCTACATCACTCAGAGCGACATGGCGCCACTTCAGAAGCATTATTCTCAGTGCTGTTTGTACTCCAGCCTCTGTAAGCTCAGTAGAGTTATGCAGTACACAGCCCACCTACCTGGCTGAGGAAGACCAACCTTGCATGTGACTGAGTCACACTCCCCGGCTGGGTGCTGAGGCAGCAATCTGCTAGCTAGACTTTCCCCACCCTTCTTGGGTTTGAGGGAAGGTGTCTCACGCATGGGTGTGTCTTGCTACAGCCCCATGGGTGGAGCTACGCCTTTGTAATATAACCCCCTGCCCTGTTTAGGATAGACTCTTCCATGGAAGTGCCTTGTGTATGTCCCCTTCTCTTACTGTGTTCTACCCAGATGTCAATCAACCTGCTGACAGTGGACATCATGAAGATAGACTCAGCCTCATTTGAAACCTTGCCTCATTTGAATAGCTTCTCCTCAATAAAAGGAGTCAGCACGTGCTCTCGCTCTCTCTTCCTGAGGACCCTTAAGGTCAGAGGAGCCGTCACAGCGACCCCAATGAAAAAGGTATTTGTGTCTCTCGTGTGGTTATTTTGCGCTGCCAGTTAGCCCAGTTTACCTGGAGTGACCCCTGAGCCTTTTAGTCGTGGACGGAAACCCGGCCCCTGGCCATCCACAGTGGCACTGGGAAGTCACTTTTGGATAAAGGCCTAAAGGTGACATTCTTAATAGGCTCACCTTGCTGGCTAGGGCCAGCACTTTCCTTCCTCAACTGTGCAGAGGGGGCTTAAAAAAGCATAGGCCAGGCGGAGGGTGGGGGTGGGGGGGAGGCTGGGATTGTGGCTCAGCAGTAGATGGCTCACTTAGCATGTGCAAGGCACTGAGTTCGAGCCTCAGCACCACATATAAATAAATAAATAAATAAATAAAATAAAGATTTAAAAAAAAACATAGGCGCAATGCCCAGCAATACTTTTTCTAGTTTGATTCAAATCTGACCTCCTCGTAGCCTAACTTCTTTCATGTTGTATGTCTTGCTGTGCTGCATAAGGCAATCTAACTCTGCTCTGTGACAGTGTCACTCCATCCCCACTTTCAAAGTTTAAACCAAGATGGTACTTTATATGTATAGGTACTCTAAGAAGCATGTAGATGTTATAAAATACAATATTGAGTATTCTACAATGCATATGTGTATCTATTTATACAAAATGTATATTCTATATTATTATATATTGGTTTATGCATTTGTATTATATTTTTACTTGTATTTGCAATGTAGATATATTACATATCACTGTGTTACATGTATAAATGTATTATGTATTTTTCTATAATATACTGTGTAATAGTTAGAACCTAATAATTTCTAACATGTGTTCTCATAAGAAGTGAGAGGTAATTACTTTAATCATAGAAATAAGCCCACCTCAGTGCTACAAGGAGAGAACAATCATTTACTTCAAGAATACATGGTGCATCTTCCTGTCCTATAAGACGAAATCAATAATTACAGCAGGAAACTAATTTTTCTATGAGTTTATTTTAAACATTCAGCCTGGCAATCAGCACATTGCCCAGGGATCCAGTTTAGACTTGATGGTACTTGCCAGCAGGTGCTGATGTTTCAGCTGAGCTGATAATTGTGCGATAGATGGATTGATGTGGTGATTAACTGCTCCATGTGTCGCAGCCGAGACAATTACAATAAAAGCCCCCTCTGCAGCTCACCTGAGGTCACAGGAACTGTTTACTAGCGACAGTGATGCCCACTTGCCAAGCTCTTGCTGTATGTGGGTAATTACTCCTGGTCTTGCAGACACTGGCAAGACTCCAGAGAAAGCTGTCAATTGGGGAAGGGAACTAAGATGACACGGGAAGGAGCGTTTGTGACAGCAAGTGTGTGTGTGTGTGTGTGGGAGGTGCTCACATAGGCAGGAGCTAGAGGAATGCAGAGATTAAAGAGTAAACACATCGGAAATGGACCCACTCTACTGGCCACCAAAAAGCGAGAAGAAAGTGTGACTCTCAAGTGGAGAAACACGGCATGAGCTTCAGCCAGGCAATGGAGGTTTCCATCAGTGATCAGGTGACAGTGCAGAACCCCAGCTCATGTCATGATGGGTATTTATCCCCAACCCTGGAACCCCAGCCTACTCATGAGGAAAATATCAGAGAGATCCCAAGTGAGGAACATCCTATGAAATACCTGAGCAGCAAGCTCTCAAACGTGGGGAAACTGAGAAAGTGTTACATTTTACATTCTTGTCCCCTCCCCAACTCATGTTGAAATTCAGTTGCCAGAGGGACAGTGTTAAAAGGTAGGACATTAAGGAGTGATTAAGTCCTGAGTGACACTGGTACTATGTCTTCTGTCTTTAAATTGTGTTCGTGAATTAGGGATGTTGGTGTTACATGGGGGAACAAGAGGTGTCTTCTAAACTCTAAAGGAGGGAGACATACATAAAGTCACCCAATTGAAATTAAGCTATCAATTTGATAACAGGATGGGAAAATTGGGGCATCAACCCAGGGAGGCCAGGACGGGGTCACAGGGTAATGAGCTGAGTGGAGCCTCATGCTTCTGTCTTCTTCCTTGCTTGGGGAAAGATTATGATCAGTGGCAGGAAGTCAGTTCTGAACCAGATGAAGCAGCCTATGCAGCCCAGAGTGGGCAGGGAATATCCCAGAGCTGGCAGGAGAGACTGCTGGTAACTAGGTCCAGGCTCTCCAGATTCCCCACGCCAGTGTAAGTCACCCCTGGCTCCCAGCAATGGTTGAACTGTGTCCCCTGTAAAGAGAGGTCGACGTCTTGACTACCCGTCCCTAGTACCTGTAAATGGGACCTTACTTGGTAATAGGGCCTTCATGGACGTAAATTAAAATGAGGTTGTACTGGATCAGGGTGGGCCTTTACAGTCTGTGTCTCTATCACAGGATAGAGTGTCCTGTCACAGGATAAACACACAAACATGGGAAAGCCCACGCGACGACAGAGGCAGTGCAAGCCAAGGAGCTCCAAGGATCCCCAACAACCACCTTCTAAAAAGGGCTGGGGATAGAGCTCAGTGGTAAAGGGCCCCTGGTTTCAATCCCTAGCACCAAACAAATAAATAAAACCCAAACAAAATAACTCTTCCTTCCTCCCGCCCCCACCATGTGCATATGTTTTTAATAATCAGAAAAACAAACAAACAAAAAATCAATCCTATCTTTTCTAGCTGGAAGGTATGAGTCTGGAGTTTGCTTTCACTGCATTCTATAACTAGCATTCATTGCATCTCCCACTCCCTATGCCCTCCGGTTCCCCCAGCACCTGAAAACACACATTGGTCTTAACCATCTTGGAAAATTAGGATTCCCCCAACACCCTGTCACTCCTTCCCAGTCCCTGACCCCATTCTGCATCAGCGAGTGGTGGGTCAGGCGCTCAGAGACCATGCTAGTATTTCAAGCAGAAGGAAATGTGGTGGAGGGGCGGGAACCTATGTCACTGGGAGGCTGGTGCTGCACAAGAGCAGAGCAGGGCCACTTCAGGTTCACAGCTGCAGTGTGGTTCAGAAAGCCAAGAGATGTCCTGTCCACCCAGAAGTCATTGCCACTGGCATCACAGCTGCCCAAGTTGCCCCATGCTGCCACCATGGACCAAGAAGAAAGTTTCTGCCTTCTGGATGCCATCTAGATTGCCTCGGGCTCTCCTTGCCAAACCCAAACTGTCCTGGAACCCAGCTGGTGCAGGACTCTGTGAAAGGTGATTTCCAACACCCAGCACCTGTGACACTGAGGGACACTGAGGGACAGAGGGGGATGGGAATGGGGACTGACTGTTAGCAGATATGTCCTTCTAAATTTTTTCCAAGGTGCCCTCCTTCCCCTGGCCACACGGATTCCTTCTGTATTGACAATCCGACAACTGAGGCCTGGTTCTCTGTAACCCAGCACCTTTCCCTGGGACTCCTGCCGTGAGATGCCGCCTCCCCCTGGACTCTGCTATCCTGAACTGTCCTTGCCTGTCCCCCAGCCACCTTTTGAGTCGTCGCATTTGTCTGTCCCCTGACAAATCTCTACACACCCATGGGTCCAGCTATGACCAGCCGGCAATTGCTGGACATTCCCTCTCGAATATTCCCAGAGAGCTTGGAACCGCCAGCACCAACCTGGTCGTCCTTCCCTTCTTGTCAGAACTGTGTCCCTCCAGCAGCCTCCCTGTTTGTGTTTAAGGGCCCCCTCCTCCCTGTTTGAAACCTGAGAGCCTTCGCTGATGTTCCTCAGGCCCTTTCCATCTCTCACTAGTGTTTTTTCAAATGCTTCTGGGTGTCCTCACCCCCATTTTTGCTCTATGAGGCTGCTCCCCTCCCTAAGTCCCAGCAGCAGCCCTAGCTGGACGTTCTCACCCTGGTGACCTTGCTCATCTATCCCCTGCCATCCGCTGATGATCTGCCATCTGCTGCCTTTTCCAATCTTCCTTCCATGCCACGTTCACCAAATGCTGCCTCTATCAGAAATTAATCACGCTCCGGAACCAACGAGCCAGAGTTCCCACGGATCTGTTTCTTGCTTCAACAGTGTGTGGACGGAACAGAGCCGGGGACTCCCTTTTCTTCCAGCTTCCAACCGCCTTCCAATCTGATCTCCATTTGCAATCTCCAGGACCATCTTCTCATCCAGGACCTGTTTCCAGGACCAGCCAACTCCGTTTTTTGTGGTTAGCTCCTTCTTGACGACCAACCATGACCTCCCAGATTCGTGGACTTATTCCACCGAGGTGGAGGCTGCCGTCAGCAGCCTGGTTAATTTGCATCTTCGTGCCTCCTACACCTACCTCTCTCTGGCTACTATTTCCACCCTGACCATGTGGCTCTGGAGGGCTGTTATGCCAGATTCGTGGGACCCCAATAGACCTCCAGGAGCCAAATCCGATGCAGTCACACAAGAGTCTTTATTGCAAGCTCGAGCCTGGACTCACAACCGTTCCGGACGCAGCGGTCCCAGGGAGTGAGTCCTGGTCCTTTGTTCAGTGAGATTTTATAGGTTTTGGGGGGATACTCTATGCGTCACAACATCACACAGCAAATCATTTCATACCACAGGAAAGTCAAACAATAACTCTTTTTTTTTTCCTTTTTTAAAGGGAGAGAGAGAGAGAGAGAGAGAGAGAGAGAGAGAGAGAGAGAGAGAGAGAATTTTATTTATTTTTTAGTTTTTTCGGCGGACACAACATCTTTGTTGGTATGTGGTGCTGAGGATTGAACCCGGGCCGCACGCATGCCAGGCGAGCGCGCTACCGCTTGAGCCACATCCCCAGCCCAAAACAAACAATAACTCTTAACATTGATCAGCGCATTCACTGGCGGGAACAAGTTGGGTAGGGGTGATTGGTTAGTACAAAAGGGGGATTCGTTTGAACTGATTGGATTAGGCCATGAGGGCGTACGTGCTGAACTACATGGTTTCCCAACATGTTATCAACCCACCATAAACTATGGGGGGTCATTTTATGGTGTTATCAACCACCATAAAATACCTGGCATTCTAGGTATTTTCCCTGTCTCATGCTGATTGGAGGTTGCTAGGGGGGTTGCTATAGGTCCTCACCTAGCCTAACTGAGTCAGGGACACCTGGCGCCTCAGATCTCTCAAACAAACAACTCAGCAGGTGGGTATATACTTAGGAGTCTCTGTGGGTTTTTCCAAGGACAAGGGTCACGCCCCCTTCCTTGGACAGGCTTTGCTCTGAGGTAGAGGCTGGTCTCTCATAAATGGAGTCACATTAGTTTCTCAGAATCAAGAGACAAAGTAGAGTGGGGGGGGGCAGGAGAGCTAAATGGAATGACAATTAAGAAACATGGGGTTTCATGCTGGGGTAAAGTTTGTACAACCCTGTGAATATGCTGAAAATAACTGAATTTTATAGTTTTGAGAATACATTTTCTAATAGGTGAATTATAACTGAAAAATTCTTTTAAAGCTAATTAAGAGACATGCTAACAACCATGACATATGGATCTCATTTGTATTTCAATTCAGAATTGGAAACTTTTATGAGACAATTAGGAAAAATCTGAAGTTTGAGTATTTGATGGGATTAAGGAATTGCCGTTACATTTTAAGGTAGATAATAGTTTTGCAGTGTTTTGTTTTTAAGTTTTAAAAAGAGAAATTTCTATTTATGCAATTGAAAAAAAAAATCTGCTATCTGGGATTTGCTTCAAATAACCTGGAGAGGGAAGGGATGAAACAGAATGATTCATAAATGTCAAAGCTGAGACAGATACAAGGAATTCCTGTGCTAGCCTCTCTATTTTTGTGGATATCTGGAATTTTACTCTGACAAGAAATGTCTAAGTCCAGCTAAGAAATCATGTGTTTTGCCTCTTACAGTGTCGCACACCTGTAATCCTAGCTACGTGGGAAGCCGAGGTAGGAGGATTGCAAGTTTGAGGCCAACCTCAGCAATTTAGCAAGACCCTGTCTCCAAATAAAAACTAAAAAGTATCGTGGATGTAAGTCAGTGGTCAAGGGATCCTGCGTTCAACCCACAGTGCAAACAAAGAAAAGAGAAGAAGCGGGCTGGGGCTGGGGCTGGGGCTCGGGGTAAAGCAGTTGCCTGGCCAGGAAAGGGAAGAAAAGGAAATCTGAGCTTCTGCATTTTTCTTCTGGCCACAGCAAGAGTTGTCCCAGCCTTCTTGGCCTCCCCTGTCCTTTCCTTTCCCATTTGTCCTTTCCAGAACAGGCCGTGCCCCAAGCCTCACAGATGAAGTGAGAAGTGCAAAGTGGGAGGGGTCTCCCGGGGCTCAGGGAGACCCTCGCAGTAGTGACAAAGGAGCATTCCTGGCCACTGTGGTGGAGCAGTGGGGCCCCTTTCTGCCAGGGATGCCTGCAGGCTTATCTGCTTTGTGTATGGACAGCTTCCCTCCCCAGTACACTGAATCCTTTAGGGGCACAAAGGATGTCCACCCTCTGCTGTGGGTGTGTTCTCAGAAGTGCCCTGATTTTTTTTTTTTTTTTTACATAATACTTTTATTCTATTTATTTTTAAATAAATAGAAAATTTATTTTAAAAATATTCTTTATTTTATTTTTATGTGGTGCTGAGGATCGAACCCAGTGCCTCACGCATGCTAAGCCAGCTCTCTACCGCTGAGCCACAACCCCAGCCCCCCCCACCCTGAATCTTGATCTTGATGCTCCGAATCCCCAATCAGTAGCTGGCAGGAAGTCCAGACTTCTCCCAAGAAACCTGGGAGGCTTCGGGGACTGCTTTCAGACCCAGCGCGGATGTTTCTGGAACTTCCAAAGTTGTGGAACTAAACAAGGTTATTTGTTTTGTTTGTTTGTTTTTGCTTTGGGGTTCCTGGTGTTCAACGGAATGGGAGTCTTCTGTTACACTGATGTCATTGTACTGTCACTTCTGTGTCACTGCTCACCCTTCAGATCCCAGTTCTCCTGTAGGCTTCCACCTCTCTATTTAGTCTCATTTAACTAGTTTCTGTACTTTTTTATAGTATTATTGAGATATAAATTACCCACTGCACAATTAATTCATTTAAAGTATAGAATCATTCAACTAATGCCACAGTTTTAGAACATTTCATTACCCCAAAAAGAAGACTTGCCCCTTTAGCTAACACTTCTCATTTTCCCCCTAATTGGCCCTCCCTCCAGCCCTAGGCAATCACTAATCTAAATTCCTTCTGCTTAGGTCTGGATGTGAAATGTCCCCCAAAGGCTCACATGTTGAAGTCCTGGTTCCCAGTGCACAGGGTTCAAGGTTGGGCTAGAAGTGACTGGATAATGGGGATTCTGACCTCCGCAGTGGATTAATCCACTCACAGCCAAATGGACTACAGGGAGTTGTGGGGCATAGTTAGAGGGCATAGGTCTCTGGAGATGTGTTGCAGAAGGGTCTTTCTGGTCTCCCACCCTTCCTTTCTCTGTGCTTGCTGGGTGCCACACGCTGAGCAGCTCTCCTCCACCCTTCTACCCAGAGCAATGGAGTTGGCTGATCGTGGACTGACACTTCCAAAATCTGAGCCAGTATAAATCTTTTCTTCTTTAAGTTGTTTATGTCAGGTGTTTTTTTGTTTTGTTTTGTTTTGGTTTTGGTCACCTTTTCTGTGTGTTTGCCTCTTCTGATACATCTTATAAGTAGACTCGTACTATGTAGTCTTTTGTGTCTGGCTTCTTCCACTTGCATAATACTTCCTATATCTTTCCACATTGCAGCAGATGTCTGTACATCTTTCCTTTTTATGACTGAATAATATTTCATGGTATGGATATACCTTATTTTGTTTAATCATTCACCAGGTGATGGACATTTGGGTTGTTTAGATCCTTCCTTTAACAGAGCCCTCTCTGTCCACCTGAGCCAGGTCAGGGAGGCCAAGCACAGATGTCTACCTTACCTAGAATGGCCAGATCTCCTGCCAAGTCTAGCTCCCAGGTCAAATTTATTTATTTATTTCCCTGAAAGACTTTTTTTTTCTTGCAGTTATCTTCCAGATCTTTAAAAGATTACAATTTTTTATAGTGTTCAGAGGCTTCAGGGTCTCTGAAGGAAGCCACGTGTGAGCCCTTTAAGATCTAAGCTGCAGTGCAGCCAAAAATACAGTACTTCTTTTATGTCTCATAGTGTTTCCTGGGGTTGCCTTAGATGTCATGAGGCTGCTGAATTTTGTGCCCAACTTGCCCATATTTTCTAGATTAATTAATTAATCTATTAATTTATTAATCTATTTTTGTGGATTTCTGGAATTTTACTCTGATAAGAAATGTCTAAGTCCACCAGCTAACAAATCATGTGTTTTGCCTCATACAGTGGCTCACGCCTGTAATCCCAGCTACGTGGGAAGCCAAGGCAGGAGGATTGCAAGTTTGAGGCCAACCTCTGTCCTAATATTCCTGACTTTTATGATGTATATTTTTGTTTCATAGTTCAATGCTAATTGTGTCTTCTAGTACATCATCTCAAGATCTTTGGAGTATAGACGAATATGACTTTTGTTTCTGTCAGAGTAGCCTAATAAAATGCTGGGCACAAAATAGGCATTCAATGAGTATTTGATAAAGATTCATGAGCAAGACCAGAGCAGATTTTTAAGTTTAAAAGGAACATGGAATGGGGATGGGGTTGTGGCTCAGTGTTGCCTAGCATGTGTGAGGCACTGGGTTTGATTCTCAGCACCCCATATAAATGGGCAAGATAAAGGTCCAAATAAAATAAAGTAACACCAACTAAAATAAAAACAAAACTGGAATGTATTCTACCAGAAAACTACTCATTAATCTGCTTTAATCATTTAAACCTAATGTATCTGGAATCCTGGATTTCTTATAAATTGATTTTCCTCCCTGTGGCTTCTTTTGCAGTCTTTGGGAAATAGATATGAAGCACTACGTCTCTAGTGTGGTGAGAGGCCATCTTCTGGGTCAGTTTTGGCTTACTGACTCTTTGTTTTACAAATCCAAGAGTAACTTACCCATTCACTCTGCTAGTATTTATTAAGTGAGTCACTGATGAAACAGTTGAATAAAATGGTCCCTGTCCTCAGCAAATCTTCTATAAGGTCCACAGACCAGCAGGCAAGTTAAGAGATGTGCATAGAAACTTCCAATCAACCTTACCCATTAGGATGGTTTTTATAAACAAGCAAACACAGAACACAACAAATGTTGGTGAGGAATGTGGAGAAACTGGAACCCTTGTGCACCATTGTTGGGAAAGTCAATTCGTGTAGCCACTGTGGAAACCAACATGGCTATTCCTTAAATTAAAAATAGTCACCGGGCATGGTGGCATTAGTCCCAACTATTTGGAGGCTGAAACAGGAGGATTGCTTGAGCCCAGGAATTCAAGGTCAGCCTAGCAACGTAGCAAGACCTTGATCCAGCAATTTCATTTCTGAATGAAATTCCAAAAGAGTTGAAGGCAGAGATACGAACAGATACCCATGTTCATAGCAGCGTGATTCACCCTAACCAAAAGGTGGAGGCACCCACGTGTCCTCCACAGATTAATGGATGAAGAAAACAGGCCACATGCACACAGTGGAATATCATTGACATGTGCTTCAGAGTGGATGAGGACATTACGCTAAGTGAAATAAGTCAGTTCCAAAAGGTCAGATACCACACATTTCCACTCATCTGAGGTCCCCTCAGGAGTTGAGTTCATAGAGACAGAAAGGAAGACAGGCTTGTTAGGAGCCAGTTTTTCAGGATGAAAGTTTCTGGAAAGGGGCTGGGGATGTGGCTCAAGCGGTAGCGCGCTCGCCTGGCATGCGTGCGGCCCGGGTTCGATCCTCAGCACCACATACCAACAAAGATGTTGTGTCCGCCGAGAACTAAAAAATAAATATTAAAAAATTCTCTCTCTCTCTCTCTCTCTCCTCTCTCACTCTCTCACTCTCTCTTTAAAAAAAAAGTTTCTGGAAAATGTTTTTACAACAATGGGAATATACTTAATACTATTAGACTTTCTTAGAATGGTGAAGATGATAACTATGTCATGTGTATTTCACTAGTTTTTAAAAATTTAGATATAATTATTTAAATTACAACACAATTCTAGTAGAAAACTGAAGGCTCGCCCTAACAGAGGAAGTGCTGTGGTGAAATCCCGCCAGAGCCCTCTTCATGTTATGCTGTCACTATGCTCCGAGGAGCCCGGTCACTGAAGGCACCTCCTGCTTCACGCAGGCTTGGGAGCAGAACCCTGCGAGGAATTCTCTGTGTCAGTGCCCTCCCTTGGACAGCCAGCAGGTAAGTCCCACACGGGCCCACTCAACACACCCCATGCTCTAGTCAAAAGAGCAGGGGTCTAGGCAGGAACTCATGTGTCTAGGGGGAGATGGAGAAGTCCACGTTCTAAGCCAATGCTTGGTTGGCGGAGTCTCCCAGGCTTTGATAATTGCTTAAAACCACCACACTTCCTTAGGTTCTGTCTTCACCAATGTAATTAATGCCACCTCTCCTTTAGCACTCCCCCACTCTCTCTCTCTTTTTTGGTACTGGGGATTGAACTCAGGGACACTCGACCACTGAGCCACCTCCCCAGCCCTATTTTGTATTTTATTTAGACTGAGGTGCTTAGCACCTTGCTTTTGCTGAGGCTAGCTTTGAACTCGCGATCCTCCTGTCTCAGCCTCCCAAGGCTCTGGGATTACAGGCAAGCCCCTCTGGGGATTGGATGCTCCCTCAGCCTCAAAAAAGCAGCACACAAGCTGAGAGGCAAGGGCTGCATTCCAGCCCCAGGGCAGCTTTCCCCCTGTCTGGCTGGTGCTTCTCCAGGACAGTGAACTTTGCTGTGAGGCGAGAGGGGTGACCTCTCGCCTTGAGACCAGGGGTTCCCGACCTGGGTCCTGGGAGGAAGTGCAAAAGGCGCAGGTAATGCCTTGTGTCTTGTAGACCATCTCTGTGGCCTCTAAATGCACATGTGAGTTTTACTGGGAAGAAGATCCATGGCCTTGTCCCTTGAGGGTGCCTGCTGTGAGGCTGGGGACTAGGGGCTGGCAGCTGCTGCACAAATTCAGAAATTCACCCAAATCTACCTGCCTCTGCTTCCCCACGTCCTCCCTTAATGCCGTGGGCATTCAGTGGGACCCCAGGGTCCCCAAACAGTGGATTCTGATAATTCTTGACTGGTCAATAATTATTTTTCCAGGGACCAATTCCTGGAGCGTCCCACTCTTCCAAAGCTTGGAGTTGTAAAGGCGTCCTCTGTGTCCACCCCCCCAACTCCCCTGCCTGAGATGCTCCCTTTGATGGAGGAGGAGGATGGCTCTGCCTCGTTCCTCTCCTTACACAGAATCCCTCCCAGGTGGGGTCTGCATATATTTCAACAATGTTCTTCAAGCCACTGTCTCAGGATTTTATTTGTTTGTTTTTAAACAAGGGCAGTGGTGACTGTGACAGGGTCTACTGCCAGCTGGTGGCCAAGAAACGAGTGCCACACGACCCACCGTGCTCAGAATCCCCCACTCCAGGTTCATGCCTAGCAGCACGAGCAGGCGCACAGCTTTCTGGAGCGGTTCTGTCCCTTTCCACTGAGGCCCCTGCTCTCGCCCAGTTGTGCGGCTGCACTTTCTGTGGAGATGGAAGGAGGGAAGGAGAAGAAGAAAGCTGAGCGCTGGGGAAGCGGGCGGGAGGGGCGGGGGAGCCAGGGATGGCAGAGCAGAAAACCCAGACATACACCAGCGCTGTCTGTTTTGAGTGGCTTTTATTCCAGTGATGGAGTGTGGCAAGTATGGTGAATAAGTGTGAGACTGGGGTTGTTAAAGTCACCCTCTGAAAAGCACAGCTTGCCGGGAACAGGGACCCCTTGTTTTCTGACAATGGCCTGCTGAGGCCCTGGGCTGACGGGAAGCAGTGCCAGGGCCTGCCTTTCACCTCAGGAGGCTGCGAGGGACTCAGGAGAGTGCTTTGAGCTGCTTCTGCTCACAGTGGGGTCAAGAGAGGGGCCTTATCTGTGCCACAGCCATGTGCCCAGGGACAGGCAGTTCAGGTCCCATCCCAGGGGCTCTCACAGAGCATGGCAGCCAGGCTGGCTCCATTTTGTCCTTCTTTCCTCCCCATCCCAAGAATCCCACTACTCACCACCTGCTTGGGCTTTCAGAGGGGCCACTGGTGTCGTCCCTTGATTAGGAATAAACTGACTTCTACGCCAAGCCCCTGAAAAACCTGTACACTAGTCAGTGAATCTGGATAAATGTCTATTCACCCAATTGTTCACTCATTCCCCAAATTCTTATTGAGTCCTCTGAAGTGGGAGCTAGGGTGCGAGGCACAGGGACGCATGGGTGAGAGGAACTCAGGGAACAGGAAACAGGAAAGTGGGTGGATGAGGCAACCGGTGGTAGGATGGAGGAAGTGTGGGGACTCTGCCTTGGGGGAGGGGAGGGTGTATTTTGCCAAAGGTAGTGGCTTAGTGTAGGGAAATGGGGTGGGGGAAGCAGAGAGTTGGGCCCTGGAAGCCGGAGTTCCTCCAAAGGATCAATTTCCTCTCTGGCCCCTGGAGAGTAAGTCACTGGATGTCCCAATCAACACAACTGTGGGACCTCCAGGGACCATGCCAGGAGACAGCCCAGGCTGCTGTGAATCTATGTGGCAGGTGCCTATGTGACACTCTCCACAAGCACATCTGCTCCAGCTGGTCTCTAGAACACTGGTTCCACACTCACACATGGCAGCAGGAGCCACAAACCGAGCCACTGAGCAAACATTATTCAGATATGAGGCAAAGGGGTCAGGTGAGCAGTGTGGAATCTGCCCATGTTATCCAGATATTTGCTGTGATTCTTCACCTCCTGTGACCATGTCTGTAAATTGAAATCACCATGTAATTTGGACGAGGGATCATCTGGTGAGGTATTTCCAGGGACTTGGATTATTTCATACATATATGTGTGTATGAAATATACATATTCATACCTAATCAGGAACTTTTGAGAGATAGCACCCTTGTTAATTCTTGCTTTGCTCCAATGACCAGTCTCATTTTTTTAGGGAAGGATTGTGGTGAGTTTATTTTATGAAAAACTGTTATTACTGAGATATATATATATATAAAATAGAACATAGTCAAAGGAAGCTGTGAGCGGTTTCCCCGTTTTATCCCACACAATAGTTCCCACCCTTAAACTCCTCTCAATGAAGAAGCTAGTCTAAGAGGTGTTGATTGACAAGAATTTGCAACAATAGATATAGAAGAGCTTGTCCTCAGAGGAGATATCATGAAAACTGTTCCTCTCTTCTGAGCAGGTGAGCTAAGGCTACCTTTGCAGGCCCCTGGGCAGCCCTCCCCTTTCCCAGGCCAACTCGGAGAGGCTTAACACTTAGCAGGGATGCCCCACCAGCTCAGTCTCTGCCTGCACAAAGGGCTAAGAAAGAGGAGGTACACTCCAATCCCCAAACCATAGGAAACCGACTAGCATTTAAGCTGAATACAAATGAAAGGATCGGATCTGCAAGATACCATTTCTGGTGATTACAATGAAAATGAACGGTGTCCTAGTATTCTTATATAAGAATGTCTCCCCCACCCTCAAAGTGAATCTGTTGTAAAGATAGCTTTTTAATCAAAGAGTAAAAAGCCAGTCAAATTTAGCAGTGGGGGGTTGTATATCAACTTTAGTGACACTAATGTTAATAAGTTCTGATAACCCACTACCATCGGACCAGCCGGGAAAAGCCCTTTCACTTTCATTATATAAATCTCTGAAGGAGCTACTCTAAATAACTTAGGATGAGCTGTTTTAATACTATTCAGAAAAGTCTGAAGTTATATAAACCCTACCACATAATGCTGTAAAAAGAAATACAACTTCCTGATTCTTTTCCTTGGATTTTAAATAACTTGACACACATTGATATTCAAAAATGAATGTTGTTGCATGATGGGAAATAGAAACAAATTACCAAACAGAAGGCTTGTGTCCTTCACAAATACCTTAAGACATTCGTGACCCACAGGCACAAAAATGAACATATTTGTGCAAAATGCTCTGTGATAGAAATATTAAACGTTTAATATCAACAAAATAACTTTTATTTATTTTTTTACCGTCTTCCTGCCTATGATCTGAAGAATGTCTTCTAGACCCAAGGTGGCAGCAGATGGCAGTAAGACACAGAGGATCCACAATCCACCCACTTTCTACACAAGCTTCTGCTTGGGACTCGTCGCTGGACATACATTTGTGATCATAGGGATCATTTTTTCAAACTTTTCCTTCATTTCCTAAAAATCCCTAATAGTTACAATAAGCCAGACAGTTATACCAAGTTTAATATGACCAGATCCTTCACCTTCCAGTCAGACTGCTGCTGATATACAAAAGTTGCCCTAGAATGCCCAAAACAGTCTCTTTGGAAGCCAAATCCCACTCAATAAATACCCTCGCCAAATTCCAGGTAAGCAATCCCACACTAACCAGAAAATAAGGAATGGAAAGGATTAGAAATGTGGCCAAGACATCATAGTTATTACTAGCTTCACTTGTAAAGTCTTAATTTTCCTGTTTTAAATCATCTGTATTTAAAAATACTAAATGTTAATGTAATGGTAAGTTTTAAATGACAGAAGCAAATGTGTGTCCATGATTAGGATTCACTGGGACAAAGGAGAAAACACTTTCTATGGGGTAACATTTGCCAACATCATAGGCAGTGAGCTTGACTATTTGTGGGAAGTGTTTTAAAGTAATTGGAATGAGAATCATGACTGCTGTGACCTGGGCTTACAGAAGGGAAGGGCTGAGCTTTCTGGGGAAAGAGTGAAGAAGAGAGAGAAGACAGTCTCTTACCATCACCTTTACAGTTTCTTAGGAGTGATTAGGACCACTTGCCAAGATAGACTAGCTGGGATTTCCTGGAAGCCTGGCCAGTCTAAACTTATTTCCACTTCTCCCACATTTCTCGGATTCTTCCCTTCATTAGGATGAGAGACCATTCAGGTCTCACATGCCTCTTTTATTAAAATATAAGAAACCAGTTTCTGCTTACCACGAGCACATGCATTTGTCTGATTCCTTCTCTAAGTCCAATAAAATCAGAACGAAATATTAAAAAGGGAGTGAAAAGAAAGAAGACACATTGTACTTGCTTCCTCCTGCCTGAAATGGAGTTTGGGGCCTGAAGCTAGAAAAGTGCTGACTGAGAACAGAAGCCCTCTGTCAGGCTGGCTGGGGAGAAGGAGGAAAGAGCTGGGGGCCTTAATGACACAGTGGGACTTCATTCCTGGACTCAGCTTATCTTCATGCTTTTTGTGACATGTGGACAGTAAATTGGCGCAGGTGCTGTAGTTTGAATGTGGTTTATTCCCCAAGAGTGCTTGTGTTGGAAGCTTAGTCTCCCATGTGGGATGTAAGAGGTGGTATGGACCTTTGAGAGGTGGAGCCTAGGGTTGGGGTTGTGGCTCAGCGGAAGAGCGCTTACCTAGCAGGTTCTGGGTTCGATCCTCAGCACCAGAAATAAATAAATAAACAAACAAATAAATAAATAAAGGTACTGTATCCAAATACAACTAAAAAATAAATATTAAAAAAATAGGTGGAGCCTAGTGGAAGGGTCTAAAGAGTGAGTTATTCGGGCTGGGGATGTGGCTCAAGGTAGCGCGCTAGCCTGGCATGCGTGCGGCCCGGGTTCGATCCTCAGCTCCACATACAAACAAAGATGTTGTGTCCGCCGAGAACTAAAAAATAAATATTAAAAATTCTCTCTCTCCCTCCCTCCCTCTCTCTCTGAAAAAAAAATTAAAAAAAGAGTGAGTTATTCTAAGGGTTCTTCTAAGGACACTCTCTCGCTTCCTGTCTGAGGATATGACCTCTGGTTCCCACATGCACCTGCTCCCATGTGGTGCCATCCACCCAGAGGATGAGAGCTGAGCCATTTAAAATAATAATAATAATAATAGAGAGAAATATAGTAACAAAGAAACAAAGGTTTAAGCCCCTACTTCATACAGCTCAGCGCCTTCCCACTGTTGGGAAGAGAGTGCCTAAAGTGGGTTATGAGGACTTTTAGGTGCACTTTATACACACTTAGCTTTAATGACATTGCCTCTCATAATGAGAAAGATGTTCCTTCCTGACTCTCCTTCAAATCTTCTGATTATATCAAGATGGAAAAAAATCTTAGTTTAATTCTTCTAAGCTTCTTTTTAACCAAAAGGAGACTGGCTGCCTTTTGCCATAACTGTGTTTTCCTATAAGTTGATGATTTTGAGGCTAGTGGGAACTACTGGCAGGAACATGAGTGGCAGACAAAGAAAGGATGTGGGAAGAAGTGGCTGGCAGGCCACATTCAGACTGGGTGCCTTTTCAGTTTTGTCTGGACTTCCTGGGGGAAAATAGTGATTCTTTAGTAAGCTGGGCCTTTGGCCACAGGAGTCAAAGAGGTGAATATTTTTCATGTTAACCTGGGTTTTTCTTTGGAATGTTCTATAAGCCTTTCTATGGTTCCCTGCTGCCTTCAGGTAATGTTTAAATCCCCTAATTTCTCCAGCTCCTGTCTTCCATTAAGTTTACCTTAGCAATCTGTCCCCCCTCCTGTCCCTGTGCGCCCTACTCTCCAACCTGACCAAGAACCCCAAAGAGTTCGGCCCTCCTTAGTTTAAAGGCCTGGTGTTCTCCCATCCATCCCGACTGCGACCAGAGTTGCATGTTTGAAGGATAGAGAAGGGAAAGGAAGGGAAGGGAGGAAGAAGAACTCTAATTAAGGGGAGCCTTGTTGTGGACAAAACCTTTTGGCCAGCTCTGTTAGGCAGTTCTCTAATGGGACTTCTCCATTTACAAATCTCCGTGCATGGGATACACAGGTGCCTCTTCCAGAATGCACAAGGAGAATAAAACTACAAACAACAGTGGTGACAACCCAAATGTTGCCCTTGGGCAAAGAGCACAAAGGAATATGACAAGAAATGACGACACTAGTGTCATGGAGATAGAACCTCAGGTGGATCTTTCTTTTGAAAAGTTACTTGTAAAGGCTGTGCATGGTAGCACACACCTGTGAACCCAGATACTTGGTAGCCTAAGGCAGGAGGAACTCCAGTTCAAGGCCATCCTGGACCAGTTATGGAGGCCCTGACTAAAAGATTTTCAGAAACATTATTATCATTACTATTTTTGATACTGGGGATTGAGCCCAAAGGTGTTTTACCTTTGAGCTATATCCCCAAAGGGCTTTTGTAACTTTTTTGTATGTGTGTGGGTGTGCTGAGGATTGAACCCAGGGTCTTGTGCATGTGAGGCAAGCTCACTACCAACTGAGCTATATCCCCAGGCCCTGAACCTTTCTCAGTTGATGAAGGTCTCACAAGTTGTTGAGGCCGGCCTCAGATTTGAGATCCTGTCTCACCCTCCCCAGTTGCTGGGATTTTAGGCAGCTCAAAATTAAATTTTTAAAAAAGGATTGGGATGTAGCTCAGTGGTACAGTCCTTGTCTAGCATGTGCAAGGCCCTGATTTTAATCCCTAGTAAACCCCCCCCCCACACACACACACACACAATTGTATGAAGCATTTTGGGGAATGATAGAAATTTCTAAAACTAAAATATAATGATGGTAGGTATGATACTTGTTATATGCATGTACTAATATGCCACAATGACGCTCTATAAATTTACTAAAAGTTTGGATTTTATGGCACATAA
The DNA here is from genome assembly GCF_964194105.1 of Spermophilus citellus. Lineage (NCBI taxonomy): Eukaryota > Metazoa > Chordata > Mammalia > Rodentia > Sciuridae > Spermophilus > Spermophilus citellus. The sequence goes on along the minus strand of NC_138184.1, from coordinate 224,731,488 downwards.
ATTGTACCTCACTAAAGCTGTTGAAAAACTTACTTGAATTCTTATTTTAGCAATGAGTAAAAATTGGGAGTTTAAAAAGTGACTGTGATGAGATTCCAGTGCTTAATTATTTTCATTACATTGATTGTGGTCCTGCTAGTTTCTGGGCCCTATGTGGAAAGTACTTGGAACACTTCAAAAATGACGAAGAAGAAAACCTGACCTCAAAGAGATTTAATTGAATGCCTAATTCATAAACTCCAGGTGTTCCACTGTGCCCAGGATTCAGTTCTCTCACTTGGATCCTGTCTTCTGCTTGCTGAGCTCTTTCAGGTGAGTAATCACCAAGTTCTGCATCAGCAGGAAAGGAAGAAACCCGGTTCAAAGCCAGCCCTGGGAGGAAAGGGAGGCGCTACCGTCCAGCCCTGAAAGCTGGGTGTTGGCTTTCTGCCATTAAAAAAAACATGTCAAACAATCAACTTATAAAGAGCTGGCTCATAGTTTTGGAGGTTCCAAGCCATGACTGGATAGATCCCTTGCTTCTAGGCCTCTGGTGAGGTCACTTCAAGGCAGGAGGGCAGGACAGAACAAAGCTGCTCACCTCATCCCCTGAGCCAAAGAGAACAAGAGGGAGAGAGCAGGATCCCACAGTCCCCCTCAAGGACATACCCATGATGACCAAGAGACCTTTGACCAGACCCCACCTCCTAAAGGCCCTACCATGTGCCAGTCCAGCCACCCTGGGGGAGCAGGCCTGTAACCCATGAGCATGTGAAAGACCCTCAAGATCCTAACTATAGCAAAAGACTAAGCTATATTGGAGCTGGGAAATATAAGCAAGAGTCTTGTGTTTGGCCACATGAGGGACCCAGGAGGTGACCAAGCTTCAGATAACTCAAAGAAGGTAGCAGCTTTATTCATTAAAGTTGTGTTTTTAAATGATACATCTGAAACTAGCTGGCCCCACCCTACCTTCCCTCTTTACTTCACATGTACCTTTCTGCAAACCGTGCTCCAGTCAAACAATATCAACCCACATCTTACACCACTCTCTAAAGAAGTCTGAGATTTCATCTCTCCTGAGAACCCCCACCCAGCCAGCCGAGCCTCAGCTGCATTCCAGGGAGTGGTTCCCAAGTACTCCATCACATGTCTTCTGGGATAGCAGGAACTGGGTGACCAGAGGAGCCTGGTCCTGTGAAATGTTTCTCTTCAAGTCAGTAATTCTTAAAATATTTAAAGAATCAATTAACTTGGGGCTGGGGTTGTGGCTCAGTGGTAGAGCACTTGCTTTGCATGTGTGAGGCACTGAGTTCAATATAAATATAAATAAATAAAATAAAGGTCTGACAACAACTAACAAAAAATATTTTTAAAAAGTCAATTAAGGGGCTGGAGTCATAGCTTAGCGGTAGAGCGCTTGCCTCACGCATGTGGGGCACTGGGTTGGATTCTCAGCACCACATATAATTATGTAAATAAAGTAAAGGTTCATCAACAACTAAAAAACATTTTTAAAAAAGTAAAAAATCAATTAACTCCTTGGAACTCTGATGCATCTACCTGCACAAACTTGCCTACATTCACATGTACAAACGTTGTGTGTGTGATTTCAGGAGTTATCTACCTGCACAAATCTATCAGGAAAGGTGCCTTATTAAGGATTTATCCATGGACTTTCAACCCTGACCATGAACTCCAAATTAAGAAAACTTAATGTAAACCTGCAAAAAAAAAAAAAAAAAAAGTTTATCCTCTTCTTCAAACCCTTTCTTTACCTTCCATGTTCCTTTATCCCACCCAGAGCCACCCTTGGGAAGCAGGGCCTTAGCTTCCAAAATTACTTCTTCCCCTACCCTCAAGGCATTCAAACCCAAAGTCCTCCAGATGAACACACAACAGGGAACATGTGAAGTTATTTTTATACAGCTGTTCAAGAGATGAGAATTGTGATGATTTACAGTTGAAAATTGTAACTTTTGTAACTTCGTTACAATTTTTCAGTTACAAAAGCTCAGTTGTAACTGAGCAGAACAAAGGAAAGTTCTCACATGAAAGTTCAGTGAAGTAGGGAAGAAGGAGGTGATCAGGAGCAGGAGGGGAGGGCAAGGAGGAAAATGGGGTGGGGGTGGTGGGTATGATACTTGTTATATGCATGTACTAATATGCCACAATGACACTCATTATTCAGTGCAATCAAAATGCATTAATAAAAATTTAAGTTCAGTGATAAAACAAAATAAAATCATACAATGCTCACGATTGCAGGAAAATTATATGAGAACACAGCAAAGTAAACTGAATATCAGAAGTCTGATGTAGTGGTTACCAGTGGCAGGGAAGGGAGGGGATAGGGAAAGGTTGGTTACAGGCACAAAAATATAGACAAGAGGAGCAAGTTTAATTGTCTGTAGTGCAGCAGGGTGACTGTAGTGAACAAGGATTTGTTGTACATTCCAAAATAGCTAGATGAGTGGATTTTTAATGTTCTCACCACAAAGAAATGATAACTGTTTGAGGTGGTGTTCAAGAGATGAGAATTGTGATGATTTACAGTTGAAAATTAGATTATTGCAGTGGCTACATGCACCGACATCACACTGCACCCAATGAATACGAACAATTATTATATGTCAACTAAAGTTTTTAAAAGTTTGACGGGCTTTTCGTATGTACTCCAATATAGGACAGTAATAGTGCTGCTTGTGTCATGAACAAGAAACCTCACTCCTTCTTTGCAGCCAACTCAGCTCTTAAGACTCAAAGCAAGAGCAAACAAGTCCATGTATGGCGTAGATGACACCACAGAGACACTTAGGTCTGATTTGCATGGGATTCCCCAAACCGAGGAGAACTTGGAAAGGAAATTTGTCTGAGCAACCAGAACGTGATGGGCCTCTGCCTGTCCCTTGCGCAAAGATGAGCCGCGGGGTTCCTCACATTGTTTTCCAACTTGGAAAAGACAAACCGCAGACGTGTTCCGAGTTTTCCTTCCAAATTAATGAAGCCTCCTCTTGGGGAAGCTTGGTTTTTGAGGATGGCGCTTGTTATTCCCAGGCTGGAATCCTTAAGGTTATGGGAACCAGGGACATCAGCCTGGGAAACTGCACCAGAGGGGCGACCTCGTGGCTCCCCAACACTGGGGAAGGGCCTCAGAAGGGTGGGTGGCGCTCTGGTCGCCTCCTTCCCCGGGAGATGAGCCCCTAGGTTCCTCTCTGAGACCGGCCCGCCTAACCCGGGGTGCCGCGGGGCCGGGGGAAGAGGCCGCAAGGGGAGGACGAGGAGCGGCGAGGAGCGCGGGGAGCGCGCGCATCCCCACCTGCTGCAGTGGCCGCGGCTGCTATAACAAATAGCCCTTAGTCAGGTGGCTGAGACAAAATTTATTTCTCACAGTTCTGGAGGTTGCAAACTCCAAGTTCAATGTGCTAGTTCATTTGGTTTCTGGTGAGGGCTCTCTTCCTGGTTTGCAGACAGCAGCGTTCTTACTGTGCTCTCAGACGGCAGAGAGAGTTCAGATATCATGCTTCTTTTAATAAGGGGCCACATTCTCAGGACCTCAGCGCCTTGCAAAGGTCTCACCTTCTAAAACCAATACATTGGGAATTAGGGTTTGAACATATGAATTTGGGGCATAAGGGATGCAAACATTCATTTAGTACTTAGCAAGGTGGCAGCGTGTTTTGTTTCTAACATACCAAACTTCCTAGGTGCTCAGGCTTTTCTCCTATGTCTGTGACATTTAGCCCAGACACCTGGCACCTAGGTTGTGGAACGTATTTTTAATTTAGTAAAGAATGTCCATTGACAAATGGCAACAACATATTATCCTAAGGAAACAAATATTAAAGCAGGGATTGTTACCAGGTCAACTGTCTTTACCCTGTGGTGAGGTGACTGCCATGTGAATCCCTCTACCCTGCTCACCTCCTCCATTCTCCCCCTACTAACTTCCCACCTTGAGCACATCCTGTGAGTCTAGGGCCAGCATGGGCCAGTGGCCTGGATTTCCTTCCTACTGACATTTGTCAGCCAAAAATTATGAATGTTCTTTTCTTAGAAATATAGTCTTTCACATTAGCATTCATCACTAAATATAGACTATTATAATTTTAGGCAAGTTTTCTTTAGTCATTTTCACAAATAATTGTATTTACAACTTTTTAAATTTATTTTTTAGTTTTAGGTGGACACAATATCTTTATTTTACATTTATGTGGTGCTGAGGATCAAGCCCAGTGCCTTGTGCACGCTAGATACATACTCTACCACTGAGCCACAACCCCAGCTCCTGTATTTACAACTTTTTAAAAAATGCAATGAAAGCTCTTTAGCTAAACTATGGAAGTTCCTTGGAAATTCCTCAGGCAAATGTATATTTTTATACATTCATCAAATTTGGGGGGCAGGAGCATGGGGTTTGGCATTGGAACACCAAGATGTGTTCCTGATTGGATCGCTTTGCAGCTCTGATTCTTTGGGCCAGTAGTCTGACTTCTCTAATCCCATGTTCCTGTAAATTGTATTGCAGGTACCTACTCACAGATTGGGGAAAGACTAAAATAGGTAGCATAGGGCTGGAGATATAGCTCAGCAATAGAGTGATTGCCTAATGATGTGTGAGGCTCTGGGTTTGATCCCCTGCACCACACACACACACACACACACACACACACACACACACACACAATATATGTATTATTATATACCATAAAATGTCACATAGAAGGAATATTTGTAATTCCTAAGTCCATTTATCATCTCACAATTTTACCCTACCTGCTGTACTTTGCTTCAGAGAAAACAAAATTTTCAACATGATTTTACATAATACCTTGGTTATCTTGTGGTGCTTTGGGTTTTTTTTTTTTTTTTTTTTTTTTTTTTGAGAGACAGAGTCTCGCTATGTTGCCTGAGCTGGCCTCAAACTCTTGGATTTAAGCCATCCTCCTGCCTCTTGAGTAGCTGCAACTACAAGCATGCACCACCTTACCCGGCTTCCTTGTGGCACTTTACAGAAACACGGTGGCAGGAAAAACTCATTATTTACTGGGTTACTTGAGGACAGAGGTGCTTTCTTTTGTGTATTTCTTGCCAGAGTTCTTGTCAATAGCAGCAGCCAGTGACTGTTGACAGTCTCCTTGTTAAGACACTTGTGCTGATGGCTCTGTGTAAGGGCCAGGAAGGGAGGAGGACCCAAGAGTTAGGACGTGGATACCTGGCGTCCCTTCTGCGTTCAGGCTCTTGTGCAAATGCATATAAATGAAGCTATAATTTTTAAGTAATGGCGTCCAACAATGAGTAGTTTGAGAAGCCATCAAAGTGGTCAAGTTCCCTGCTGCTCTGTGATCTTGATGCTGGGTTTTGTCAGTATCCCTAGCAGTTCAGAATCTTTAAAGGTTGGCTGAGCAGCTTCAAGATCAGAGATTGAGCATCTTCTCGTGCTTGTGTGATTTTGAAGCCAACTAGATCTTGCTTATAGTTAATAACATGGGTCCTCAAAAGTGGGAACCATTAATCTGTGAACATTTTAAAAAATAAGTCCATATACAAAGCATTGGGAGGCTAATAAAATGAACACAATTGTGTGCCCAGCTCTAAAGAGGTTATCATCTACTTGGGGACACATGACACATCTGCAAATTATTAGAAAACAACAAAGGAGGGCTGGGGATGTGGCTCAAGTGGTAACGTGCTCATCTGGCATGCGTGCGGCCCGGGTTCGATCCTCAGCACCACATACCAACAAAGATGTTGTGTCCACCGAGAACTAAAAAATAAATATTAAAAATATTCTCTCTCTCTCTCCTTCCTCTCTCACTCTCTCTTTAAAAAAAAAAAAAAAAGAAAACAACAACAAAGGATATGATAAGTGGCAACATATAAAAAGGGTCCTTTGTGGTTCCTGAGATGGAGGAGTAGACTAAAGGGAGGATAGCTGGCCCCATGCAACTGTGATCCATCAAGGACCCAGCTCTTGGTGACACTAAGCATAACCACTACCCCCAACCCCTGCAAAAAAAAAAAAAAAAAAAAAAAGAAAAAGAAAGAAAGAAAGAAAGAAAAGAAATTCAAAGGGGAAGTCATTGGGAAGGGACCCTTCTGAATACCTTGGCGGCTCTTTTAAGTCTCTGACTGGGCACCAGAGTTGGTGTCTGTCATAAAATGCCTCATTTCAGAAGCCAGACTACAAATCCTACATGAGCATTGCCAACTTTGCTGTCAGGCATATCAGCAGCTGGTTAGCTGAATGAGTGGAAAATTCTAGTCAAAGTCTGATATGTTACAAATTAAAAAGAAAAAAGTTCAGATATTACAAAAAGACAAAAATCTTAGTTTGTTCCTTTGAGCCTGTGCCTTCCTAGTTTTGACCAAAGATAGTTGCTCTGATTCGTTTTTTCCCCCTCTTTTACAAGAAAATGCATGAATGAACATCAGTTTGATATTTTGCACATTTCCTAAACCCATCAATTTGAAATATTATCTGAGTAGAGGGGAAATTTTATTATAACGACAATTAAGGAACTAACTCTGTTACTGCCTTGAACATGTTCTTGTGTGAGATAGAACTAGAATACAAGTGAACAAACAGGGAAGATAGCTTTGGAGCGAAGAGCCAACTCACACCAGCCAGACCACCTAGATCCTGCTCCGCCGCTTCCTGGCTGTGTGCCCTTGGCCGTGCCTCTCTCTGCCTCACTTTTCTCATCTATAAAACAGGAGTAATAGCATCTGCTGCCCAGAATTATCACCAGTAGGAAGTGTCACATGTTACATAATAAATATACAAATAGCACAACTTAATAGTTGAGGTTTTTTTTAAGTGATAGAGAGAGAGAGAATTTTTTTAATATTTATTTTTTTTTTAGTTATTGGTGGACACAACATCGTTGTTTGTATGTGGTGCTGAGGATTGAACCCGGGCCGCATGCACGCCAGATGAGCGTGCTACCACTTGAGCCACATCCCCAGCCCCAATAGTTGAGTTTTAAGTGCATTAAATATTCAAAGTGTTAAGCCTTTCAAAAGAATCACCTTAGAAGAACTGTCCCAATGCTATAGTCATTGGTATGTTCACAACTGAACTTTTCATGGAATACTGGGGTGGGCAGGGGGGTGTGGTGGAGGGTAATTGAACCCAGGGGCACTCTACCACTGAGGGAATTAGTTTGAGCTAATTTCTCAAACTACTCCCCAGCCCTTTTTAATTTTTATTTTGAGATTGGCAGGGGCGGCGGGGCGGGGGGTGTCGGAGATGAAGGTGGGGGAATCTAGCTAAACTGCCCAGGCTGGCCTTCAACTTGAATTCATAGCAACAAACTTTTAATCTTTTATTCTGAATGATCCTCCTGCCTCAACCTCACCAATAGCTGGGATTATAAGGGTGTGTCACTCACTGTGACCAGCTGGAATACTTGTTTAGTGTTCCTTCCATCACTGAATCTTTCTTCTTTGGAGGTAGATTGGTTTTCTCCAGCAGCCCACAATCCCTCCAAGTCGAAGACATCGAAGCTGAAAAGAACAAGCTTGGAAACACATTCTTGGCAAAAATGAGATGATTTAAGGCAGCAGCCCATTTTCTCGTGTGGATCATACTTTGGCATTAAAGGAGACTTTCACAGCAGAAGGGTCCAGGTGTGCTTAACAACAGCAGCCCTTCTTGGTAAAGTGCATGTAGTACTATGGATTACTGCACAGCAAATTCACCCAACCCTTAGCAGCCGAGGACAACAAGCGTTTGTTTTCTCACAGTAGCCATGGCTTAGGAATCTGGGCAGGGTTAGCTGGGTGCAGGCACAGGGTTCTCCCAAGGCTGCAGTGAAGGTGTCTGCTGGGGCTGTGGTCATCTCCAGGCTCAAGTGGGGAAAGCTCCGCCCTTGGGCTCACTCACAGGGCTGCTGGCAGGCTCTGGGCCTTGCTGGCTGCTGGCTGCACAGGCAGTTCCTAGCCTCTCTGTAGGCCTGCTCACTACGTGGCAGCTGGCTTCCCCAGAGCAAGGGAGAGAGAGAGTTTACTTTTGCTCATTCGATTCCTTAGAAATGAGTCAATAAGTTCAGGCCATGCTCAAGGACAGGGGATTACACAAGGACATGGATGATGAATACCAGAGCTCACTGGCAGCCCTTGAGTGCACCAGCTAAGAAAGGTCCTTGTTGATAATGACGCCCTTTTGGTTGTCAAGGTTTAGTGACGTGGGCTCTGCTTTCCAATTTTTTTCAAGGTTTAATTTGTTGTTGTTGTTGTTAGCAATTTTATAATAGTGGGTGCATGTTTATCAACAATGCAACTAAGTTTATTTGCTATTGAAGAAAAGCCACTGTGCCAGGCCCTGTTGAGTGTGGCATAAACTCCAACCGATTGCAGCCAAGGGAACCAGAGATGCAGCTGCTGGCTGACAACTCTGGACTAAAAGCCTGGACGAAAGGACTGGGCAGCCTGACCACACAGCAGAAGATCACACCTGCTCCTGCACCTGGCTGTGTGTTGGTTATTGATCTTAGTCTGTGGATCTATACACTCTAGATGTGAAGCAAATAGAAAAGCTTATGCAAAAAATATGTTCTCTACTAGTTCACAGACTCCTACACGGTTATTGAATTCATAGCAAAAAATTTTAATCTTTTATTCTGAATGATTCCTTAAATGATATCTGAAATGCCACTCCCCACAGTTATGTAAAACGCTGGTAATAATTTGGTGTATTATCTTCCAGATTATTCTATCCACATACAAATACACACACATATTTGTACAGTACACACTGTACTTGAGATCATACTATGTGTATCTTTTTTTTCCTATATTTTTTTACTGGTGCATTATAGTTGTGCAATGTATATCTCTTTTCCCCCCACATTTTCTATTGGTTCACTATAGTTGTGCTATGTGTATCTTTGAAAGGAGGCTTCTTCAAGTGAGTTCCCCCTCTTTCCTTTTAATTTAGGATGAGAAATGCATTATAGTTTAACTGCGAATAATCTCTCAATAAGATAAAAACTGAATATACTCTTTAATAAGTTCGAAGCCAATTAAAACACAATTATTTCTTTTGCCTAAGTTTTTTTCCAGGCACTTTGAAGACTGATACATAAATGCTGGAAAGTTAATTTTGCTAAAAACATTCGAAAACCAAAGAGGCTACTTTTAACGTCTTTTGAAGCTATCAAGTAAACATTACTATATTTAAATATAGTAAATATTACTATATTTACTATATTTAAATATAGTAAATATTTTTGCTAATTTATGGAAAAGTTAGTATCCTTACTTAGTGCAAAAGGCAAAGCTAGTCAAGTATGGTTGTGGGGGGAGACAATGTTAAAGAACTTAACAATAACCCACAACCCGCGGACCAACTAAAACCACCTGTGAATCTCTGATTATTTATAGTTCCTATCTAGAATCTTTTCTAAGTAAGGAGACTTTTCATGGTCTGTGTCACAACCATGAAAAATAAAATGCGTTAAAATTCTAGATTAAAATATAATGAAAATAGAACAAAATTACCCTCTCTTAAGTAATGCTTGTAGGAATTATGTTAATCCCCGAAGCTCTTTTGCATTTCATTTTTACAAATGCATTGTGGGTAGCGCCTCGATAAATATGAAAGTAACCCGGGGGCGGGGGTTGACAGCCGCCAGGGCTCCGGGCGCGGTGGGTCAGGGTGGGGACAGCCGGGCCGGCCGCGGGAGGATGCGGGGTCGCGGTCAGGCGCGCGGGGCCGGTCGGGTCGCGGCGCGGGGTCGGGTCTCCCGCGCAGCCGGGGTGGACGCGGCTTTGGCGCACGAAGCCGCTCCGGGAGGAGAGGGCGCACGCCGGCCTGTCCCTCGGCGCCGCCTTGCACGTGCCACTTGTGGCTGGGTCTCCCCAAGAGCACACCCCTCCCCAGAAACCCAGACCGTCTACCCCCGGGGCTCTGCTGGCTGGAGAGTAAGTGCGTCCCCCGGAGCTGCACCGGTGTCCCCCGCAAGACTCCCCCCTCCCCCAGTCACCGTGGACACCGCCCGGGAAGCCCCTGTGTGCCCCCAGCCCTGTCTGGGACTTGTTCCGCAGTTTGAGTCACCCATCCATCACCCACCTTTTCTCAGCCCACCGAGGGGCCGCGGGGTGTTTCCTTTCAATCACTGGTTGAGAAAGGGCAAACCCCGGGTCACCTCTGGGAGCCTGTAACGGAAGCGTCGGGGCAGACCCTGCGTATCCCGCAGCCTTTGCCCCGGTGGTGGGGGGAGAGCCGCGAAAACGTGAGGTTACCTCGGTCAGGGAGAAGGAGTCTGAAACTAGAAGATGAGATAGATGAATACATGAGCGCTCTCAGACACAGCGCTCATCCAAAGTCTTTATGGATATTTTTGCCATGTCTGTTTAAAAAAAAAAGATTTGGGGGAAATTTTGGTAGATTTCCTTCACTGATTCAAAATACAGCATTTTATTAAAACTATTTCTTAGGGCTTTCCTAGTAACTTGCTGTTCTTCCTGTAAAGGCAAAACCTGGAAGTTGTTCAGAAAAAGGTCCCAGGTGACCTCATGATTATTGTGATTGAGAAAAACTTTGGAAACTGGGGGTTTTGGGGTGGGGTTGAGAATTTCAGAAAATAGAAGAAAGCCTTAAATTTATTAAGATGTTTAAAAATCGTCCTAGAGATGGACGCGGTGACGCAAGCCTGTATAATCACAGCGACTCCGGAGGTTGAGGCAGGAGGATTGCAGGTTGGAGGCCTGGCTAGGCAATTTAGTGAGACCCTCTCTCAAAAAATGAAAAGGGCTGAGGGTGTTGCACAGTGATAAAGTTGGGGGTGGTGGTGGATTCTTTTAGAGAAAATGATGTATAAAAGACTTAGGGATTTCTAAACGTAAGTAGCTGACTCTGTGATTGAAAGAAAAAATGTGATCTAGGAAAGATTATTAGGAATGTCGCCAAACGCTGTATTTTAAAGGTGGATAATCGATCTTTTGATTTCATCATTTCACTAAGGTTGGAATTTACTGGTAATCTTTGTGGTCTATATAATAACTCACATTTTTTCTTTATGTTTCCTCAGTTATATTACATTATTGGTATCTTTAAAAATTGGTAGAACACGCTAGCTGCACCGCCCCCAGCCCCATAATTCCTATTGAATCTAAAGGGATCAGGATAGGCACCCCAGAATATACCACAGTAGCATCAGGAGCCTTGTCAACTGGAGGCAGCTGCAAATCAATGCTTGCAGAAAGAAACCTCTTTGGAGCTTCCCTTATCGGACTGAAAGCAGTAAATTCTGGGAAACGAGGCTTCTGTAAATTCCATCTTGGGGTCAGGTCTACTTCTAAATGCCTTGCTTTCCGTCTTTGGAAGAAGACAGAAAGACCTTTCATATCTGTTCAGACAAATATTATCACAACCCTTCTTATCTCCTGTTTGTTACTTGAAAACCCACTTGGCTTAAACCCATTTGTTCTTCCCATAATATCCTTTCTCCTACTTCCTTTCCCCTATCAAATTAAGTACATAAGCCCCAAATTCTAACTACCCCTATGAGTCACTCCTGTGTGTGTGTGTGTGTGTGTGTGTGTGCTTTACAAACATAAATTATTTTTTTTTCTTTTAATTATCTGCCTTTTGTCAATCTAATTTGCAAGTCCCATGTCTTGAACATGAGAGGGTAGAGGAAAAGTTTTTTCCTTTCCCCATTGACTTAAAAGAAGTACCATGAACTACTAGAACCACGACCAATCAAAGAGATTAACTGGGCATATAGGTGGAGGGGAGTTTAACCCTGTATTTTGTTATATGCCATTTTATAAAGTTAAACACAAGCGCTCTCTCTCTCTCTCTCTCTCTCTCTCTCTCTCTCTCTCTCTATATATATATATATATATATATATATATATATATATGATATACATATATATGATAAGGATATATGATATATGATAAGTGAAGTGATAAAAAAGCAAAGAAATGATAAACAGAAAATTCAGAAATAGCGGTTGGGGAGGTTGGGGTGGGAATGAGGATATGGAGGGAGACCAAAGATGGATGTGAGTGGTAATGTTGGATTTCTTTTTCTTTTTTTCTAGGAATTTTTTTCCCTAAAACACCCTAAAAAAATTAATTGTTGTCTTTCTGAAGCCAGGAGAACTTGATTATAAAGTCAGTGCCTTAGACCATTTGTGGCTTGTAAACAAGACCCAGTTCTGGAGGCTGGGAAGTCCAAGATCAAGGTGCTGGCAGACCGTCTGTGAGGGCCCTCTCTGGTTCATTAATGGCACCATCTCACCTCTCACGTGGTGGAAGGCAGGCAGCACTCCGGAACCGTTGCATAAGGCTGCAAATCCCATTTGTGGAAGCTCCACCCTTATGACCTAATCATCAGGAAGGCCCCACCTCCTAATATTATCATACTGGGAATTAACTTTCAACATATGAATTTTGGAGATTGGGGCACACACATTCAGTTACCCTCTATAGGAATTGTCTCAGTTTTTGACACTCCTGTACCACGTGGGGCTCATGTAGAACAGGGGCTCAGTACATGCTTGCTGAACAAATGAGTGCTTTTATGTTGGATTTCTTAAGTTGACATGACACTTTGGCTCAGAGTCTTCATTGTGCTATGCGTCATAACTTGCATGTATGTATTATACACATAGCACCATTATTAGATAAAAATGATTTTTAAAAAATAATTTTTAGGTAGCCCTAGATCTTTACAGAAATGATTTTAGTCCTCCGCTTGAGTCCTCAAATTAAGTTAATGCTGTTATGTTTTCTTGACATTTACCTCCACGCCTAGCACTGTGCCAAGCAGTTCACAGGTATCATCTCACTTCACTCTTGGACGACTCCATCAGGTAGTTAAATCAGGCAAAGCAAATAACTTGGGCCAGGGCCACAGGTGTACAGGGTGAGAAGTTCCCCCCTCTGAGCTTAAAAGGTGAAATGTAAATGTGCTGAAATGCTAGTTCTTAGCTCACACATCTTTCACTCTTTCACTCATGTTCACTGAGGTTCGTTTGAGTTTGTTAATTAATGATCATTGAATGTGCTGCAGAGTTGTAATTTTAGTTACTGTCCAAGTTTGCATCTAGGTCCTTTCCCCTGTTATCCAGGGGATTGGTGCTTTCCTGGATTATGCTAACGAGGCCCTCTTTTCTCTTAAACTATGTGGTTGAGTAACACATGAGGAGGAAGCACTTCATGGGCCAGGCAGGTTCTGTTTGGGAAGAGACAACTCAGGTGTCCCTGCTGTGGCTGCTCTGCCTCTGGTACCATGTCACAGCAATGAATAGTGGCTGCTGTGTTAAATCCTGAGTGGATCGCTACCTAGGGTCTAGGAGCGCCAGGTTTATATATGAAGCATTTCTCCATGCCACTAAATCTCTTCTTGAGCATTGTTGTAGAAACTGGACCTTTCCCCTCTGTGGCCAGCCCATCAGTTGCTCACAGTGTCCACACATCCCAGGCATCCAGCTTTCCCTGTTTTACACAACGCCCACATGTACATCTGGGTTCCCAACTTTTCCAAGACTGGTATTTCCCTGGTATTGTGGTGAGTGGAATCACCGGATCTCAGAAGAGTCTTTAGGTTTTTGTTGTAATTTGACAAGAGCTTCTCGGGAAGGCTGTGTTCAGCATGAATAGAGCCTACTTAGGTGGCATTAGAAGGAATGATCTTTTTTTCTTCAATCTGATCATTTAAAAGGTGACAGTGGTTGATTGGTTTATTGGGCGGGAGCGGGTACTGGAGATTGAACCCAGGGGTGCTTAACTACTGAGCCACATCCCCAGCCCTTTTAAATTTTATTTAGAGACAGGGCCTCAGCTGATTTGCTGAGACTGGCTTTGAACTTGCAATCTCCCTGCCTCAGCCTCCTGAGCTGCTGGGATTACAGGTGCGTGTCACCTTGCCCCGCCAGTGGTTGGTTTCCTGAAGCTTTAATTTGCACTTGTTTGATTTGCCCTTAGCACAAACTTTTTCTGTGTTTAATAAACATTTCCAATCACTGGGCTGGGGATGTGGCTCAAGCGGTAGCGCGCTCGCCTGGCATGCGTGCGGCCCGGGTTCGATCCTCCAGCACCACATACAAACAAAGATGTTGTGTCTGCCAATAACTAAAAAAATAAATAAATAAATAAACATTTCTAATCAGGTGCTTTCCTTATTGGTTTGTATACCTCTTGCGTAATTTTTAAAAAATTAACTGAATCTGTATCACAGGCTGAAAATATTTCTCTAGTGTGTTGTCTGCCTTTAATTGTTTGATGTATTGATGTATAATGTCTTCATTTTTAGTCTTCACTTGTTTATTTTATGCTTTCTTCCATTGCTTCTTGGAATATTCTTCGCACTGGTAATTTAGCTAAAGATTCTCTTATGTTTTCTTCTAGATTTTGCTCTTAATTTTCATTTAATTATAAAAATTTTTTTTAGTTGTTGTTGGGACACATGCCTTTATTTTATTTATTTTTATGTGGTGCTGAGGATCGAACCCAGCGCCTTGCATGCGCTAGGCGAGTGCTCTACCTCTGAGCCACAACCCCAGCCCCTTCATTTAACTTTTTAATAAATCAATTTTATTTCAGTGTGAGAAATAAAAAAAATGAACTTCTCATCTTCCTTGCCTAGTTCTTTTCTCTTACCTTAATTAGGATTTCTAATTACCATGGTATGGCTTAGTTTTAAAACATCTCTAGGGTAGACCAGAAACATGCCACTCCTAAAAGAAAACCTTGGGTCAACACTCCAGCAGTTAGGCACAGGCAACGACTTTCTCAATAGGACCCTAAAACAGCTGGGCATAGTGGTGCACACCTGTAATCCCAGCAACTTGGGAGGCTGACAGGAGGATCATGAGTTCAAAACCAGCCTCAGCAACATAGTGAGGCCCTAAGCAAGTTAGCAAGACCATGTCTCTAAATAAAATATAAAAAGGGCTGGGGATATGGCTCAGTGGTCAATCCCACTACAAAATAATAATAATAGTAATAAATGCTGGAGAGGATGTAAAGAAAAAGGAACGCTTCTATACTATTGGTAGGATTGTAAATTAGTACAACCACTATGGAAATCAGTATCGAGGCTCCTCAAAGATTAGGCATGGAACCATATATGATCCAGCTATACTACGATTTGGTATTTATCCTTAAGAATTAAAGTCATCTTACTACAGTGATATAGGCACACCCATGTCTACAGCAGCACAATTTACAATAGCCAAACTATGGAACCAGCCTAGGTGTCCAACAATGAATGAATGGGTAAAGAAAATGTGGTTTATATACACAATGGAGTTTGATACAGCCACAAAGAAAAATGAGGGGCTGGGGTTGTGGCTCAGTGGTAGAGCATTCGCCTAGCACGCGGAGAATGGCTCAGGTGTGGCTCACCCCTGGGTGGCTCCCCCCGGTGTGATGCTCTGGGTGCACCAGGAGTCAGGCAGGCTTGGTCCCTCTTCCCTGGAGAGGGACCGATGAACAATGAGTCAAATGAAGGTCCAGAGTTGGCCTCACCTGCCAGGTGGGCTTCATGTGGATTTCAGGAGGAATGGGAAGGGTCCTCAACCATGTGCCTTTGATGCCACAGGTAATGGGCACAGCCAGGCACAACGTAGGAGTCAAGACCCATTTGTAGGGTTAAAGGGAGCATGCCAATGAGAACCTCTGCTTCCCGCTGGGGAACCAAGCTCAGAGGCCAACGTCTCTGAGGAAGCAGCATTCATTGAAGGTCAGAAGTAAACCCCAAATGAAAGAATGAATGAATGAATGAACTCCTTTCCTGGGCTGAAACTTTCCTCCCTACTTTATTCCCTGGTCACTCTCCTGATTTAAATGTTTCACCCACAGAGAAGCCATTCCCTCCCCTGAGCAGATCAGGCCTTCAAATACTGTGCTCTCAAAGTACCTTATACTTCTTCCTAACCCTTAGCAACAGGACCACGACCAACTTGAAAGCTCCCTGAGGTGGCCCTGTGCCTGTGAGGAGGCTGAAGAAGGTAGCCATCCAGAGCACGGCCACTGAAGTTGGGCCTCCTCTATGACTTTGTGACTTTGGGTAAGTTACTTAACTTCTCTGTGCCTCAGTTTATTTATCAGCTGAATGAGGAAAATCCCAGCACCCACATCAGAGCCACACTGTAAAGTCCAGGGGAGAATATCCCTGGGAAGTGCTTGGCTCAGGGTCTGGGCTCAGTGTCACTTGGAGGTGCAAGTTGTACCGACTATTTCTCTCTGGCTGTTTGCAGGGAAGGTGGAAACAGCAAGCATGGTAGGTACATGGGTGGTGACCAGAGGTGACCAGGACTTTTATTTTAAGACAAAGCCTGACTCGCTTTGACCCTATGAAAAAAATGCTTCTTAGTGCCTGTCCAAGTTTGAATGAGTCTGTTCTTGGTGATAAAGAGCCATCATTTTAATGTCACAAAGTCTGTCTCTTCTTTCTGTTGGCTCCTGCCATGGGAACTTGAGGGGGGATCAACTGCATTGGATGATGTGGCTCCTGGTGGCCACCATGTCTGCTATCCTAGTGGTTGGGGGAGCCTGTCACAGAGTATTTAGATGCAATTCCTGCATGTGTTCCTAGTATGGGACATTGCTATGGACCCTAAGACTAGAATGCTCTCCTCTAAACCCCTTTTAAAATTCCACTGCTTATGTATTGGGTCTCATTCTCCACGAAAAAATTTGTAAGGATTAGGAGGTGGAGGCAGGAACGGATTTGGGAACTAACATTTGGTCATTTCTTTTCTGGCCTCTGCTAAGATATGATTTTGAAGACATGGGGAGTCCTAGGACCTGTTGGTTCTCTAGATCACTTCCAACCCCGGGACTGGACGATCTAATAGGATTTATAACATTATATATTCCAGTAGTGACTTGCAAAAATTGCTCTGAAGGGATTACAGATGGTTCTGTAAGTATATACTTTTAGAAGAACATAATGCAATTTGCTTTCTAGCCCAAAGCCCTAAAAATAATTATGTGGGAGTTCAGACAAGTGTTAAAAGGCAGTTGTTTTCTGGTGAATCCAAATGGCTTTAAAAAAATCCATTTCATTTCTCATCTAAATCGGGCTTCCATTTTCAGTTTCCTATGGTTATTGACTAGTAAACACAACGACCATGCTAACATTAAAAAGTAAGCAAGGAGAACAATCAGTGCAACATTCCAAATTCAAATTAAATAGAACAGAGTAGAGAGAAAGAATTTTTGAATTCTGGAGTAGGGAATGTAACTGAGACTCAAGTGTTTCCACTGGGTATTCTTACTTGGTCAGATCTGTGACGCTTACATATCATATGTCTTCTCTAACTCTGTCTGGAGCCCCTTGGGCCTTGGAACAGCTCCTGCCCAGCTGGCTGCCTTTTGTGGGATCCTCAAAAGACTTTCCCACTCAAGTACAGGTTGGAGTTCAATTCTGTCTGCACACGGAAGGGTGGAAATCATCCAAGAGGGAAGAGAGGGCCAGGATTGGTGCGAGAGTCTGGAATCCCAGTTTCTGAGCAGGCGGGGCAGGGGGATCACAATTTGAAGGCAGCCTGGGCAACTTAGTAAGACCCTGTCTCAGAATAGAGTGAAAAGGGCTGGGGATGTACTCAGTGGTAGAGGACTTTCCCAGCATAGACAAGGGCCTGAGTTTCATCCTCAGTATCACACAAGAGAAGAAAAAAATGGAAAAGTGGGGAAGCCAGGGCAGGTCTATAGCAGGACCAGCTACAGGGAGCAGGGATGCGGCAGTTTTGCATGTGAACCTACGAAGATATTAGCGAAAGGAAAGCGAGGAACGGGGAGACAGGCAAGTGAGAAATGAAAGATGGAGACCAGGCAGAGATACACACCAGAGTTTATTTGTCAGAGGTGACAAATAAAGGCCATCTCTCCATAGATGGAGACAGTCAAAACAGGCTTGGGGTTTGGGACTTATATGAGGCAGGCTCAGGGATTAGAGCCAGGCGGGTCCTAATTGACAGTTAAGGTGTGTCAATTAGGAGTGGTGAACCTTTCTCAGAAACGCCCAAGGGCGGGAAAGCGGAAATTTTTCTTAAAATGAAGGCTGTCCCTTAAGATGGCCAACTAGATGCTAAGCAAAGACCTTACAATTAGTGAGCAAGAGGGGACTGTTCAGGTGTTCTCTTTTTCAAAACTTTTTACAATAAAGAGTATAATTTTCATGCAAAAAAAAAAATAATAGAAAGGGGCTGGGGATGTGGCTCAAGTGGTAGCACGCTCGCCTGGCATGCATGCGGCCCGGGTTCAATCCTCAGCACCACATACCAACAAAGATGTTGTGTCCGCCGAGAACTAAAAATAAATATTAAAAAATTCTCTCTTTCTCTCTCCTCTCTCACTCTCTCTTTAAAAAAAATAAAAAAATAATAGAAAAAAATGGAAAGGTATAAAGACAAACATCACTCATGATCTCTCCTCTCAGAGACATGGTGGCTTGTTCTCTTTTTCTTCATGGTTGGGGAGAGAGAAAGATTAAAGATTGTGTAAGGAACAGTAATACCATGGTGGCAATTTAGATTGTATCAGGGAAGAACCCTCAGGTAGACTATTTAAGAAGGTAATGCACTGGGGAAAATGGTGGTGGTAGTAGTGGCCAGAGGAGGAAAGGACAGATTTGAGGCATCAGAAGTGGGGCACCCATAAATCTTGGTGAATGTCGATGTGGAAATGAGAACTAAGACCGGGAGTTAAGGGTAATGCAGAGAGTGCCACCCAGTGAAGGGCAAATGCGTCATTTGCTCAGCTGGAATTTGTTGACCCTTAGTGAGCTTAGAGTCTAGTGGGGGAGACAGACAAAAAGGTAAAATTAAAAACTCCAGGCATCTGTTATGGGGGAAATTAAGCAAGGAGGCACTGAGGAAGTGTGGGGCCCACACTGTCACCAGGAGACCAGAGGACTCAGTGGAGGGCTTTTAATAAGGAACTGCACGGGATTACCCACCTGGTCACCGAGGCTGTCCTGCTGAGGGGTGTGTGTGGGGAAGCACCAGGCCAACCAAGATCCACTGCTGTTCTGAGGTAGAGAGAAACTGAGGAAGGACAAAAGTGGAAGCAAGAAAAGTGGTCCTGTTGGGCAAGGTGGCCCACACCCGTCATCCCAGCTACCAGAAGGCAGAGATGGGGGGGTCCAAAATTCAAGGCCAGCCTTAACAACTTAGTAAGACCGGTCTGCAAAACAAATAAACAAATAAATAGGGCTGGGATGGAGATCAATGGAACAGCACCCCTGGGGTCAAAAAAGAGGAAGATGATGAGGAAGAGGAAAAAGGAGGAGGAGAGGGAAGAGGAAAACGATGAAGAAAGAGCTTCTAGGGCTGCCATAACAAATGGGGACCACCTGGGGGCTCAACGGAAGAGGAGCTCAGGCTCTCCCAGCTCTGGAGGCTGCAGGCTGAGAACATATCAGCAGGGTTGGTTCCTGCCCAAGGCCCCATGGGAGAACCCGTCCCAGGCCTCTCTCCCAGCAGCTGCTGGTGACCAGCAAGCCTTGTTTTGCAGACAAATTACTCCAGCCCCTGCCTCCCTCCTCAGGAACCTCCCTTCTCTGATTAGGACACTTATCGTTGGATTTAGAGCTTGCCCTGATTCAGGACGACCTCATCTGAAGAGTCTTCATTTTATCTGTCAAGACCCCTTTTCCAAAAAAGACCACATATGCTTTTGGGGTGCTGCCTTTTGTCCCACTATAGGAATCAGGATGGGGAGCTGGATTTTGGAGAAAAGCCATGTGCTGCCAGCTGCCAGATGGGATCATTTGCCACGGTTTCACAGGCAGGTGCCATCTCATTCTCCTAAATCTAGGTGTTGCCTGTGCTTCTTTCAGCCAAGTCCTGAAACAACTAGATAATAAAAAAGCCAATGTCATGACCTTGAACCATGGCACCTTGTGTATCTCTGCTTGGTCTCCCCAAGGCAGTTCCTCAGGGCCTGACTCTACACTGTGTTTTCACCTTGTGAGCTACCCTGATAGAGGGACTGATCCTGGAGCAGGGTTCCTGGCCCTCTTGCTCATCTCTCTGAGACAGCCTTCACTCCAGTGAATGAATGAAAGAATGTCCAATTTACATCTCACCTCTGGTTGGGGTTGAAATTCAGAAGAAATTCCAATATTTAAAGCAGAGGGTTTAAGGCTCTTGCTTAACATCTGGATGGCCATCTTAAGTGACAGCCACCATTTTAAGAAAAACTTTGCTTTCCTGCCCTTGGGCATTTCTGAGAAAGGTTCACCACACCCTCACACCTTAACTGTCAACTAACTGGCTCTAATCCCTGAGCCTGCCCCATAAAAGTTCCAAACCCCAAGTCTGTTTTGACTGTCTCCATCTATGGAGAGATGACCTTTATCTGTCACCTCTGACAAATAAACTCTCATGTGTATCTCTGCCTAGTCTCCATCTTTCATTTCTTGCTCGCCCATCTCCTGGTTCCTCTCTTTCCTTTCAGTGGAAAAGAAAGTGCTTTTTTATGGAGTCAAGGATGTCTTTAAGGATATAGTGGAAAACTATGGTTTCCCCTTCCCATAAAAATGTGCTTCCTTTCATTACAACCAGTTCCCAGGGATGGACTTGTAAAGGTAAAATTTCTAAGCTGATTCTAAGCTGCAAAAGTCTGAGTTAAAGTGTAAAAGACCGGGCATTGTAAAGTTTGTAAATGGCAAGGCCTGGGCTAAAAAGTAAAGACTAGGTATTGTTAAAATTCCTCTGCTACCCCCGGAACCTGTAATCCCTGTAGCTGTTAGGGCAATACCTGAACTGCCCAGTAAATATTTCTCCTGGTCCCCTGGTTGTTTAATAGCTAAGGGCTCCAAGTAGCTCGGCACGTAAGCATCTAGGCCCCAAAACCAATCAGTTTAAATGTGTACCCCGCTTAGGAGTGACCAATCACCCCTGCCAAGACTGTTCCCACCAATGAATGTACTAATCATGTCTCGGAGTTGTTGTTCAATTTTCCCGCGCCTCATGATGATTTGTTCTGATGTATGCAAAGCTCCCCCCCACCCCACCCTCTCCAAAAAGTGTACTTAAGCTCTGCTTGACCTCTGCTCTGGGCTCTGGGCTGCTCTATCTTCCTGAGTGAGCCTGGAACCTCAGCATGCTGAATTAGTAAATCCCCTTTTGCCAATTGCATGGAGCCAGTCTCTTGTGTGGTCTCTTTCTCCGACGCTCTGCGGGACCCTTACAGACTGATGAGGACAACCAACCCACATGGAGGTGTCCATAGGCACCTGAAAGGTATGGGCCCATTTTTATTATGAGAACTGAATGGTACTCAAATCTTCACTCTCTCTTTTATTATTATTATTATTATTAGTTGTTCAAAACATTACAAAGTTCTTGACATATCATATTTCATACATTTGATTCAAGCAGATTATGAACTCCCATTTTTACCCTATATACATATTTCAGGTTCACATTGGTTACACATCCACTTTTTTACCTACTGCCATACTAGTGTAGACTGTGGAACCAACCTAGATGCCCTTCAATAGATAAATGGATTAAAAAAATGTGGCATTTATACACAATGGAGTATTACTCTGTGGTAGAGTCTGTAAACAAGTCAGGATGGCGCCTGGCATTTTGTAGAGGGAGTGGTTTGAGAAGTAACGCCAGCAAGCCATTAAGTGTGGAGATTCCTTATTGGTTGACTGCTGTATCAAGTTTATGTTAATTAAGATAAGCTGTGTGGAATGTATATTTACCGCTCCTGTCCTACAATAAACGGCTCCCACTCCTGCTGTATCAATCTACACAAGTTGCTCATCACCCCCTAGTTATTTTGCTGCAGCTGGACTGCGGCAACTCTGCACTAAAAAAATGACAAAATCATGGAATTTGCACGGAAATGGATGGCACTAGAGCAGATTATGCTAAGTGAAGCTAGCCAATCCCTTAAAAATAAATGCCAAATGTCTTCTTTGATATAAGGAGAGCAACTAAGAACAGAATAGAGAGGAAAGCATGAGAAGATCACCACTAAACAGGGACAAGGGGGGGGGGAGGGAAAGAGAGAGAGAAGGGAAATTGCATGGAAATGGAAGGAGACCCTCATTGTTATACAAAATTACATATAAGAGGAAGTGAGGGGAAAGGGGGAAAAAACAAGAGAGAGAAAGGCAGCAGAATACAAATCTTCACTCTCTAACACAGCCCACCCAACTTCTTCTTCTGCGGTATGACAAGAAAAATTGGACTTGGAAGTTCTCAGGAGTAGACCGTCCCAGAGGGGGGCAGGGAAGAGGCTGAGCAGAGGTCGTGAGCAGCAGCTGCCATAGGAGAGGCTTCAAGGACTCCTCCACTGACTCTGGGGCAGTCAAGGCCAACACATATTTAGGAAGGTCAGTGGGTGATGGGCTGTGGACAGATAGCAGAGGAAAAAAAGACTTATGAAAGACTCCATGCTTATAAGTCAGAGACAGGCAGGGTAGCCACCATAACCTAAAGAGTTGAAGACAACTGTTTTGATAATAAGATCAATTTTTAAAAATCTTTTTTTCAGTGCTGGGACTGGAACCGAGGTTCATGCATGCCAGGCAAACCTCCAGAGCTGAGCCACGTCCCCAGCCTGACAAGGTCAATCTGTATCTTACTGGATCTTCATAAAATCCATATTCAGGGGCTGGGGATGTGGCTCAAGCGGTAGCTCGCTCTTGCGCTTGCCTGGCATGCGTGCAGCCCAGGTTCGATCCTCAGCACCACATACAAAGATGTTGTGTCTGCCAAAAACTAAAAAATAAATATTAAAAAAAAGAAAAAAATCCACATTCAATTTTGAATTTTTAAATTCTACTCACTGAGCTTGTCGACATGATAGATGTTTTCTTCACAAACAACATTTCTAAGCATTTTGGGTTTTGTTCTTCAGTTGGACTTTAGTTGCTGTTAGCTGTAGGGTGAAGCTTTGCCTTTTGTCTGTGGTAGGCATGTTCAGCTGTTGTAGGCACCATATTGTGGGATAGGGAATAGGGTAATAAAAGTGTCCTAAACTTAAATAAAATAGCTTTTAAACAGCACTTACGAATAGTTTCTATTGAGTTCCCAAACTAAGTCATAAAAGCTCAAACTCTAAGAGCACTATATGAGGATCTTATATTATGAATGTTTCAGCTGATATGGACATGTCAACATGCATTTTAACAAATTTTGTGAGCTTTTGAACATATATAGGTGTGGAAATGTGTGGAACAAAGGATAGGACAGGAATGCTTTTATCAGTGGTAAGTTTGAGGGAAAGGGTGGCAATGGGGTGTTCCATACACCCCAGGATTGTTGGAATCTTTTAAATAGAAATTTTAAATTGTGAAAGTTTATTTATTTTTAATAATTTTTTGTACCTTTATTTTATTAATTTTTTTTATGTGGTGCTGAGGATCAAACCCAGGGCCTTGCACATGCTTGACGAGCGCTCTACCGCTGAGCCATAACCCCAGCCCCTGAAAGTTTAAAGTTAAAGAAAGATGGAGGCAAACATTAACACTAACATGAATGGCAAAAATAGACTGGTCTGGGTGGACAGACACACCTACATCTTCTCAAAAATTATAAAGGTCACCCTTCTAAGGAACATGGTAGGCAGTTATTTTTGGTTATGTTAAGTAACATTTGTCTTCATTTCATCTACTATTCTGAGAGGAAAAGAAGTGCTGCTTTCAGAGATTCCACCTGAGGGTGTAAGTCAGCCCATGGACAGCGTCCAGGACACGCCAGGAGTGGCCTGGATTGACTTTCTCACAGGCCTGAGTGTTTTCCACAGGGTGTGAGCAATGGGCACTTCAGTTTGTTGATCGTTCTTGGATTGTGTATGAACTTGTTCCAAGAGCAAAATATAAATGCCAAATGACACGGTTAAGACCACCCTGCCTTTCCTTAGCTTGTTTTATAATAAAATTGAACACATAAAAAATACCCAGAGTTTTATAGTTTTGTTTTTTAAAAAATTTTACACAAATTACCCCATCAGCCCTCCCCGCATCCTGTGATACCTGCTTCACTGCTCAGGGAGGGAAGGTCTCAGCAAGACAAGGGGACACATCCAGGGTGACCTTCTACACGCAGGTTAGTCCCTAGAGCTTCCATCATCAGGCACCACGTTTATGGTTTTAAAACCTATTGTCAAACTTTTATTCCAAAAGAGTCCTTCCAGTTCACGCTCATGCCAGCCTGTGCAACATGGTGTCCCACACTTTACCTAACAGTTGTGCAATGACCTGAAAGCTTGCCCCTGTCCCGAGCCCCCACAAATTCATGTTGATATCCAAACTCCCAGGTAATGGTATTAGAAGAGTGACCTTTTCAAAGTTGTTAGGTGGTGAGGTGGAGCCATCCTGATGGGGTTATTATAATTTCCCCCACCACAAGGTGGACACAGGGAGAAGGTGCCATCTATGAAGCGGGCCTTCACCAGACCTCACGTGGGACAGAGCCTTCATCTTGGACTTCCAGCCTCCAGAAATTGTAGGAAATAAATTACTGTTATTTATAATTCACCTCATTTATCATACTTTGTTGTAGAAACCTGAAGGGACCTCAAATTTTTTCTTTTCTTTTTCTTTTTTTTCAAAACAATGGGTCAGAATTGGCTATCTTCAGTAGGTTTATTATTTTTTTAATTTATTTGTTCTTTTTAGTTAAAGTTGAGATTTTGATGACATCAGTTGACTGACTGCCTTTTTCAGGGCTGAAATTAAATCAAGTTTTCCCTATATCCTTTGCTATCGAGAAATTGCAGTTAAGAAATTGCTTGAGAGATACAGCTAGACACCCCTAGAGGTTTGAGCTGAAGTAGAATTTAACCAAATCCCAAAGCACCAGGAACTACACGCATTGTCTGTAGTCGGACTAGGCTGTGAAACAGTGGAGACACACAATTACACTGTCAGGATTTGGGGATAAATTTAGATACGTTTCCTTTTGCAGTGACGGTCATGTTGGCATTTTCTGAGTCAGATTTAGTAAGTGGATAAGCCCTTTATGGATGAGGGGAGTGTTTAGAATACCAATATTATTATCATTAATATGCTAATTCAACAATGAAAATAATATACTGAGTACTTGCTTAATGCTGTACACATTTTCAGTATAAGCAATGTTCAGATGCTTGCTTTTTTAAATTGTAATTTTCTCAAATTCAAAGACAAAAAAAAAATTTCAGATAGCCTATCTGATTTTACAACAGAAGGATTCATTTGGCAGAAACCCATTTAAAAAAAAAAACTTTAAAAAATTCCATTCTTTTAGGTGAGAGACGTTTCCACTGAGGAGATATTAATATAACATATTAATATGCACCTACCAGCAAAAATGCTTGCTTGAAAGTAAATAATTTGGTTTGATACCCAGTAAATGAGCTTAAATCACCAAAAATAATAGAATGTTTGAAAGCACATTCTTTCTTAAAAAGAGAAACTACCTCCTAAGAAACCTTTACAAAGCAGACTCTATTTTAACTGTCTTTGTATTACCTACAGTTTGGAGCTCAGAATATAAAACAAGCTCAAAAAATATTTTTCAAGGAGTGTTTGATTTGGGTATCCAAACCTGAAAGTAGCACTTCTTTACCTATAGTAGCTCTTGCTTTTCTGAGTGGTATTTTTTCCTGCCCTCGGTGATAATTAATGCTCAGCTCCAACTACAGGGTCTGGACGAAGAAATCTGAACAATAGCTAGACAAGACAAAGCCTGTTAAATCGCATGCAGGCTTCTCTGTCTATTAATGTGGTTTAGAATGATATGTTAGGAGTACTGGATGCCAGGAGAATATTGATTGCATTTTAGATAATGCAATTTACAGTTAATAAGATGGTTAGGCTAGTCCAGGGAAATATTTGTTTTCTTCAATAATGTTAGAAAGCATACATTTTAATAAATACTGCATGAGAACAATGCTTTTGGGTAAATTCAAGGAAATAAACATGCTATCATATGGTTACATATTGGTGGATTTTCACATTTCTAAAATCTGGAAACTGTTTTCTTAGTAATTCTTTGCTTTTACAAAGAGATTTTTTTTGAATGATTCTTGCTTTAATATCAGAAACCCCTACCTGGCATTTTGCATGTCACCTTTAATTTCTAAGGATAATAGTCATAAGATAAAATATACAGTCAGACGCCTTTTTTTAAAAAAATCTACACATATACACAAAAAAACTCAGGAAGATTAAACATCAGATTTCATAGGGAGTACAGTGAGCAGCAGAACAGAGTGAGATTAGAGAGTATTTTTACCTGTGGAGTTTCATGTTCTACAGTATTAGATTTTTTACAATAAACATATATTGCTTTTGTAATCAGAAAGAGATATATTAATATACAGAGTTGAAGTTGATGACACTGACAAGAAAAATAGTATTGCAAAGAGCCTGAAAGCAATCTAGCTGCACACTCATCTGTCACGAGTGATACCTGCTTGAGTGTATGAGGGCACATGCTGTAGCACAGCCTGAAGTGGCAAGAGATCTGCCACTCATCATCAGAGGCGGGAAAGAAGACAGCTGAGGGGGGTGTCTGTCTGCATGGACAAAGATAATTTTGAAACAGATGCAAGGCAACCATGTATCTGGGCACTGTGCTTTTTCAATTTTGTACCATGGGGCTGGGTGATGTGTAAAAAATAAATTAATTTACAATGTTAAGGGCTGAGGGTGTAGCTCAGTGAAAGAAGGTAAGTTTAGTTATGTATGAGGCCCTGGCTTCAATCCCAGGCACTGCCACCAAAACACAGTTAAAAGGTTGTGCTTAGGTTGACATCCCATGACTACTGGTCAGAGGGAGAAGTGTCTGATGGAGCCTTTGGTATTCCCCAAGTGCCCTTGTCACATTTGAATGTCCGCTGCTCTCTCCCCAAGCAAGGCTCCTGCAACTGTCTGTAGTGAGAGACCAGTTTTGTTTTGTTTTTTATTTCCCCAATGCCTTGCAGACTGAGACTTTAATAATATCAATAAAAATGAATTACTGGAAAAATGAAATTAAAAAACAACAAAGATATACAAAATTCAAGGTCCAATTTTTCTTTTTTGTTATTAGATGTAACAGACAAAAAATTCCTCTGTCAACCTGCTTTTAAACAGTGTCCTCAACAGAAGGAGGAAGGGAGGGCTCTTGATGTTGTATCCCTCCCCTCTGCAACATTAGAAATGCTTTGGGTTGTCCCAACTGGGGTATATGGGGGAGGATGCTGTTGGCATCTTGTGGGTAGAGGTCAAAGATGCTGCTAAACACCCCACAATACTCAGGATGCCTTTCACAATAAAGAATTATTGGACTCAAAATGTCAGTGGTGCTAAGGTAGAAAAGCCCTGCCTTAAAAGTTTCTAAATCGGGGCTGGGGATGTGGCTCAAGCGGTAGCGCGCTCGCCTGGCATGCGTGCGACCCGGGTTCGATCCTCAGCACCACATACAAACAAAGATGTTGTCTGCCGAGAACTAAAAAATAATAAAATATTAAAAATTCTCTCTCACTCTCTCCCCTCTCTCTCTCTTTAAAAAAAAAAAAGTTTCTAAATCACTAGTTCGGGATTTTTTTTTTTGGGGGGGGGCGTGGATTGGGGGTTGAACCCAGGGTTGCTTTACCATTGAGCTTTATACCTGGCCTTTTATTTTGAGACAGGGTCTCACTAATTTGCTGAGGGACTTGCTGACTTGATGAGGTTGGCCTTGAACTTGTGATCCTCCTGCCACAGTCTCCAGAGTCCCTGGGATTTTAGGCATGAGCTACCACACCCAGCTCAGTTTTCATATTTATCCATTGGCAGATGTGGAATACGTTTAGACCCTGGTCCACAGACCACACTTTGGAAAGGCAGCCATAATGTTCTGCCTTGAACTAGGAACCAGGAAGACTCAGACAAAACACAACCAGATTCTCTAATACTTTAAATTTGTGAAGCTTCTGAATAAACAATATACTAGAGGGAGCACAGGAGAAAGGAGTTTACTGACGTAATCAAATGAAACACAAACAAAACATTACAGTATTCTCTGCAGACAGTGAGACCAGGGTTGAAGCCTGACTTGGTTGCTTCCTAGCTGGGGGAGTTGGGAAAGCCTTGACTTTCTGAGATCCACCATTTTCCTATCTGTGGAATGGGGATTATGTCCTCTTGGTAAGGCTGTTGTAAGGGCGGAGTTGCCAGTGTGGAAAGTGCCTGGCTCACAGAGGCACCTGATAGCTACATTTAGGTGGGTTCTCTTTTATTGGGACTTCTCTGTGAAGGTGGAGAGAAGAACTCCGGCTGTTCTTCTCGGTCCTTTTGTTCCTGTGGTGGAGCTGGAAGCAGAACTCCCTGCATTTCTCCTTCTTCTCTGAAGAGTAGGCTAACTAGACACTTCCAACTGCCAAGCAAGGTAAGAGTGGAAGGTGAGGGCAGGTGCTGCCTCCCCTGAGGAGGATCAGTGAACCCCTTTGGAAAGCGGACAGTACTCTGCAAGTGTCAGGGACCATCAGCTGCCTCAGTCAGTGTTACAGAAGCCCCTTCTAGATGGCCTTCATTCAAAGCAGTGGGAAGGAAAGAAAACAAGAGAACCCCACAAAACTTGATAGGTAAAAGTCTCTCCTGGTAGCAGGCAAGCATTTTGTGAGACCCAAAGTTGACTGAAAGGCAGAACCAAGCTTCTATTCGTTCATGGATAAAAATAATCCGGAGGGGGTTCTGGGGTTGTGGCTCAGTGGTAGAGCTCTGCCTCTCATGTGTGAGACCCTGGGTTCCATCCTCAGCACCACATAAAGACAAATAAACAAAATAAAGATATCGTGTCCATGTATAACTAAAAGAAAATATTTTTTAAAAATAACCATGAGGAAGAGAATACAGAAGTCACAAAGCAGCTTCTAGTACAACTGAGAAGACAGCCACCATGCAACCAGCTAAGCCTCTGTTAGGAACTATTGGGAGGGCTCTTGCCCACCTGAAAACCTGTTTGAGTTGGGGTTGTGGCTCAGTGGTAGAGCAGTTGCCTAGCACACGTGAGGGATTGGGTTCAATCCTCAGCACTACATAAAAATAAATAAAATAAGGCTATTGTGTCCATATATATACTTTAAAATTAATTGTTCAGTGGGCTCTTGCCCTCCTTCCCAAATCTGGGGTGGCGGGCTGTTGTACCTGGTACCTGGTGCTGCTAATCTTGTTGGAGGAATTGAAGAAGGGCCGACCTGCTCTGCAGCAGGGTGGAGGAGGCAGATTTCATGTAGAGGGGGTGGGAGAGTGTTACAGGGACCAAGCTGGGTCAGACCCCTCCCTCAGGCAGCCCCTGAGGGGGCATGTGGGTGGAATCTCCAGAGACCTGATAAAGTCTCTGCTTTCAAAACTCTTTGAGACTACTTCCCCCTCCTTCGTCATTGGCATGTGTGAGTCATGCTCTTGATCTGGCAGAAGTGATCCTGAGTGATTCTGAGCCAGAACCCTGAGGGGCCCGACCTGGTTTGCATTCTGAGTAAGTGGCAGGTGCTATCGAGCCAGCTGCCCTGAGGCTCAGGACAGCACTGCAATTTGTAACAAGAGCTTTACTAGGCAATGCAGTGGCTGGCAAGTTCTTGCGCCCAAGAGAGGGATGGATGGGGGAAAGTGTGGATAAACAACAAAGTGGCTGACTCTCTCCAAACCTGCATGATTTCAGCTGCCCCCTGCGACTGTGTCCTCCCCAGCAACTCCCTTGCTGCCATTCAGTGGACGGGAGAGACATCATCCACGGGTCACTTTCTGTACCCAAGTAGTGAGTGGAGCCCAGGTAAATGAAGAGAAGGAAGACAACTTCTCTTCTACAGACTTAGCCTAGATGGGGAGATGAAGTATAAATACTTCATGGGGTCAAGTGCTATCAAAAGGCATTTAGCAAGGATTTGGGATTAGAGAAGATGAAGTCACTGCCTCTGCCCAGGAACAAAGACTTGTCTTTATGTTTGTTTCCCTGTGGGCTGCTGGCATGGATACCTGACATTCAGAGCCAACAGTGATTGCAATTGTACTCTGATTATGTAGCAAACACATTATCATTTTATGTCTTCTTCATCTTAATTCATAATATCTGGTTTCACTACCATGGCAGAACATATGGTCTTAAACCTTGTATGTTAATATCAGCTACCATCTTCTCATGATGCACTATAAAAATACCTTTTTATCCAGTACATGCTTTATGTCACTACCTAACTTGTATTTTATATGAGGTGCCTTTCATTTCTAAAAGAAATTCATTGGCATCAATGTTTCTGCAGATCGTTAAACTGTTATACCCTGGTACCAGGAATATTTAGAGGACGGATCAGGTATGTTTCAAACAAACAATCCTGACATATATCCATACAACCTTTGAGACTTCTTATTTTTCAAAGAAAATTATAGATGAGCAACATCGCCTTTTTTTTTTTTTCACGTTAGTCTCTTTTCCTGTTAAATCAGGCAATAAGAACACTTTCCAGGACTGAGTTCTTTGCAAAGGAGCTCTGTGACTCAACTTTGCCATGACCAGATCTTTTGGGGACTTTTAAAAGTAGAGAGACATTATTAAGATTAGAAAAAACAGGATCCTTAAAATCATGTAAACTGAAAGTACAAAAAAATAATTTAGCCTTTGACAAGTTGATGAGACTTTCAACTCACTGGCTTCAAAATTCATGAGTATCAAAGTGAAGGAAACTGTGGTGATGTGATTTTTGCAGTCATAATATCTGAGTCTCAGAAATGCATTTAGCTGAATTGAATGTAGTATTTTTATATTTTAAAATGGGTAAAATATGGATTCATAGCTTTAGAATCAGAGTCAGTTTAACACCTTGGAAAAAAACCTTTGGAAAAAATTTTCTAAATGCATCATTTTATGGAGGAACACCATTGGAATATAACCAATCTACCACTGGACAGCCCCCTTAACGCCTTAGGACTCAGCTTCCTGATCTTTAAAAAGAGGGGCCAGACCTTCGAATCTCCTTCCCTATCAGACACACTGTATGTGGGATTCCAATAAATATTGAATAAATGAAGCTAATGCCCAGAAAGATTGATTTGCCAGGGATCACACAATAGGAACAACACATCTTCTTGGCCTCAGCCATCACTTTTTATGTAGAATAGACTCAGAATAAAGATCTTGAACTAAGTGGGGAGGGTTATTGCACACATCTGTGATCCCAGTTATTGGGGAGTCTGAGAGGGGCTGGCCAGCCTGGGCAACTTAGTGAGATCTTTTCTCGAAATAAAAACAAAATAAAGAGAGCTAGGGCTATAGCTCAGTGGTAGATCACTTGTTTACCATGCATGAGGCCCTGGCTCAATCCCCAGTATCACAAAAAAGATAATCTTAAATTTAAAAAAAAATGAACTAATGAACAAAGTGTAGAGAGAGGAAGAAACAAACAAACAAATAAAACACCTCTATACTAAAGCCAAGTCAAACACATTTTGAAGCAGTGCATTTCAATTTTCTGTATATCTGCTTTAAAAAATTTGGTGGACCTTTATTTTATTCATTTATTTATATGTGGTGCTGAGAATCGAACCCAGTGCCTCACATATGCTAGGCAAGTGCTGAGCCACAGCCTCAGCCCCTGTATATTCACTTTTTAATCCTAGACTGGCTTCCTTCCCTGACACATTGAGCTTATGTTCCTTTCCTGGCATAACCAGGTGTGCACTAAAGGAAGGTCAACCAGTGTCCCAATAGCAAACAACAATTTATTATTACCTCTCTTTGTGGACTGTGTCCTCCAAATGATATGTTGAAGTTCTAACTGCCAGTTCCTATGAATGTGACCTTACTTGGAAATAGAGTCTTTCCAGATGTAAGCAAATTAATTGAAGTCATTAGAGTAGTTCCAAATCCAATATGACTGGTGTTCTTATAAGAAGAGGGAATTTGGACATAGAAGGAAGAGGGACACCTGAAACTGGAGGCAGAGATTAAAATTAAGCCAAGAAGCCTAGTGTGGTGGCCCATGCCTGTAATGCCTGTGACATAGGAGGCTGAGGTGAGAGGATCATAAATTTGTGGCCAGTCTTAGCAATTTAGCAAGGCCCTAAGCAACTTGAGACCATGTTTTTTAAAAATTGTTATTATATATATATATATTTGTTGTAGATGGACACAATACCTTTATTTTGTTTTGTTTTATTTTTATTTTTTTGTTTGTTGTACGTGAACACAATACCTTTATTTTGTTTTATTTTTATTTATTTATTTTTGTTCATTGTACATGGACACAATATCTTTATTTTATTTACTTATTTGTACGTGGTACTGAGGATCAAATTCAGTGCCTTACACATGCTAGGCAAGCACTCTACCACTGAGCTACAGCCCCAGCCTTGTTTTATTTGTTTCTATGTGGTGCTGAGGATCAAACCCAGTGCCTCACATGTGTGAAGCAAGTGCTCTACCACTGAGCCATAACCCTAGCCCAAGAGACCCTGTCTGAAATTGAAAAAAAATTTAATTAATTAAAATATATAACACGAACAGTGCTGCACGCCTGTAATCCCAGTGACTTGAGAGACTTTTGGGAGACTGAGGCAGGAGGATTGCAGGTTTGAAACCAGCCTCAGCAACTTAGTGAGGCCCTCAGCAGCTTAATGAGACCCTGCCTTTAAAAAAAAATGACTAGGAATGTGCTGAGGGCCATTGCCAAGTAGGAATGATGCATTGAAATTTCCTTGCCAGCGAACCCCATGTTAAATGGACTTGCTTTGGAATTTCGCTGTTGACATTGCATGTAAGGTGACCTTGCTCAAGGACCAGGGCGGATCCGGGTTTAGAGCTGATCAGGTTTGAGGAAGTATCCTGGTCCTTGGGTTTAGGGCGTTCCCGGTTTAAGACAAGTTTAAGGCGTTCCCGGTTTAAGACAATATGGGTTTTAGGGAAGTTGGAGGTTGAAGATTATTGTTGCTGGAAATAGGGCGTTTCTGCTACCTGAGCTCCCGTTGAGTTCTCGTGAGATTCAGAAAGAAAGTATTAGGAAAAAAGCCTCGTGGAGTAGGTGAATTGGGCGGCAGCAGAACTGGGATTTCCCCAGAACGTGTGTAGAGGCCGGTGTGAGTTCGGGAATAAAGAATTACTGTTTGAATCTACAAAGCTGTGTGGTGGCTCGTGATTCTGTGCCCAGCCAAGACATTGGCAGGAATGTGGCTCAGTGGTTAAGTTCCCTGGGTTTAATCTGGTACCAGAAAGAATTAAGCTAAGCAACACCCAGAGCTATCAGAAGAGCTGGAAGAGACCAGGAAGGATCCTTTTCCCTTGAGTCTTCAGAAAGTACTGTTCTGCCAACACCTTGATTTCAGACTTCTCTCTAGAGCTGTGAGACAATGAAATTTTGTTGTTAAGTCACACAGTTTGTGGTATTTTATTAGAGCAAAACTAACTGACCTCTCATGTTTCTATGGTTGATGGGGCTCCATGGAGTCTTTCTCACTCAGGACCTTACAGATGGTGGCTGGGACTGGTTTCATCTGAAGGCTCCTCTGGGCTGGATGTTCAAGTGGTGCACTTGATGCAATCATTGGTGGGAGGCTTAGCTGGGGGTGTGGATTGGCACACAGCCTCTCCATGTGGCTTGGAGTTCTTAAAGCATGGCAGTGCCTCACAGGTGATCATTCCAATGCAACAGAAAGTAGAGACAGCTGTGCCAGAGGCCCTGGCAAGGAACTGGTACAGCAGTGTTATGCTGTATTCTGTTTAGTTAAACCTATCAAGTGGCTATGGCAAGGTTACAATGCAGAAAAGCATTCTATTAAGGGGCTGTGGCAAAGTCATGCTGCATAAAAGCATGTGGGGTAGGAGATAGGACTGGGACCATTATCCCATATGATTTAGCACAATGATTCCTAATGGAGAATGAATCTACTAGAATCAATGTAATGCACTTTAAAGCCAAATATTAGTGATTTAGGGACAGTTCTTTGAGATATTCTGAGTCATTGCTTCCCATCTGTTAATATTGATTAACAAGGTTAGGTTGTAGAAAGCATTATTTCTAAAGGCACTAATGATATCTTGGGACCCAGAAAAAGCAACTGAAACCCCCAAGAGTTCTAAATCACAAGGCGGTCTTTTTCTTTTGGATAAGGGATTTAACCCAGGGGTGCTTTACCACTGAGTTACATTCCTAGCCCTTTTTATTTTTTGAGACAGGTCTCACTAAGTTGCTAAGGCTGACCTCAAACTTGTGATCCTTCAGCCTCAGCCTCCTGAGTTGCTCTTTTTCAAACTAGTTTTTTTTTTTTTTTCCTGGAATCTTCATTGCCTCTAGACCACAGTTCAGGAGACTGGAGGAGACACTTCTCTCCTTGCTTTGGAAATATTTATTTCAACTGCTGAGGCAGGAGAAAGGGTTAAAATAGGCCGGAAATTAGGGCTCCTTCAAGGTTAGGCTTCTATTCAGCAGGGCTAAGAAAATACAGACCCAAGCCAGGTCTCATTAAGGTCAGAGTGACTCTTGTGTAAGCAGAGAAAACTGATAGTGGGGCATCTAGCTCTCTGGCACCCAGACCCCCACAAAAAGGGGGGCATGGAAACCTGATTGGACCAAAGAGCATGGGAAAAGCTCACGGACACTGAGTGTCTTACCCAGGATTGGGCAGGAGGCTAGTTCCCTTTACCCTGTAGATCCGTAGTAAACCCCTGGATGATAGCCAGTCTTCAGTATCCCTTTCTTGAGACTGCCTCTGCTTTGGGTGCACCTTCTTACCTTCCCTCCTTCTTTCCTTCATTTCTTTCTTTCCCTTTCTCTCTCTCTCTCTCTCTCTCTCTCTCTCTCTCTCTCTCTCTTTCATTACTCTAATAAATCCTGTTACTATGCTCTCATCCTTGTGTCTATGGATTTCATTCTTCGAATTCACCAAAGAACCCAACCCCATGTTCTGTGTACACTGGATACCATATTCAGTGATGCCCAGGAGTCTGCAGGAGACTTTTGTTTGCTAGTGTAGCTCTTATCCTTTCCTGTACTCTGACAAACCGCCAGGGGAATTGGGTTGATCCTCTCGGTCTGAGGAACTTTCGTGGTGGTGGTGGGCCATCCATTTAGAGGCCCACATCCAAAGTTCCTTATATATCAAGATATCCATAACTCTTGTTAGCACTAATCTCACAGAATTCAATGTAATAGAAAATAACCACAACCACAGACACATGTAAGACTCCAGCTGAGCAGCTTTCTGAATGTATCTCTTTAGCAATCATCTATGGGTGTTTTCTGAGGTAGTAGGGTGTGTGTGGTGGGTGTTGTTTATGGGTAGGGAACAATAAAAACTCAATAGCATTAGTTCCAAAGAAACTGGTAATCTTGAAATCTCATTCTGTAGTTTCCTCAACTTTTCAAGTGTTTTGAGAATTAATCTTTTTGTTTTTCTAAGTTGCAAAGAGGTATATATAGTTGAATAAACCAGGGCAGAAAATGAAAAGGTTGTTTTCTGTTACAGCAATTGCGAAATATGCATTAATCTGGGCCCAGAAGGAATTAATTTGACTAACGTAGATGTAAAATAAAAATTAATAGGACTATAATCCCCTTGGGGATTTGCATTTGTTCTAAATGCTCTTATCAAATGTTTGTGGGGACACAGGACACAATATTATTGTTAAGATACCTGGAGTGGGGAGGGCTGTAAGTCAGATGGAGGAAAGATAATAGCTGTCACGTGACTGCCTTGCTTGAAGAAAGATCCAGATACCACCTGTGGGGCTTGAACTGCAGGCCAGGGAACCTGACTCCCGGAACTTGTTCCTGATATGAATATGAGGACCTAGACACAGACATGGCCAGAGCATGTGGTCCTGATTTGTATCAGGGAACTGGAGGCTTATGGATGATCCTCTGTCTCAAAGGAAACAGAGAGCACCCTTAATTACTTAAAATCTTATTAAAGTCCAGCACCATCTGTTCCAACCCATGGGCCTCACCAAGAAGACAGTCAGGGAGGGCTGTTTATATAACAGTATTTACTAAGTGCCTTCTATGTATGAGACACAGTGAAAAATGATGAAGATATCATGAATAAGATAAATGGGATTTATGCTATTGGACGACTTGTGGGCCAGAGGCTTCTGGTTAAGGAGTTCCCATAAAACTCAGTTTCTCCATCTGTGAGAAGAGAACCCTCCCATATACTGAACATAAGATTAAATGAACTGATAATATGTGAAGCCAGTAGTAAATGTATTAAGTGCTCATAGTTTCTGATCCTCTTCCCCTTCTGCTGTAGGGGCCTCTCTTGTCTGATCCATCTTTGGTTATTCCAAATCTTGCCCTCTGGTCTGTGCTGCCAGTATAGTTCCACAGACCCAACGTTCAACCTGCTGCTGTTGTCCTAACTCAGGTATCCTAAGAACATCTGAACTTGCCCTTATAGTGCACCCCTTACCCATACCAAGACTGTTCACTATAGGACAGATATTGATTTGGTTAGGAAAGACATCTGGTTTTATGGTAAATATATTTGGGCTGCAACAGTCATTATTTCACCATGGTTGTACTACCAAGCAGTGTTCGGGTTTATTAATTTTATATGCACTGGAGTCTTTGAAATTGTTAGTTCATATGTATGAAAATAAATTTTCATGAAATGAATTGAGTTCTGTTATGTAGGACATCTTTAATACTAGAGTAAAATAGCTTTAAGATTACCAGAATGTCAGGTTTCTGCTATAAATTTGTGAAGAAAAAGGCAAAAAGAAGGCATACATGGGGGTTGGGGATGTGGCTCAAGCGGTAGCGCGCTCGCCTGGCATGCGTGCGGCCCGGGTTCGATCCTCAGCACCACATACCAACAAAGATGTTGTGTCTGCCGAGAACTAAAAAATAAATATTAAAAATTCTCTCTCTCTCTCTCTCTCTCTCTCTCCTCTCTCACTCTCTCTTAAAAAAAAAAAAGAAGGCATACATGGAACAAAAATAAAGAATAGAATCATTGTGACTTTGATTATGTGTAGAGGGAAATTCTTATCCAGTTTTCCTGAGAATCCAGACTTTATTCATCCTATGAAGCCCTGGAAAGGCTGGGGTTATTTATGTCATTTCCACTAGTGCTCAGGAGTAACTTTGGATTGCTGACATGGTGCTGCAGGCTGAGCCAGAAGGAAATGATAAAGCACTGAGGTAAGGGTTGCATCTACAGGCAGCATCCAATATGCAGACGCTTTAGACAACTGGGCTCAGACAAAGAAGAAATGGGATCTTGAAGTCACTGAGCTGCAACCTTAGCCTAGACTCTCCCTCCATGGAATCAAGGCTCTGCTTGACTGAAGCGCCAGCTGATCTGTGGACCAACGGCCCACATACTGGAGGCAGACTGATGTTTTAGAGTGATGGTTTTCAGTGAAATCTTGTTGATGGAATGACCAGTTTATCTGAGAAAAAGCTCGTTAGGGCTCTCTTCTCCCTTGAGTTAATTCCTCCATCTGTCCGGGGCTGTAACTCTACAGGAGATATTTCATAACTGCTTCCATAATGATTCAGGTCTTCACAGCCAAAACTAGTGGAGCGAAGAGACCAAGTGAAGGAACATTGGAGAAGGTCTTGTTAGGGAAGAAGTGTGGTAAGTTTTTTTTTTTAGTGGATTCTTTTTTTTTTTTTTTATTTTTGATTTCTTAGTTGTAGTTGGATACAATACCTTTATTTTATTTATTTATTTTTATGTGGTGCTGAGGATCGAACCCAGGGCCTTGCACATACTAGGCGAGTGCTCTATGGCTGAGCCACAATCCAAG
Source organism: Spermophilus citellus (assembly GCF_964194105.1). Taxonomy (NCBI): domain Eukaryota; kingdom Metazoa; phylum Chordata; class Mammalia; order Rodentia; family Sciuridae; genus Spermophilus; species Spermophilus citellus. The sequence continues at coordinate 224,693,826 of NC_138184.1, read as the reverse complement.
CCCTGCAAAAGCTTAGAATTTTTAAAGAAAGTATAAAGTTGCATGTGAAACTGTCTTACTGGATGGGCAAAAAGGAAATAAAATTGAAAATCAAATCCCAGTCAGAAAAAAGAACTATATTTACATTTTGTTGGGTGCAGAGCAGGCTGAACTGTGTTGTCTGCAGGGCAGGCTGAACAGATGTTGGCTGCAAGATAGCCCACACACTCAAACCCCCCTCTATCTGGTCCTTTATCACCTGTTTGTGTCAAGTCCTGCTCAAGGCTGAGCACTCAACCCCCCTTGGGCCAACAAGGCAGCTTGCAGACCCAGAGGCCCCATTAGATTTGGGCTATAAAAACTCCCTCCTGCCAGGCCCCTCTCTCTCTTGCTCTTTCTCTCTTGCTCTTTCTCTCTTGCTCTCTCTCTCTTGCTCTTTATCTTTCTTGCACGCGTTCTCTGTCTCTCTCTTGCTCTTGCTCTCTCCCTGTTCATCTCTTCTCTTCTCTCTCTCTCTCTCTTTCCTTCCTTCTTTTCTCTTTGTTGCACTGCTACAATAAAGATCTTTTGGTTGCTCCGAGTGTTGTGGTCACTTTCCTTTCACATTTTCCCCACAATTTTTGTTCTATCCCTTTTTGTGTTTTTTTCTCTGCCTAAGAATGAATTTGGAATTATTGTTGTGTTATCATAAATTTGTCTCACATTATCACCAGGGGTGACTACAAAGGAAGGGTACTGATTTCTATAAACCGTGCATTAAAGTCAATGCCGTTATTTCATAATCAAAGAAGACACAATATTCTGTTTAGCAAATGTGATTTGAGACATAATTTGCAAACTCTGATTTGACTTGTTAGAATAGCAAATGGACTTAACTGATTTCAAAATTCTGGATTTTCAAAATAGGTTAAACTTCTAAAATTAATCATACATTATTTATTTATTTATTTATTTTTTTAAAGAGAGAGTGAGAGAGGAGAGAGAGAGAGAGAGAGAGAGAGAGAGAGAGAGAGAGAGAGAGAGAATTTTTAATATTTATTTTTTAGTTTTAGTTTAGAAAGCAGTGTTTGACTAAGCCCCTTCCTCCTTCTACCTAGAATTTGCATGTGATTCTTGGAACTTCAGGAGCTATCTTACAACCGTGAGGTGACATGCATGGGGATAAACCAATATGCAAAATGAAAATGGTGTCTTAATCTGGCAGACTAGTCCCTGTATAGACAACCATTGAGCTTCTTGAAAATTATCAGTAAAACTGCAGCAGTACAAGAGGCGTAAAAGGACAAGTCAAATGCACAGATGTATTTTCACCTTTTCTTGTCTCATAGCCACCAACATGTCATTGGCTAACCTGAACTTTACAGTATGGATTTAGAAATTTTCCTCTAAAAGTTTGTGATCCCCAACAGCAAGGTTCAGAGGTATGACTTTTGGGCAGTGATTAGTTCTTTAACCTCCTCAGTGAATTAGTCCATTTGGTAGATTAATAATTTGAATGGACTATTGGGTGGCAACCAGAAGGTGGGGCATGGTTGAAGGGAGTAGGTCACTGGAGTCATGCTCTTTGACTATATCCATTACTGACCTCTTCTTTTCTCTGTGTGCTTAGCTGCTTGCCATGAGCTGAACAGCTTCCCTCTGCCACAATGTTCTGCCTCACCTTAGGCCCAAAGCAATGGAGTTGGTTGACCATGGACTGAGACTTCTGAAACTGTGAGCCCAAAATAAACTTTTCCTTGTTGTTCTTGTCAGGTATTTTGATCATAGTGACAAAAAAACTAACACACTGTGTCATATGGTGAAGTCTGGAGTTCACAGTATGAGGAAATATACTTCACTTCTGGGAGGCAGAAACTGTAAGCCCATGACAAGTTCCCAAGAGGAAGAGGGAGAATTAAGAGTAAGATACAAGATGGAAGGAGTTCAGCTTCTGTCATTGTTCTCAGTTCTCTGAACCCAACTGAGCTACAAATTAAACTATCTTAGGAAAGACACATGTTTGGTTCTTCTATCATGAAAGAGAAAATTCACACTTAACATAGGAGATGCTTAGAAGTATCTTGACAATGCTTTTTAAAAATCCCTATTCATCTCTATTGTATTCATGGACCTTTCTAGAGTAAGCCTGGTATTTCTATGGGATGAAAACAATTTGTTTTGTCATTGTTCTTGCCTCTCTGTATACTGGAATTGTACAAAGTTTATATTAACAAGATCCACAATGTGTTAATGACCAATATTTTGAACAGTAATAACAGATGCCATGTTCTTGACATAAATTATTTCATGTTAACCTCCACAGGAATTCTATGATGTAGACATTTTTTTTATTCCTATTTTGCACATTAGGAAATTGAGTCCTAGGTTAAATAAGTTGCTAAGGTCACAGCTAAAAGAGCCAGGATCTGAATCCGGTTAATCTCATTTAGTCACTTGCTTAACAGTGCATGTACAAACTGCTTCCTGTATCACCTCTGTGCAAACAGTACACACACTATTGTTCTAGCCCAGTTTGGCAAACTAACACCATGAAATGTACATGCTGTAAAGATAGATTAGGTACCTATATGACAGCATTTTTTTTCAAAGTTGTCATACAGAAGATTCCTTTTGAGCACTATATCCTGAGGATTTGGGTTGACTGCTAGAAAAATGCATTTTACGAAACACATGTGTTTTCTAATACTCTGAGCACTTGAATTTGCTGAGGCCGTCAGTATCACTGTCCTCATTGGTCTCACAAAGTGGCCTGGGCTAGCCACACACCCCAGTGGACTGGCAGCCTGAAATATTGCTCTAAGTTGACATGTTTTGGTGGGTCCAACCCAAGGTCCTTTCCCTCCTGTTGCTCAGGACCATTGAGGAGTGTGTAGGCAGTTCTTCTATTCCCAGTCACAGCTGAGTTCCCACTGTCACGAAGTCTTTTTTCCCTCCCTGATCTTTTATCATAAGAGTTCTGTGTTCTTTTCTGAAATCTGGTGTTAACTTGGCACATGAGCAACATTTGAAGAAACTTCCCTGAAGTCAAACCAGAAGCATCTTCCTGGACTGCAGTTAAACCCTTGACCTTCAATTTCTCCTTTTGCTGATTGATTGTGGGGGGGGAGTAATCTTTGGACTTTTAAATGTTTCAAAAGTCATTTGGGTGGTTATTCTTTTCTTCTTCTTCTTTTTAGTTGTAGATGGACACAATACTTTTATTTGTTTAAATGTTTCAAAAGTCATTTGGGTGGTTGTTCTTTTCTTCTTTTTTTTTTAGTTGTAGATGGACACAATACCTTTATTTGTTTATTTTTATGTGGTGCTGGGGATAGAACCTAGTGCTTCATGCATGCTAGGCAAGCTCTCTACCATTGAGCCACAACCCCAGACTCTATTACTTTTTCTTTTTCTTTTTTAGTTGTAGTTTGACATAATACCTTCACCTTGCTTACTTATTTCTATGTGGTGCTGAGGATTGAACCCAGGGCCCTGCACGTGCCAGGCGAGCGCTCTTCCGCTGAGCCATAACCCCAGCCCTCCTTTTTCTTTTTTGATACTGGGGATTAAACCCAGGGGATTTACCATTGAGTTTCATCCTTTATTTTTTAGTTTTTGAGACAGGATCTTGCTAAATTGCTGAGGGTGGCATCAAACTTGGTGATCCTCCTACCTCAGCTTCCAGACTTGCTGGCATTACAGGTATGCACCACTGTGCCCGACTTTTCATTTAAGTTATACTAACTCTTTTCAAAAGGGTACTTTTGGTATGAATTGGAAACATATCCCTTACACCCAAGAAAGCTTTCATGAAAATCATGTCTCCAGCTATTTGTTCAACCAGTATGTACATTTTGCTTCTTTAACAAGAATGGCATGAGTTTGGGGGTGCTCTGGAAATGGATAATGAAAATGGGAAAGTAGTCAAGCACCCTAGGGGGGGTGAAATTATTTTTATAATCAATAAGGCACAAGCACTGACCACTCAGAATAGAACCGGTCATTAACAGCCTGTATGGCTGACTAATGTCATCTAATTGTTGGAGGGTCCAAGCTCCCTTTTAGCATTAGCACTGTTCTTTAACTTGATCACCTCAGCTTTAGCTCCGAGTCCTGTTAGGTGTTTTGTAAATAAAATCTGTCAAAAGGGGAAAAATGTGTCACTATTAAGGAGATTCAGTTGAAATTCAAAAGATTTTCAGAGATTTTTGGGCACTTAACAGAATAAGCTCTTCCTCCTTAAAGTGTGCTGCTGATTGAGAACATGAATTTTGGCATATTTGTTCGAGGACAAGCATTGTCACTTTGTCATACTTCCTAGTAATTGGTACATGTAGTGGTGGTTTCCATGAAGTGATTATCATTTTAAAGAAATGTCAGGTCAGGTGACAGAAGTCTTAGAGAGAAAAGGACGTTATTGTTTGATTGGAGCAGAAAGTGGAGAAGTTTCATGTTATAAAGGAGACTGAGTTGGATTTGGAAAAAGCAACCAGACATCCCAGTTTGACAAGCAGCAGGCAGGAGACAGTCTGTACTATTTGCTTCCAAAGTGTAGGCTGTAGGCTCGGTAGAGTCCACAAAAACAGCTGGTAGTGTCAGGTGCAGAACTGTGAGCACCAACTATCTCCATGCTTTCTTTACTCTGTGTGCTCACATTTTTTTTTTCCAAATTAGAAGTTCTCTCACACGGAGCCAAGTAAGAAGGATGTGGGAAGCGCTGAGCTGGCTCTGGAATTTGTGAGCAGAGTGATTCCACCAAGGAGAAAGAGGCTCTTTCCTTAATTATACTTTTCTATATTATCTAAATATTTCAGAATAAATACATATTTTATAATCTAAAGAGTGGTATTGAAAAATATGGTCTGTAACAATGAAGAAGTACATTGTGCAGTTTTATTTTTCAAAACTATGGAAGGAATACATGACTACAATCTTACTATGTAAGAGTTATGGCAAGTTGGGCAGGGTGGTGCACACCTATAATCCCAGTTATTTGGGAGGCTGAGGATACTTCTAACTTGGAGGCAACATCGTAAGACTTTGTCTCAAAAACAAAAACCAAACAAACACACACACACACACACACACACACACACACACACACACACACACGGCAAGCTCTAACCACAGAGTTGAACCAGAAGCTCTCTCTTCACTTCCCCCACTTTCTTGGAAAGGGGACTGTTTTTTGTGCAAGTATGCGCATTTACCTTTCTTATATTTACATAAATGTGATTCTTCTAAGTAGTTTTTTCTTCATTTTTCCTTCTCAGTACTAGAGCCTGAATTTGGACCTTGCACATACTGGTAAGCACTCCACCACTGAGCTAAACCTCTGGTCCCTACGTACTGCTTATGATTTAACTTTATCTTACACCACATCTTGGGGGGATCTTCTGGATAAAATATCAGTACATATTAATTTACCTCAGTTTTTAAAAATACATTTTTAAAAAATTGTTTTACTTACTTATTTTTAAAATACTTTTTAAGTTGTAGATGGACACAATATCTTTTTTTTTTTTAACTCATCTGCATTTATTACTGTTTAAAGTAGAATGTTGACTTGGGCACTACATATTTCCATTCACAAGCCTCACTGAGTTACTTTTTGAACAGCTTTGTAACACACCTAAGGGAAGTTTAAGCTTTGTTTCTTGAAATACTTTTCTTTGGAAAACAAGCCCTGTAGAGTTCCTCCCAGCCAGTTGTCTGTTTCACATACTTGGTTCTAGAGGACTAGTACATGCACAATATCTTTATTTATTTATTTTTATGTGGTGCTAAGGGTCAAACCCAGCGCCACATGCATGTGAGGTGAGCTCTCACCCACTGAGCTACAACCCCAGCCCCAAAATTTATTTTTTATGTGTAGCTGAGGATTGAATCCAGTGCATCAAATATGCAAGGCAAGTGCTCTACCACTGAGCCACAACTCCACCCCTCACAGTTTTTATTCAAAATTTTACTTTATTCGTAGTCCCATCCATTTTTTTTGAGAGAGAGAGAGAGAAAGAGAATTTTTTTTTTAATATTTATTTTTCAGTTTTCGGCGGGCACAACATCTTTATTTGTATGTGGTGCTGAAGATTGAACCCAGCACCGCACACATGCCAGGCGAGCTCAGTACCGTTTGAGCCACATCCCCAGCCCAGTCTCATCCATTTTAATAGCTACAAAGTATTTATTAAATATATACTATATATGAATACATACTTCCAAATAGCTGTACCATAATTCATTTTACCATGATCTGAATGATGGACATGAAGTCATTTACTAACTTTTTAAAAATTATGAATGCTTTAAAAAAAAAACCTTTTATTTACTTTAACATGGCACTGAGAATTGAACCCATGGCCTTGCTAGTGCTAGGTGAACTCTCTACCGCTGAGCCACAACTCCAGCCCTGAATGCTTTAGGAACTCTCCTCATCTTCACATGCATGAATAAGAACTTTCGTAAGAAGGATTCTGAGACAACAGTGTCTGTAGGTCAGAGAGTATAAACATATTCAATGATGGCAAACACTGTCATACTGCTTTCCTATCAGACTTTGTCATTATGCCCCACAAACGGATAAACCTTTTTTTCTTTTTCTGTACTTGAACCGAGGGGTGCTTAATCACTGAGCCACATCTCCAGCCTCTTTAAATAATATTTTATTTAGAGACAGGGTCTTGCTGAGTTGTTAAGTACCCTGCTAGATTGGTGAGGCTGGCTTTGAACTTGCAATCCTCCTGTCTCAGCCTCCTGAGTCACTGGGATTACAGGTGTGCCACACCCCGCCCAGCTGTCATGGATTAAGCCCTGTTTCCTAAGATCCTAGCAGTTTGCTGACATCCTACCAAGAAAAAGTCAACAAATTTATCGAGAACGTTGACAGACTTCTTGAATGTGCATGTCTTTCTTTTATAATGAGGAAAATGTTTTAAAATTATGTTGAAATGTGACTTTTCAGGAAAGCAAAGGCATCAAAATGGTAAAAGTGATTTTTCTGGAGACTGGTTGTGGGCAATGTTCATTTCTTTCATAATCTGTAAAAGGAACAGGTAATTAAATGCAAGAATGTTAATATTAAAACTAAATATTATAGAAAAATAGTGGTTATAGAGGAAGAAAAGGAGAGAGTGAGAAGAAAATGAAAGGTACTATAAGTCCCTGTTTGTTTACCACACAGTTGGGGAGCTTGTTTGCTTATACTCCAAAACAGTACCGATTTCGGCTTTCAGGACACAAAAACACTTATTTGGAATGGGTATTAGAGTGAATTATTTAAGATGTTATTAAAACACATAATTGTTACAATCTAAAAGTAGAAATGATTTAAGCATCTTAGGAAAAAAAAAATCTTGGGCTGGGATTGTAGCTCAGGGGTTGAGTTCAATACTCCCATACTACATAAAAATAAAGGTATTGTGTCCACCAACAACTAAAAAAAAATTTAAAAAGAAAAAACAATAATTTTGTTATTTTGGGCCATAATTAAGCTTATTTTAAAAGTATATTGGCTTATAAAATGAAGTTTGGGGGCTGGGGATGTGGCTCAAGTGGTAGCGCGCTCGCCTGGCATGCGTGCGGCCCGGGTTCCATCCTCAGCACCACATACCAACAAAGATGTTGTGTCTGCCGAGAACTGAAAATAAATATTAAAAAACATTCTCTCTCTCTCTCTCTCTCTCCCTCTCCTCTTTCTAAAAATAAATAAATAAATAAATAAAATGAAGTTTGTCATATTATAAATTTAGTGGCAAAAATGAATAAGCTTTTTATTGAAAAGGTTCTGCCATTGTTCATTAACACATTATCTTTTGCTTTCAAATGATAAATTTTTGAGTCATAGATTATTAAAGATCCTAGGTTAATTTTTAAAAAATATTTATTTTTTAGTTGTAGTTGTACATAATATCTTTACTGATATTTATCTTTATGTGGTGCTAAGGATCGAACCCAGGGCCTCACATTCGCAAGGCAAGTGCTCTACCCTGAGCCACAACCCTAGCTCCCCTAGGTTAATGTTTGTATGAGAGTTTCAAAAGTTTATGAGGTCAATTTCCAGTGTAATATTCTAAGTTCAAGGTTTTCCCCCATAAATTTCACAGGTAAAATATGTGTGACCCATTGCAGAGTGAGTAAACTCTATCACTTGATATATTGCCCTTAGTTTCAAATGGCTGCTTTTAAAAACATATGGTTCCTAGTTGAAGTTTTATCACTGCCACTGTTTCTCTTAGAAGACTACACACCAGTTTGGTAAATTTCATCAGTGGGAAAATATTTTCTTGAGTTAGGAATGAGTTTCTGCAGTTGGAAATATTTCTTACATTTAAAACATGGAATCAGGGGCTGGGGATGTGGCTCAAGCGGTAGCGCGCTCGCCTGGCATGCGTGCGGCCCGGGTTCGATTCTCAGCACCACATACCAACAAAGATGTTGTGTTCTCCGAGAACTAGAAAATAAATATTAAAAAAAATTCTCTCTCTCTCTCTCTCTCTCTCTCTCTCTCTCTCTCTCTCCTCTCTCACTCTCTCTTTAAAAAAAAAAACATGGAATCAGAATATGTTCTTTTAATGGTGGCGATGTCTTTCCTCAGCAGTCATTACTGAGATTTGCAAAGCTACTGTCAATAGGCTGCTGTAGAACTTGTATGAATCAGACTTGCCTTACTTGTTCATCCAACCTGGTGTCCTGTGCCCGCAGGCCACAGGTGTTGGCATGTTGTGTGTGCCACAGCACTCTTCCCATGGGCCCACAGGGCCTCAGGGGTGAAAGGACATGCAGTGAGAGACAATCCTGTAGCTCAAACCCACTAAGGACATTCAGAATTGGAGGACAGCACCACCCTGGACAGTGGAAGAGATCAGGATCTTAACTGACAAAAATATCTATTATCCGAAGTGTTAGTAAGTCAAAGCTCACCCACCACATCCAGTAACTCAGGAATTCTGTCAGAAACCCGAGAGTCTGACAACAATCTCAGAGTCCTGGTTACACATCTGCTTTGGAGATCCTACAGGATGATTTTAGAGGTAGGACAATCAGTACACCCCTTATCCCCCACCCCAGGCTATTTAAAGGACCAGTTCATTCTGCTCTTGCCTCATCACTGACCTGGCCGCTTTCTTATCTTGGCACAGCTACCTAGTCCTGTGCTCCAAAGCCCACATCCCTCCTTCCCTTGCTTCTTGCTTTCCTGAGGAACCCTTCCTTATGTAGGTCACTACCCTCCAACCCCCATCTACACTCCTGACCTGGTATGAATGGAGCACAGATTTGCATTGAAGGAGGAGAAAAAGAGACACTACTAAATTATTCAAGTTTGCTTTTGGGGATATGAATGTCATTGCTCTGGAGCAGAATCATCTGGTGGAAGAAATGTCTTAACAAACTCTATTGTCCCAAGTGATCCACACTCCCTTTCCTTTTAAAAAATAGCTTCAAATGGAATCCACTGAGCTTCATCCCTAACTCTTTTTACATTTTTTCATTTTGAGACAGGGACTCACCAACAGGCTGGCCTTAAACTTGCGATTGTCCTGCCTCAGACTCCTGAGTAGCTGGCATCATAGGTGTGCCCTGCTCACCTGGATGATCATAACAATTTTAAACATAAATGTATTTAAAATATCCAGATTTATGGAATGACATACTGCTAATTACTTAAAAACTAATCTTAAAACAATTTAACATTAAAATAGAGTATTATTTTTTACAATAAACATGTTACCTTTTAATTAACTAAACTGAGAAAATTAATAACTATAATGAGCCAAGGTTTGGCATATAAAGATCTTGAGAGAGGGCAGAATGACCACAAATTTAAAATGAGTCTCAGTGTGATGAAGGCTTCTTTTTAAAGAACAATAAACACTTCAGTAATCTGAAAAAAAAAAAACTTCACTGTGATACAATTTACATACTGTAAGCCTCAGCCTTTTAAACTATATAATTCAATGGTTAATACACTTACAGAGTTGTACCACCTTCACCATGATCAATTTTAGAATATTTTCATGTGGATGAGGGATCATGTATGGCTCAGACTTCAAACTCCTATGTAAACATTTTAAAATTCTTCTAGAGTTGAATAGTTATACTGTATTTTTGGGTAATGAATTTTTTAATCTTGTTACTTATCAAGTGAAGTGATTTTTTTTTTTTTTTTTTTTTTTTTTGTAGTGGGGATTGATCCCAGGGGCACTTAACCACTGAGCAACATCCCCAGTCCTTTTTTATATTTTATCTAGAGACAGGGTCTCACTGAGTTGCTTAGGGCCTTGAGTAGTTGCTGAGGCTATCTTTGAACTTGTGATCCTCCTGCTTCAGCCTCCCAAGCTGCTGGAATTATAGGCACGTGCCACTGTGAAGTGATTCTCAGTTGCTTTCAATAAACTGCGAATTCAAGGAGTGCTAAAACATCTTGGGTTAGGGATGGTAGTACTTATCTGTAATCCCAGTGAGTGGGGAGGCTGAGGCAGGATCACAAATTTGCAGCCAGCCTTAGAAACTTAGTGAGAACCTGTCTCAAAAAAGAAAAGAAAAAAAAATTAAAGGGCTGGGGATGTAGCTCAGTGGTAAAATGACCCTGGGTTCAATTCCTAGTATATGTGTGTATATATAAATGTATGAATGAATCTTGGGATTCAGTAAAAAAGTTTATTTTATTCAGATGAACATTCTCAGAGAATTTACTTTTCAACTTCTGTGTTTCCAGCCTACAGAATTCTTTTTTTTTTTTTTTTAGAGAGAGAATTTTTTTTTAATATTTATTTTTTAGTTTTTGGCAGACACATCTTTGTTTGTAATGTGGTGCTGTGGATTGAACCCGGGCCGCACGCATGCCAGGCAAGCGCTTGAGCCACATCCCCAGCCCCAGCCTACAGAATTCTAATCCACTGTCTTCCTTCAACATAATTTCTTCCCCTCCTTTATTCCTGCCTCCCTTTCTTATCCTTTTCAGTACAGTGATCAAAAATGCTCTAGTACTGACTTTTGTGGGTATCTCAAAGTCATTATTTTGAAGTTTGATGATAAAGTCGGTTGCTTCTTGGGCCTTAAGACCTTGTGTCTACACAACTAGTTTTCCTGGTCCCTTCCCTATGGCTTTGTTTGATGGCTCAGAGACCCTTTCTACGTAGATGATTAATTTCATCTCTAAATTGTCTTGAACTTTCCTTATGAAAAAACAGCATTGCCCTGGAAGTACAATCTTTTGGTGGGAGAAACTTCTTAACAAGCAAGTTCTGATCTTGTCCCTGAGTTATCAACCACCCTTTAAAAAAAATAATAGCTTTACTGTGATATAATTTACATACTATAAGGTTACATTCACCATAATCTCATTTTAGAATATTTTCAGATCCCCAAAGCAAACCCACATAATTAGTAGTCTTTTTTCCTAACCCCTCCCATCCTACGAAGCCATTTTATAGGTCTGCATATTCTATATTTCTCATAAATGGGACTATAAAATGTGTTATCTTTTGTGAATGGTTTCCTTGTCCTTAACACAATGTCACTTTTTTGGTTTACTGAGGACTGAACCCAGGGTCTCAGGGATGCTAGGCATAATACTCTACCACTGAGCTACATCCCTAGTCCTATTCCTTCTAGTAAGAGTTTCCAGTTTTGGCTATTAGGAATAGTGTTCTTATATATATTCTTGCATGTATTTTGGCAATTTTTGGGGGGTATTTCCTTATTTTTAAAATTTTGGCAAATATATAAGCACATATAATCGCTAGATCTATAGAGTAGAATTTGTTAGGTTATAGGGTATTACATATTTGTTTTCTTTTTTTGGGGGGAGTACTGGGGAATGAACTCAGGGGCACTCTATCACTGAGCCACATCTCCAGCTCTGTTTTGTGTTTTATTTAGATACGGTCTCACCAAATTGCTTAGTGCCTCACTTTTGCTGAGGCTGGCTTTGAACTTCTAAACCTCCTCCCTTTTGTACTGGGGATTGATCCCGGGGGTACCTAACCACTGAGCTACATCCCTAGCCCTTTTTTATATTTTATCTGGAGACATTATTTTATGTAGTGTCCCCAGCTGCTGGGATTACAGGTGTGCACCACTGTGCCTGGCCATGTTTAATACAAACTATCTGACCAATTTTCCAAAGTGGTTGTGACAAATTATACTCTTATGAGCAGCGTACAAGAATTTTGCTTGCTTCATAACCTTGCCAACACTTTGTATCTTCCATATATATATATTTTTTCCCCTGAGGAGGGCAGAGAAGGTGGCAACAAATGGAGATGTGCCCCTCTTTTCACCTGTCACAGTGAGACTTTTATGCAATCATCTTGCATTGCAGTTAAGTGAAGGAGCATATTTTTCTGTTTTAGCCATTCGATAGATAGTAATTCTGGTTTTATTTGTATTTTTCTGATAACTAGTGAAATCAAGCACTTTTTATGTTTGTTAGACAGTTATACTTTTTTAGGTATTAGTTTAAAGGGTTTTCCCCCTTTGCCTAATTATTAATATTTTGTCCTCTTTTCCAAATTGTATTGTACTTTTTTTAAAGAAATAATCTGGATAAGTGTTTTATCAGATAAGTGTACTGTGAATTTCTTCTGTTTTTTGAACTGTTTTTTCAATATCTTAACCCATTAAGTTCCATTATCCCAGATGTGGAATACCTATAAATTTAAATTGAGCAACAAATGTTAACTTTTAAAATGTTTTTTTTTTGAGTTCTATTCTCTTGAAAAATAGGTGAAAAGAGCATCTGAAAACATTATATATATATATATATATATATATATATATATATAGAGTATATATAAGTTCACCATTGATTTCCAACCTGTTTTAATACAGGTTTTAATGGTATTTTTTGGTGATCAGATGTCATCCTTAACTTTACATAGTTCATTTTCCTCCTTTATGGTCCTTTAGTCCATTCCAAAGCATGTTTTTTCTGTGTTTTCTTCACACATACCGTCTGGTGTGAGGCAGAGGTGGAGATTCCTGGCTCTCCCCCATTGAATGGATAGCCAGCTGATCCATAGCTAATTATTGAAAAGACTATCCTTTTCCCTACTGCATTGTAAAACTATGGTCCTGTTTCTGGACTATTTTATCACCCTTTGGTCTGTTTATCCATCTGTGGGTCTTTTTAGATTTTAGAGGCTAGGTATGCATCTCAGTGGTAAGTATGTGCTTAGTATGCATGAGGCCTGCCGCAGTCTGGCCGGGCACAAAATCACGAGCCACCACACACCTTATAGATTCAAACAGCAATTCTTTATTCCCGAACTCACAAGCCAAATCCACATATTCCACCAGGCTCCGAATCCCAAATACTTTTTGAATCCCAACTCAACAGGGAACTCAAGGAGCGGGCGTGCCTGAGGCAGCAGGATACGCCCTATTCCCAGCAGGGTACACCTTAAACCTGGAACCGCCCTAAACCCAAGGAGCAGGATACTCCCTATTCCCAGCAGGATACACCCTAAACCAGGATCCTCCCTAAACCCGGATCCACCCTGGTCCTTGAGCAGGGTCACCTTTCTCAAACATACACACAATGTCACTGCAAATGTGCAAGGCAAGTCCATTTCCTTCCTCTAAGCAACATGGGGTACGCTGGCAAGGAAATTGTCATACCTACTTGGCTAATGGCTCTCAGCAGAGGCCCTGGGTTCTATCCCCAGTACCAAAAACTATGACGATGAAATAATAAAAAGCTAGCTTTAGATATCTTTAACAACGTTGCCCAGCTTCATTCCTCTTCAATTCTATTGTTTCTTTTTGACCTTTTGCACATTTCATGTATATTTTAGAATCAATTTATCAACCTACACACAAAACACACATGTACACTCATCAACAAATTCCTGAATTTCGATTGATTTTTCAAAATCTGTGCATTTCCCAAATCATACAAGTGATATCCCTTCTATTTATTTAAGTCTTTTTCAGTTTTCCTACATATAATTTTGTAATATTCACTTGCATAGATCTTGCATGTTCTTCCTCAGATTAGCAGGAATTGGATGCTTTTCAAAAGGTATACATTATCACTTTAAAAGCTTAATTCCTCCCTGTTCATTGCTTCTATATAAATTGATTTTTGTAGTGGGGTAGTGGTGCACACCTGGAATCCCTCCTACTCCAGAGTCTGAGGCAAGAGGACGTAAGTTCAAAGTTAGCCTGGACTACATAATAAGACAGTTAAAAAAAAAAAAAAGTGGGGAGAGGGATGCTGGGGATGTAACTCAGCAGTATGGCACTTGCCCAGAACTTGCTAGGTTCTGGGTTCAATTCCAAGTACTGCAAAAACAAAACAAAAAAATGTTGAATGCTAAGTGAACAAGTGAAGGTGTGAGAAGTAAATTCGCCCCTATCCCGTAAGGTACAGCTTTCTGACTTTGGGGTTTAACTCTTCCATTTTTGGTTTCATCACTTAACTGCAATAGCGAATCTCTGCTTTAACTGAGGACAGAACGACTTAGTAGTGTTTAACATGAGCATCCTTAGACATACAGAAGATTGGCAACTTTCACCCTTCTCATCTGCCTTTGTTTCACCTCACTTTATGAGGTTCCCTTAATAACTAGCATACACACACACACACACACACACGTTTGGTATTCCATACACTTTTTCTTTCATGATTAGAAAGATTTGTACAATAGGCCTATGTAATTTTTTCTCTAAAGTTGAAAATCAATTTTTTTGGCAGCAAAAATGAAATCTTTTTTCCCTTGTAACCTTTTTATATTTGTTAATATACAAAAGATAGTTGAGACAACATATGCTGTGCATATACAATGAGCTCCTTTTGCAATGCTTTCAAATTCTTTTCTCCCATCCATCATTTGAATCTAAATTGTCTTAACTGGTTAATGTCATTACTGGATTAAGACAATGTTGTGATTTCACTGGTATCCTTCTTTCCCGTTTCAACTTGGCCTTCATATCTAAATATTATAAATACTATAATACCACTCTACCCTATTCTCACCCAGTGAAAACTCTCAGCTTTAATTGTATTCTGTACATTTGATCAGAGTAGATGTTCATCTCAAGAACCCTTGCTTTGCTGCTCCATCAATCTGTACCTTGTGCTTTCCTTAGAAGCCTGCTGAGGAATGTCCTTTTCTGAGATATTTTTTGAAAAATATTGATTCTACACATCCCTTGGCTCTAAATGCCTTAATAATTCATGATGTATTTCACATTATGTTGCAATCATTCATATGCTGCAATGATCTGCTAAGTCCCAATTTCTTTGAGTTTTTCCTTAAAAATGCTATTTTTTAATACTTAATATTAAAGAACAGATAAAAACAGTAATAGTAACCTAGGGACAAGTAGTTACTTTTGAGATTTAAATTGCTTGTTAAAAAGCAATTATTAAGGGGCTGGGGTTATGGCTCAGCGGTAGAGTACTTGCCTAGCATGTGCAAGGCCCCTAGGTTGGATACTCGGCACCACATGAAAATAAATAAAATACAAAGGTACTGTGTCCAACTACCAAAAAAAAAAAAAAAAAAAAAAGCACTTGCAACTTAGCAAGACCCTGAAGCTCAGCAAAAAATCAATGTATTCATGTATTGGTGACTGTTAGGTATAACAGATGGAATGTGTCACGCTATTCTATAGTTATAGTTGCCCAATGTCTACTTTTGTGCTCTTATCATTTATTTTTTTTTATTTAGACTCGACTGCTTTTTTTCTCTATTTTTTTTAGCTTCCTTTCCTCTACATGCATTACCCAAAATTAAATTGGTTCAGAATATGAGGAGTTAGATGGTCATTTAGGAAAATCACAGGTTAAATCAGAACTCTGATAGGCATTAAAAATCCTGGGTATTAAAAAAAAAATGTCTTTAAGGCAGGGATAGAGCTCAGAGGCAGGGTGCTTGCCTAGCATCCACCTGCAAGGCCCAGGGTTCCGTCAGTCCTTGGCACTGCCTCTCACCAAAAAAAAAAAAAAAAAAGAAAAACATTTCTCTAGACATCGAACCCATGGCTTTTAAAAAGCCGTCTTAACTCTCAACCACTGGAGTCCCAGTTACCGCTGGGGAGTGATATTCTGCCCTCCAGATGCATCCTTTCAGAAACACAATTTGGAATACCCTTAATGTCATTGCCAGATGAAGCAGGGAGACCAGGCTCTCAGCATGATCTCTCCTCAATCCCTCTGGGTTGAGCCACTGCTCTCAGGATCCTCAGGAACCATCGGGAAATGTGACCTCGCTAACTTAGCAGGCATAACAGCAAGAGGCGGTAGAACCGCACACGCCCTCACGCGTGCTTAACCAGGTTGCGTGCTGGGACCGTGAACCTCGGGAAGGTCTGAGACACCGCGATTTGAGAGTCTGGACTGCAGCGTCGCCCTTTCCCAGGAGCCGCGAGCTCCGCCGGCAAGGTGTAGGCGGCGGGGAAAGGCTGCCGAGCGGCACCCGCCCAGTTGGCCGCGTGGACACGTCCCGCGCGGGCCGCCGCGCGCCTCCGGTCCGTGGGCGCCATACCGAGCGCAGGCCGGCCAGGCCTCGGCTTCCGCGCGGGGAGAAGAGCGCGACAGTTAAAACCGTTACCGCTCGGAGTTTTGAACTGGTTCAAACTTGGCTCCAGCGCCCGCCCCGCCCCCGCCCGGGAACTCCGAGGAGACGGTTCCCGCCAAGAGCAGCGAGCGCATCGTCCCGCCCTCCGGCCGGTTCCCGCCATTCCGTCCTCCCCGTCCGCGGAGAGCTTCGGCCTTCACCGAGTACCCCGGTCCCCGCCGGCTTGCCCACCGCTTTCCTGAAAGGCGCCGAGCGTTCGGCGAAAGAACAAAGAGGCGGCGGCGGCGCTTCCACACTCCGAGCAGCGTTCTTCAGAGCGAGCCCCGCCACCCGCGCACGCGCCACCCGCGAGCCCCGAGCGCACTCTGCGTGGGGATCGCTCGGCGCCTCCACGCCCGGCGGGCCCTGTGATTGGACGGGCACCCGCTCGCATCCCGCCAATCGGGGTGGCGCTTCATTGGACTTGGCGGGGGGGCAAATAAAAGCGATGGCGATTGGGCTGCCGCGTTTGGCGCTCGGTCCGGTCGCGTCCGACACCCAGTGGGACACAGAAGGCAGTGGAGCCCCGGCGGCGGCGGCGGCGCGCGGGAGAGGCGCGGGCTGGCGCGCGGGACGAAGGTAACGCGCGCTGTCGGCGGCCGGCCGGCGAAGCTCTGGAGCGCGACCCGGGGCGACGGCGACGCCGGGACCTCCCCGTCGCTGCCCGGCTGGTCCCTGGCATGGCCCGAGCGGGGCTCTCCCGGGCGCCGCTTTTGTAGGGGCCCGGGTGGGTGAGGGGAGACCCCCTCGGAGGGGCCGTGAGGCGCGGGGTTGGCCGGCGCGACCCCGTGAGTGGACAGCGCCGACCCCCCTGCGGAGATGCGGACGCGGGGCGGGGGGCTCCTGTCCGGGCGTCTGCCCCCGCCCGGGCCGGGGGCGTTCCAGTGGCCGGTCCGGAGTGGCAGCCCCGAGCCTCACGTCTCCTTTGTGTGGCGGGGCGGCGGGAGGGTCCGGGTGGGACGGGACAGACAAGTTGGTGGGACCGAGCCGCGAGTCCACACTCAGACAAAGGGCGGACTGTGCCCCGGGAGGGTTCGGCGGGAGGGGAGGGCGCGACACTCGGGTCCCGCCGCGGCGGGCGGGGGCGTGGGCGGGCGCGGGTGGGCAGGGCTGGCCCCGCGGCCCCGGTCCGCCCGGCGCCGCCTCCCCCGCCCGGGCGCTGCGGGAGGGCGTGCGCGGCGTGGGACCCGGTGGCTGGCGGCTGACATTTCCCGGGAGCAGTCCGAAACCCCGTGCCCCGGTCTCGGGCCGCGCTCGCCGAGCTTTATGCTAAGTTGGAGGCAAGAGCGGAGCTGTCTTCCTCCCTCGGCTGTGTTGGCGTGGAGGGCTTTCCGTGGAGTGCCCACTGCATTGGGTGTCCCCCGCCATCCGCCCGAGATGCGTGCCGAAGGGTTACTTTCTGAAAACCGGAGGAGTGGAGAAGCACAGGCTTGGTCTTTTGGAAAACTTGGTGAATGTCTCGTGAGTTCCCATTTTGTAAAAAATCGTAATCTTAAAAAACAAAAACAAAAAATGCCGGGCTGTTTTGGCCAACTTGCGTGATATATATGAGAATGGCGACAGGTGCTAACGAAACCAACTGTCATTTAGTGATTAATTCCCAAATCCCCGGGGGTTGAATGAGGATATAGTAGAAGAGGTGATCGAAATAAAGTGTCTGTGACGAATGTGTGCTTAGACCACAGGGTTGGCAATTTCTTATTAATTGGTCTTGTTTTCCGTGAACAATAGCATTAGTGAGTCAGAAAAGACTGGATGGACAACTGTTTGTTGCCTAAGAAATTTCATGTGTGCTGCCCGCAGTTCAAACTAAACTTCCTTTGTTTATCGCACAGGATCTATAAAATTTAAATTCATTTGGAAGTAAAAATCTGTCTTTGATACTTGCAGTGGTTTACTACAAGGCTTACTTTCTAGGCTTCAAAATGGTCGTTATCAGTTTAATTTTATAGTGTTAATGTCACATGAAACATTTGAAAAATAAACTTTTAATGCTGGTTTAGTTGAATGTAATTTATGCTTCTAAGGGTTTTGAAGTTTATTTTCCATTAATTTTCATTCATCAGCATTAGCAATTAATTTATACCAAGAAATAAAATGCAAAACAGGTGTGCTAACCTTTTTATTCATAATTTGATTTGCAAGAAAAGAAAGTATTTAAGATGTATTTTAATTCCTTGTTCAACATCTCTGAAGTTAGGAATGGATGGGATTTTGGTCTTAAATATAAAGAATCCTGTTGTCTCTTTTCAGAGGTGTGTTGAGAATGTCATGTTTAAAGTCCGAGAAACATTTAGGAAATCCCGTCATAAATTCTTATTTTGTTGGAAGTGAATATATGTCAAGAAGTTGGGAATATAGGCTCTCTTCTGGTTACATTGTTTCCTCTGATGGAAGACATAACCTGTGCATCTGCTAACTTTCAAACAAATGGAGACAAAGACTTGCAGTGAATCGGATCCGTTTTGTAGTGTTGAACATAAAACATTCCAGGTGTTGCTGTTTTGGGATTGTAAAGTAAGATTTATGTTTTTATTAGTTACTAATAATAATATTTAAAAATCCTGTTGAGACTCTTGTCCATTATTATGAGATGAGCTACTTGTGCAGTGCAGATTTTTGGCAAGACATTTGGGTATTTTAGGATTTAAGAATTTTCATTTTGTTCTGTATTTTCTGTATTCGATATTTGCTCTTTCTCTTTGCCACAAGGTATTTTTTAAGAAGCCTCTGGCAAATTGGCTAACATTTTTGTTTTAAATTATTTTCTGGTAGAATTAAGAATATATTAATTTAAGTAGCAGTGATAGAAAAGAAAAACACTTGTTGATTTAGTGTAGTTAGACAAATAGTGTTTTTTTTTGGGGGGGAGGGGATTGGCTTTGTCTTGCATAGATACATATGTGTGATTATCTTCCTGTTTGTCATTTAAAAATTTCAAGCAAATTTCTCCAGGTCACACTGGAGTTTTTCCAGGATCTCTTTTGTCCTTTGAAGTGTTGTTCTTAAGAAGTACAAATTTATTTTAGTATTGGTCTTTAAATGAATAATTAAGAAAGTTGATATGCTGCTTTTAAAAACCAGCATGAAAAATTTGATGATGATATAATGAGTTATGGGGTCAATTAGAAATGATTTATGAATTAGCTTTGAAATCTTTATGTCAGTATAGATGATGAAAAATTTTTGTGGGGCAGTGAAACCTTTGGGGCAGCATAGGTGGAGAGGAACAGTTCATTAAATTCAGAGGAAGGTTCATCAGATGATGTGTTTTACCTTGCAGAAGCCTTCCCTGAATTCCCAGGCACTCTTGAATTCCCATAGGGCTTTGTTCACACTTTTATTATAGCTCATATCAACTTGTATTGTAATCACTGTTCATTCATCCCTCTCCCTCAATACTATACTCTTTAAGTGCCTCAAGTCAGAGGCTCTTATTTTCTTTGTATACCTATCATCTAGGTTGGTAGTTGGTAGAGAATAGGAATTTTAATAATTGAATAAATTAAGGAAACATGAAAGATGTAGTGAAATAATTTGACAAAGGAACTTGCAAAGCAAACAGGATATATTAATATTTATGTCATGAGGAACTTTGTAAGGTGTTTTCCACCCTTTTTGAGAAGTAATGATTACAAAGAAGAAAAATTGTCAAGGTAAATCAGTTCCAGTGTTTTTTCCTTGTTATAATCTGTGATATTGAAAATTGTAAATTAAGTATATCTGTTGGTATTTATATTTGGTATTTTAGGCAACTAGAGAGAAGCTTGATGAATCATGTGGATGTTTAACATGTAGTATCTGTTTGATTTGATATTGCTATTGATAACCGTTGTGCAAAAATATGAGGAAGGGGAGAGAAAGAGGGTGGCATATATTTTTAATTGGAAGGTGTTAGAATTAATGTATTTTGTCTTAGAATAATTAGAGGTGGGTCTTGAAGCTGACACTGACTAGACTCCTTATGATGTAGTTAGGGATCACTTACTGGGATGTTCTTTATTCTTTTAAAATGATATAGATTAGTAAATCCAGTAATATCTCAAACATTTGATACATTTATAAAATGATTGTACAGTTACATACTTTTCCACTTCGTAGAAAAATATGCCAAAAATGAAATGAATAAAGGAATTACAGTTGTGCATTGCATACTGAAGTTTTGGTCAGTGATGGATCATATGTGTAAGGGTGGTTCCATAAGCTGATATTGCCTAGTGACATTGTAGCCATCTTAATTTGTATAAGTACACCCAGGGATGTTCACACAATGAAAAAATGGCCTAACAGTGCATTTCTGAAAATGTATCCTGTTGTTAAGTAACATGTGAATTTTATATTAAAGTGCCTACTATTTACCAGATGCTTGGTTTCTTACTATGGTAACATTCATATTGAATACTTTTTAATTCTTATAAATTCTTGTAAAATCTACCCTGCAACTATTAAAAGATGAGAACAAATATGTAATATGCATACAGTAAAATATTCTGAAATAAAAGAAATGAAATTCTGGTACATACTATACAACATGGGTAAACCTCAAGGATATTATGTTAAATGAAGTAAGTCAGACATGACCTTTTGTACAAAAAAAAAAAAAAAACATACAAAACTTGAATGATTTTATTTGTATAGGTAGCTAGAATAGGCAGTTTCAGAGAGGCAGCAAGTAGAGGTTACCAGAGACAGAAGAGAGGTGAATGGGGAGTTATTATTTATTTATAAATTTTTTTTTAAAGAGAGAGTGAGGGGGGACAGAGAGAGAGAGAGAGAATTTTTAATATTTATTTATTTTTTCTTAATTCTCGGCGGACACAACATCTTTTGTTTGTATGTGGTGCTGAGGATCGAACCCGGGCCGCACGCACGCCAGGCGAGCGCGCTACCACTTGAGCCACATCCCCAGCCCCAAGGGGAGTTATTATTTAATGAATATAGAATTTGTGGTTAGAATGATGACAGAATTCTGGAGATAGATGATGGGGATGATGGATAGATGGATGGTTGAATAGTACTTTGTACAGTTGGCCCTCCATGTCCACAGTTTCTGTATCCACAGATTTGACCAACTGCTGGTTGAAAATATTACCAAAAAATAGTGTTGTATTGAACATGTACAGATATTTTTCCTTGCTGTTATTCCTTAAACAATGCGTTATATTAGCAATTTACATAGCATTTGCTTTATGTCAGGCATTATAAGTGACCCTGTCACCAAAATTGGTGATGTACCCTTGTAATCACAGCTATTTGAGAGGCTGAGGAAGGAGGATTGCTTGAATCCAGGAGGGTGATACCAGCTTGGGTAATGTGGTAAGACAGGAGGATGTGTGTAGATACCGTTGCCATTTTGTCTAAGGAGTTTGAGTATGGATTGAGGTATCTGTGTAGAGTTCTGGAACTTAGCTTTCTCGGATAGCAAGGTACAGAGGTACTTGATGTCACGGAATTGGACATTTAGAAATGGTTAAAGTGGTAAACATTGCATATATTTTACTAGAATACAAAACAATGCGCTCTACAAACCTGTATCTATAATTTAACTGAAAGAAACTAGTTTCGAGGGGTTAAGAACCTGTTCAGGATTATTTGAAGTCAGGATCCAAACTTCCATTCTCTTTGAATCCCATATTATATATTATAATGCTATGTGCTGACTTACTGGATATTAAAGATATATCACCTCCAAGAAGAATGAGTTCATTTGAACCAATCAGTTACATTTAAAAGTAGATCATTGTAGTTTATGCACTAAAAGATGTCTTTGAAGATTTCTGTCTCAGCCATAGCTTTGATAGTATGAATTTATGGGGGGTATATTAGAAGGTGCTTGCTTGGGTTTCAGTTCCTGAATTGCTAGTTTGTGCTTGCGATGTTGTCTTCTTAATAGTTTGAGGTTTCTTATCTGTAAATTGGTAAGGGTAATGATGACATCCAATAAAATCAATAAATCAAATAAAGTGATTGTGACAAATAAAGAAATTTATATTCACCAAACCTTAGAACCCTGGCACAAAGTTTATTATTGCACCAATATTGTTTTTGTATTGATGTATTTTTCATTCGTTAAACCAAACATTTCTCAAGTTTAAATGTGTGCTTAGGTATGCAAAGAAAATGGTGCTATATAGTTTTTATCTATTTCTAGAAATGTCCGTTGATTAAAAGTAATGTTTTCAGTTTATTTATTTATTTTTTGGGGTACCAGGAATTGAACTCAGGGGCACTCAACCACTGAGTCACATCCCCAGCCCTTTTTGTATTTTATTTATAGACAAGGTCTTACTGAATTGCTTAGGGCCTTGCTAAGTTGCTGAGGCTAGCTTTGAACTTGGGATCCTCCTACCTCAGTTTCTGGAGCTGCTGGGATTACAAGCATTTGCCACCATGCTAGCACTCAGATTATTATTATTTTTTTTTTCAGGAGGAAAAGTTTATTTTGGGGCTCAATGTTGCAGATGTCTCAGTCCATAGAAGGCTGGCTCCATTCCTTGGTGCTTGATGAGAAGCAGCAAACCATGGAGGAAGAGTGTATTGAGGAAAGTGGCTCAGGACACAGGAAGCAGAGAGAGAGCTGTGTTCAGTTTAAAACACTGAAACAACACAGATGTTTTTAAATGAGTGATTTTTTGATTCCTATAATCCTATTAGTAGTTTGGTATATATTCCTCCCAAATTTTTGTATATGAATGTGTATTTTTACAAAGCTATTATAAAAATGAAACCAAGTTATTTGGTTTTAACACAATTTTTTTAGGTCAATGCAGAGATCTATTTTATTGAGATTGGCTATTTCTCTTAGGGCTTGTTATGTGCTTAACACTTGGTCTAAATGCTTTATGCTCATTATTTTATATAGATAACCTTAACATCAAGAGATGGAGCACTTGGGTAAGAGGAACTACTTAGTAGTTGAGGAGGGATTTATTTATTTATTTATTACTGGTACTGGGATTGAATTTAGGGGCACCTGACCATTGAGCCACATCCACCACCACCCCCCCCCCCCGCCCCCATTTTGTATTTTATTTAGAGGCAGGATTTCACTTGAGTTGCTTAGTGCCTTGCTATTTCTGAGGCTGGCTTTGAACTTGTGATCCTACTGCCTCAGCCTTTGTAGCTGCTGGGATTACAGGCCTGGGCTACATGCCCATCGAGGAAGGATTTAATTTGGACACTTTGGTTTAAAGTTCCCATTTCATCGGTGTTGTTTTGGGTAAGGCTGGGGATCAAACTCAGGGCATCCTCCAATGCTAGGCGAATACCCAACCTTTGAGCTACACCTTCAGCCTCTTGTCTTTTTTTTTTTTTTTTTTTTTTGTAAGACCCACAAGTTAGCTGGGCACGGTGGCACATGCCTGTAATCCCAGCAGTTTGGGAGGCTTGAGACAGGAGGATTGCAAGTTCAAAGCTAGCCTCAGCAATTTTATGAGACCCTGTTTCAGAATAAAAATATCAAAAAAGGGCTGGGGTTGTGGCTCAGTGGTTGCCCCTGGGTTTAATCCTGGGCACCAAAAACAAAAAACTCACAAGCTAAGAATTTTAATGACCCCACCTTCCCTGCCCCTAAGAAAAAGAATACCTAGGGCAGACTGGCTGTGGCCTGCCAAGATGAAAGATCAGTAGCTCTTCACAAAAAGTTTGCTGCCTGGTGTTCTAAACTATCAGGCTTTGTATCTTTTTAAGTGGAATGCATAGTATTTCAGTTTACAAATGTATTATCATACAGCAAATCAGCCCTCTGTTCCTTTTTTTTTTAAAGAGAGAATTTTTTAATATTTATTTATTTTTTTTAGTTTTCGGTGGACACACATCTTTATTTTTATTTTATTTTTATGTGGTGCTGAGGATCGAACCCAGCGCCCCGCACATGCCAGGCAAGCGCGTTACCACTTGAGCCACATCCCCAGCCCTCTGTTCCTTTTATGTGTTGGTTTTTCTCTTCAGATGAAATGTACATCCTTCTAACTTTGAACATTTGTGTGAGAATTTTGTATAAGAAAAGTTGCCACTTCAAGATTATGTACATTTCAAGTTTTAATAGACATTGTCAAATTGTTTTCTAGAAAGGTATTAATTTTTTAGATACAAAGTCAACTTTATTGACCTATAATTTACACACAACAGAATGCATACATTTTAACGGTACAAAGAGTTTTTGGCAAATGTATATACCTGTACCACCACCTCAATCAAGATATATATATATATATATATATATATATATATATATTTATAAAACATTGCTATCATCTCATTCTCTCTCAACCACTGATCAGATTTCTCCTATTCACGAGTTTCATGTAAATGCAGTTATACTATACATATATATTTTATGATTGACTTCCTTTATCTAACATGTTTTTGAAATAATATCTATGTTATAGCTTATATCATTAGTTTTTTTTTCTTAGTTGATTAGTAGTTCATTGAGTATATTAGTTTTTTTTTGAAGAGAGAATTTTTTTTAATATTTATTTTTTTAGTTTTCGGTGGACACAACATCTTTATTTTATTTTTATGTGGTGCTGAGGATTGAACCCAGCGCCCTGCGCATGCCAGGCAAGCACGCTACTGCTTGAGCTACATCCCCAGCCCATATTACAGTTGTTTTTTTAAACTTCATTTACCTGTTGATAGATATGTGGGGCCATTTTCAGTTTTTGGCTATTAATAAAGCTGATATGACCATTCATATCTTTACTGACATATGTTTTAGTTCCTCTTGGCAAATGCCTTGGAATTGTCTTGCTGTGTCATGTGGTAAATATTGATTTTACTTTATAAGATATAGATTGCCAAACTGTTTTCCAAAGTGCCATACATTGAAAGCTGCAGCTCCAGTTGGGAGTGCACAGGGGCTGCAGTTTCTCTACATCTTCACCAATCTTTGCATTTCCAGTCTTTGAAGAAATGGCCATTTAATGAGTGTTAAGTATCTCACTGTAGTTTTAATCTGCATTTCCCAGATCAGTAATGTTAAATATCTTCTTGTATGCTGATTTTCCATGGGGGGGGGAGAGAGAGAATTTTATTTTTGTTAAGTATTTTGCCCATTTAAAAAATTGGATTGTCTATCTCGTTCATTTGCAAGAGATCTTTATATTTTCAGGGTACATATTCTCTTTCACCTTGTATTGCAATATTTTATCCTTAATATTTTAGTTTTGATTTTGAGTTTTTTTTAATCTTTTTTTTTTAAGAGAGGAGAGAGAGAGAGAGAATTTTTAATATTTATTTTTTAGTTCTCGACGGACACAACATCTTTTGTTGGTATGTGGTGCTGAGGATCGAACCTGGGTCACACGCATGCCAGGCGAGCGCGCTACCGCTTGAGCCACATCCCCAGCCTTGAGTTTTTTTTTAAAAATATATAAGTCAAACATTGTTGATACTGGGAGAATAATAGTTTAAATTTGGTTAATTATGTGAAAATAAACTTACCCTTAATTCACAGGTCATTTAATTTTTAGTATAAAGTGTTATACACTTGCAGAAACACCATAACAAAAAGTATATTATTTATATAAGTTGCTGTGTGTATCATGACTAGTCTTCAAATTTAACTAGTTTTGAAAGTGGTAATATTAGTAATTCTTTCAAGTTTTCCTTTTGCATAATTTAGAACTTTATTACTGAGACCTTTTTTCTTCAGAGGATAAATGAGAATGTTATAAGAAATTAAAAGTAAACTTGATCTTATATCTTAAAGATCTCTTACAAGAAAGACAATCCATTTTTTAAATGGTAAAATGTACTTGAATAAAATACTTGATCTTAGAATGTAGTATGTAGAAATGACTAGATTGTCAAATTTAGTCTACCTGTTCTGATACAGATAAGTAAATTTTTTATTATAGAAATGATTGGCTTTTCATATTCTGTATACTATTTTATTTCTGTAAACTGTCACTTTATCTTTTACTTAATACTTAACTTTCTCCACAATAATTTTTAGCTTTATTCAAGTAATGCATAAACTTTGCTTCTCTGTTTAATGAAGTGGGGGAGGAGGGAGCAAGCCTATGGGTTTCTGTTGGATGCCATATACCACTCCAGGTGATCATGCCAGTGTTGAGCTCAATTTTCCCATGACTATAGATTCATATAAAAAAGTTCCAAAGCTAGCATTCTGGGCAGTTTACAGAACAGCTCAAACCCTCTTAACTAGTCTTATTTCTGGCATTTTCTTGTATGTTTCCCCTATTGATCTCAACTGGTTTTCTTACCAGTCTACAGAAAATTCAACTCCTATGAATACACCAAATGGATGACGATCATCGTAAATAAAGATAATGTGTATTTTATTTTAAAGAGATCTCTTTCTGGATCTCTGCCTTACCATTTTAGCATCTCAAGACACTGTTTAGCCTGTGGCTCAAAATGCCCCTTTCTCTGTCCCAGCTGAACTGGACAGACAGCTGTTTCTTAGATAGCACTTGTATTGCTTGGTTGTGTTTTTTCTCTCCCCGAACTCTTCATTTTATAGCAGACTTTAGAAAAGGGCTTTGTATATTATAGATAAAATATTTACCAGATTTTTTGTGGGCCAGAGCCCTGAATGCTTGGGAGAATTTTTCCTAGCAGAAATTAATAATCATCTAACACCATCTCTTCCCCTTAAGTAGAGCCAGAAGGATCTATCAAGTGAGTTTTGCATGTTTATGCTGATCACCCAGTGAATTTTGCTGCTTTCATATTACAAAATTTTAAATTTGGTTCTTTAGTAGATATAGCTAAAGTCAGAAAGCTTGAGGAACTCTGATGCAAAGAAGTGAAAGAAGATGCTTAAATGATTAGTCTAAAATTTAACTCATGATGATCTTCATTGCTCAGATATGTTCATGGGAACTAAATTTTTGCAAAGCACATCAAGATGTCTCCAAAAAGTTAAAAAAAAAAAAAGTGTTCAAAAGTCAAAACATGACTTATTTTATCCACTGTAGTGCCTTGCTTTTTTAGTACTAAAGACCGAGAAATGCGTATAAGCCAAATCTAAGAAAATTAGTTGATTTTATTTAAACAGTTGAAGGATTTAAATCCCCATTAAGATAACATTTGTATATCTTAAAAATATTTTTTAGTTGTTGATGGACCTTTATTTTATTTATTTGTATGTGGTGCTGAGACTCAACCCAGTGCCTCACACATGCTAGGCAAGCGCTCTTCCACTGAGCCACAACCCCAGCTACCAACATTTGCGGTTTTTGATATCATAGTTCATAGTAAAATTTCATTGTATTGTATTTGTAATGAATACCAATCTGTGCCTATAAATCAGAACTAATTACTATTTATTGAGAACCTGCCCTGTGCCTAATATACATGCAGTCTTTACATTTTACTCTTTTTTTTATTGTAAAAAAAGTAATAATAGTGTGTATGTGTACTAAATGTGAAAATAAACTTACTCTTAATTCACAAGTCATTTAATTTTTAGTTTAAAATGTTATACACTTGCAGAAACAAGATAACAAAAAGTATATTATGTATATAAGGGTAAGTTTATTTTCACACACATATAGAGTAGGGCTGGGGAAGTAGCTTAGTGGTAGAATGTATGCTTAGCATGCATGAGGCTGTTGGGCTCTAGCCCCAGCACCACAAAAACAAAAACAAAAAACCATCAAACAAAACACCAAACTTAACTCCATAACATTAAGTCTACTATTTTTACCATTATTTAAGTGTATAGTTCAGTACTGTTAATATACTCATATTGTTGTGCATCCCAAACCTTTGCCAAAAAATACCTTTCTAGTTTCTACTACTAGTTTGACTACTTTAGATATTTCATGAGTAGTGGAATCATACTGTGTATGCCCTCTTCAGTTGGCTTACTTTGCTTAGCATAATGTTCTCAAGGTTTATGTATGTTATATGTGTCAGGGTTTCCTTTTTATTTTTTTAAAGCTGTGTACTATTATATGTGTATATATTACATTTTAAAACTTCTATTCATCTGTTGATGGGCATTTGGGTGGCTTTTCCCTCTCAATTATTTTGAATGGTGCTGCAGTGAATGTTGATGTACAAATATCTCTTTGAGATCCTGCTTTAAATTCTTTTGTTCATATACCCAGAAGTGGGATTGCTGGGTTCCATGGTAATTCTACTTTTAATTGTTTTGGGAACCTCCCTACTGTTTTCTATAATGAATGTACTATTTTACATTCCTACCATTAGTGAGCAAGGGTTCCAGTTTTTCCATATCCTTGGCAACGCTTTTATTTTCTGTTCTTTTGATAGTGGCCATACCTAATGGGTATGAGATGCTACCTCATTGTGTTGGATTTACATAAGGCAGATTGAGCATGTATTTGTTTATTTTTTAATTTAATTTAATTTTATTTTTTTAGAGAGAGTGAGAGAGAGAGGGGGACAGAGAATTTTAACATTTATTTATTTTTTCTTAGTTCTCGGCGGACACAACATCTTTGTTGGTATGTGGTGCTGAGGATAGAACCCGGGCCGCACGCACGCTAGGCGAGCGCGCTACCGCTTGAGCCACATCCCCAGCCCTGTATTTATGTTTATTGGCCCCAAACATTTTACTTTTTTTTTTTAAATATATTTTATTTTTAAGGTGTAGATAGACACAACACAATGCCTTTATTTTTATGTGGTGCTGAAGATCGAACCCGGGTCCCGCCTGTGCTAGGCCAGCGCTCTACCGCTGAGCCACAATCCCAGCCTGACATTTTACTTTTTAATTTATTGAAAATAATGCCTTTTAATTACTTTAAAAAATAAATACCATACACTGATTGTTAAGTGGGGAAACTCGCATCTTATCCTTATGAATTTTATAAGAAATTCTATTTAGATGAACTTTGTAAGTACTTTAAACAGCATGCTGACCTGTCATACTGTTAGGTAGCAAAAGGATGCTGTTGGCAAGTATTTGTGTTTGAGTCCTTCTGGAGTAATCAGTGAGGACTTACAGATGACAGAAATGTTGCTTGTACCAGCATAGAGGAAGGAAGTGTAGAGTTGTCCCACTTCCCCCATTAATAATTTTGCCTCTCTGGAACATATTTGTCTTCTTGAAGTAGAGAACTCAAGTTATGCTGTAAAGAAGATATTTATTTAAAAAATCTTTTTGTTATTGATAATTGAACTCAGGGTTGCGAAAACACTGAATCACATCTCCAGCCTCCTTTTTATGTTTTCTTTTGAGACAGAGTCTAAGTCCTTAGAGCCTTGCTAACTTACTGAGGTTAGTCTCAAATTTGTAGTCTTCCTCCCTCAGCCTCCAAGTTGAGATTACAGTGTGCAGCACTGCACCTGGCTAACGAAGATATTTTCTAAGGGCTGCTTTTCACTGGCAGTTAGATGTGCACAGAATGATATGCACTGATAGGGTTCTTCCATTAAACAAGTTGTAGGTCCTTGGCAAGTAGATTTTGTGAATATCATTTTCATTGTAAAATGAATGAGAACACCAAATAATGAACAAATGAACAGTTTGGGTTTATCACTTTCTACAGAAAGTGTTTCTTCATGTTGTGGATTTTGTTTTTATTTTATTTATTTATTTATTTTGTGGTGTTAGGGATTGAACCCAGGGCCTTGGGGATAGTGTTGCAGATTTTGAAATTGAGGCTTGGTGAAGGTGAGTAACTGGCCTAGATTACTATGGGGCTAAGGTCTCTTAAATAGTTGGAGTAGGTTTTTGCTAGGTCTCTAGGTCCTTTTTAGCTCTAAATACCGGGACTTCTAAGCACTTGATTTTCTGTCACCCACTTAGAACCATTTCTCTGGAGATTTGGAGAAAATATGGGACTTAAGTTCACATTACCATCACAGGTGATTGTGTGATTTTTTCCTTTCCTAGCTGGCTTTTTTAAATGTTTATTTTTTGGTTATAGGTTTTATATAT
Source organism: Spermophilus citellus (assembly GCF_964194105.1). Lineage (NCBI taxonomy): Eukaryota > Metazoa > Chordata > Mammalia > Rodentia > Sciuridae > Spermophilus > Spermophilus citellus. The sequence goes on along the minus strand of NC_138184.1, from coordinate 224,663,418 downwards.
CTCTATATTTATTTATTTTATGTGGTGCTGAGGATTGAACCTGGTGCCTCATACACGCTAGGCGAGTGCTCAGCCTCTGAGCTACAGTCCCAGCCCCTCCTAGCTGACTTTTAATTGAGTGATATTATTATATGCATTTCTCCTGAATTTCTTATCAGTTAATTCATAAAGCATCTGATACTGATGATAGGCCTATTTTCTCTTTCATGTCTCTGTTTTATGGGCATAATACCACCTAAAAGCTTTTACCTTAATGTACTATGATGTATCTGACTAAATTAGCTGTGTAACCAACAAACCTAAATGGGCAAGTTCAAACTCATTAGGTCCCAATTTTTATAGAATTTATCCTTGTACTCAGAGAAAATAGTTCCTTTTCTTTTATTTATCCAGCAACATTGTCCTTTGTTTAGTAATTGCAAGTGGTAGCCAGTTGCTGCAGCCATATACATTTTCTATCTAGAAAAGATAATTATTTCAAACTATGTATTGGATACTTTACCCATTAGAATTATTCCAATAAAAGGTAAGGTATCCTCTAGAGACATTCTATACAAGTGAAAAATGCCAAGTTTTAAATATAGACTACCAAACAAAAGTCCAGTGTTTCTATCCTTGTATCTGTAGATCCTGAATTTTAGTCACTTATCCTAGTGCTTTCATTTTCTTCTTTTCCCACATGGTAGTGCTGAGATAGCAGTATCTCTGTTCAACGCCCCCACCCCCCACCTCCAAGAATGTTTGTATTGGTCTGGAAATTGCATTGAGGTAACTGTAGGAATTATATAACTGATTTTGTGGTTGATGAATTCTTTGTAGCATTTCTGTGTTTAAGGACTCACGTATTTTCTCTGGGCTTAATTATTTTTCATAAGCGAAGTTATATAGTAGTAATCTAACAAATGATGTATTTGGATAAAGAAAATTGTCTTTATTTTGTGCTGCTGAACACTCAAGACTGGGTAACTTAGAAATTTATTTCTTGCAGTTCTGTGAAGTGTAAGATCAAGATGTTGGCATCTGGCAAGGACCTTCTTACTGCCTCTTTACATGCTAGAACATGGAGGAGCAATCAGAGAACAGCTCCTTCTGTCAATCCCCTGTATCAAGGCACCTAATCCCATTCATGAGGGAGGAACCCTCAGGACCTGATCACCCTCTTATTGACAGGAGCTGAATTTTGAAGGAGACCCATTCAAACCATAGCACAAAGTAGTGTGATTGTTAAAGAAATAATACTTGAATGTTTTAGTTTTCTAGTTCTTTATATTTGTGATAAGTAGACAAAAACCGTGACAAGGCTAATAAATAATAACCGCCACTTACCTGCTTTAGTTCCATCTTGTCTCTGAACTGCTAACTATTCTTTGCAAGTCATGAATTGTAGGGCCAGAGTGAGCTAAAGGAGTTTCTGGAGGGCCTTTGCTTCAGTGAGGGGTTCTGTTAATATCCATAGACTAAAGAAGTCATACTTGTAATATTGATCACCTTGAAAGAACTGGCTGTGATATATATCAAACTCAGATATTTAAACCACCAGATAATAGTTGATTGGTTGTAGGATACCTGGAAATTGTGAAAGGTCTCTGTTAACATTTTGGACTAGGAGTTTGGCCACCCAATCCTTTTTATGATCTGGGATTACTTTTTTTTTTTTTTTTTTGGCATTAGGATACAAGGTCAGTGTTCCAGGTGAAAATAGTGTTTGGCAAAATTGCCTGTAATAAAAAAAAAAAAGTTTGTAGGAAGATGCTATATTGCAAATACCTTCTCTAAGGCCAAGACCAGCCTGTCTTTCCTTTATAATGAGGATAGATCATTGTTTTTATGTTGAGCAGAGTTGTTGGTTTGCACTTGGTGCCATTGCTCTATGAGACATACTTACCTTTAAATAATAGAATCACTCCCAGTGGCTAAATACCCTTGGATATGAGAGACACGGAGAGCAATTGGTGTGAACAGCAGGTATATGTCATCATCCCATGCTTACCTAAGCTAGGCATACGTTTGCAGGCTGCAATCCCATAAATATAAGGGTGGTAGATCCCTTATATTTACCTAAATTAAAATTTCTGTAACTTTTGCTCAGTGTTGTTAGGTTTTGTAAGTTAAATTAGATATTGGCTTATGTGAGTTATAAGATTTGAAATGGACATGGTAGAAGAAAGAACATCCTGCCATCAGATTTATCTGCTTTCTTATTCTCTGTGCTCATATTTAATGGAGTATTGAAATAATGTATATCTCATATCCTTCAGTTACAGTGGATTATATTTGTAGCATTAGTTCCTAGTGTGTGTGTGTGTGTGTGTATATATATATATATATTTTTTTGTTGTTGTTGTTGTTCCATTTTCCTCTAACAGTCTCAGTAAACTGAATTACATACCCAACAAAATTTGAGAATTTAACTTACGAAATAGATTTTGTATAGTGTTCAAAGAAAATGTTAACCTTTAGATGTCAGGTTACTGAATCTGTTTTATCTATTGTTCAAGCAGATCCTTTAAAACATTTATCATAATTCATTTCTCATAATTGGTTTCTTTTCTAAAATATGTCTTTGTAAGGCAGTAGTACTTTCAAATAAACAGGAATGATATACATTTTGAAGTCATGAGTTTCTATTTTGTTGGAAGGAGAAGAGTGTTCTTATTTTTGTGGAAAATATGGTACTGCGGAATGTACTCACTTCTGCAACAGTCAAGTTAATATGGTCTACCATTCAGCTAAAATTGCTGAATTACTGTAATTTTTATGTACATTTTAACTTTTTAGTACTACTGAAACTAGGTCTACAAATATGATCTTTATTTTTTCTTTTATTAGTTACTGGCATGTCTTTTTCTTAGTCTTCTTGAATGTAAATGCTGTTCATTATATTATTCTTATCTGTAGTTGCATATACAGATAATCCACTGAAGTGCAAACACTAAAACCTGTTGTACCTTCTGTTGGTCATATACACCCTATCCAACATGGCGCCCAGGGAGCTTCTCTTCCTGTGTCTCCGTGTCCTGCTGGTGCCAATGTTCAATACCGCTGGCAGGAAACCGCAGCCCAATAAGAACTAATTTCGTAGGCTCCAGAACTGACATCTGGAAGAACTTACCAATAAATAAGTGCCCTGTCATTTACCCTAGTCCTGCCACCTATCCTTAGATCTATATAAGCACATAGCCTTTTGTAATACAGCGGAACTTCTCCGGTGATTTGTCTCACATCGGTTCTGCCGAAACCGGGAGAGGGTGAGCTCATTTTAACAGAGCCCTGTCTCCCGCTCCACCGAGACATTTCGCCCTCGTCTACCTTTTCAGGCGCTGGCTCTTTACACCCACCACTGATCGGGCTTAGGTAAGTTCCCCTCCTGGCTCGTCACCCTCTTCAGGCTACAGCAGGAACTGTGACCCGGATCGTCCGGCACACTCCTGACGCCTGATAGAGGGGAGAGAACCCACCCCTCTAAGGCCTTTATGGCCGCAGTGGACTCTCTGACGACCCACTTTCTTTTGGGGTATGAGGCTTCTGGGTTCAGGCGAGAGACCCCTCTGTTTCTTCCTTCTCCTTCTTCTATAACCAGTGAATCCTAGTACTAGGTTCTTGGTGGCCTCTGGCTTTTGCCTCCCGAGAGTTGCAGTTCGGGTGACGACCCTCACTGCCTCTCGTTTCCCGACTCTTCCTAGAGTCTCCACAATCCCCAAGGTCTTAGAAGGGGACACCCTTTTAGCCCTTGCTGATCGTTTTCCAGCCTGAAGGTTCTCTCTCTCTCTTTCTCTCTCTGTCTCTGTCTCTCTCTCTCTCTCTCTTTCTGTGAACATGGGCACCTCCTCGTCCATACCTGAAACCTTGCCCCTCAAATGTCTAATAAAAAATCTGGCCACACTCTCTCTCATACCAGACATCAAGCCCAAACTCCTGATCAAATTCTGTACCCAAGATTGGCCTACATATCCTCTGGATAGTGGCAGTCATTGGCCTCTAGAAGGCTCATTAGATCCAGATCTTCTCCGGGACCTTTGGGACCTTTTTAACTACTGCCAGCATCTGAAAAAATGGAAGGAGATTCCCTACTTTGAAGGTTTTAGCCTTCTCGCACAGCACCCTGCTCTCTGCCTTTCATGCTCTCCCTCTCAAGTTCTCCTTGCTTGCAAACCCTTCCCTTCCCCTACTTCCACTCCTGACCTCGCGGACTCTTCCTCATTTGACCCGGCAGACGAACCCCCACCTTATCCCTCAGCCCCACCTGCTCCTTCTCTCCTGCCATCCCCTCCTCCTCCTTCACCTGATCCCATATATCCTCAGCCTTCCGTTCCGTCCCCTTCCCCCTCCTCTTCTTTTTTTTTTTTTTTAGAGAATTTTATTTTTAATATTTATTTTTTAGTTCTCGGCGGACACAACATCTTTGTTGGTATGTGGTGCTGAGGATCGAACCCGGGCAGCACGCACTCCAGGCAAGCGCGCTACCAGTTGAGCCACATCCCCAGCCCCCCCCCCCTTCTTCCTGTCCGTCGCTGACCAACTCTTTCAGCCCTCCTGTTACTAGGTCCTAGGGACCCCTTCCCGCCCCCATGACAATCGCACCCTTTTGAGAGGTAGCTGGTCCCGAGGGTTTTATCCGAGTACATGTGCCCTCCTTCATGTTGGACTCAGCTAGAAAGGAAGCTAGGCTCATTCACCACTGACCCCACCACTTACATTCGGGAATTTCAATGGGTTCTGCAAGCATATAGCCTCACTCATCACGACATTTACGTGCTCCTGGCCAATACACTTTTCCCTGAGGAAAGGCGACGGGTCTGGAAACTAGCCCAGGCCCACGCTGATGAAAATCATAGAACCAATCCCAACCACCCTACGGGCCCGCACGCTGTCCCAGAGCAGGATCCTCTATGGGATTACAATACCCCTGGAGGCTTGCATTCTCGTGACCTTTTTGCATCCTGCCTCTTGGCAGGCCTGAAGAAGGCCACCCGCAAGGCTGTTAATTTTCAAAAGGTGGAGGAGGTCATTCAGAAGAAGGAAGAAACACCTTCAGAATTCCTGAATAGACTAACTAAAGCCCTCCAGCAGTATACAAACCTCGACCTAGAAACCCCTGGAAACCCCTGACGGTCGCCATGTCTTAATGACATATTTCCTGGCCAAAAGCTACCCTGACATTAAAGCCAAGCTTAAGAAGCTTGAACAGGGCCCTGCTACCCCTCAGTCTCCTCTCGGTCGCTTTCAAGGTTTTCCGTGGTAGGGAAGACGAAAGCGAATGCCGCAGGCAGAAGGCCGAAAATGCCAAAGGACAAAAAGAATCCCTGCATATAACATGATGGGGGGTTTTTCCGAGGGAAAATTTGTTTACCTCCTACCCCAACAACAGGAGTTTTTGAGGGCATGGTAGGACCCCAATACTCCCTCAAGACCGAAAAAGCGGCACCAGTATCCAAGAGGAAGGTAATGGAGCGTCCATCCACCAGGAAGGTGACCCTGGGCTCTTGCTTCTTGATGATAATAGTCGGGAGGGAAGGCCCAGGGCTCCGTCAATCCTCCTCTGCCAAGCCTAGGAGAGGCTGGGGTTGCGGGGCAGCTGACCAGCCCCCCCTCCGGGTTGTTGGACAGTCTGAACCCCAATGTCCCCTTTGGTGGCATTTTGGGCAGGGGGTGGAGGGTGTCCTCGGCGAAGGACAAACCTTGGCCCAGTGTCCCTCCTTACCACATTTGAAGCAAGCTCCAGAGGGTGTCTTTATTAGGTCGGTGTGGTAATGACCTTCCCTGAATGACCTGGGCCAACAAAGGTCTCTCAAACCCTCTCCTTCAAGTGGCATTTCCACTGTCCATATCGCCCCCAAGCTTCAGGAAAAGTGGAAAGGGTAAATTGGACTCTGAAGGAAGTTCTTACCAAATTGACTGTGGAATTAAATTTAGACTGGGTCAAGCCCCTTCCCTTGGCTTTGCTTCGATCAGAGCTCTCCCTAAGAAACCGTCTTTACTGTCTCCCTTTGAGATAATGTATGGAAGACCTCTTACACTACCTGGGTTGGTTGTTTCACAGGGACCTCTCTCACGAGATTTGTCTTTGCCTCTCTTGTTTCATCTCCGCTTGGAACTTTGGAAATATCAGGACTGGCTTCTTCCGGACCCAGACTCTTCTCCAAACACTCCTCCCTTAACACCTGGGAGTTTAGTCTATTATAATGCCCTGGAGGAAAAAGGGCCTTTTGCCCCAAAATGGGAAGGCCCCTATCTGGTCATTTTCTGTATCCCCACCACTGCCAAACATTCCTTATCAGACAACCGTCTCACCCCCTGGATTCACATTTCTAGGTTGAAGCCATACCATCAAGAGGTCTCATCTACTGACGACAGGACCATCCCAGAGGAACTCCAAGAGCCACCTCCTGAACCTCCCCTTTACTCCTGCTCTCCACACCCATCTCATCTCTTGAAGTTGCGGCTCACACAGCGTTCCCCGCAGCCCAATTCCTCTTAAAGAAGGCACAGTGGGCTCTCCCAACACGCTAATTCTCTTTCTTTGCTTATTTTCTGTGCTCTGTTGGGCCTGGTCTTCACCTTCCTCTCCTACTATGTACAAATTTACCCTTCGGGAACGATACTCGAAACACGGCATGCAGAAGGTCTGCACAGTTGATGAAAAAACTTGCCTCATCCACAATTGCACCTCTGTGTCCTTAATATTGTCACCTTCCAAGTCCCTCACTCAAAGTAGCTGGAATGATCCTTTCATTTGCTTCCTCTTTGATCAGACTAAAGATTATTGCCGCTGGTGGCCAGAGGTATATAATGGGTGTCCTTACTGGTTATGCTTGGTTCATTTTACAAATCGTCGCATCGCGACTGGAATCCTTAACTGACATGGGCAACATGGGAGTCAGAACTCATGGTACACTTTAGATATAACTGACCCCAAGGCTAAACATTGGGATTATGTTGAGTTTGCTGTCTACGCTTGAATGAGTTCAGCCAAACCCACAGGATGGATGACTGTTGCCCGCTCCCTGATAATGCCATCTAAGGCAACCATCCAAGTAGTCCAGCATATCAAGGAGTCAGAATCGAAACTTCAAGATCTTATTCATAACCCATCCAAAGGGAATTCAGAGCCTTGAACCCCCTCAGGCTCCCCTCCCACATGGCTTAATTTGCTACACCAAACCCTCCGATTATTAAACTCCACCCCTCTTTCTGTGCCTACTTCTCAATGCTTCCTCTGTGCTTCACTTAGTCGTCCGTTTCTCGCAGCAGTTCCATTAGCAGCAGGAAATATTTCAGCAAATACTATAATTTCTCAAAGAAAGGACAACTTTTACATGTGGCACATATCCCACTGTGGGAGAGTTATTCCACCAATGCTTCATTCCCTTTCATCTGTTTCCACCTGCCAACAATGAATCCTTTACCCATTTGTTCCTTGAACTATAGTACCCCGTCGAGCCCTGCTTTTATGCAACCTGGACATTTCCTCTAGTGCAACGGGTCTTTAAGTACCGCAACGACCAATGTCTCCGGCACCTGTTTCTTGGTTACTGTAGTTCCTTAGCTGTCTTTGTATACCTCCACTGAATTCCGACAATTGATCTCACCTTCCTGCAACCATACGGTAGTCTTTCTGCTGGTTCTGGTAGGTCTCACATTAACAACCTCAGTGGCGAATCTTGGACTCTCTGGTGGAGCTATAGGTCATGCTCTGTGGGCATCCAATGACCTGCAACAAATTGCAAGAAGCACTCGATACCATTGCTGAATCTCTGGGTTCCTTGCAGTGGCAGGTTACCTCATTAGCACAAGTGGCTTTACAGAATCGGCGGGCGATTGATCTCCTCACTGCAGAAAAATGGGGTACATGCCTGTTCCTCAGAGAGGAATGTTGCTACTATATTAATGAGTCTGGGCTTATAGAAAAAAATGTTGTTAAATTGAAGGAATTATCCACCCAATTGCTCAAACCCACCTCCCCTAATCCCATAGCGGGGTTCTTCCAATCCTCTCTCGCCACGTAATTGCTACCTTTCTTGGGGCCCCTCATTGGGCTCCTTTTTTGCTGTCTCTTACCCTGAATAATGAAGTTCCTTCAAACCTAATTACAGAAAATTTCTAATCAAACTTTCAACCAGTTTCTGCTTAGGAACTACCAGCCTCTGATGACCGATGAACCCCCAACATCTTCAAGAGAACAGCTCACTCAGTGCTGAAGCTTACAGAAAACAGCAGACATCAGACATTGGAAGACAACAAGCCTGGAGGACCTCTTAGCCTGCCATCCTGGATTTTTGAGCCTTTATGTCCTTTTAAGCCTTCTCATGGCCCTTGGCCTCTTCTCTGTCAGTCTCCCAACATGGAACTTCTGCCCAAAACTGACCTTTGCTTTAATTTTTATCTTCATCCTGTTTTTGTTCTCTCTGATCTTCTTCAGGTTCTGGTGACGCCATGTTGAGGCAACGCTTCCAATACTTACTAGAGTCCCTGTTACAAGACCAGTGGCTGATACCAGCAGTCTCCTCCATCCAGGACTGGTTCGATGCCATTGATGACTTGTGGTTTCAAGGAACTTTTATAGACTTCACCCCTACCGAAGTAGTTGTCTATAGCCACTGGGTTTTATTTCTGGTTGTCTGGGTATTCTCAGACCTCCTCTCTGAACATTCCTCCACTTCCCCTTTCTAGGTCTGACGCTGTCCCCGCTCAGCAGGAAGCAGCTAGAGTCAAACTATGTCCCTGTTCCAAAAACAACACAAAAGGGGGAAATGTTGGTCATATACGCCCTATCTAAAATGGCGACCAGGAGCTTCTCTTCCTGTGTCTCTGTGTCCTGCGGTGCCAATTCTCCCGCCGGCGCCAATATTCAATCCCGCTGGCGGGAAACCGCAGCCCAATAAGAACTAATTTCCTAGGCTCCGGAACTGACATCTGGAAGAACTTACCAGTAAACAAGTGCCCTGTCGTTTACCTAAGTCCTGCCTCCTTTCCTTAAGCACATAGCCTTTTGTAATAAAGCGGAACTTCTCTGGTGATTTGTCTTGCATGGGTTCTTCTTTCACCTTCCACATTTGGATGGTGCTCTCACAGGGTTTAGCCTTTCACAATCTTCAATATATTTTGTTGTTGTTATATTTGTGGTGTGCTTGCTAGGTAAGCGCTGCCCCAGAGAGTTACATTCCTAGCCCAGAGTGCTCGATAAATTCTTATTGACTAATTGATAAAAAATCTATTTCCAACTTTCCCCAAGTCTTTCAATAGAAGCTTCAGAATTTTTTTTTTAAGTAGTATTTTTCAAGTCATTTGGATGGAAGGTTTGGGTCCCATAGCAGTGAGCTTATATTTTTTGATTATTTGTCTCTTTTCTCTTTTATGAGGGTGGGGTGATGTATGAGCATATAGAGAGTTGTTTGGTAGGATAGGGTCCTTTCAAGATAGCAGGAGGTCAAAGAGATAATCGTGACCCTTAATGAATGGTGAAGAAGGATGAAAACAGAAACCATTGTTTAAAACCAGTTTTGTTTGGTGCTAGCCTCTTAATTTGACACAGATGATGGCACACTATTGTTTGGACTCCATAGTTTTTGATCGTAAGGAACCATACCTTTATTAAGTATTCTTCACATTAGTAGCTTTTTTTTTTTTTTGTTGTTACAAGAATAATGATTTCTAGGCTTTCATCCTTATAAATCTGATTTTTAGAAATACCTAATTTGAATATATTATGTGTTCTAAGTTTTCTGTTCTATGTTCTCTGTTAGGCAAATGAAAAGGCAGGGTACCATGATTTCTGATTCATATAGTTTATAGGTAAACTTAAGGTAACTATTTTTAAAATTGGTCCTGGGTCTCAGGGGATCTGTAAGGTCAAAACTGTTTTCATATAATTCTAAGGTGGGTTACTTGCTTTTAATTTTTTTAAAAACTGCATTTACATTTGTGCCCATGGTGCAAAAACAGTGGTGGGTAAAAAATTGTTGGCACTTTAGCTGAGCGTATTTACACATACCTGTAACCCAGTGACTCAGAAGGCAGAGGCTGGAGAATCACAAGTGAGACCCTGTCTCAAAAAATTTTAATAAAGGGCTGGAGATGTAGCCCAGTAGTAAAGCACCCCGGGCTCAATTCCTAGTACTAAAGAAAAAAAAAAGTTGGCTCCTTAGCACTTGCAGTATAAAACAAAACTCCATTTTGTTGGAGGAATAAAAAGGATTAATTTTATTAAATCTTGATCTTTGGACACATTTTTAATATTCTGTGTAACAAGATGGGAATGTGCATGATGGATTTCAAGGACTAGAGGCACTAACTGCTTATTTATGTATTTATTTAGGGCTACTGAGGGTTGAACCTCTGTACTACTGAGCTATATCCCAGCCCTTTTATTTTTATTTTGAGATAGGGTCTTACTAAATTGTTGGTACTGGCCTTGAACTTCTGATCCTCCTCCTCAGCTTCCTGAGTAGCTGGAATTACAGATAATTACAGGTATGGACCACTGCATCTAGTTTTCATGGAAACCTCCATTTTCGTTTAAAAGAGGGACTGACAAACTATGATTATTAAGACTTGGATATTTATTTGGCAGCCATTTCCTTAAGTTGAGGAAGTGAGCCTGCCACCTCAAGGAAAACAGCTGACTATATTTGTTGGCAATGAGAACATTTGAGCTTTCAAGTAAAAATTAAGTTTCGGAAACTTGTATCTTTCTGTGAGCTTGACAGTTTCCCAGTACTTAGACTTTTTCCCTTTGGTGTTGGAGATTGAATCCAGAGGCTTACACATTGTGAGCAAGCATTATGCTACCACTAAACTAAACATCCCCAGCTCAACTTCCTGATGAGATTAATGGGTTTAACAAATAGGGGATTAAAAAAAAAGGTCAACTTGTGAAAATTTGGACCAGTACTTTTCAAATGAAGAATGATGATAATTATTATATCATACAAGGGTTAAGGACCCATTCAAGATGACTAGGCCAGTGAATGTTAATGTAGCAGAGTAGGAAAAGCTTATTGATACAGTTTCAGATTCCCCCTTGCAACTAATCTTGTAAGAAAGTACCACTGCTTGCTGAAGTATGATAGTTGTCTTGAGGAATGAGGTTGAATTGTAGGCTCAGCTAGCCACTTTTTACACAGAACGTTTTGTGTACTAGCAAGATCCACAGTTATCTCAAGAGACTCTTCAAATACTCTTCCCTTTTCTAGCCAACCTGTTTGAGATTGGATTTTATTCATACATTTTAACCAAAACAACTTGTTGGAATACATTGAATATAAGCAGATGCAAAAATCCAGTCTTCTGTTAATATACTAAAGAAATAGATAAAACGTAAAATGTGTAATACTTAATAAATTAAAAAATAATTTTAAAAAGATGTTATTTATATTAACATGCAATAGGCTTGTTATTGCAATTTTAATAAAATCTAAAAAGTATGAAATTTTGTTTTTAATTTTTAATGTTAAATGTCAATGGCTATAACAAATTAAATGTGTCATGAGACAAATGCTTCAGAAAGGTGTTTGAATTTTCTACCCTTTTTGTTTTTTTCTGTGCTGACTTCTATGTGAATAATTAATGCCTCATCCAAACTCTTTGTCATAGCAATGGCTTATTTAGGGCTATATTACTTTTTGATCTATTCTTCCTTTTCATTATGACTTCACCTGGATTTTGATGTTATGTTTCTCACCATCTTTTTCCTCTCTCCATTCCTACTACCATCAACCCAGTTAGGGTTCTTATCACTTTATTTCTGAATTATATCAATACTATAGTTTGTTTCTAATATGATTTTTTTTGTTTTGTTTTTGGTACCAGGGATTGAATCCACAGGGGGGCTTCACCAAGAGTCACATCCCCAGGCCTTTTTATTTTATTTTTTAATTTAGAGACAGGGTCTTTCTAAGTTGCTGAGGGCCTGGCTAAGTTGATGAGGTCCTCACTAAGTTGATGAGGTCCTCTTTGAACTTGAGATTCAGCCTTCTGAGTTGCTGGATTTACAGCTGTGCAACACTATTGCTGGCTCTAATATGGTATTTTAAAAACTTGAGTATTGAAGCCTGGCATGGTAGGCACAAGAGGATTGTAAGTTGTCAAGACCTTCAACAACTTAGCCAGACCCTGTCTCAAAAAATAAAAAGGGCTGAGAATGTAGTTCAGTGGTAAACCACCCATGGGTTCAGTTCCCATTAACTGTCAACCAACCAACCAACCAAAACTCTTTGAATGTTGAATGGAATTCCAGTCTCAACTTGATCTCAATTTTATTAATATGATCCCTAAAAATGTACAGATAGCGACTGCTTTTGGTAAAACAAAAGCACATTTACATATTAAATACAGGCTATCAAATTCGATGTACATATTTAATGATGCCCTTTTGTTAAAACTGATGGCCTAGGTTAGAGCTTATAATAGAATGATATAATAATATCAGGACCAGTTTTATAATCCGTTTCTTTAATTTGGCATAATATTAACAAAGAGAATAGGTATTTGCATAAATATATTTAATAAAATGATGTTAATTTTTAAAGAGAATAGTTATTTGCATAAATAAAGTGTTAATTTTTAATCTTTTTTTTTCTTTTAGGAAATTGGACCTACTAATAACTAAAACAGGGCCACCTAGTGTCCTTAGCAAGCTATATGCCATTAACATAGACAAAACACATTTGTGTCTTTCCACAGTGTCAGAATTTATTGAAGAACAATAAATTCACAGGCTGCACCATGCTCAACATTGGCATTTCACCAGATACTGATAGGTCACCTGATAGCCATAAGCCAGGTGGTCGCACATTCTTTTATTCCAATTTTAACTACTAATAACTATAACACTCACACTTTATACAATTATATATATTTGTATGTATCTTTACAGAAAGGGGTGTGTGTGTGTGTGTGTGTGTGTGTGTGTGTGTATGTTTATATTATATACGTATAATGTGTGTGTGTGTATAAATAAATAAATACACTAAAGGAAGAGTAAGAAAGGGTTAAGGCAGCCTTAGGGGCTTAGGAAGCTGAACTGAGAACCAAGGAAGAGTGCAAAAAGTCACTGTGGGTGGTCAGAAAAGATTAGAACCTGCTGAAGAACTTGTTCAAGGTACAGAGATGTCAAAGTGCAGGAACTTATTCTAGGCCAGGGTCAGGACAGATGGCAGTGTCAGATTGAAATGGGCTGTTGTGTGGTTGTCACAGGCAAGAGAAACTGCTGTGCTGAAGCTTGAGGACAGGATCAGAGGATTGTTGCTGTGGTGATTTTCTGGGGCAAGGCTCATGACCAGTGACCAGGTGACAACAGCGTTAGTGCTGTTGTGTCCAGTCTTAGGGCGCTCCTTCTTTCATGAGTTGTGGTTGAAGAGGTTATCCTCATTTGGTGGTCTGGTATGTTCCATAAACTCATGGGCCTGGTTTTTCCCATGTGGGTTTGATATGCTCATGCATCCTTGTGCTTCTGATTAATTTGATAAGTTCACGGGTGATCATTTTTATTAGCATGATTGATTTATTACGTTGGACCTTAGGATTGTGCTAGGCAGATGATGATTGTTTACTTGTACAAACAAGGTATAGATTCATTCTACCTCAGCACTTAATGCTCAAAATGGAGTAATTTGGGGTTAGATATTCTGAAAACTATTATTCTAGAATAAGTCACAGAGTCAGTCTGCTCTCTATACCTAGTGATCCTTGAATGCCAGTTTTAATGCCTTTTGAAAGTCTTTAAAGTTGTGTTGATCATTGAGGCATTGTGTAATTGCTGAACTCTGCATTAATGGATATTTAATTCAATTATTCTTGGATATTTACTAGAGAAAATCCTATAACCTGTTTTACTACTAGATTTGCTGTTGATGAAATGTTGCTGGTTGATGGGATATCTGCATACTACTGCCTTACTGCATGGCTAGGACACTTAGTGCCTTAGCACACGGGCCTGCTTGCCAACCTTACCTGCCTTACCTCACTTGGATGTTCTGTTCCCCGCCCCCCAATAGCCCTGAATTGAATATTATCCTTTTGTTTTATTTGATCAGTACATGTATAGTCAGTGGCACAATTAGCTCTTTTGGTTCAGTTTTTGTATTTTTACTAATGTAGCCTAAATTTATCACCATTTCAATTAGACATATCATTTTATAGTCTCCTATAAAGTGGAAATCTTTTTTTCCTTTTAAATTCTCTTAAGGAATGTTGTACAGTTTTAAAGTAGTAGAATTGTAAGTGGGAATTTTTCTCTCAAATTCCTAAATTTTTCTCTCAAATTCCTTTGAAGTTAAGACCCATAAAATTATTGGTTATATTGATTGATACCTGTCTTTAACCTTCTATAGTTTTAAATAGTTTTAATCATCTGTGCATATTTTTGTTGTTCCTATTTAAAATTTTAAAGTAGTATTTTATATTTTTAATGTGTTTCTGTTCTGTTTATCATTTTTTTTTTTTTTTTTGTGCTCTGGATTGAACCCAGAGCCTTGTGCATGTGAGGCAAGCACTCTACCAACTGTGCTACATACATCTTCAGCCCCTGTTTATCATTTAAAAAATGATTGTTTACATTGGTTGTTAGAAAAACTCAGTTCTCTTAAAAATTATTTTTTGTTTCAGAATAATTCTAGATTTATATAACCATGGTATATTTGCCAAAATTAAGAAACCAGTATTAGTACACTATTATTAACTAAATATTTTGTTTGAATTTTACCAGTTTTTCCACAAAGGCCTTTGTTTCCGGATCCATTCCAGGATACTACATTGCATTTAGTCATTATGTCTCTTTAGGCTCTTCTGATCTGTGGTAGTTTCTTAGCTACATTTTTTTTTGTTGTTGTTGTTAAATCTTGAGAGTTTTAAAGAATATTGGTCAGATATTTTGTAGGAGTGTCTTTGGATTAGGGTTTATCAGATGTCTTCTAACTAGACTGAAGTTACAGGTTATGAAGTTTGGGGGAAGGATATCACAGAGTGAAATGCCCCTTCATTACATTCCTTTAGAGGGGGCATGACAGTAGCAAGGTTCATTGATAATGTTAGCTATCATCACCTGGTTATGTGGGGTCTTTCAGGTTTTGCCACTGAAACAATATTATTTTCCCTTCCAGTCTCTCTTCTTAGAAGTGAATCACTGAGTCTGCCTTACACCAAAGGGGGGAGGGCATTGAGTGGGAAAGTATATACATGCATTTGAAATTCCCTGTAAGGAAGATTTGTCCTTTCTCCCCCACTTATTTAATCACCTGTATCATGGATACTTATTTTGTTAATTTGGTTATAATGCTGTTGTGATTTATTTTGCTGCTCAAATTATTCCAGCTTTGACCATTGCGAGTTCCTTCTGTTTGGTTTCTCTTTTTGACATACCCTTCCCTTGTTTTTTTATTTTTATTTTTTAGAGAGAGAGAGAGATAAAATTTTTTAGTTTTTTTTTTGGCGGACACAACATCTTTGTTTGTATGTGGTGCTGAGGATAGAACCCCAGCCGCACACATGCCAGGCGAGCGCGCTACCGCTTGAGCCACATCCCCAGCCCCTATAGTGGTTTTATTTTTAACTTTTTGAGGAATCTCCATACTGTTATATATAATGCCTCTACTAATTTATATTCCGACCAGTGCCAGCACTTGTTATCTTTAGTCTTTAATAATAGCCATTCTTTCTGGAATGAGGTGATGTCTGTCTCTCTTTCTCTCTCTCTCTTTGTAGATGGACAGAATGCCTTCATTTTATTTATTTTATGCAGTACTGAGGATGGAACCCAGTGTCCCACATGTGCTAGGAAAGATCTCTGCCACTGAGCCCCAGACCCTCATTGTGGGTTTTTTTAAAAAAAATATATATTTTTTTTTGTTTAAAGAGAGAGTGAGAGAGGAGAGAGAGAGAGAATTTTTAATATTTATTTTTTAGTTCTCGGCGGACACAACATCTTTGTTGGTATGTGGTGCTGAGGATCGAACCCGGGCCGCACGCATGCCAGGCGAGCGCGCTACTGCTTGAGCCACATCCCCAGCCCCCTCATTGTGGTTTTGATATAGTATTCCCTGATGATGGATGAGTGTTGTCCAACTTTTTTTTTCATATACCTGTTGGCTTTTTTTTTTTTTTTTTTTTTTAAATTAAGAACCAGCTCTCACTATGTTACCCAGTCTGGTGCCAAACTCTTGGACTAAAGTGATCCTCCTGCCTTAGTTTCCCAAGTAGCTGGGGATTACAGGTGAACACCACTGCACCTGGCAAATATGTATAGTCAGCCTGCCTGCCTGTCTGCTTGCTTGCTTTCTTCTTTCTTCCTGTCCACCCAAGGCCTCATACATGCCACTGAGCTATATATCCCTAGCCTTTTTGGCCATTTTATATGTCTTTTTTCATCCCCCTCATCCATGAAGTTATCTCATAAAAGTGTAATACTGAGCTGGGGTTGTGGCTCAGTGGTAGAGGGCTCACCTAGCATGTATGAGGTACTGGTTTTGATCCTCAGTACCATATAAAAATAAATAAATAAATAAAAGTATTGTATACATCTATAACTAAGAAATATCTAAAAAAAAGTGTAATATTGTTGGATTCATTGTATATTTCTTTTTTGAAATCCCCTAACTTAAATTTTTAACATTGAGGTGTTGTCTAACTTAACTTTTTTATATGAAGATCCCATCTACCGTTTTATTAATTAGTAGTCACATGTAGGTAGTGCGTATAGAGTGCTTGTTATCCGCCAGATCCTGGATTTTCAGTATGACTCTGAGGTAGATACTTTTGAATTAACTAACCTTTTTTTGATGAGACTGAAGCACAAAGGTGTTAAGTTACCTGACCAAGTTCACGCACAACTGGGTAAGTGGAAGAATGGGGAAATGAACCAGGTAGTGTGGCTTTGGAGTTTTTGCTCTTACTTTGTGCTTTAGACTATGTGTAGGACTTAGAATAAATAGGTCTGAATGCCATCTGGTTAGTATATTTGGAATGGAAAGTGCTGCTGCCCTCAATTTTACCCCATATCCAAAGTAAGTACTGTTAATCATGCTTGCTGTCCTTCCTGCTGAGCCAGAATAGGTCTGGCCTCAGAACCTTAGAGATAGTGCTTAGAGCAAACAGGTGAGATGACTCTGCTTGCCATCTCCCATCCTGATTATGGTTATCTAGTGCCATTTGCTTCTCTTGGATTCTTCTCAGGGTCTTCCTTTCCACAGGCTTCACATTGTCTACATTTCTAGTCAGGCATAAGATCTTCTCTTGTAGGTGATTAATTTTTACAAGTTACTAATTGTTTAATAACCTTGTGTCTAGGTTCTCTTTATGTTGTTTTCCTTACCTATAATATCTTACCATTACAATTTCAGTATAATAAAACAATGGATTTTAATTGAAAAAAATAAGTGAAATTTATTTTTTTCCAAAATAGGCAATTTTATGACAATCTCATGAAGTAAATTTTTTTCAGGGAAGAACATTGAGAATATTGTTATATTACTTATATTTTGTTGATTTTTGATTTAACATTATTTGTCCTGGTAATCAGTTGAGTCATAGTTAATGCTATTAATTTAGTTACGAAAGATAATAGTATATGTAGTTCACTTACCTCATTTTCACAGACAATGTAGAAACAGAAACATCTACTTGGCAAGAGGAAATTGATGGCTGTTGCCTTGATTAAACAAATGTCTTAGGAGGAACTTTAAAGATATCAAGGACACTATTGCTTTTTCTGGCATTGGCAATAGAGTGAGGAGTCTTGTTCAGGTAAAGTAGAGTAGGTTCATATCTGAATATCTGGTGGGGAAGAATGCTGACTCCTTGGGCTTGTGTGGCCTGGTCGCCTTACAGGTTGAACAGTGTGCTTTAGCTACATCATGGGACCTCCATAAACCTGGAAAGATCCTTGGTAGAGAGCAGAGCACCACTGTATAACTGTTCTTTCTGATGGTGCTATTGATGGTCATGAAACAGGCTTTGAGAAGCTATTTAGTGTGAATTGAGATGGTCTTGTTGATATAATCTCAGTGCTAAGTACATACTTACATACTCAGTGTTGAGTATATAATCTCAATGCTAAGATACCTTCTGTAGTTCATGTGGCAGGAATGTAGTCCATACTGCTTTAAGGAAAAAAGGGGATTTCTTGGCTTCGTAACTGAGTAGTTCTGGAATTGTTTTTGCGAGGTGTGCCTTATTTAGGACTGAGGTGTTGTAAGTAGGGTCCATTTCTTGGCTTTGAACCCCCACCCCACCTCATCCTTTCTGTTTTTTGCAGGTTCTTCTCTGGTGGTTGCAGGTGGCTTTCAGCAAGTCCTTGGGCAGCATTTGTCCAGATTCAAATCTAAGTGGAAAAGAGTGAGCATTCTTGCCCTAGTAGCATTGTAGGAAATCTGAGGTTTTCATGGTGACTGGACTGATTCTGGTCTTGTGTTCATCTTTGTACTAGTCTCTGTTCCCAGATTGACATGTGGTACCTTGGTCAGGCTGGGATCACAGCAGCTTGAGTCGGCTCCCTCCCATATACTTGGTAGTTCTTAGAGGACAGTTGATATAAAATTCCCAGAGAATGGAGAATTGTTGCTGTGTTTCAGACATTGTCTTTCTAGTGCGGCAAAGTGAGTTTACAAGGGCATTTGTTCGGGTACTTTGAATTTAATTTGATGTACAAAATAGACAACAAAATTTCACTTCAGTTTACTTAACCTATACAAATATAATTCTGGAAGGTGTTAATTGCATTCTGTTAAGGTTTTGAAGTTCCCTGCCATAATCTGGTTTGGCTTTTGAATTAAAGATTAACTCTTGTTTGGTTTCACAGTATATAGATAGAATCTTTTTTTTTTTTTTGGTTCTGGGGAATTGAACTCAGGGGCACTTAACCATTGAGCCATAGCCCCAGCAAGGTAGACTCTTGTTTTAATGGCGATAGCTATAATTGTTTTGAAAAAGATAAGCTGTTTTCATATTCTGGATAAAAATAATACTGTAATAATAAGATTTCATCCATAAAACGAAATGAATCTTTTGAATGAAAAAATTAAAAACTCTATGATTTCACAAGTTCCCCATCATTTAATAGCAAGTAATTTCTTTCTGACTACATGAATATTTGGAACTGTACTTTAATCCTTGGCTATGTTGTTTGGAAAGATCACTAAATGCATTTGATCTTTGTTGTCGGAAGAGAGTGAAGGGGAAGCTTTTCTACATACCAGGCGGGGAGAAAGTGTGTCTGTGTATGTTTGATGTGGAACCAAACTTTGTTGTGTTCGTAGAAGGACTTAAGGCATTATTAGCTTCCTTAATAAAAAAAAGAATTCTAGAGAGACTAGGTTTTATGCCCAGGATCTCCAGGATTGGTAGGGATAGCTGAACCATAGGGACCAAATTGTCCCTGAGATTCATTTCTTTTGAGGGTTTCTTCTTAAGAGGGCACATCTTCTTGATTTTTTTCCATCAATGTAAGTTAATATACCTGTTTTTTTCCTGTTGTTTTTAAGTCCGACTACTTATTAGACACAGCTAGATTTTACAAATGAATAAAAATGGTTCTAGTAAGAGTAGTAATTGAAAAATTTACAGAGGAGATGGAATGGAGTGAAAATATGCAAATATGGTTTTAATATGTTGCAAATGCTGTGGTAATGAATGGAAGTTTGGGAGTTTGTTCATGTAAAATGGCCGTCTAATTGGTGCCTTAAATGTATTCTTTTTTAATGGGCCTGCCTATTTACCCTATACTTTATATCCCTATACTTTCAAAGAACAGTCTGAACACTTTCAGGTTATTGTCATGACATACTTTATTAGAAATACTATTATTAATGGTAGAAACAACATTGAAAGTTTAGACAGGAAGGTTTCTGTTACTAAAACATGAAATGCTAACTCATATTTCTTCTAATTATGAAACACTAATATTTCTTGACCAATTGTGCATCTTAAAAAAAAAAAAAGAATGTAGTAATACCCATATTGCAAATCAGTTAAAACTAAACACATGTTCCTACTGTAGGCTTATTGCACAGAGGTGCTACTACCTTCAAGGACCAAGGCCACAAATGGACTAGTTGTGATGAGCCCATAAGCTAATGAAACCTACATATAATCTCCCTTTCTCTCATTTCTTTTCTTTCTAGTTTCTAGGCCTTTGAAGTGATAAGTGATCTGAAAATAATTTGGGTGGAGTAATTAAGGCTGATCTCTTAACCAACTACCAGCCAGGAAAGCAAACAGCGCCACAATTATTTATTTATTTATTTATTGAAATAAAGCTTCACTTTCTCATTAACTTTGTCCTTTGGCTCCACCTCACCATTTTTCACCATGCCATTTTCTACTTTATCCCAAAGATGGGTCATCTAGTTCTTAGGTAGAATATAAAGCTCCATAGGAGCAAGACTTTATTTATATTTCTGTATTCATTTTATTCAATTTTGTATCCTCATTGCCTGGTTCATAACATTTATTACATGCTTGAAAAATAATTTCTTTTTTTTTAAAAAAAATATTTTTTAGTTGTAGTTGGACATGATACCTTTATTTATTTATTTTTATGTGGTGCTGAGGATCGAACCCAGGGCCTTGCAAGTGCTAAGCAAGAGCTCTACTGCTGAGCCACAACCCCAGTCCTTGAAAAATCATTTCTTTGCCCATTTCCTTCAGCTCTTTGTTTTTGGTACTGGGGATTGAACTTAGGGGCACTCCACCACTGAGCCACATCCCAGCCCTATTTTGTATTTTATTTAGAGACAAGGTCTCACTGAGTTGCTTAGTGCCTCACTTTTGCTGATACTGACTTTGAACTCTTGATCTTCCTGCATCAGCCTCCTGAGCCACTGTGCTGAGCTCTTGACTACCATCTGCATTCTCTCTCTTGTTGGTTGGTAATATTCTGTAGAAAGATACCTATTTATCGCAGGGCCCTTTTTGTCCCTCTCAGTCTTCTCCTTGGGCTTTTTTTCTCTGTGCCTGGGGATTTTATGTAAACAGGTAAATGAAGCACTAAACAAGTTACTAGGTATTTGAGCCAGAAAGTTACCTTCTCCCTCATTTTTCATATTTAAATCATATGGTGGGAAAATTGCTTAAGTACTTTTGAGTTTATTTTCTTCTCTCATCACCATTGTGGTCTAAAGCTACTATCATTTCTTATTTACAGATTATATAATGGCGGCATCTAATCTAGCTGTACCCTTATACTTTTGTTCTTCCTACCTACCCTCCTGTTTGTATACTGCTGTTAGCTTGGTCTTTTCAAACCCCTACCTTCCCCCTTTACCTCAAATACTGTAAATTCCTCTTGTTCTTAAGATAAATTGAAGATGGTGTGACTTACAAGGCTATTATATATTATATTTTTAATGCTATAGGTAAATTTTACTTCCTTTTCACTTTTATTTATTTATTTTTTCTGATTACAGTGTTCCCTTGGTATCTGAGGGGGATTGGTTTCAGCCCCTTTTGGATTTCAAAATCTGTAGACGTTATATAAAATGGCAAGATATTTGAAATAACCTGTGCACATGCTCTGTGTACTTTCAATCATTTCTAGATTACTCGTAATACCTAATACAATGAAAGTATTAAATATACAGTTGCTACACTCTTGTTTAGGGACTAGAGACAAGAATAAAGTCTGTGCATGTTCAGTGCAGAAACCTAGCTGCGTGTGGTACAAGAAAGAGAGATAAAATGAACAGTGCTCAAATTTGAAATGGTTGGAGGCTATGCCTGTACATCTGTTGGTTCTCATGGATTTAGCATACTGTGTGGTGGTGTGTGCAAGAATTTGAAGTTTTGCTTTTTGGAACTTTCTGGAATTTTTTTCCCTGGGTATTTTGACCCAAGGTTGGTTGAGTTCATGAATGTGGAATCTGGATACAGAGGGCTTGACTGAATGTTATCCAGTTATCTCGTTTATGCAACAGCTATTTAAATGAGAAAAAAATTATAGAATGTTTGTACATTTTCTCCCCCTTCCAGAAATGTGGGCCTTATAGAGTAAAAGCTAGCTTGTGCTGTAATATAGTTAATTCCTGTAATAAGATCATACTTCTGTAAGATGGCTGCTCTTCAGGAATATAGAATTTTTGTAAATAAAAAAAAGGTTTAATGAAATGAAAACTTTCAGTGAAGTGTTGTAAGGATTTAACCATACAGAACAAAAGAGCATTGTTCTGCAATTATCAGCAGTATAAAGTGTATATTTCTTTGTTGATTTAAAAAATTTTAAAAATATTTGCTTAGGATTAAAGGCAGGTGATCATATTAAAGCCGGTTAGATTAGTGATTTTAATATGAAACCATTGCTTTTAGAATAATCATGGGCCACACTGGGAAGAAATCTGAGAAGGGACCAGTTTGTTGGCGGAAGCGTGTAAAATCAGAGTACATGCGACTGAGACAGCTCAAGAGATTCAGACGAGCTGATGAAGTAAAGGTATAAATTTATCTTCCATAAAAATGCATATATAATTGAGGCTAGTTTATTCCTCCCTAAAGTTAATAAATTTTAATCTGAAACAGTACATTTTTACCCAAGATCATATTTACAGTAAGATCAATTCAGGCCTTGGAAACTTAAGGATCTTGATCAGTCTTAATTAACATTGTATCATGTATGTTAATGATGATGGAAAGATTTTAATCTAAGGGTTATTTTCACCTAGTTGGAAATCAGTCTTTTCTTTTGGTACCAGGGATTGAACACAGAAATACAGCCCCAGCGCTTTTATTTGATTTTTTACAATTTTGAGATGTCTAAGTTGTTTAGGGCCTTGCGAAGTTGCTGAGGCTGGCTTTGAACTTGAGATACTCCTGCTCAGTCTTCTGAGCCACTGGGATTACAGGTGTGCTCCATTGCACCCCACTGGAAATCGGTCTTTTTTTTTTAGTCTACTTTCATATTGCATGTGTGGACTGAGGATCCAAATATAAGGGAATGTGTTTCATGATTTTATGTTTCCAAAGTCATCACAATTCTTTTTTTAAATATGAAGTTAAAGGATGGAAATAATTTCCTGTTTCCCTCCCACTTGAAATAAAAAATAGGTGTTGTGTTTTTATATTATTTGAATGTGGGAGATTACAGTTTAGTGTAAAATACATGTAGATGTATTTAAAGAAATACTCCTGGTATTTGTGAGGAATCATTAGATTTTTAACCTGCTTTAGAGATGTTACACATTTTCTAACAGTGAACAATTTCTCTTCTCCTTTCCTTTGTTATTTTAAAGAGTATGTTTAGTTCCAATCGTCAGAAAATTTTGGAAAGAACGGAAATCTTAAACCAAGAATGGAAACAGCGAAGGATACAGCCTGTGCACATCATGACTTCTGTGAGCTCATTGCGCGGGACTAGGGAGGTTGGTCAACATAACATGTTGTAGTAATTATCAGCACATTTTGGTTTTTGCTTATTGGAACATTGAATGGTTATTGGGAAGAAGTCACTGACCTCAGGATGTCCCTATTTTTATTACTATTTTGTTTTCATGTGCAATTGCCAATGATTGCCTTAGATCACACTGCTAGTGATTCCTTCAACAGAGCTCTAAGTGTTTAGAATATACTCTGTTGGTAGATACATTCCTGATTTTATTAGACTGTTGATTTAAAACAATGGCTTTTAAATTGAATATGTTAATGTCCCCATCAGATCAGTATCCAGAGCAAGGCTTCCTGACTCACAGTTGTCTTCCTCCCTACCCCCCCCCGCCTTAAATGTGAATTAGCCATGTAACAAAAAATGTTTTTTTCATATTCATGGATTAAGAAAGCTTTTTATTATATCTCTTATTCAAATAGTAAGATTTTCTATAAGAATTTTTAAATTCAACGTTGAGAGCTTGGAATATCCTTTTCTATAGAGGTAGATAACCAGTTTCCTATTTTCAAAGAAAGGCAATAAATCAATGGTATGATCTGTAATTAAATATCCTATTAAAACACACTTGCAGCAAGATGAGAAGAAAATGGTAGAAGCCTGAATGGGATAGAATTGATCAGTAAGTTCTGGTTTAGGTGATTCATTTAAGTACTTGTGTATGTAGAAAGAGATGACATAGGATAGTTAAATGGAAGCTGAAGCAGAAAGAGGGGAGAGAGTGATTTGGAATTAAGATTATACTTTTTAGTAGGTTGTTTATCTGCATGCCTAAACATGGGAAACATTTAAACAATGAAATTTCTTACAAATTAATTTTTTATGAGTAACTATTTTTTTCAATATAACATTGTTAAAAGTGATAATTTGCTGCTATATGAGACTTGTCAAAGTTTGTGTGATATACAGGCTTCTAAGACTCTGATAATCCCAATAGCTACATATGAGATCCTAATGACAATTTGGTGATGTTTTGCTGGTCTTGATGGTGACACATGACTTGGTGTGGTTCTTAGTCACTTACACATTTTTTCAGGTTACAATTTATAAATCCTGACTCACAATTATATAAATGTATATGTTATGTTGACACCTTTCCCATTATTTGGTATAAGTTAGAGCCTAGATATTAGAAGTGTTTTATTAATATTCCAAGGGTGAAAGGGACTTTTCTGTGCCCCTGCAAACATTCTCAGAATGAATAAGTGCAGGGCTTTCCAGTAATTGAATTATTTTGTTTTGTGTTTATGTGGTGCTAGGGATTGAACCTAAGGCCCTTCACATGCTAGGCAAGTATTCTACCATTGGACTATAGTCCTAGCCCTCAAGTAATTCTTTTGAAAGTTTTGTCTGGTAATCTTTTGGAAATTTTGAGGTGAAGGAAAAACAAACCTCATTTTTTTTCCTCATTTTTTCCTCTTTTTTTTTTTTTTTTGGAGGAAGGAGTCTTAGAATTGTGTAGAAGTAAAATAAAATTACATGAAATACTTATTATCATTGGTAGGTACTGGCGATTGAACCCTGAGGCACTTTACCACTGAGCTATATTCCCCCTTCCTTTTTTGTTTTGAGACAGGGTTTAATGGGATTGCTGACAGTGTCACTAAGTTCTGAGGCTGTCCTCAAACTTGCATCTTCCTGCCTTAGCCTTCCAAGTTACTGGGATTACAGTGCCCAACTTTTTTTTTTTTTTTTTTTTTTGCTACCCATTACAAATCTCAAAATGCTACAAAAAGCCCAATTTAGATTTACAATAAAAGTTAACAGTAATAGTGATTTCTAGCACTATGCCGGATCCTTTTTATATTACCTCAATTAATTTTCATGGTAGCTATGTTATACTTTTTCCCATAGGGGAGGAAACTGAGCCTTAGAGGAGTGAATAAATCACTTGGTTTGCTTTGATGATCTAAAGGGGACCCAGAAGAGTACACATTAAGGAATAGTAGAGTACCTTATTTATGTGCAACTTGAATTGCTCCTAATAAAGTTTTTGGCATTAAATTTGAGTATGGTTTATTCAAGTGCATATTTATTAGCTGAATTTTTGCTTTTTTGTCAAATGGAGGTAAGTCATTAAATGTAAGGACACCTAATTTTTGGGTGTTTGAGTGTATGATATATTGTGAGAAGAGATCAGGATTTTAGTAAAACAAAATTGTTATCTAAAACTTGGTATTTCCATAAGTACCCCCACAAAAGTTGAGGAAAAAAACGTTTTCATAAAATGGGAGAAGAGAAGAAAATAGTCTCTAGCTTTCAGAATTCATTTTTTATTGCATAGAACTCTGTCCTGATTAGGGTCATTCATTTTTTGAATCACTCTTCCTAGCTGATTCTACTTCAAATAATTCATTTTTTGTTCCCTTATAAAAACATCATTACTGACTTTTGAAAGCAGAAAGTTTATTCAGTTTGTGATAAGCTTATTGGTGTTATCTCAAGAAATCATGAAGTTTAGGACTGAGAAGAACTTTAGTGACATTATGGTTTAACCTTCTAACTTTTCAGATAAGAATATATCCCTGATTGTTATATTTTTTTGAGCATCTTCATCTATATATCGGTTGCCTTTAAAGTTGGAGGATGAAGTAGTTCAAGTAAGAGGAGAAAATAAAAGTGAGCCTGTTGTGCAGAGACTTTCCTTGTGGGTATAGACTAGGTAGAATTTCAGACTGCAGTATTGACCCAAACATGTGAAGTCTATAGCATCCCCCATTTGAAGTGCCATTATGGCATTGCTTTAATTAATTGCTTACTTTTATAAGCCAATTATATGTAAGTGCTGACATCTTCAGTTTAAATCCTTGCAGCATGACATATCAACAGCAATTTTTACTTTTTCTGTGCTTCAGTCAAGCAGCCTTCTTATGCTTTTCTCCTTTCCAAAGTTGTAGAAGTAGATATAGTGAGTTTTGAAATTATTTTCTCTAGGTTATTTTTGTAAAGAATGTCTGACAAGAATTTATTTTCTGACCTAATGAAGTGACTAATGTAGATGGTAATTTCAGATCCAGGCGCTCTGCAGTTGAACCTAGGGAGCTTGTCTTTATTGTGTTCTAAGATATTTTGGGGTACTTGATTTTTGTTACTGAAATTATAGAATTTAAGTAGCATTGTCCACAGAAATTTTAATTCGGAATATGTTCCTTTATAAAAACAATACTTCTGACTTTGGGAAGATAGTGACTGTTTTTTTCCTTTGTTCTTCAGTTAATCTTTTTAAGGAGCATCTAGCTTCAAAATGTTATTAAGTAATGTATATAGATGTTATAATCCAACCTCCTGTCTTTTCAGATGAGAGTATATTTGTTTTTCTTTGATTAGAGCATCTCCATTTATTTATAGATTGCCTTTATACATTTAAAATGCTGCAGTATGAACTCTAGGTCAAGCAAGAGGAGAAAAATAAAAGTGAGTCTATTTTCAGAGACTTTGCTAATAGGGAAGGCTAGGTATTGTTAATCCAAACATGTGAAGTCCACAGTATTCCCCATTTGAAGCCCAAGGGATGTGCACTTTTGCCATAATATGTGGCTGTTTATCAAAATACCTTGTAGATGGTTGTCATTGCTTTTGTCTTATCAAGCAGTAATAAAAATGGTATTCTATAAGGCTTTTCCTTATAGTCAATCTGTCTCTTTTTGTGGTTTTTAGTAAAGAAACTGTATAGGAGTTATTCTTGAAATTGTCATTAATACATTTTTTTGTACTGCTTTTGTCCATTGCATGGTAAAAATCACAAGATACTTTTTCCTTCATTGATTTTTTTTTTTTTAATGTAAAAATTCTTTCTGCTATGAAAAAGAAGCTTGCTCAGATAATACCTGTCTTCTGGGCAAATAGTATGATTAGTAATTTAATAAAAATATCTCACCATTGTTTTTTTATATTTCCAGGGGAAATCTGTCTTGGGCTGGGGTTGTGGCTTAGTGGTAGAGCACTTGCCTAGTGTGTGTGAGGCACTGGGTTTGATTCTCAGCACCAAATATGAATAAATGAATAAAAAATAAAGGTCCATCAATGTCTAAAAAATATCTAAAAAAAAAAGTTCTGTTTTATTTACTAATTTAAAGAATGAGAATTTTGGTGTGTATTTAAACACGGGGCTTTTCAAAGTGTCCAATGTAGAGGCAGCATCAGATAGACACAATGATCCTAGTATTCATGAATATCTTAAAAAATTTCAGAAAAAATTATGTATTTACTCTTCCTGGTAATATCTGAAGTGATTATAAGTTCATTGTTTATCACATGAAATTGGTAAATGATTTCTTTTTTGGATCGAGTTTTATCAAAATAATAGAATGTGTAAGTATGTGTAAGTGATTTTATTAAAATAATAGAATGTGGCAATTTGTACTTTGTTGAAGAAGAAGAAAACTTCATGTAAACAATATTGGATTATCTATGGACTTGGTACTGTACTTTCCTCAGTTAATTGTAAACAGAAATTTAGTTACTATTTAGAAGAAGAAAACTCTTAGGGTATCCAACATCTAATTTAGTGCTTTTTACTCAACTCCCTACCCCAAGCGCTCTACCCAGAGCTACATCCTCAGCCCTCAAATACATTCTTAACTTTTAGTACAGTAACACCCTCGCTTTATTTTATAAATTTCAGGATTATGTGACCTGTAGGTTTAGATTATTATGAGTCTTTTGACAAATATGGTAGGGAGCCCGTAGTCATTTTTTCTCATATCTTTGAAATAGGTGGTTCTCTCAAGTGTCTGTTTATTTTCAGTTTGGATATATCTGTTCATTTTTGTTTTTGTTTTCCTCCAGAAACTGGTCTCTTAAGTTGTTTTCAGTGGCTGCTTGCCTCTCTGAATATTTACTTGGGGAAGGGAGTCTTGTGTTAGCTCTGTGGTCCTGTCTACCAGTGCAGCTTCTAAATTGTTACAACATTTCTTTGCTTTCTGGCTCTCTTTAGGATGAAATGGATGCAACATTTCTTAAATGATCACATAAAGGGGCTGCGCGCCCCCCCCCCCCTTTTTTGTTAAAGAAACTAATGTAAGCATTTTATTGTTTTTCAAAGGATTCGATTAAAAGAAAGGGAAGGTCATTTATAACATTTGAGTTTATATTATAGTCTGCATATATTAAATGTGTGTATCATTTTGATTGAGTTTATATTTTAAACAAGATTATATATATATAAAAATTTTAAAAAACAAAATTTTAATAATGCTTATCTTTTGTGTAACTAATAAAGCAGCAGAAGTGCTTATAATATACAGTTTTTCTTCTAGGATACTGCTTTTATAGTTTGTGTTTTAAAATGGTTGTTAAATTGGCTATTATAGAGATCTTGTCTCTTTCCCAAATACAGATTTTGACAACTGTTTAAATAATAGAACAAACAAAACCAAAAGATAATGCTTGACTAATCTGGAATGTTAAAAATTATTTTATTCTTTGAATAAATAAAAAAATTATTAGACCTATAATTTTTGTTGTAAATTAACTGGGTAATGTAAATTGGCTTAAATTTGTTGCTTAGGATTCTGCTTTATCATCTTTGTAGGTTTTATAAAAGAATATTACTTGGGTAATATTTTGAGAGGTTTATGCAGATTTAGCCAGTCACCCTGGCAGCTGATGTGGCAGTTTTATACTAGCTAATTCAAATATCTGTTGGGTTAATGAAACTTGTTTGAAAGTTTTATTTTTCTTCTCTCATTAAAAGAGGTCATTGTGAAGTGATTATTGTAAAAATTCAAATAACACAGAAATATATAAAACCAAAGGCAAATGTTTCCATAGTCCAACGACCCTTTGGTGTTTATTCTTTCAGCCTTTTCTGTATTATACTTGCATGTATGTTCAAGTGTGTTTGATTTAAAAGAAAATTTCTGGCCATATAAAACGTATCTGTCATTTTGGGCCATCACTTTACAATCTCTGTCCAGACCTCATTCTGCTTAAAAAATATATGTAGAGAGGGCTAGGAATATAGTGGTAGAGTACTTAACTTACGCTGGCAAACGTGAGTCCTTGGGTTTGATCCCCAGAATTGTAACAAACAAAAATACCCCCAAAAAACATAATGTTTGAACAATGAATATACCATAATTATTGCCCTATTCTTAATTGATGACCATTTAGGTTTTTGAAACAATATGAATATTTAAAATCTTAACAGATAATACCAAATGCTCCCACAAAAGTTGTACATTGTAGCCCCATCAGCTGTTTATGGAAATGTCTGTTTATCTATATTCCCCACACAAAATATTATTAGTCTCATGTCAGTCTGAGGTAAAAAATTGTGTTTTAGTTTAGTTGAGTATCTGCTTATTATATTTCTTTTGTGAATTGGCTATTTGGTGTTTAATCTTTTTAAGTTAGGTTTGGCCTTTTTAAATGATATAAGGCTTTTATTGGAAATACTAACATTTTATATTTTTGCAGATCTTTTTTTTATTTTTATACTATTTCTGGTATATTTGGTTATACAGTTTTTTTCCCCCATATTGATTTTTGTTTCTTAAGGACTTAGGAAAAAAAAAAAAGACTTTCTCAACTTCAAGGTTACAAGTTACCCATTTCTTTTTTAAATCTTTTTTTAGTTGTAGATGGACACAATATCTTTGTTTTATTTATTTTTATGTGGTGCTGAGGATCAAACCCAGTTCCTCATGCATGTGAGGCAAGTGCTCTACCACTGAACTACAACCCCAGCCCTTTACCCATGTCGTTTAGTTTTCTGTTTTCATTTTTTTTTCTAGTATCATTTAAACCATTAGGAATTTCTTTTGGCATAAAGACTGAGGGAGGGGCTGGGGCTGGGGCTGTAGCTCAGTGGCAGAACGCTTACCTAGCAGGTGTGAGGCACTGGGTTCGATCCTTAGCACCACATAAATATAAATGAAAAAAATAAAAATAAATGAAAGAAATACTGTCCATCTACAACTGCAAGAAAGAAAAAAATTAATGATTAAAAAACAAAAAGAGGGAGGATAATCTGTCTGTTCAGCTGTCCAGTCATTTCAGTATCCTTGTTGGCTATTCAGTGAACAGTTGAGGGTAGTTATAATTTGTGAAGAGCAGCAGAAGCAGCTTGACTAGGGATCTTCTATGCAAAGATGTTAAGGTGGCTCTCAGCCCATGGCTGTGACAATTCTTGCCTATTCATTTTTAGCTGGTACCTCTGCTTTTCTTCATTTAAGCAAGACTTTGAAATGATTTTTGCTCTACAACTTATGGAAATCATGGATTCTAATATTATGTCCATTTCTTAGTTTTTGTTTCCTTTTATTTTCAGTGACAGAAATTACATTTTCTGTTCACAGGGCCTTCGTGAATTAGATGCTTCAGTTGGCTCTGATTTCCTGTTTCATGAATTTTCCCTTTTTTTTGAGTGTTTTATAGTTTTACCAGTTTATGTCCTATGACTATTGCTCTTCTTCCTGTCTCCAATGTTTTAGCAAATCTAAAATTTTCAGCAGAGTTGTAAATAATGAGGGAATGATTTCCCCTAGAGTTCCCCATCAGACCCCCAGACTGCCTTGATTTTAACTTAGATCATCTAGATTTAGATGTAGGCTTCTGAAGCTAAGATGCAAGGAAGAGTGTCAGGGGTTAAACTTCCTGAAATTGTATTTCTGATGTTCTGTGTTCTGTGTTAAATGCTACCTGTGTCCCCTCCAAGAAAAGGTGTAAAAACTGACACAAAAGCAACTCAGAAGCCAGCAGCCTTATGTTGCCTGGTAGATGTGGTTCTCCCAATTTGGAATGGCTCTATTATAGCTACTTAACAGCAAAACCTGAAATAACTTAAAATCTGAAACGAATCACTCTATTCTTTAACTCTACCACCTCTGATTAATTGCTTTCATTAAATACGTCTTTGTCAAGACCCTAACAGGGTTTTTTCTTGCCACTTTTATTTCTGCCCCTTTCCTGTCTGAGCCACTCATTTTTTTATTTCAAGAATATCTCCTTTAGTCACCTTTGTCTTTTGCTTCCTAAAGCTCATTATAAACTCACTTTTATTGTTGCGTTTCTTTATCTGGACTAATATTTATCTCTTTCTGGTTTTTTTCTTCAGTACTTCTTCACCTAAAAGTAGTCTGAATTTAAATTATGTACTATCCATTTTTACCAGAAAGACTAGCTAATTTAAAACCTGGGTGTATTCTTTTCTTTCCTCAAATCATGAAGACAGAGTACAAGGTAGTTTTAGAAGTCATCTTCAGCTTTTCTCCAGAGTGGATGGCAGCTGATGCTCTCCTGACCCTTTCTCTCCTGGGGTGATAACCTTCCTGCACTTTCCTCATTGTTCTCACATAGAAAAGCTGAAGTATGTTAGTCAGTGGCAATTGTTCATTGTGTCTCTGGCATGAATTAAATGGATCTTAGCTCTCCCCTACTTTATGAACGTTGAACTGAACTCCACTCATGTTAAAGATTATTCAGAGGAAGAATGGCTTATAGCTGTTGTCCTTTGGGATGACCTGCCCTAAAATGGGGACTCATATCTACCTCACAGAATAGTTGTAAATTTTAAAGAAGTTTTTTTAACTTTGGTAAAGTCTCTGGCACAGTGCTTGGCACATAGTAGGGTGTGTTAATTTCTTTCCCTTCCCTGCAGGCCATTCCACCTGCTCTTCCCTCTACGATTTTCCATAACACAGTTTTTACTTGGAACCAGCCTTCTGCCAAGAGTCTCAGTTTGGTTGTGTACTCCTACAACTACTATTTTTGGCTTGACTTCCCTCTCCAGCTCCTAATGGTCCAGCCACACAGCCGCCTATTGTACCAGCTGGTTGATGTAAGTCTATCCATCCTCAGAGGAACCTGGTTACTTACCAGTAAGCTGCGTTTCTCTGAAAATGTAGCATCCTTGATAATTAGTTTTTTCCTTTCTTTACACATTGTTGAAAAATAATCTGTAATAACTTCCCTGTGTGACCCTCAAGTCAGAACTAGAATTAGAGAATTTAATTTGCTGATATAGGTCTCCTGGTGACTTCCTGAGTCCAGGATACATGACTCTGATCAGGTAAAATGTGGTGGAAGCCTATGATGTCAAAGTTCTTCTCACTACTACAAACAATATGAGACTGAATTACATAAACTGTCAAGGATGATACATTTTCAAAGAAAATAAAAGTTGCTGGTAAGTAACTAGGAGTTTTGAGTAATTTTCCTGTAAGTCAATAAATAAGAATTCCCAAACTTGTTTTACCAGCAAATACTGCTGCATTTGAGTATTATTTCATAAATGAGAGACGGGAGTGGTTAATAGTTGAAGAGTGGGAGAAGTTCTGGAATGCTGCAGAGCTGATGAGGCAGGGCTGACCATCAGTTGTCCACACAGGTGCTCTCTTAGCTTTAAATGAATTGAAGTTGATGTCTCCATTAGGGAGAATCAGCAAATGTAGTCTGTTGATTCCAGAAACATTTTTTGAGTGCCTACTTCTTTTTGGAGACACTGTGCTGAGTGTTGTTTTAAGATAGAGAGGTAAATGACACTTTGCTTTAGCTGCTTTTGCCCTCTGATAACTTATTTTCTGTCCCTTGATGACTCTTGTATGACTCAGAATTGAATTGATGGGTAGTGGGAGTGTGAAGGAGGTAGGGGTTGGATGTAGTCACAGTCTGTGCCTTCAGACATAAACGAAGCAAAGATCCTTCCTGTCTAACAGATGAAAAAAATAGTAATTATCACTACCCCTTACCTTCAGATTAACCCAGTGAAGTAGAAGGAAGGAAACAAGACTTGATGGTAATAAGGAATTTGAAGAAGTTGGTGGAGGAGATGCCCCTGTCATGTTGTGGTATTTCTACTTTATATAGCAGATCCTGCAGGTCTATTATGATTTTGCTCTATGAACTTCTCAAGAGCAAGAACTACAGCATAGTAACTAGCTCTTGGGTATTGCAGTCAGAATTAGTTTTTAATCCTGGTTTTGTAATTTACTGTTTCTGACTAGCCAAATTATTTAACGTCTCTCAGCCTGTCTCCTCATTCATGGAGTTGTGGTACGAAAACTATCTACATCATAAAGTTGTAATGAGGAATAATGAAGATCATGTATATAAGCACTTAGCACAGTGCCTACAACATAGTATGGGCTCAATAAATGTTAATTGCTGTTATTATTGGATTATTGGATGGATAGATGAAGGATTGTATCAGAGGCCAAATAGCAGGAAGGAGAAAGATTGTGGGTTCTGGAATCTTACTGGTTTACTTAAACTACAAGCTTTCTAGTATTACTATCTTTGCCTTTTTGGAAAGTGAATTTATGGATTAATCACTCAGTTCTTCCTAACTACTCTATCCTTAAACTTTCACTTCCACTAAGGAAGAGATTATTTTTGTGCTGCAGTGACTGTAACAATTGCAAGATTGTCCCTTTAACCTGATGCAGTGCTGAGGACCACATGTGCATGCCAAAAGACTTCTTCTTCGATCTCACCAGTTATAGACCTGCTGTTTTTAAGACACCTTAAATAAAAAATTTAAACATTGGATATGTTTGTGTGTATATGATTTTTTTTTGTTTTATTTTGTTCAATTTTTTTTTTTGCTCTGCTTTCATTGATTGTAGATTATAAATATATGGCTGCAGTATTTTTGAGAAGTCCTTGGAGGCCTGATAATTGGGTAATAGTATTGTTTTTTAAGAAAAGCTGATTCCTAGACAGTAAAAAGTGCTGGGATTATTTCGGCACAAATTTTTAACATATTTCATGGAATCAAAGATATCAAAATTTGGACATCTTAAACTAGCATGCTTCTTAGAATCACTGCAATGAGGGAAGCATTACATCATACTTCAGTGCCCTTTTTTTTTTTTTTTGGTTGATGAAAGAAGAAATGGTGTCTTTGAAGTCAGTATCATCATAGATTGAATGAAATACGGTATTTCAGGGGACCAGGTGCACTTGAACATCATAGAGATGTGAGATCCTGGCAATATTTATTGTCAGGGTAAGGAGCAGGGTCTCCAGAGTCAGACTTTTGGGGTTCAAATTATAGCTCTATCTGATGACCTGGGGCAAGTTACTTTATCCTTTCTTTACCTTAGTTTTCTCACCTGTAAAACAGGCTAAGACTGGTACCCATCCTACAGTGTTACAAAAAGGACTAAATATGATGAGGCATGTAATGTGTTCAAAATAGTGCTAGCATACAAAAGATGCTAGAGATTACAGTTTTGCAGAATTGATTTGAATCCACTTTGTTGTGATTGAATCTGTTACTCTTAATATTTGTGTATCATCTGATAAAAAAAAAGAAACATGAGCAAATGACACTTGGTTTCTTAAAAGGGAAGCTAAAGATACAGGTTAATGTAACAAGTGTTTTTCTTAAGATTTAAGTGTAGATTTGGCATATATATTACTTTTCCTATATGTGGTTGGGATGTAAGCATGAGCTAAGAAATTATAGTGAAAGTGTGAAACGATTGGTCAGATTGCTGAGGTTAACAAAAGTAGTTTTTGATTCTTACTGGTAAGTATGAGAAGGATGAGAGAGTTTTGAAAATTTGCAAAATCTGAAGAATCTTTTTTTTTTTTTAATTAATAAAGAGAAAAGAGAGGATCCTTTTTGGGTTTCATGAGTTTTGCTGTCTGAGGTAAAGAATTTTCTTTTCAAAATTATTCAAGCTCTTTACAATGTGATGACTGTAGCTTAAGGTTGTCCTTTTACTCTTCAGAGTGAATTCTTTTTTTTTTCTGTTTTAGTGTTCTGTGACCAGTGACTTGGATTTTCCGACACAAGTCATCCCATTAAAGACCCTGAATGCTGTTGCTTCAGTACCCATAATGTATTCTTGGTCTCCCTTACAGCAGAATTTTATGGTATGTGAGTAATACATTTTCTGCTTATTTGATAATAACTTATTTTAAATAAGTAAACATATATATATATATATATTTTGTCATGGTGAATCAAGACAGTAAAAGTTAAAAAAGCTTATCAAAATGATAGCACTTGCAGCCGGGTGTGGTGGTGCATGCCTGTAATCCCAGCAGCTGGGCTGAGATAGGAGGATCACAAATTCAAAGCCAGCCTCAGCAATGGAGAGGCATTAAGTAACTCAGTGAGACCCTGTTTCTAAATAAAATACAAAAATAGGGCTGGAGATGTGGCTCAGTGGTTGAGTGCCCCTGAGTTCAATTTCTGGTATCAAAAAAAAAAAAAAAAGGCACTTGGAATGATTTTTAAAAATTAATGAATATAATTTTTTAAGCTTTTGCTGTATTGCTCTTTTCCTGTATTCTCCATAAGAAGAGTTTTAAGCAAAAACTATACCCATGATTAAGCCATTTACAAGGTGTGAAACTTGTAGAAGAAGCCAGTTAGTATTCTAGAATCTTAGTCTGGATTTTCATTTTTATTGAGAACTTTTATTTAAAATAATTTTAAGAGCATGTTAATAAGTGATAATATACACTAGGATGTGTCCTGTTCTCAGGACTAGAAAACAAGTGCAAACATG
Source organism: Spermophilus citellus (assembly GCF_964194105.1). Classification (NCBI taxonomy): domain Eukaryota; kingdom Metazoa; phylum Chordata; class Mammalia; order Rodentia; family Sciuridae; genus Spermophilus; species Spermophilus citellus. The sequence continues at coordinate 224,627,592 of NC_138184.1, read as the reverse complement.
TTTCCATAGATAATCCTAGCCTATTATCTTTGGTGATAAAATGTTGGTATATAATTTTTTATAGGATAAAAAAATTAAAGTGTACATTGACTTGTTAAATAAAATGCATGGGTTTACTATTCCCTTGATATAGAAAGTGAGGAAGCTGATAAAATGTTGAGGGAGGAGGTTCTTAGCCTGCTTTAGAGAATTGTTTACTAGAGGTTTTCAAAAAGAAACATTTTTAACATCTTTAGTGACTTTTTTCCTCTATACTTCTTATGGTAGATGGTTAAATGTAAACTTCAGTCAGTCTTCTGTAGTTGAATAAATTTATGTGTTTAAGACTTTATTTAAAAAAAACCTTTAGTTTGAGAATTTTGTGTCTATAGGTGGAATGTTGGAAAGGAAGTCAGACTGGTTAAGACCTTCTAGGAAGTTTCACATTTTCACAGACTGAAATTCTGAAAGAATATAACATTTAAAGTTGTCAGGAAATATTATTTATGTATCATCTCTAGGTTTTTTTGGTCAGTGACCAAAACAAATTAGGCACTTTCTGTTTATTATGGTTAGGATGTGTTTTGGAGCAGGGCATGGTGTGATGTACACCTATAATACCAGCAACTTGGGAGGCTGAGGCAGGAGGATTCAAATTTGAGGCCAGCCGTGGCAACTTAGCAAGACCCTGAGTAACTTTGTGAGACCCTGTCCCAAAATAAAAAGGGCTGAGAGTGTGGCTCAGTGGTTAAGTACTCATGGGTTCAATCTGCAGTCCAAAAAAAAAAAAAAGATGTTTTGTGGAGCAAAAATTAGGTGAGTACAATTGGGAAGACAGAATAGCCAAATGTCATTTAATATTTGCTTAAATCCAAAAAAAGGAACACTGCTGGCTTAAATGGGATTAGTGCAACTGAGATGTATGAAAGCAAGACTCAATGTATACATTAAGTTCAATCAGAATATATACATTAAATTCAATCAGAATAGGTGAATATATTAAAGCCTAAATTTTAATTTTATATCTCTTTTCCTCCCTTTTGTCTCAGTTTTCCTTGTTTATCTGAAATTCTGTTATCTTTATGAATTTTCTAGTTGTCCTAATTTTGTTATTTAGGGATTATTTGAAATTTTTTTCTTCTTTTACTATTTCCATCCTGTTGTTGCCTATGTGTTCTGCCTTGTCAGCTGTGGTCAGTCTGATCTCCTAACCTGCACCTTCTCACAGTAAATGAAATAGCTGCTCTGTCCTCCAAGTCAGTCTTGGTCAGTCTATTCTGTTATAGAATTATCTTTCTAAAATTCTATTTTAACTAGTTCCCTGTTCAAAGGCCTCTGAAGATTGAAGTCTGTCCTCACTTTGCATTAGTCTCTTTTAACATATGCTTCAGAACTGTTCACTCTACAGTTATTGTCGTTTTTATTCTTCACTGAAATTTTTCTCCTCGTGTGTGTGTGTGCGCGCGCACTTGCTTTCTGTTCCTTGTTGCTTCTTGAATTTTGCATTAGTTGACTCTTCTTTGTAAAGCTTACACCCCTTTTCTTCCCTGTTGTCTTCTAAACCTTTATATAGACTCATCCATCATCTTTTTTAAAAAATATTTATTTTTTAGGTGTAGATGGACACAACACAATACCTTTATTTTTATGTGGTGCTGAGGATCGAACCTGGGCCTCACCCATGCTAGGCGAGTGCTCTACCGCTGAGTCACAATCCCAGCCCTCCATCATCTTTACAAGCAGTCAACTTTAATACACATATCATTCATCAAAGTATTGAAATATTTTCTGTTATTGTAGAATATTGCAAGCATAAGTTCTTTTGGCATAATCTTTAATGGAGCATTGATACTGTATTTTATATCCTAGAATTTTATTATATTAAATGTCTTAGTTAGATAATCAAATGAAGTTTAAAAATCTTTATCATGGTTTTTTTTTAGTATGAATATTTATAGTTGATTTTGATAAACCATATTCCATCAATTCTAAGACCCATACCTCTCATTTTAACATCTGAAATAAGAATGTATCTTTAAATTTATTTCATTGTAATCTGCAGCATTTTTCTTTCTTATAGGCAAAGGAATGATGACATGTTAGATTAAATACAGTATTTAAAACATTGTTTTCTCCTGTCATGGTAGTGTTTGTTCTGATTAGTATTTTAAGACTATAAAGAAATGGGTAAAGACATTTTCAATTATCTCACATTGAGTTTTTAAAAATATTTTGATACTTAGGAGAAACCTGGTTTTTAGAAAAAATTTTTCTTTCAAGGTGGAAGATGAAACTGTTTTACATAACATTCCTTATATGGGGGATGAAGTTCTAGACCAAGATGGCACTTTCATTGAAGAACTAATTAAAAATTATGATGGAAAAGTACATGGAGATAGAGGTGAGCCATATGTGTATTCTCTTGAAAATAAGGGCTAGAGAATTGAGAGGTACTTTGATTTATTAAGTACAGGATATAAAGAACAATTTTTAAAATAAAAGAAATGGCCTGGGCTCAGAAACTTGACATTTTCAATGTTTTCTCTATTTTTTTAAATTGGAGGATCCTATTTGCCACATGATAATTATCCACAGTTGCTTATGACATAAATCATAATGGCAATAACATGTAAACTAAATAGAAGTTGTGTGTACTTTTTAAGATTTATTAATAGTCAATTTAAATAGAACTAGGATTCTGTTCATGTGGCATGGGGCTCCAAAAAGCCTCCTTGCTCAAAAATGGCTTTCTCGGGAGGCTGCTGTCCACCTAAATGCAGTGTTCAGAATTACAACTTTAGCTTTTTGTATCCAGAAGTGTCTGTTGAAGTGTCGAAGTTGATGTTATATCCTCATTACCCATTATCATTATTAGTTGAAACAGTGTGAAGTGTTCCCAGGACACGGATTTCTTTGGACCTTTTTATTTTATTTTTTTAAAAGTTTATATGTGTGCTGAGAATTTACCCATGCTAGGCAAGTGCTCTACCACTACGCTATGACCCCAGCCCAAATAAGGTGTTTCTTTTTTTTTCTTTCTTTCTTTTTTTTTTTGTGTGTGGTGCTGGGGATTGGGCCTTGTGCATGTGAGGCAATCACTCAACCAATTGAGCTATAACCCCAGCCCCACCATTTTCTTTGGAAGGAGACTAAAACCTCAGTTTGTGGAGTATTTAGGTTAGTACTAGGCCCTAGAAACTTGGAGGGATGATTCAGTAGAAAGTGACAGGTGTTGAAGATAAATTCTTCCTAATTTTGCCTAAAACAATCTTGAAAATGGTCTTATTGGCCCCTTCTCATTTTAATACTAATGTAATACAAATGAGAAAAGGTAAAATGTGAACTTTTATTGTTACCATTTTCTCCTGTTATTTCTAAACATTTGGCTTGATGCATTTCAGAATGTGGGTTTATAAATGATGAAATTTTTGTGGAGTTGGTGAATGCTCTTGGTCAATACAATGATGATGATGATGATGATGATGGAGATGATCCCGATGAAAGAGAAGAAAAACAGAAAGATCTAGAGGATAGTCGAGATGGTATGTCTGATTCTAGGTATCTGTGTAGCCCGTTGCTTCCATAATTCTTAGAAAAAAACACAGTATCAGCAGAACTTAGTTCCTTCTTTCTCTATTCTGTTAACTGTTGAATTGATAGTATAATCAAAATTAGATTATTATTTGCCATGTTTCATTCTTCACTTGAGCATCTTAGTTTCCTTTGACTAGAAAAGAATATAATCTTTTGAGGGGGCTTGAGGGAGCAATCATCAGAATCATTATTATGTATAACATCGATCTCACTATGTTTGAGTTGTATGCTCATCTTACTTAATCCTTATAGCTCTACAAGGTTGATACTACCAGATCCATTGTGTATTTGAGGAAATGGATATAGAGAGGCTAAGTAACTTATTTAAGAGTACATCCTAGGGAAGAAGTGGAACTCTGGACCCCAAGATGATAACCCAGGCCTGACTGCCTTCAGAGCTGTTTACTTACCTGCTTTGCACTAGTTGTCACCTACTAGAGACAGAGCCTGTAGTGGATATTTGCTATTTAGCAACCATGGTTAATGGAAGACTGGGATTGCAATTTCAAAGAAGCTTATACATTTTTTTGTTGTTGTTTAAACAGAAAGACACCTTAGTGATCATTTGATTCAGTTCCTTCATATTACAGATGAAGAAACAAGTGGCTAAGCTACTACTAGCCCCATTATAAAACCAATTAGCAGTAGAGCTGGGATTAGAACCTAAGAGTTCTGCCTCCCAGTTCTTTTACAATTTTTCATATTTGAATTTTGTGTTTGACCCACAGGTATTCCACAGACATGTGTACAATATGTTAGAAGTAAGTGAAACACGAAGTTGATGATTTCTTACAAAATCAGCTTTGTTATTGAGATATCATGTGGAGAAAATGAAAGGTTTTGAAAACTTACTTCCACTCTTTTTTTCCCTCTTCCTATTTCTTTATTTAGATAAAGAAAGCCGTCCACCTCGGAAATTTCCTTCTGATAAAATTTTTGAAGCCATTTCCTCAATGTTTCCAGATAAGGGCACAGCAGAAGAACTAAAGGAAAAGTAAGAAAGATTTGTTCTTTCAATGCAGTCAGGTACTTATATGGCTCATTGTTTTGGTTTATTGCAAATGGACCTGCTGTGGCTGTTTTGCCACTCTACTTTGTTTGTTTGCAGTGTTCATAGGATACCTCAAATAATCTCTGTCTACACTGCTAAACATTATCGTAGATAGAATAAGTACATGTATATATTTATATACACGTGTGGTTTTATTTATATACACACATGTGGTTTACATTAGTACATGATATGAAAATTTCTATGGATCCTGGTAGAAGTGTTAGTGTAGTTGATATTTAATTAAAACTCAATGTTCTTTTCCACAATATATCTGAAATGATTTTGTTTCCTGATACACCATGCATAATATTTAATTGGCTCCTTATCAAAGCAAAGATTGTTGTAGGTTAAAGCTTTGTCTTTTTGTTTTAAGAAAAATAAACAAACAAAAACCCTTGGAAACCTTTCAGGAACTTTATTTTTTAAAAAATGAGTTTTTGTTTCAGGCTTACTTATATTTTTCTTGGTTAATGTCAGATATAAAGAACTCACTGAGCAGCAGCTCCCAGGTGCACTTCCTCCTGAATGTACTCCCAACATAGATGGACCAAATGCTAAATCTGTTCAGAGAGAGCAAAGCTTGCATTCATTTCATACGCTTTTCTGTCGGCGATGTTTTAAGTATGACTGCTTCCTACATCGTAAGTGCAATTATTGTACGTTTTCATTTTCTATCTTTGTTGTGGAATTATGTCTTAAAGCAGTTTGAAAAGTCCTTCCTTTTATTATAGTTAGAATTTACCATTTAGTCTGGTAGTTAAGATTAAAAAATGTTATGATTCCAGTATTGTATTTTTTACTTTGTTGCTTAAGTATTGAAATCTTTTATGTACATTTAATTTATACTGCTCTTTCCCATTAACTTGGAATAGAAGTCAGTGATTTTTCCATAAAGACTAAGCAGTTGGGGCTGGGGATGTGGCTCAAGTGGTAGCATGCTTGCCTAGCATGCGGGAGGCACTGGGTTCGATTCTCAGCACCACATAAAAATAAAATAAAGATATTGTGTCCACCTAAAACAACAAAAAAGAAAATATTAAAAAAAGACTAAGCAGTTGTTTTATAATGAAAGTATTATTAAGAACTAGTTGATAGCCAGATCAGAATTGCTGATATTGATAAGCAAATTATGTTGAATAAGAAATTGACTAAAAAGATGTTTATGTAAATTTTTTTGTCTATTTAATGTTTGTTTATTTATTTCCTCTGGGTAAATTGTTTTTTAAATATTTGGATTTGAGTACAAGCAAAATATAAAATGTTCTTAGTGACATTTAAGGATGGTACATATTATTACTTTTTCCCCTGGCATTTCAGGGAATAAGTTCAATCCCTAGTACCAGAAGGGGGAAACAAAAAACACCATTGGATAAGGGGGTGGGGGTTGCTGGGGAAACTTAAGAGGTAGTCACAGAAACTCAAGAAGGCAAATATTCGGGGCCATTTGATACAGGGAAAAATAACTTTACTCAGGGTCAAAAGCCCCTAAAGGTAGAATCATGCAATTGATAAGCACACAATCTAAGCAAATTCTAGGAAAATTAAGAGGGTAAGATACATTTTCAAATTATGTGCCTCAAAAGTAGTTGATTTTTAAATTGCATTTAAATAAATTCCACTTACCTGGAAAATTTACTAAGAAACCTCATGCCCTGTAGACATTATTGAATATTCATCCATATGGGAAAATGACAATTACAAGACTTCCTAGCAAAGTAGAAGGGCCCTGTACCCAGAAAGCCCTGTCAGTAGAGTGTTATTAAACTACTTTTGATTTTAAAAAATTGATTTTATAAGTGAAAAGTGGTTTTTAGCTTAGTTTTGATTTGCATTAGTCTCCCTTTGAATGGGGGTTGAGGGTCTCCTATATTTTTAAGAGATTTGTATTTTGTTTTCTGTGACTATTCTTATTCTTAGTCTTATTGGTTTTTTTGGACATCCAGGCAGGAAATTAGTTTTTTTTTTTTGGAGATCTAAATTGCAGTGCCAGTTTGTTGTTTAAGCCAAATTAATTTTTTTTTTTTTTTTAAAGAGTAGTTGACTTTACCTGTTTGCTTTCTTCTCACTTTTTCCTAGTATGTTTTAGGCTTCTTAAAAGTAACCGGAAAAATGCAATGACTAATAGCTTCCTGACTAAAGCCATTTATCCTTCAAGGCTCATCAGAACATTCACATCTCTCTAACAAAAACTGAATTCCAGTGTGTGTGTGTGTGTGTGTGTGTGTGTGTGTGTGTGTGTGTATACATATATAATTTTTGATCCATGTGAAATTTATTCCAGTGTGATTTATTAATCCAACTCCTCCTCTTCACCTCCAAAGTTAACCTGGTTGTTGTAGTATCATTTATTGAGAAGTTTAAATCTTTCACTGCTTTGAGATACAGTACTTATTACTTACTGCCGTATGTGTTTTGGTCTGTTTCTCAACTTTATAAGTTCCTTTTGCCTGTCTACTGGCGAACCTTTACTCAGCAATCTCCTGGCTATTTTTGTTTGTTTTACTTTTCAAATTTTAGAATTGGTTTGTCTAGTTAAAAAACCAGACAAATTATAATCCTATTCAGTTTACAGATTACCTAAGGGAAAATTGGACTTTTTTTCTTTTTTTTTTTAAAGAGAGAGAGAATTTTTTTAATATTTATTTTTTAGTTTTTCCGGTGGACACAACATCTTTGTATGTGGTGCTGAGGATCGAACCCGGGCTGCACGCATGCCAGGCGAGCGCGCTACAGCTACAGCTTGAGCCACATCCCCAACCCCTGGACTGTTTTTAAATAATGGTAAAGTCTAATCAACCATATGATTGAGGCTCTTGTGTTTTCTTCATGCAACCCTTGGACATTTTTTGCTAAGGTTATTTCTAGGTATTTAGTTTGTTGTTGCTATTGTTTCCCCATTATTTCTCACTAGATATTTTGTAGCTGTTATCTTATTAAATTGTCTTTATTGTGATTTTCTTGCTACACTCTTGAGTTTTTAAGCTGTGTAATTAAATTACCTGCAAATATTGATGGTTTTGCATTTTTTATCTTTTATTTTTTTTGATCTGTTTTATTTCGATCTGTTTTATTCATTACAGTGTTAAAATTAGTGCGAGTCTATTTTCTGTCACTTCTTAGTTGTAGAAAATTATTCTTTATATTGAGGTTTTGAAATTTATTTGCATAAAGTCGATCTATATGTTCTCTGATTCTTTTATTTCTGTGGTTATTCTTTCATTATACTGTTTTTGATGAGATGAAGAAGTTGTCTATATATTTTTCAAAACCAAATTTGTGTATTTTTCCTTCAGAACCAACCAGTGTTAGTTTCACTGATTTTTTTCTGTTTGAGTTCGATCCTTTTTTTACTTTTTCCTCTTTGTGTTAGTGTATGTGTTTATGACACAGTGAGTTGTCTTCAGAGAACTGTCTCCACTTTTAGTGAGATTTTGGCATTTTTATTAATTTAAGGAATTCAATTTTTAAAAATATTTTCTTATTTAGCTCATTGTTAAGGGATGATTAACAGCTTCTACATGAAATGGACTTCATGAACTAACCATTTTTATTGTTCCTGTGTTGGTTGCCTTACTGATTAAGCCTTACTTGTTACTTAGATTTTAGGAGTATCTTCCAATTTGTTTATATAAGGATGATGTTTGGATGGTAAGGGATTGGTAATCCATCTGGGTCAGAGGCTGGGTATCCTGCACTGGAATTCAGTTTCTGTTAGAGAGATGTGAATGTTCTGATGAGCCTTGAAGGATAAATGGCTTTAGTCAGGAAGCTATTAGTCATTGCATTTTTCCGGTTACTTTTAGATCACAATCCATTTTGTAAATTGGAGTCTGGTTGATCCACAAATGTTGAATCATTGTCATTCTTTATCAAAACTCCAGCCAAAGATTGACTACCTAGTCTTTGAGGAACCAGGGTCAGCTACTGAATTAACTTGGGTAGAAAACAAGTAACACAACATTTTTGGTAGGGAGTGAGAAGAAGGAAGCATGGGAAAGTAAGCAGAGGTTGTTGTCCAATATACTTAAATTGGCCTGAACAGAATTCGAAACAGAAAAAAATGTTTTAGTATGCATTCTATTATCTGAATTTCCTGCAAAGGAAATCCATTTTAAGTGTAAGACCTGGTTGTATCAGTTTATCCTTTTTGATATGTGAAAATCTGTCCTTATTATTCTTTCTGGAATGTCTACTAATGTTGATTGTAGAATTTTTAATGCCTTAAATGGTTAGAATTTCAAAGAAGGCATTTCAAAGTCTGTGGTTGATAGTTAACATTTTTTAAAAAATATTTTTTAGTTGTAGTTGGACACCCTTCCTCCCTCCCTCCCTCCCTTCCTTCCTTCCTTCCTCTGTCTGTCTGTCTATCTATCTATCATCTATCTATCTGTCTATCTCTGTGTTTTGCTGAGGATTGAACTCGGGGCCCTGCGCTTGCTGGGCAAGCCCTCCACTGCCAAGCTACAACCCCAACCCGATGGTTAACGTTCAAAAAATTTCTTAAAAATTCTTTTTAGTTATACATGACAGTGGAATGTATTTTGACATATAATACATAATGGAGTATAACTTCCTATTCTTGTACATGATGTGGAGTTAACATTGGTTGTGTATTTGTATATGAACATAGGAAAGTTATGTCCTATTTATTCTGTCTTTCCCATCCTTTCCCTTCCCTTCATTCCCCTATGTCTAATCCAAGCTACTTCTATTCTTCCCTGCCCACTCCTTATTGTATGTTAGCATCTACATATCAGAGAGAACATTTGCCTTTGGTTTTTTTGGTTAACATTTTGGAGTATATAATTATTAAAAAGTTCAGATGTAGTTGGGCATGGTGGCATATGCCTATAATTCCAGTGATGAGAGGTTGATGCAGGAAAATTGCAAGTTCAAGTCTAGTTTTGGCAACTTAGTGAGACCCTTTCTCAAAATAAAAAATAAAAAGGGCTGGAGATATAGCTTAGTAGTAAAGCACCTCTGGGTTCAATCCCCAGTAACGGTCCCTGATCCCCAAAAATGGTCAGATAAATTCATATTTGCCATGTAGTTAATAGAGTGACTTAACCCCCTTTAAACCTCAGTTTCCATCATCTGTACAATGGAGACAATGATTCTAATACCTGAGCATTCTTGTGAGAATTAAATAATTCCTGTAAGCCTCAGTACATCCTTCAAATATAAATAGAGTATTCATTATTAGCTGCTATCATTACTGTGACTGTTATTACTCTCCTAATATTGACATTATTTATTTTGTGAAGTATTCTTCATTAAAGTCTGATAATCTCTGATACATACAAGAGAATTTAATTCTTTTTTCTCCCCCCTGTAGTGCTAGGGATTGAACCCAGGGCCTTGTTTATGCGAGGCAAGCACTCTATCAACTGAGCCATAACCCCAGCCCAACAAGAGAGTTTATAAAATTCCATGTACATGTATATTCAGTAAGAATTTATTCTTTAAAAAAATCAATTAAAAATAATTTTTTAAGTAGGAATTGAACCCAGGGGCACTTTACCACTAACTTACATCCCCAGCCCTGTTTATTTTTTATTTTGTGACAGGGTATCACTAAGTTGCTCAGGGCCTGCTGAAATTGCTGAGGTTGGGGCTGGCCTTGAATTTGCGATTCTCCTGCCTCAGTCTCACAAGTTGCTGGGATTACAGGTGTGAGCTACCATGCCTGGCAAGAATTTATTCTTAACACTAAGTTTTACCCTGAGAGCAGATGAGATTAGTATTATATCCCAAAATTGTATAAACTGACAGTTTTTCTTGATTTGTGATCATTAATCACATGACAAGAGGCATAAAGAAGTGTTTAAGAGAAGTATTATGCCAATGACAGTGATTAGAGACCAATTAGAGAGATGTGAAGTTACAGAAAGAGCACAGAATGAGGTGCACTTGAGGAAATTATTCTCCTTATTTCTCTTTCCTAATTTCAAAATCGCTCCTGGAGATTGATGATTGCTAAGGTTTGTTCTAGTTTTATAATTCTTTGATCCCACAGTTCTGTATTTGAGTTAACACTGGTTTGGTAAAACATTAAAATATTCTAAGGGGTTACTTGATATATGTTAGTCAATTCAGTTTCATATTTGGGTCTAAAGAAAGTTGGAGTTGGGTATTGTAATTTATAAATATTTTATTTTTGCTCAGAAGTGTTTTAAGATTTCACAGGTTGGTGGCAAACACCTATTATTCTAGCTACTCAGGAGGCTGAGGCAGGAAGATTGAAAATTTAGGATAGCCTGGGCAATTTAGTGACACCCTGTTTCAATATGTAAAAGGTAGCAGGTAGGGATGTCTTTCATTGCCTAGCTTGTGTGAAGTCCTGTCTATGATCCCTCACATTGGGCTAGGGGGTGGAGGGGGGAACCATAAGTTGCTTTTTAAATAAAAATGCCCTTAATGTCCATGTTCTCTCCTTTTCTGCATAATTTTAAAAGCATCTTGCCTTGATTTCCCTTTTAATAATTTTTGAGTAATTTTGTATAATTTCCCCCCATATTTAGTTAGAAATATATTTTGATAACTTATTTTGAACACTAACAACAAGTAGTTTTCCTGGAGAATCGAAGTTTTGAAATTGTTCCGAGGGATATCTAATCATAAGAATAGTTGTCTTTCTAGTTTTAGCTAACTGCAATTCGAAATTAAAAATCATACTTTTTAAGTTTTAAAGTGCCTCTCAACCATTTGTTTGTTAATTTTTCCTTTACATCTTGACTTGTTTTTGTATTAGGCTACTAATTGTGACTTGCTAATGACTTTTCTTTTTCTAATTGAAACATGTTCTAGTTCAGGACCAGCAGAGGCTACTTTCCTCATCTGTGTGCATACACACATGTGCATTTGTTTGTACCTGTGTAATCACTTGGGTCAGGGCAAAATCAGCTTATAAATATAGGACGTGCTACAGGAGGCATTCAAACAAAACCACAGTTTTACCAAAGGTGTATTTCTAAATAATATACTGCTAACTCTAGCTAATTAAAATCTTCTTAGTTTGATGTAATTCATTGTTGCTGGTACAACCTTAACCTTGCCTATGTTCAATCTCTGTATTGGGCATCCCCAGTTGGTCAAAATGTTAACCATACCAAATGCTGGGATTACAGGTGTGCTCCATTGCACCTCACTTAGTTAGCTTTTTTTGTCATTATGACTCAGACATCAAATAAGAACAAATTAAAGGAGAAAAAAATTGGAGGGAGGGGCTCTGGTGTTATAGGTCAGGCCCTAGGTGAGGCAGCTTATCATGGGGGAATGACTCAGCAGAGGAAGACTCCTGGCAGGTCAGGAAGCAGAGAGAGAGGAACGGAAAGGGAATGCAGGAAGAACAGCCTTCCCAGGGCATATCCCCAAGTGACCCATCTCCTCACTTCCTCCAGCTAAACTTACATGCCTACAGCTAACCACCCATTCAGCCCATTCACACTAGGATGGACCAGTCAGTTTTCAGCTCTCATAATCTAATCATTCACCTGGATATTCTTGCAGTAACAGGAGGTTTTGAGTGATACCTTATATCCAAATCATAACAGTAACTGTCCTCATTTTCCCCCCTTTTTCCCCCTTCATCAGACTGTTTTGCATCTTGACGTTTTCTAGAATTTAATTAAGTTTAAATTTTACTTGTTACAATTATTTTTAAAATGGTTTTGTGATTTTCTCACTTATTTTTATCCAAATTAAAATGATTTTCACAATTGTCTCATTCTGTACAGGTCATTTCTACCATTTGCCTTCATACAGGAGGAAGCACACTTTCTTGAGATTTTCTGAATTTTGTACTACTGTGTGTTCACACTGCTTTCATTATCTTTGAAGCATCATTACAATCTTTCTGTTTTCATATTATTTGGAAATTTTAGGTTTCAAACACTATCTTTTAAAAAAAATGTGTGTGTGTGTGTGTGTGTGTGTGTGTGTGTGTGTTGTAGTTGGACACAATACCTTTGTTTTATTTTTATGTGGTGCCGGGGATCAAATCCAGTGCCTCAGGCATGCTAGGCAAGCACTCTACCACTGAGCTACAAACCCAGCCCTCAAAACTCTATCTTTTTAAAGCCTGTTTTCTGTGACCATTGTGTTTGCCTGTAGAGAGGCACTTGCTTTTCCTAGGTTCTTGAACTGCATGTGATTCAGAGGAATTGAATGTTAGTTGTTTTAGTCAGCTTTTTCTCTACTGTGCTGAAAGACCTGAAGAGAGCATTTTTAGAGGGGGGAAAGTTTATTTGGGAGCTCACAGTATAGAGGTCTCAGTCCATAGACAGCAGGCCTCATTCCTCGGGGCTCGAGGTGAGGCTGAACATCATGGCAGAAGAGTGTGGTGGAGAGGCTGAAGACACCACACTAGGAAGCAGAGAGAGAATGCTGCTGAACAAGGACAAAATATTAAAACCCAAAGGCACTCCCACCACCTCCAGCCACACCCTACCTGCCTGCAGTTACCACCCAGTTAATCCCTATCAAGGGATTAATTCACTGTTTGGGTTAAGGCTCTCATAACCAATCATTTCATCTCTGAACCTTCTTGCATTGTCTCACACGTGAGCTTTTGGGGGACACCTCATATCCAGACCATGACATTAGTGATCTGGAACTACCCATTTCATTCTATTGCTGTTACTATTGACCTTTCTTTAGAGATCAACAAATTGCAGATGTCAGAATTCTCTTGTTTATTTTTGATAATGAAAAAAATTATTTTGACTAAAAGTAGATGGTGTGGTGGCGCACATCTGTAATCACAGTGGGTTGGGAGGCTGAGACAGGAGGATCGCGGGTTCGAAGCCAGCTTCAGCAAAAAGCGAGGCACTAAGTGACTCAGTGAGACCCTGTCTCTAAATAAAATACACAATAGGGCTGGGGGTGTGGCTCAGTGGTTGAGATCTCACACCTGAGTTCAATCCCCCAAAAAAGGAAATACAGTTTTATTTTAGAATATCTACTCTTTGATATTAAAGACTCAATGTTTATAATCACAGTTTATGTAAATTAGTTATTCTTGCAAGGAGATAGTAAGAATCATTCATTGTTCCAGTTTACTATGTTTCCTCACTTGGGTTGTAGGAGAAATAGAGAATATCTTGTGATAGTTCAGTAAGAGCTTGGAGGATAGTTATGTAAATAATACATTTGCAAAATTGTAATCTTTTAGTTAATTTTTAATTTATCTTGCAGCTTTTCATGCAACACCCAACACATACAAGCGGAAAAACACAGAAACAGCTCTGGACAACAAGCCTTGTGGACCCCAGTGTTACCAGCATTTGGTAAGATTTAGTGCTTTGTTATTCCAGAGGGTTCTTGAGAAAGCTTACTTTTATACTTTGATGGAGGTGATGAAGACAGATATGTGTTGTCTGTACCCATACTTCTACTGGCCACCTGACAGGCAGTTTTCTCACCTGTGTTTCTTTCATAGCTTATGTACCGCACAGTTTAGTCCTTGTATTATTCTGTGTTTATATGTTTTATTTCTTTGGCAACATTTCAAGGTCTTTAGGATCAAGGACCCTATGCCTTCCACAGAGTGAAGTACAGATAGCCCAGTTAGACACCAGAAGCTCAGTAATCATGTGCAGCAGTTCCTAGACCTATCTCAGAGCAGTATCCCTCCTGTGAGTGGTAGGTAGGTTCTCTGTAGTTTGAGCTATAATATAGACCCCAGAGTTGTGTTTTTCTTTTCTTTTTTTTTTTTTTAAGTGATGGAGAAAAGGTAAGGGGTTAGGAAAATATGAGGTAGAAAAGTTGTTTTTTTACGGGTACTATCTTATTTTTACCATTTCCCCTCTTTGAACCAAGCCACTCCTATCTAGGAACTAAATGGGTATATATTGCCTGTTGGATTTTGGACAGAAGATTCAGTGAATGGCACCTGCAGAAGGTATCCTATTTTTAAGCAATTTGGTTTTTGTAGAACGAAGTATAAAACTGTTGGCTACTCTCAAACTTCTCCCTTCTATTTCCACTAAAAAATGGAATTCTTGAATACTGTTTTCTAATATGCAGAAATTTATTTGGCTTATCTGAAATATTTCTGTGGTCTTTCTATAAACCATGCTCTTACCATTGTTTTATACTTTCTGAGACTGGATTGTTGTATTTAAGAATGCAAAATATAGCCCTATAGTCTTGTTCCTATAGTTCTTTTTATGTCTTCCTGTGACAATGCATCCTTCATAGGAAAAAAAAAAAATGGTTTTGGTAGTAAGACAGGACGTAAGAGTCATGCATGTTTATATGTTTTATGTTTTTCTTGTATATTTTATTACTGAAGAAAGGTATGCGTTATCTTAGGCCCTGGAATAGGGAGTCTGACTTGATACACAATTGATACGTTTCTTTTAGTAGTAATGATTCACGTTTAAAGAGACTGTGTGTGAAAATACTGTTATATAAAGTTTAATGTTTTATATTTAGAGAGATAGTATTTTAACTCAATTGTAATAAGTTAATATATATTCACAAATTCATCACGTAGAACTGTCTTGCCTGATTCTGTACTACTATAGCAATATTTTGAACCCGTATTTATCTTTCTGCAATTTTCAAACCATCAAAAGCATATCAATAACAAGTGTATGTTTAGATTTGCAAAGGGTTGTTTGCAGTAGATATCATAATAAATTTCCTGACTAATTTGCCTTATACAATGTCTTTTTTTTTTTTTTCCCCGTCTTCCACCAAAACGTGTTTTCAAACTTTACCCTGATGTCTACATTTTTTCATTTTGTAGGAGGGAGCAAAGGAGTTTGCTGCTGCTCTCACTGCTGAGCGGATAAAGACCCCACCAAAACGCCCAGGGGGCCGCAGAAGGGGGCGGCTTCCCAACAACAGCAGCAGGCCCAGCACCCCCACCATCAATGTGCTGGAGTCAAAGGACACAGACAGTGACCGGGAAGCAGGGACTGAAACTGGGGGAGAGAACAACGATAAAGAAGAGGAGGAGAAAAAAGATGAAACTTCCAGCTCCTCTGGTAAGACACATCTGATATTTGGGTTTTACTATTGCTTTGCAAGTTCGTATTGTGGCAGACTAAGGATGTGGCAGATTAAGTAATGCTTTGAATACTTTTCTGGGTTGGTTATTTTTCACTGTATGAGCTGAGACCAGAGAATTTGCTCAAGGATGTGTGGCTACATTGTCACTGCTGTCTACCCGCCTTACCCTGGCCTGTGACAGTATCCCTCTGGGTTACTGGAAGGTTAATATTCATTCTCCTGCTTTGTGCCATTTTCCTTTTTCCATCTTTCTCAGACAGGGCATCATGAAATTTAGATACTTTGGTTTAATATTCTTGATGTCCTGAGAATTTTGGTTGGAAAACTAGAACTACTGATGAGTTTACTGCATTACTGATTGGTTTTAGCTGTTCTGCCAACTCTATACCATGCATAGTAATAGTCATAGTCTGTGTTCATTTTAGAAGGTTGCATACCAACTTCATGGTTTTGCTGGGGGAGTCTTGTTGGTATTTTTTCTAGCCCTAGTTTATTTAAAAAATATGATTAACTTCCTCTTGTTTTCTTAATCACACTCTTGAGTTTTACTTCCTACTACTATTACTAATCACCATTTTTTGACCAATACTTGCATTTGGTTTTGTAGAAGCAAATTCTCGGTGTCAAACACCAATAAAGATGAAGCCAAATATCGAACCTCCTGAGAATGTGGAGTGGAGTGGTGCTGAAGCCTCAATGTTCAGAGTCCTCATTGGTACTTACTATGATAACTTCTGTGCCATTGCTAGGTTAATTGGGACCAAAACATGTAGACAGGTAAGCAGATCTGCTAAAATGGTTATAAGATCTTCCAATATATGGATATAATATGTAACTCTTGTGCAGACAAAAGAAAATTCTTGGTTATTAAGTTCCTATTGATTTTCTGAAAATAATTTTTCCCTCTATGAGAGAAGTAAATGAAAATTATTCTTCAGTTGTATCACTAAATTTCCTCACTTTATATATTTAAATTGGACATGGTTGTTTTAAAAATCTAGTAAGAATTTAAACTTGACATCATCATACTCTTGACCAGAATGTGACTGCAATTGTTCCTTCCCACCTGTGTGTTGAGCGGGGGTGGTGATTTCTGCTCTGTACCCTGTAGCACAAGAATGATAAAGACCTTTTCCTGGTATATGTAAGCACAGACAAGTCCCTTATGTAAGCAGAGTATTCTGATGACTCTGTGTATGTGCCTTTTGTCAGGTGTATGAGTTTAGAGTCAAAGAATCCAGCATCATAGCTCCAGTTCCTGCGGAGGATGTTGACACTCCCCCAAGAAAGAAGAAAAGGAAACACCGGTATGTGCTACGGATGGCTGAGAAGCCACATGGGTGGGGACTGCATGTAGGCCAACTTGCTGGCACAGGGGTCCATTTCCACTTGGCCTGTTAAAGAGAAATCTGTAGAATCTTGTTTCTAACTGGCAGTTGCTAGTATTTTTCTATATAAACAAAGTAGCTTTAGTAAATTTGGCATGTTAAGAGTCATAAAAATTTTAGTCAAGAAAAACATTTAGTAGCTTTTGGCACAAAGACTACATAAATAATTACCTTAGCCATTTGTTAACTGTTCAAAGATGCACTTCCCACTGTGAGCTTTGTGCCAGTTTTAGAAGTGTCTTTAGCTCTGGGAGCCTGAATTTTCTAGGTGTGTGCCACTGCATTCTGAGATTTTTAAGGATCACCCTCCTCTAAGCACAAAGGCTTGTGGTGATGAAGTGCATTGGGCATTTCCAGGCGCATTCCATTTGTAAACCCAGAGTTAGGGAAATCATGAATGGACACCTCTTCCCCCAACCCACTTTTTTTTTTTTTAAACTAAGAAGCATATTTGGGTTGATAAGGGGGCAACTGGACTATGGTTCAGAAATTGTGTAGAGGCTCATGTTATGTTTTGTTACATTTCTTTAATAAGAAATTTAGAATTTAAAGAAATTAGAAGTTTTTTCCACAGGAATTTAACCTTTCTGAAGTTTTGGTTGAATTATTTCTGACCATGTAGCACAATTAGATGGTTAATGATGCCTGACATTAGAGAAAGTATTGGTATCTACATAATCTGGATCAGAATAAATCAGTAGGTGGGCACACCTGCCATATGAAGCCTGGCTGTTTAAGTCCTGACCAGGTAATGTGGAAGAGTTCAGGAAGTGGTCTTCTGCTTGGCTTGGCATGGCAACCTGAGTGAGAAAGCTGTCCCTGAATCACTCTGAGCTGGTGAGCAAATAGAAGCTGGGTAGAATATGACTCTTTGGCTTTCAAGTAATGCTGTATTAATGGTGCACATAAAGCCAGTTAAGTGGTCCTTGGTTGGATTTGTAGCTTTGACTCCCAGCTTCACAAAAGTTTGTTTTCTCTGTTTTTGCAGGTTGTGGGCTGCGCACTGCAGAAAGATACAACTGAAAAAGGGTTAGCATCTTTCATTTAACTTTATTACTAGCTTAAAAATGTCTCCTTTGTTTTCATTTGTTTTAGAATAGTAACTGGATTGGAGTTTGGGCTATTCTAATTTAATTGACCTCTGTATATCAAAACAGTTTAAATGGAAGATGTCTATTGATGAATCTCTAGTCAATTCTCTTTTGGAAAGTGAAAGCTGATTGGATGGAATGAGTCAGAAGCACTAAGGAGAAGCACTTTGGAAATGGGATGAAGATGTGAACCCAAGTGATCAAACACTTGGTGGGTGGGAGGTGATTTTCATCAACATTTAGTAGACAGGACTGTGTGTAGCATTGTAGGTAGAATAAAGGGAATCTAGTAAAACAAGCTCCAGAGGTAGCAGGGAAGAATATACTCTTGTTAATTGTGAATTGTGATGCACATTTCCCATCTCCTGGATTCATTGGCTGTGTGCTGTTTATTCTTTATTCAGACGGCTCCTCTAACCATGTTTACAATTATCAACCCTGTGACCATCCACGGCAGCCTTGTGACAGTTCATGCCCTTGTGTGATAGCACAAAATTTTTGTGAGAAGTTTTGTCAATGTAGTTCAGAGTGTAAGTATTTGTTGCTTTGGTGCAGTTGCATGAGAACTAAATAGCCTTTGGTCAGTAATTTAAAGTAGTGATTTGAAACAAAATGTAAGAACATGGGAGTGCTCCCTTGCTATTTACTGCAGGAAATTTATTTATTTTGCAAGTATTTATTGAGCCTATAACTGCATTTTGCTAGTGTTCAGTTGGTTTCTGGGTAATGTGTGTGTGTTTGTGTACGTGCCAGTTAGGCAGAATTATTAAAACACTTGATTTTTTTTTTAATCATTTAAATTAAATCACAGTAAAGGAGGCATAGAATGGAAGAGAAATCTAGAGGTAGCTACCCAAATATTTTGGGTAAATTTTTTTGTCGAAGTCAGAAGGGTTTTGTGTTCAGAATGAATGAAAGAGTAACATAAAGGGAATGGACTTTTGTAATTGAAAATAAAGTTTGGACTCTAGGAAAGATTTAGAACAATGGACTATTGGAATGGTTTAGAACTGTGGATACTCTTTAATCCAGACTCTCCCTTCATACCAATTTTTCAAGTCATAGAACTTTAATAAATTTTAAAAAAATGGAAAATAAGAACTCGGTGGTGATCTTTTTCAGTCCTACTGGCTTCACTTTTGTTATTAACTTACCTCCTTGTCGATACAGTGGTGATAAGGTGGTTGTGAGGGTTTAAATGAGTCAGACATTCAGCACAGTATTTGTTATGGCCCATTATGCAATTTTTACATGTGATGATGACTATGATAATGATGATGGTGGTGATGAAGAACATTAATTATATCTGAAGGTCAAAACCGCTTTCCTGGGTGCCGTTGCAAAGCACAGTGCAACACCAAGCAGTGTCCATGCTATCTGGCTGTCCGAGAGTGTGATCCTGACCTCTGTCTTACATGCGGAGCTGCTGACCACTGGGACAGTAAAAATGTGTCCTGCAAGAACTGTAGTATTCAGCGGGGCTCCAAAAAGGTAAGACGTAGTCTCACATGGAAGATGGTTGTTGGATGTCAGGATAGGCTTAGGCCATTTAGCTGGGGCAACAAAGGTGCAAGTGATCCCTGAATAGTACAGCTAACCAGGGAGAATGGTTGTTTTTCTTTGGGTTCTTTTTTTCTGGTGATGGAGTCTTTTAAGATTTTCATGGTTTTGTGTTTTTTTTTTTTTTTTTTGGTACTGGGGATTGAACCAGGGGCACCTTACACTGAGCCACATCCTTAGCCCTTTTTTTGCATTTTATTTAGAGATAGGGTCTCATTGAGTTGCTTAGGTCCTTGTCAAGTTGCTGAGGCTGGCTTTGAACTCTCAATCTTCCTGCCTCAGCTTCCTGAGTCACTGGGATTATAGACGTGTACCACCACACCCAGCTCTCATGTCTTACTCAGGAGGTAAGATAAACCCAAAGTTTTAAGAAGTAGCCATTAATGGTATCAGATTTGGGATAAGAGGCATATTTCTACTTGTTTAATAGATGGTTTGACTTTTCTTTTTAAATTTAGTTAACAGAACTAGAAGTTTTGCTTCAATGCACGTAAATGGTGATTTCTATCAGAATGTAGAGACCCATTCTCATCAGAAAGTATTTTTTAAGTTCCTTTTTGTGCAGAATCAAAGGTAAAATTTCCCAGTTTTTGTACACTTAGCTCCGGTTTTTTAATAACCTTGAAAACAACCCTGCCAGGAGTTACGAAGAATGGGAATTGCAGGTAGGTGATTTTTTAAAAAGTAGCAGCCAAATATTGAACCAAAGAAACTAGCAACACAAAGTACTAGAAAAATTCAGTATCCTCAATTTTTTTTTTTTTTTTTTAGGGCAGGCACTAGGTGCTTTCTCAATTGATCCTTTTAATGGCTGAACAGCCGCCATTTTTAAGGTAGTTAATATGTAGCAGGCACTGTTTGAGTGCTTTCTGTATTAATTCATTAATCCTCATAATCCTGGGAGTTAGGAAAAACTGTTTACTCCATTTCATAGATAAGGACACGACTTGCAAGTCAAGGAGTAGGAACTGAGCCCTGGGTACTGTGGCCCCAGACTCCCTACTGCTGACCACTGCACCCTTACTTGCTCTTTTGCTTGTGTTTGGTATATGCACATCTCAGGTGGTTGAACCATACCTGATTGAGATCACCCTATTGTTAGGAGACCCTCCTCCCCACCCTTAAAAAAAAATAAAATAAAAAAATCCTGTCCTAGGGCAAAACATTCCTCTTGTTTTTTTGCCCCTTATGTCTTTGAACCAACATCTGTATTTATGGCAGATCTGGCCTGGATTAGTGGTGCAGGGTGATTCTCTTTTTAGGCATTTGGATCATTTTCTCCAGGTGGTTGCATACCTATTTAGGTCAACAGATCACATGATGTTGGCTATTTCTTGTGATGAACCTATTCAGATCTAAAAATCTCCTAATCCCCACTGTTGCTTGCCATTTTAGGACACACTCCTCCCTCAGTGTGTTCAGAAAATAGATGATACTGTTTCTGCTGATAAGTTCATAGAAAACTATAGATAACTTTTTACCCACTGGCCTTCATTTGCTTAATAATAGTTACCTAATTTCATTTCTGATCAGGAGAGTATTTGAGTAATTTTGACAGGTGTGTGTAGAATGGTGACAGAAGTTTAGGTGACAAAGAAGCCTTTTAAAGGTCACAGGAAGATTCTGGATGAAAGCATGAGCCATGATGAAAAGTTAGTGTGTTTGGGAACCAATTGTTAGCCAGTGCTATCAACTGCCTGGTTATCTTGGCATTCTCTGCTATAAGTAGGATGCAGGACAGACGAGGTCAGAATACCACTTCATGATAGTTTTTCATGTTATCATAAGAAAGTACTGGGAAGAACAAATCCAAAAGAATTCTACCAGGGAGGAAATGTGTGGGTCTCCGAAGGAAAGAACATCAGTGAAGAACCAGAGTGTGCCAAGTTCTTGAATTGATAATAGATGGAAGCACTTTGGGGAGTGGAAGAAAGGGCCTGGAGAGAACCATTCAAGTTGAAAGTGAATTGCTCAAGGAGTTAAGGACTGAAAGGGGGAAATGAAAGTGTAGTAGTCTTCACATTTGCTGTAGCCAGAGGGGAGTTGAAACCCCAGAGGGCATTTTTCTGTAAGGTGGGGGGGGGATACTTGGATACTTTACTTTTCCTCTGTATTTTGTTTAACAAAACATTTTTGTAGTTTGATGGCCATATTGAGGTGTTGGTTTTCTATTTTTTGTTTTTGGTGTTACTGGGGACTGAACCCAGGGTCACTTTTCCACTGAGCCACATCCCCAGCCCTTTTTATTTTTGATTTTCTTAGACTGGGTCTCGCTAAGTTTCGCAGGGCTTCACTGAATTCCTGAGGCTGGCCTTGAACTTGCAATCCTCTTATCTCAGCCTCCTGAGTTGTTGGGACTATAGGCGTGCACCACTTTAATGTTTTATACTTATTAAACGATAGATTGGTTTTCATTCTGTTGTCTGTCACCAGTCGCTTTACTCTCCTTGTTTTGATTATGTGATTGATTTATTCTCTAGCATTTATTGCTGGCACCATCTGATGTGGCAGGCTGGGGGATTTTTATCAAAGATCCTGTACAGAAAAATGAATTCATCTCGGAATACTGTGGAGAGGTAAGTCATGGCACACTAATCACATGTGTTCAGGTGCTCTTTTTAAAACTTTTCTTTGTTTTGGATTGATTGCACAGGGCAAGTCCACTGTTTGACTAATGAACTAATAAAATGCCTTTCAGGTTGGGCTTATTTCATGCTTGTGAATTTGGTTTGTTTAGTAACTGGACTGCTTTAGTTTTAGGACACGTTTTTACCACCTTGGGACAAGAGCGGCAACAAGAGCTTTGCTGTGTTGTGTCTGTCTTAATCCACAACATAGTTGACAAGGACCTCAAAACAACAGTGTCATTAATAACCTATCTTTTTAGTTGTAGGGTTAGGGAAAAAAAATTGTTGGGCCTTGAAGCTATGGTTTATACTGTTTATTCAGCAAAAAGACTTTAGAAAAATCACTTTTTTCCAAGCTTAATTACCTTCAATAAGGAAATATCTTTGATTTAGAGTCCTTAAAACATTTTTTTTTTTTTTTTTTTTTTTTTTGAAATCAGTGTGCAGACTGAATGGAGAAGAGAGATTGGCTATATGACCCCTTTTGGAGAGTCTTCTCAAGAAGGTCCAAGATTCTCTTGTGCTCCTGTTTGTTCTACCAGGCCTGATCAACTACACTAATACATTTCTTCCTGTGTCTTTTTAGATTATTTCTCAAGATGAAGCAGACAGAAGAGGGAAGGTGTATGATAAGTACATGTGCAGCTTTCTATTCAACTTGAACAATGGTAAGTTTCTCAGCTATAAGGCACTTGATCCTTTCAAGTTGGTTTGGGAGCCTTCTGCTGGCTGAGCATTAGAAATGAAATGAGAGGTCATCAGGGTGACTGGAAGGAGGGCTCCCTAGGAGCAGCTCCTGATTCCTCGTCTCCTGGTGTTGGTTCAGGTGAGGTTGCCTGCTTAAAGGTAACTGGAGCTGGGTAATTTCTCAGGGAACAGATGGATACAGAAATCGGTCTCTGCAGTACCCACTATCTGTGGGATGGGGCTGGCCCCCAGACTCTGGCTCTGAGGAGACATGCTTTGAAACACTGAGGAAGCAACAGCACAGAGAACTTTGAGGGTTGAACAGATTAAGTGCAGCATACTCTGGTCTTTCTTCTGACTGGGAAGGGTGGGGAGCACGGCATTGGAAAGCACCTCCCAGACTTTCTCCAGATGTCATCCACAGACTGTGCGAAAGAAGGCTGCTCCTTTTATAGCCGTTGCAGTGAGCATCTGTAGTATGACTATTCGAAGATGCAGGTGTGCTTGACGCGAGACATTCGGAGACACTGTCATCTGGACCAAGAAGAATAGTGTTTTTTTTTTCCCTCCCTATTAATAAGTTCCATTAAAATATTCATAATATTTCAAATGTGAAAATGCAAATGCTTGTTCTTGATGGGGAGGAAATTGAGATTACATTTCTTGGCCATGGTTTACTTAGAAATGTGTACTTTTATAACTGATGAGTTAATAGCATTTGAGACAGATTCACTTGCATTATCAAGGATGAATTCTAAACTAGAACAGCATTTTCTTCCAAATGCCATTTATGCTGAATGAAGTTGGTTGAATGACTTATTTGTTTTTGAAGTTGCACTCTGAAAAACTGTAATCAGTTGCATTTCCAGAATCATCATCATGTTGTGTTTAGAACTGAAATGATTCACTGGATTGTGATTGCTTTTTCTCTTTAGATTTTGTGGTGGATGCAACCCGCAAGGGTAACAAAATTCGTTTTGCAAATCATTCAGTAAATCCTAACTGCTATGCAAAAGGTGGGTACTTTATGAAGTCAGAATTATTAGTTTAACAGGAATTCCCTTTGCAGCCCAGGGATAATGGGTTTTAATTCTGGGCAGTCTGTTATGTGAACATGTCATTTCATTAACCTCCTGGCCTGCCTTTATGCTAGCTGCCCACTCACACCATTGTCTCTCCTTCCAGTTATGATGGTTAATGGCGATCACAGAATAGGTATCTTTGCTAAGAGAGCCATCCAGACTGGTGAAGAGCTGTTTTTTGACTACAGGTTGGTAAAGTGTATTTCTGAAGTGATCTAAGTACTTTTTGTACCTGCATTATGAACTGCACAAAAGCTGTTTTTCAGTCTTGGATAGATCTGCTGGAGGGGCATTTTTTGAGGGCTAGTCACTATTCTGGGCATGGGTGGAGAGCTGCTTACACTGCCCTGGTAGTGCACTTTATTAATTATACAAGTAATGCTTATTTTTAAAATACAATAAAATGCAAGCAGAAAACGCTATTTTTCACCTTGATGTTGACAGCTGGGTGTGACTCCTGGACTTTTTCAGGTCGCATAAGCATCAGCATACTTGTAATACACCATTATTCAGTACTTGGGAAGGGACACTGTTGGCAGATAGCCACCTGCTTGCCTCATGGGTTCTTTACAGGGAAGAAGCTGTTGGGGTTTTGAGAGATGCTGCCACTCTGCTGGTTTACACCATCAGACTCTGGGGTAAATGTGATAGCACATGTATTATTTATTTACATGTGATCGAAGATGTCTAAAGAATTCCTGAGACTGAATATACTAAGGCCCACATGTACCCAGCTCTCACGGCAGCCTGCTGCATAGGCAAAGAACTGAATGAAAGATCTGAATAAGGGTTCTTCTCCTCCCAGCAGCTTTGTTTCATGCTCGCTCTGAGCAAGTGCAGTGGGCAGGTTTGGGGTGGGAGGCAAAGCTGCCCAGTGCCCCCAATTGGATATGGCTGGAGGCTCTACCAGCTTTAGATCTTCCCAGATCACTGTTCTGTCTCCATTTTGCTTTCTCAGTATCAGACCCCAAACATCATGATGTAGAGCTGCCCCTGGGGCAGTTTGCCAAGGCACCAGGAGGGCAGGGCGGAAGGCTGTAGGATTGCTTGTAGTCAAGAGTTTGTCCACTTCAGAACTTGGCAGCTTCTCAACTAGATGACCAGTGGCACAGTCTTCATGCCTGCAGCTGTGTAATTGGGGGTGTGTGTTCATCAGGCTTGGTTGGGTTCATCTCACCACATGTATTGGCTACATGGTCATTTCCTTCTTTCGTATTGTTTCAGATACAGCCAGGCCGATGCCCTGAAGTATGTGGGCATTGAAAGAGAAATGGAAATCCCTTGACATCTGCTACCTCCTCCTCCCTCTCCTCTGAAACAGCTGCCTTAGCTTCAGGAACCTCGAGTACTGTGGGCAATTTAGAAAAAGAAAATGCAGTTTGAAAATTCTAAATTTGCAAAGTACTGTAACAGTAATTTATAGTAACAAGTATAAAAATCAACTTTTTATTGCCTTTTCACCAGCTGCAAAGTGTTTTGTACCAGTGAATTTTTGCAATAATGCAGTATGGTACATTTTTCAACTTTGAATAAAGAATACTTGAACTTCTTGTTGTCACCTGTCATCAAGCATCATCAACTGAGTCTAGAAAGGATTGTCTCCACTGGGAATGTCTTAAACATTACTCCTTGGTGCTGTCACTCTTCTTATTGCCTGTTGGCATTACAAGCAATTATTAGTTTGCCTAATTACAAAATACATATTTATAGATTATATAACACAGACATCCTGGGGATTACTGTAAAGAGTTTGATTTTAGAGAAGACCAACCACCTGTGTGTCTTAGAGAAAATTAGCCTGTGACTCAATTTTCTATGGGACAATAATTGAACTAGGTTCTTTATTTTTTTTAGGTATTAGGGGTTGAACCTAGGGGACCTCTACCACTGAGCTCCATCCTCAGCCTTTTTTGATAGAGGCCTTCTTGCAAGCCTCCTGCCTCAGTCTCACAGGTTGCTAGGATTACAGGTGTGCACCACTGCCGCAGTCTTGGCTGGGCACAGAATCACGAGCCACCACACAGCTTTGTAGATTCAAACAGCAATTCTTTATTCCCGAACTCACACCGGCCTCCACACACGTTCTGGGGCAATCCCAGTTCTGCTGCCACCCAATTCACCTCCTCCACGAGGCTTTTCCCAAAATACTCTCTGAATCTCACGAGAACTCAAAGGGAGCTCAGGTAGCAGGAACGCCCTATTTCCAGCAGCAATAATCCTCAACATCGAACTTCCCTAAAACCCAGGGTCTTAAACTGGGAACGCCCTTAACCCAAGGAGGGGGATACTTCCTCAAACTGCAGGATACACCCTAATCCTGGATCCACCCTGGTCATTGAGCAGGGTCACCTTTCTCAAACACACATGCAAGGTCACAGCAAATTTCCAAGGCAAGTCCATTTAACATGGGGTACGCTGGCAAGGAAATATCGATGTGTCATTCCTACTTGGCAATGGCCCTCAGCACACCACCATGCCACAGGCTAGATTGAATGGGTTTACACCTAAGTATGTAGCCATATCCATCTGGATACACTTGGAAACACAGCAGTAACATTTGGGATTCCTGAACTTCCTACTAAAGATGACAAGTATAACCAAACTGTACTTTTACATCTTGAAGGAGTTAAAACAAGCAATCATCTTAAAGTCCCATGAGATGGGGTTCCTGTACCTCTTGTGTGTGGCCTCAGCAGAAGTGGTGACTTCTCGACATCCTCTGGAAGCACTGGTTATCATGAGGCCCCTCACAAATGGCTAAAATTGGCCCTAGATGTGTCACTATTTAGGCACCATATTGCCTTCGCTACATCTGGATATAATTTTTATAATGGGGTAATAGTTAACATGGAGCCTGATTAAAGCTGCCTCACCTTGCCTTCCTGTTTGCTAGACTTCCTCTGGTTTACCTTACATCTGTGCACAGGTCACAGCAACTTGAATCCTCAAGTTGGTTTGTCATTTAATTTTGGCAGTGAGAATACCTTGTCTTGGATTCTAGCCTCATGTATGTTGCTCTTCTGTCTCTTGCAGTTTTCTAGCGACAGTGTTGATATAATTTGTCTAATGGCCTCTCTGCCCTTTGGAAAGGGTACCGTACACTGCACTCCATAGACTTCTGCTGACTGATTCTAACAGAACAGGGGTTCCAGTCCCTGTCATTGGTTGCCTCTTGTTCCACCTTTGGCACTCTCATGACCCTAGGCAATGAGAGCATTTGGCCCCTGAACAGGTGGTTCCTCTATTGTTTGTTTAGGCCATTTTTTCCTTTAGATAATCTAATGTCCTTGTTTAGACATAAGCAAATGGAATATATCTATACATTAACACGTGCACCTGTTCAGAACACCTGAAAGATCATTCGGCCCTAACAGTACCTACCCTCAGCTTGTTCCAGTCAGCACGGCTGCCCCCATCCCCTGGTGCAAGTAGCTCGGGGCGAGGGCTTGAGACTAGCGAACTTCTGCTTAATAGAGCAGAGACCCAAATGCATAAGAAAGCACAAGTTACACCCAAGGAGCAGTGTCTGGTGTATATCATGAACTGCTTTCCTCATGTTCTCAACAACTTAGATTTTGTGACTAGAAAGGTTTGGCATAATCCCTATTTGATATATCAGGGGTCATGTTAATGTTAAATCGGGTCCTGTCAGTGGTGGACTTGGGCCTGTGTGTAGTGGGGGGAAACCTAAACATGGGGCCTGATGCTAGTCAGCACCTCACCTACATGTGAGGTCAAGGCACCAGAGCATGACATTTCTGCACAAGTTCTTTCCAATCCAGAATGTCCTGAAATTTGTATGGAAAAAAACACGATTATAGTCAATCACCTTGAGCTGTTGCTTATTTTCCAATATTGTTGACTCGGCCTTGCTCCAGCCAGCCCTCATGGTATATCCATCGAGTCCTGACTGCCCCTCTGCCCAAGATGGCAGTTATGAACTCTGGCGTTGACCTCAGATCAGATGAGTGGCTCTTGCTGGGCACCAGGGCCTGAGGAGCTGTGCAACAACTCCCACCAGTCAATCTACGTAAACTAACAAGTCGCGTGATTTAAGCAAGTAGCTTTAAGATCAGATTAGAACCAAGAGTTGAGGATGGGGCTCAGCATGCACAACGCCCTGGGTTTAATTCCCAGCACTGCTCCCCTGCTCCCAGAAACGGATGAGAATGTGAACCTTTCCAATGAGCCTAAGTATTCTTTTAAATCTTAATGGACTTAGTAGAAATTTGTTTGGTGAGAGCTATATACACTCTAAGACATCAATAATGTCCATACTTACCTATTAAGATGAAGTCATTATTGGTCTGCCCCAGGAACAGGTGCTTGAACTGCAAAGTTAAGATAATATATAAAAAATCATATAGTTACTGTGATTCCTTAAAAAAAGGGGGGGGGTTAATTCAAACATTTTAAGTTACCATGGTCCCCTCCCTGCAGTAAGGTATGGCAAACTCTAAGAGGAAAATTATAAGCATCTTAAAATGCTCCAAAATATTTAGAATTTCAGAGTCCTGTTGGTCCTATAGCAGCTATTCTTCTCTTTTCTTGTTATTGTTCATGAGCATTAAGAGCCTGCTGGGTTCCTATACTTTAGTGGGCCTGGCCAGCAGTCCAAGTCCAGCAGAATCTGTCAGGCTCTCAGCTGCTGAGGCTGGCATGGTCAGAGGGAATGGTCCCCTAGGGATTTTCTTAGTTCAAAGCCTAACTCTGATAAGACCAGAAACTGATTTTGTTCAGCAAGCCCAATGGCAGAACATGCATTTATCAAGGAGGTAAAGTTGACAGACGAAAAATAAACTTTTGTTGTCACAATACTTTGTTTCCAACCTTTCGGGCCATAATTCCAAGATGATAAGCACTGTCAAGAGTGGGTGACGGCCACTCCATAGGCTCCTGCTGTAGCATCCAGCTGCAAACATCACCACCCAGGATTGCTACAGCTTTATAAAAAAGGCTCCCCTGTGGCCTCTAAAAGTGATACAGGTAACTCATGAGATATGAGGGCTAAGCCACAAGTTTAGTTAATAGTAACTCCTCAAAAGCCAAATCACACTGACAGTATCATGGTAAAAATCACAAGTGAGAGGTAAGAAGGTTGAGAATCCCTTGGTGAGGGAAGGTGACACTCGTGTGGGTTGCCAACTCAGGAAGCTAATCCAGGTCACTCCTCAGGGCAGGGCACAGACTTCCCTGTGGACTGCACGCCACAGCGCCAGGCCTTTGCTTCCAAGCTGCTACGGAAGACTGCTATTTACTAGATGGTCCTGAAAAGTAAACCCCACAGAATGTGCTTTTCTAAAACAAGAAATGCTGGGAATCTGTTAAGCAACCATTTGGGCCTAAAGGTGACTCACTGGAGCTCAACCCTCTTGGCCTGTTAGGATATGGTATGGTTGAGTAAATGAAGGCAACGGACCTGGAATAGCATTTTCTTTCCATAACAGTACATTTATCCAGTGTGAAGGGGGCAGGTCCGAGAGTGGGTCTGAATACAGACGGAATTGGTGCCTGACAGAGCTGTCCCTTCACGTGTTCAGCTTTGCTTACTGTTAAGCAAAACAGAACCAAGGCACTTACTCAGGGCTGCCTGATCCTGGAGAGGTGAAGACTCCAGCAACCTCCTGAGGATCGTTTCCACTGTTCACGGACTCACACACAAATTCTCATAGTTGTTGTTTCTTTACAGAATTTTTCCCAGAGATAGAAAAGGAACTGTTACAAGGAAAAGCAAACTGTGAGCACCACTCCCATTTGACGTTAAGGGGCGCTTTTCCAGTCCTTCCCCTGGAGCCTGAGGGCACTTAAGGGTTGGAGAAAGTCCCATTGCAGCTTGTGCCTGGCTTACCCACTGGGACACACTGGAAGTGTGCATGCGTCATGAGCATTAAGAGCCTGCTGGGTTCCAAGCTGCTCACCTTAGTCGGCTGCGCCTCCTCCCACTCTGCTAACTCGACCTGGTAAAGGGAGGATGTCCAAGCATTTGAGACATTCTGAGCTTCCATGAGGAAAATGAAAGTAACGGCAGACCTGGCTAGGGAGCCTGGCCACTTCCTCCCCATTCTTCTGGCCAGAAAATGAACATAAACCAGACCTAAGAATGAGAACCAAGAAGGAAGCTAGTGAGGAGCAGATGTACAACAGCCACTGAGGGGTGCAGGACACCCAGGATGTGGCCCCATCTGAGGTGGGTGTGCAGCCTGAAGCTCAGCTTGAGGTCTCCTTTGGGGACATGCTGGGGACGGTACTCCATACTCACTGGAGAGGAGGAGGTACCCTTAACTCACCTCCTGTTGACCTGTTAGATTTGGCAGCTGAGGTGGGACACTGTAGAGCTCTGGCCAGCTCTACCTCCAAATCTCAGCTCCTCTGTTCAACTGTGACAGTCTAGCCCCTCCCCAGAGGATTAACCTGTGAAGTGCTCAGTGTCAGCCAACCGACCTGAGGTCACTGAATTTCTTGCTGCATTCAAGTCACAGGAGGAAGCCTCAGAAATAAGTGTGGGTGTTCAGCAAATTGCAAGGGGGACTGATTAAGATCCAGAGATGCAGCCCTTGAAGACCACAGGAAGACACGGGGAATATGAAGTTGCACAATCATTATATCTTTTATTTACATATAGAAATTAGTAAAACTTAAAACAAAACCAAATGCAACTTGTACAGAAATCCTTTAATTTTCTTTATTTTCACACATTAAAAAATGAAACACACTATACAAATGGTTTTTCATAGCAGATTACACGTGGGTCCATTCAGACTTGCTCTCAAAGTGCTGCCAACGTTACAGGCGCTGCCTTGGACGACAGCTGTTAATCAGGTAGCCAATGTATTGATTTAAATGCAGTAGCATGCAGCCCTCAGCATGGAAGGTTCAGTTCCCCTCTGTTCTTAAATTAGGTTAAATGGCGTTGGTGTCCATATTTACAGACTTGAAATGTATCAGTCCTGAGCAGTTCTGCTGTAAATCCGAGACCAGCTGATGGGAGTCTTGGTCTCGGTTTTAAAAAGGGAGGTCCAAATGGTGGCAGGCTGGCTGCTATGAACTTGACTTGTTTCCATTCTCTCCACCAGAACTATTTGCTGCGGGTCGTGCAGACCCTTCTAGAAGGGTTAAGCCAAGTAACTGTAGGTGTCCTTTTCACCATCGACTCGCTCCAAATATTCCTTCTCAATCAGAATGTCAATGCATTTCTGGGCAGTTTGTTAGGAAAGGAAGAGGTAGTGAACGGGGAAGAAAAACACAAACCACCATCAGAACAGAGGTAGGCTGCCCTCACCAAAGCTCACCCCCTACTTCCCAAAGCTCAGCAGGGAGCAAATTCACCCTGCATGTCTACTTAGCATCTGCTTTACAGTGTAGGCAGCTCAGACGTTGCCTGTTGCCTTCGCTGGTGGAATCCCTTCAGCAAACTTGGTGACTCCTCCAGAGCCAGCCCAGAAACCCCCTACCCCCACGCCCTGCAACTGGCACCAGAGGGTATAGAACCATCTGGGCTACAATTTCCCTTTCTAGCAGAGTCTCGCTGTCTTAGGCGGGACTTGGTCTCACAGGACTCCAGGAGCCACACCTGGCCTCCTGACTGCTGGGGAGTCACCATCATTGCCATCTGAGGCTCTCCATTGTGGGTGTTCAACAAATTGCAAGGGGGATTGATTAACTTATCCAAGTTTTTTCAGAAGAGGAAAGACCTGTTACTATTCTAAACAAGCTCAATTAGAAACAGGCCAAATGCGAGTCAACAGTAGACAAGTAATGAAGGTGTGTGCTCATACCACGGAACACCTGTGCGGGTGAAGATGGGCGCAGGACGGCTAGAAGCTGCGGCTTCCAAGGCCCTCCTGTACAGGACGGAGCCAATTCCTCCTGCACGGCGAGTGTGTTCTATAAACCAGTTACGTATGGTTCATGACAAGGCCGGCTGCCCTTTGGTGTGAGAAGTCAGATGGACAGTGGTTTGCCCGGGAGAGCGTAGGTCCTAGCTGACTCTGGTTAGGTGGGATGTGTGTGTGTATTGGGGAGGGGGGCGTGGGTGCTTCTGGGAAGTTGGTGCCCTCTTATTCCTTGTCTGGGTGCCGATGACACAACTGTCTTTGAAAATTGCTAAGCTGTGTACTTAAGGTGTGTGTACTTCTCTGTACGAAGATTTCAAGAGAATGTCAAAATTAATCCTACTTCTTTTGTATAACTCTATTACACAGGAGTAAGCCAGTTCCCTCCTTCTTCACAAACCAGCAGTTAATCCACCTCTCCCTCCTCTGCAGTGAGAAGGGAAAGCAGCCTCTGTGGGCCGGTACCTTGATCACTGGGACCCGAGGCTTGAACCTGGAGGACAGCTGGGTGAGGACCTCCCCGAGGAGCTGCTGGTGCTTCAGGACCTTCCTCATCTTCATGATCCTCACGATGGCCGCCTGTGAACAGAGCACACAAACGGATGCTTTGAGCTGCCAAGCTGAGCACTGGAGTTAAAGGCGGCCGCATCAAGGCTGCCCAAAGCCTGGGTCTACGCACAGGCGCAGTTTCCCACAGGCAGCAGGTGTCCTGCAGGTGAGAGGGGGCAGGGAGCCAGTTTATCCGCCCATGTTTCAACTCGAACAAACATTAAAATGTTTTGGTCTTATGCCAACTTTAGTGAGTCTTGAGAGCACGAAACTGCCCGTCCTTCTCTGAGGTGGCCCGCCTTCCCTCTAGCTTTCTTTAACTCCGCTGTGTTTATCTGCTTTCCAACATTTAGGGAAAGAGGAGACATAACGACCTCATCCCTTGGACACCAAGCGCCTGGTTCCAGGACTCTCATCTTTGGCCATCGCAGAATCGGTATTGACCTGGCAGCCACCCACCGTCACTGCCACACATGACACAGCCTGTGCCTCAGCCCTGTCCTGAGGAGAATCACACGTGACATGGCCATGTTTAGTCACCTGAATTAGGAGTTTGCGGTCTTCCTCAATGTTTTTGTGTGTGGTTTCTTGTTCTTGCTTCTGTTCAGTTTTCATTGGCACATTGATGTTAACCCTCAATTTCTTACTGTCAAGAAAACCAAAGAACCCGATCACTACTCTCCCCCAAAAGTGGCAGGGAAGCATCTTCCAATGTTTCAAAAGAGTTTGGCCCCCCTTGTCCCAGGCCGGGCAAAGGGTGTGACATGCCTTCCATCTTGGCTGGGAAGTGTCCTCCCTGAACACCACGCGCTGCCATCACGGGTGGCCTCCTGCTCTGCCAGTAACAGGGACAACTAGTGGCAACACATTACCACGGGACATCGAGGTCCTTGATCTGCTCCCCCAAAGGAGAGGAAGCTGAGACATTTGGACATATAGGCCTAAAAGTTCCAGGCGAGTCATTTAAAAGGGCATTTCTCAAATAAGGAAAAAACCCAAACTCTGCATCTGATGAAGCACTTTGGATTGCCAACAGAATCCAAGGCCACCAGCAGGCTTCAAGCTGGCCCCACCCAGCCTTGTGCTGACAGCAGACTCCCTCAGTTTGTAATACCAAGAAACGAACCCCAGGTGCAAGGGAATCAATCTATGCTCAAGGACCAGCCAGCTGTTCAGTAGGCTTTTCTTACTTTTTATAACCAAGATACAACTTTATTAAGGTGTCCGGCTTCAACTCCACCTCGTCAACATTTGCGTTTTCGTCCTCCAGGACCTGGAGGGAAACCACCATTAGTCTATGGACCTCAGCACAAGTCAACTAGCTGCGGGTACAAAGTGCACAAACATACCAGTAACTTCGACTTCAGTAAAATCTGCAGCACCTGTGCCAGAATGTCCTGCAATTGGAGAGAGAAAGAAAGTGAGCTAAGGAGAACGAGCTCTGTGTCTGCAATAGCCACCGTGGCAACCCCATGGCCCATGCTTCCTCCATATAACCGTCCCCAAAGAAGAATATGTCCAGAGGAAGAAGAAAAACAGTGCTTCTCAGAGGTTCTCTAATCCATCACTTCCTCCCACCCTCAGTAAGAGTGGACTCATTCTCTGATCACCAATGACAAAAGCTGACCATTCCACCACACCTGAGTATCAGAATGCACAGCTGGTTTCTTCCATTAAAGCTACAGGAAAGCTTTCATTTCTCAAATGCCTGACAGATCATCTGAGACTCTGATCACTGCAAAAGAAACTTGTTTTTTATTTTTTGGTGCTGGGAATAAACCTAGGGCCTTGCATGTGCCAGGCAAGCATTCAACACCACTGAACTGCACCCACCCCATACCCTAGAACCAGCAAAGAACTTCAGCAGCAGCACTGGAAAAAAAGTTCTGTTTATGAACATGCTAGGGCTCAGGGACAGTGACTTGCTGCCAATGTGGCTTTGGTGACTTTAAGCATATTGTGTGGCCTCTCATCCCTAACAGTGAATGGTCTGGTCACTTCCCAGTTTTTTGATCTCATGGAACCCAAGGACATCATCAGCCTGGGCACCTCCACGACCCCCTGGACTGTCATCATGCAGGAACAAAGGTCTTGCCCACACCATAAGGAAAACATTCTGGCCCAAGGATACACAGGTAAGACAGGCAGTCAAGAGGCCTCTAATCTAGTAACTGGTCCAGAAGTGCCAACTACGGCAATGGTAGGGAAGGGAACAGCAACCTAATACTAAACACGAGTAAAGACTGGCATGGCCTTGATCATGAAGCCAAGCAAAGGCAGCGAGACGGCTGCCCGTCAGCCCCTCCAGCAGCACCAGCCTCCAACTGCCTTTCAGGCGCCTCACTCTGATGTGACAAGGAAGCAGGAAAGGCTCCCACGTACAAAGGAGCGAACCCATCTGCTTATCAGAAGTTGAAGATGTATTTGAGACTAAAATGATTCTCCTTGCTTTCTATGAGGCAAGCATTAACCTGAGCCCCAAAATGAGATAAATGTCATTAGGAAACCACAGATACCTTTTATGTCTATAATCTAAAACTCCTCAAGAAAACATTGGCTGGGAACCACTCTTCTGAAATACTCGGGAGAAGTATTTCAAATCTCAGAGTGTTTGCATTCTGTGATATTTACATGGACTGTACTGGTTGAACCTACCTGATCCCAAAACTCGAGATCTTAAACACTCTGAAATCTGAAACTGTCTGAATCTGCGGATGATATCTCAAAATCCTACAGACCCCACAGTGGTTAAAGCTAGTGAGTGAAGCACGGTGTGAGACCCAGATGTATGTACAACACTATGACCTTATATACTAGTAATACCTAATCAGTGAGGTCAAGAGAAAAACTCTACCTACAATAGTGTCAGAATGATCTGTAGGAATACATTTAACAAGAAATGCAAGACTCACATACTGAAAACTATGAAGCACAAGTGAAAGAAACTGAAGAGCCTAACCAGATGGAAAGATACCCATGCTCAGAATGGGAGAATTAACATTGCTGAGGTGGTGAAATATTCCTTCCTCAAAGCAACCTACAGATTTGGTATGATCCCTGTCACGATCTCAACTGCCCCTTTTTAAAGAAATGAACAAGCTGAGCCTGAATCATATGACAACGTAAAGGCCTCAGAATACCAAAATAATCTTGAAAAACTAGAAAAAAGTTGCAGGTCTCCATTTTAAAACTGTAGTACTACAAACAACAGTAATCAAGACGGCGTGGTGTGGCCTAAGGAGAGACAGGGATCACTGGGAAAGAACCCAGAAATAAAGCCACACACCTGTGGTTCATGTCACCCTGCTAACAAGTACAGGTCTCTTTGGGGTTAGAAATATTCTGGAACTGGACAGCTGTGGTGGCTGTGTAAGCGTGTAAACACCCTAACAACCACTAAATTGCACACTTTGAAATGGGAAGATATGTTATGTGGAATTTTATGGTATTTAAAGTGTCTCAATAAAAATGACACTAAGTGAAAACTTAATCTAGGTAAGAAAAGTCTAGTTGAAAAGAGGTTAAGAACTAGTTAAATGGAGAGAACAGTGTGTGTGTGTGTGTGTGTGTGATATAAATCAGCTCGACCCGACTGCAGCCACTTTGAGTCATAACAACCTTGAATGCCGCTGTGCAGGCCTCATCTGTTCTCCTCACACAGATTCCAACAAACTCTAAACACAGACAAAACCATCAGCGTGATCTGAGGAACTTCATGGCCCAGACCCTGGTCCTGTCAGCAAGAGGTACGTTCTGGCTTGGATGAAGCCACTTGTGCCTGACCATTACAAGTGCTCCTCCTCCTCCCCCAAACTGTGGTGACCATGGCCTTGCCACCACCCAAGACATGCTTGTGTCTCTATGTCCCCAGTTTTCAGCACACCCTGCTCAGTCGGCCTCTCCTCAGTCTCCTGAAGGGTCATACACTGGGGCCAGGATTTTCCGGAACTCGGCACGTTCATATTCATGAAGCAAACTTCTATTTCAAATCAAAGACACCCACCCATGTCCTCTCCCCACACCTTCCTACCACATCCACAAGAACAAGGAGTGGCCCCTGGACACAGTAAACACCGTGGCGCAACAGTAATACCATTTTGATCTGTGTGCTGTCGGTCAGCTGCTGCACAGTGTAGGCGTCCTCTGAGTTGTACTGGAGCAGGATCGCCATTTGGAACGTGGATGCCTTTGAGGCCCCGTGTAAAAGAGAAGAAAAATTTAAATAGTGGGGAAAAAAACACACAAACAGCTTTAAGTTTTATGAAACATATTTTTCAAACAGATGCAAAAAACAAAGCAGATCTAATATTCAAAGGCAATACAAAGGCTGCAACGTCACCGTTACACACTTTCCGGAAGGACCAGTGGCTGACTACCTTCTCAAACATCACCATGATCTTGAGTTTCCTTCTTCAACGTGCTGTCTATGTAATACGCTCTACACACAGCCACGCACGCTCACCTAAACACGCGTGCACCTGGTACACAGAGACATCAAGCACACATCTTCATGTTTGCTTTTGTACTTATGAGAAGGACATTATTTCTTGGTATAATATTGACATAAAACAACCCGCACACTGAATCTTTTAAAATATATATGTTTCCCCTGAGCACTTCACTATGAATGCATTAAAAACGTCCGGTGAAAAGGCAAGAAAAGCCCACGGGGGCTGAGGACCCCCAGGGAGAACGTCTCCTGCCCTTTCCTCCCTCACACAGGGTCCAGAGCATCCAGTAATGCACAGGACTCCAAGCCTGGTCGACGAGAGAGAAATATGCAATGACACCCTGGGCCTGTTTCAGGGCACCCACAGCAATGCTTCTGGCCAACTAAAAGATGCCAGTTAGAAATGACCAATGACTCTCCAGAGGGAGGAAGGAAGAGTAAGACTCTGCAAGGCCCCAGAGATGCTCTTCCCAGGACAGTGAGCAGGCTGCCTGGGGAACAGGAAATCCCATGATCTTTCTAATGGCAGTGACCAAAACAAATCTTAAAGGAACGCTGTCCTGGTGTGGTTACACAGGTGTTTTCTTTGGCCGTAATTTAGACTGGATGATTAAAATGCATGCCTTTTATTATATTAAATGATTTCAATAAAGATGACGTACAAAAAAGAATCAATTAAAAACACAGGGAAAAGCACCTTATTTGTTCCTGCCTTAAATAAAACACAAGGACAGGGAAAGAGCACATTACTGGCATTCAAGCTGTGCCTGCTCTCAGCCACCTTAATGTGGCGGATGCACCCTGTGCTAAGCTTCCACCTGGTCAGGAACAGAGCAAGACACCCTGGGTTCTGGGTTCTGCAGTATAAACACATGCATTCTCTGGTGCGTATTTCTAAACCAAACTTCCAATTGTAGAGTAACATGTGCTCAAGGTGATAAAGACCTCTGAACCCAGCACAACAGAACATTTATGCATTTAATAAAATTCCTGAAATTTAAATTAATAAATAGCTTAAGCTGCAGAATCCATTTGGAAGTTTCTTAACATTTAAAAAGACTTACAATTATCTTTTTAGGCTCAGGGCAAAATGATGGCAGACGTTAAACAAGTGGTTACTGTGAAGCCCACCATTCACAAATGCTTGTGAAGAACCTGGACTTATATTTTTAGTAATAGGGACTGAACCAGAGGGGCGTCACCACTGAGCCACACCCTCAGCCTGGTTTTCACATTTTCTTTAGAGACGGGGTCTCGCTGAGCAGCTTAGGGACTTGCTAAGTTGCTGAGGCTGGCTTTGAACTTGCAATCCTCCTGCCTCAGCTTCCCTAGCCGCTGGGATTATAGGCATGTGCCTCAACGCCCTTTTAGAACCTGGATCTTTTTTTTAAAAGAGTAAAAGCCTTAAGTGAAATTTTGTCTCTGCTACCTAATAAGCTAGAATCCAAAGAGTCAGTAAAATTAACCGGACCTCAGTTTCCTCATCTACAAAACGGAAATATGATTACATGGTTATTGTCACCACATACTCATTCAGTTCTCAGAACTGCTGTAATCATTCTGGGTTATTATTAATACAAAACTGCTCAAAGAGCTGTTATCATAACTAAATATGTGAAATTCCAGTTTTTAAGCTACCACCTAAACATCACTGTGTGTCAGGCAGAAACCACATCACATGCACACACCACTTCTCGCACACACCACTTCTCAAGTACAAACACCAACACATCCCCGTTTGGCAGAGGGGCAAACTGAGGCTCAGAGCATTGGCTCCTTAGCCAACACCTGGTGCAGCTTGTTGGCCCACAGAGACTGGGCTTTTAAAAAAGGTTTTTTAAAAAACTTGTTTCTATTGTTTTTTTATTTTTTTTTAAACTTTTTTTTTTTTTCTGAGAGAAAGAGAGAGAGAGAGAGAATTTTAATATTTATTTTTTAGTTTTCGGTGGACACATCATCTTTGTATGTGGTGCTGAGGATCGAACCCGGGCTGCCCGCATGCCAGGCGAGCGTGCTACCGCTTGAGCCACATCCCCAGCCCCTGAAAACTTGTTTCTAAATAAGAAGGTGATCTTACCTGCAATGTGTACCTGTTCTTGAAGCAGTTAGTTACCAATTCTCCTTTGGACAACTGATACAACCATGTCAGTTTTCTGCCACTGTGACGGCTGGCGTAGAAAGCTGTGAATCGCTGATAGCTTCGTTCCAACTGGATAAAAGAACAGTAGTATGTGGACTCCACAGCCCACCACATCCTACAGTCAGCATTTCTAGATAAAGCACCACCCCAAGTTTACAGCATCAAAGCTGTGCATACATAGAAGTCGGGGCTAGGGGAGACTCCTGGAAAGTTCTGGAAGCACTAAAGGGTAAAGCCAAATGGGGCTTCCACTTCAAGCCCAGCAGCTGCCATCAGATGTTTATCGCAGGCCCTGTGACTCAGCAGAGTGCCTGGCCAGCAGGGACCACGCCACAGCGGGGCCTGCTGCCCTCTCCATCTCCGCTCAGCCCCAACAGCAGTGGGCAGAGCCATCCTTACCTCGGACGGCAAGGCGAATGTGCAGGACTGCTGGAAGGGCCACGACCCGGAGCTCAGGACTTGGATACTGAAGTCCACTGGGGGAGGGGGTGAAAATTTAGAAATACCTTTAGTCTTACAAGCCAGAACATTCCATTGTTTCAGATAAACATGAAATCCTTAGTCAAAACATGTTAAATGAAGAATCCTGCTTGAATGTAAAATAAGAATTAAGCAAACATTTTATTTAATTAAAATTAGTAAA
Source organism: Spermophilus citellus (assembly GCF_964194105.1). Classification (NCBI taxonomy): domain Eukaryota; kingdom Metazoa; phylum Chordata; class Mammalia; order Rodentia; family Sciuridae; genus Spermophilus; species Spermophilus citellus. The sequence goes on along the minus strand of NC_138184.1, from coordinate 224,587,897 downwards.
AGAAGAGTCCAAGTTTAAGTTCAACGTGTTATTGTCAAAGAAGAGCCGTGATACCCTGTGCTGTTCTGTTTGCTCACTGTCTTTTTCTGCTGCGCATGATGCAGTCTACCTGCCACCTCGGGTCACAGGCACTGCACAATAGCTTACGGCTTGTGAGGAGACCAAGCTGGGCCCGTGTAACCCATGAATCGTTAACAAGACTTTCACCTTAACAGATGGCAGAAGGCCCACTGGCAAAACTGCCAAGCTCACCAGTGGGTCAGCGTGGTTAGCACGTGACATCAGCTGACAACGCTGGCACAAACCTGCCTCCCACCACCACTGCAAGACCCTAAAGCAGGACCCTGTCTGCTCTCTCTGGTGCACTGAGTCGCTTGCGTTGTCTATAATAGTCCTAACTCTGACCTGAAGTTGCAACGTCTAGTTTGACTCACTCTCTTTCTTGTAATCAAAAAAATTTCTAGGAACTGGGGTTGTGGCTCAGAGGTAGAGCGCTCACCTAGCATGCATGAGGTGCTGGGTTCGATCCTAAGCACCATATAAAATAAAATAAAATAAAGGTATTGTGTTCATCTATAACTAAAAAAATAAAATAAATAAATAATATTAAAAAAAAAATTCTAGCCAGGTGCAGTGGCGCATGTCTATAATCCCAGCAGCTCAGGAGGCTGAGGCAGGAGGATCACAGATTCAAAGCCAGCTTCAGCAAAAAAGGAGGCGCTAATCAACTCAGTGAGACCCTGACTCTAAATAAAATACAAAATAAGGCTGAGAATGTGGCTCAGTGGCTGAATGCCCTGAGTTCAATCTCCAGTACACCCACCCTAATTTTTTTTTTCTAAAAACAACAAAATTTCTAGAATAGATCCAAAGTAAGGTCCAAAATAGGACAAGACAAACAAGCCCACGCACCCCTCATCTGTGTGGGGGTGAACTTGGAGGCCAGAGAAGAGAGCCATGCTCAGGCCCCCAGGATCAGGAGGATGGTGTGGTATGCTGGGGGAACGTTCTACTACTCTGTCTCGATGGCTGGCGGAGCACCCGCCACTGTTGCTAATGGTGTCGTTATTTCTCTCTTTGGCTGCAAAGAACCCTGCCTGCAGGAGAACACTTGATACTCACAGTCTAGCGGTTCTGAATTCGTCAGGTGCTTTTTGAACTGCTCATTCAGATCTTTGCTCACACCAATGTCCTGGAACATCCGCTGGAGCTTGGAAGTATACTCAAAACCACACGCTTGCTGAAAGGATCCAGATGCTGTTTCACTCATTTGTACAGAAATAGCAACGTGCACAAGGCAATTTCAGAGGAGTAAGAGCATGGCATGACTCGATCATGTCAAACTACTCCCCAAGTTAATAACCTTTAGTTATGTGGTATGGTATAAAAGCGTGATGATTAAAGTTGATACACTGTCACTACATGTGAAACAGTGAAACTTAATGCATACCAAACCACTGTTTCAGCATCCAAGAGCACAGCATCCCCACCCTCAGGTAGAATGCATAGATGATGTGATTTGTCCTTTATCCCAACCCCTCCCCCACCCCCAGTGTTGAGGCTCCAGCCACGTGGGTGAAGGTACTCGGAGGGGGCGCCTTTGGGGCAATTAGGTCTAGATCCCAGGCTTGGTGTCCTCTGGGACAGAACTTGTAACGTGCTCTCTGCCAGGTGAGGAGAGAGAGAAGGCGCAGCTGTACTCAGCTGGCCAGCACCTGGTCTTGGAGCTCCACCTCCAGAGTTTTGAGAACCAAGTGCTGTTTCCGAAGCCTCTGGTCTAAGGTGTTTGGCTTTAGTGTCTGAGCAGACAAAGACGGCACTGACTCTGATTCTGGGTCAAGTGAAACATGCTGAGACACGGACAGCCCCGGAAAGGCTGGCCGCCTCACCTGTACCCAAGGACAGGGCTCAGGGGCAGAACAGAAAACCCCACAGCAAACAGCACAACAACCCAGCCTTGTGGCCGGCGGCGGTGGAGTGGCAGAGTGCGCTGGGCAACTCCTTTGCCCCTGGACAACCCAGTGAACACGACTGGATGGATGCGGTCCGAGGGCTCACGGTCTCCAGGAAAGAGGACACTCACCTTGAGCTTGGAGATCATGCTTGCTTCGGCATCGTCGCTCGCACTGTTCTGATGAACGAGTCTCTTGGCCAACATCTTCGCGTAGAACTTCTGGAACACATCTTTGTCCTCTATGTACTTGAAGACAACCATCTGACAAAGCCACGAGAGGATGCACTCATGAAGCATGCTCTCAAGGTGACAGACAGGCCACATGCCAGGACGCACAGTGTGCCTGGTTTTGGCCAGACCTGTGTGCCAATGTGTACGAAGGCAAAATCCAGCCCAGAGCACTGGCACTAAGCATTTCCGCCAGTCCAACGTAGCACATGGAGCTGGCCTGGGTTTATTGTCAACGAGGACAGTAATGCCTCAATTTAAGGAATAAAATCACTGCCCAACATACACAGCCTCACAACAACTAGTGAAGCACAGAGGTGGCCGCGGAACGCCTTACCACTTGATTGAGTGTGTCTTCTAGTTCTGCCTCTTCTGGGTTCTTGGAACTGAAATTTTAAAAAAGGTACCATGTTTTAAAACAAAGAGCAGGCGTTTACACAAGCACCACTTGGCCAAATGACCCTATCAGAGAGTGGGCGGAGCACGTAAGTGATCCGCTTCCTCCACCAGGCCAGACCTGAGGCTGCCGGAGGGTTGGCCCTCCTCATTGAGGTGACCTGGTAAGCCAGAGTTACACCAAAGAACGGACTGTGAAGGAATATTTAGAATATCCAACAGGAGATAGTTAGGGAAAAAAGCCCAAGAAAAACATGACACTTTCCTTTAAGATAATCCATTTAAATATCAGTAAGTGAGGGCCACTTTTCTGATTGCTTTTTACAGTCTGCTGTAATTTAGCTTTGAAAAAATTAAAAGGTACATCATTTCCTTTCGGTGGCCTAAGTGCCAGACAGAGGCATAGACAGCCTGAGAACATCCAGCTCAGAAACTACCTATTCTTCACTGGTTGGTCAGGCAGCTGCACTCCCCCGGAGCAGTCACTCAGCACCCACTAAAGGAATGCCCTGGAAATTTCTCTGCCACTGTGTTTCAGCAGACTTAACTGATGACACATCACAGATTTGATTAGGGCCATTTAGAAAAGACAATGGGTGAAAAAGGACACCAGTAACCTGAAAACCTCAGACTATCTCCATATTTAAATTACTTAATATGCTACATTCTAAAAAAGGTGACATAAGTCACAGGAAGCATTGCAATGTCAAGCCCTTTTTCATTCTTGGAAAGCACGCACTAGAGCATCTGGTGAGAAGTGCTGAAATCACGCACGAGCCCAGCGTGGTGGTAGTAAGCAGAAAGATCACCAACTACTCAAGTTCTCACTGGTAGGGGTTGGTGGGGGGCGTGTTGCTAGAGATAGCTATTTTTTAAAATTAATTAATTTTTAGAGAGAGAGCTATTGACCTTTACCAATGTTTCCCCATCTTCTACCACAAAGCCCATGTGGTTTTCCCAAGGTTCCCAGCTAAGGTTGGAGACCCTCAAGGCCTGCTCCTGCTGTATTTCCAGGAATAATTCCTCAGTTCACTGAAGAATCTGGTTTGCTCAAACATCAGATTTCTGCAACTCTCTTCTTAAGTGAGACTTGTCTCTGGTCTTTTTATGCTGGTATATGTAGGTATTCTTGAGCTTTTTTGTATTGAGGTCATGTTCTTAGATTGTTCTCTAAGAATAATTTACCAATATCAAACCAGTACAGTTTGTGTGGGAAACTACTGCAGCAGAGAGCCGGAAGGGAACTGTCTCCCTTCATTAACATTTGTTGATGTGACATTCAGGGTTGTGAAGCAGACCTTGAGCGCCTCTGATCTGAGAGGAACTGTGGAAGGGAAGGAGAACCTGAGGGAAAGCAGGATGGGGATGGACACAGGGACACACACAATCAGTGAGAACTTGAAGACACGTGTGGAGAGAGAAGCACATCTGACGATGTCACTTCCACTCTGAATACACGTAAATCATAAATAAGATTAGGGAAAGTACCAGTTGAGAAATAAAATGATTAAAAAATAAAGACTATGAAACAGCAACATAACAAACTCATCAAAAGAAAAATAATGTCTTAAAGTACACAGAGTAACACAGCACTAGATATGTGGTCTCTGCTTTCTGCAAACAGCCCGCGGGAGCTGATGCAAATTTCCAACTGGAAATGTGATGCATTATCTTTGAGGCATTTTCTCAAAAGGTACCAAAATTAAAATCCAATCCACATAGAACCATAATGTAAATTTTAACTCCTCAGATAAAAGCTGAGATTTTAAACAGAGGCACAAGCAAAAACACAAAGGGTAATTAATACCTCTTCTTCAACAAGGAGTCACAGTATCGCGCCAGCAGCTCAGGGGATTTACTGGATGACTGGGCCATTTTGGTAACTGCGTTGTTGTTTATGAACCGACCACACGCCTGCGGGGCAGGAGAGACAGTCAGAGAAAAGCATCCCGCCCCTGCAGGCTGCAGGCGAGCCACGGGAACAGACCCACCTTGTCAAGTGCAGCCACGAAGCCAGCGTCGTTGTTGAAGGCCGACATTACCAGGGCATTGTACTTTTTATGAACATCTAGCACTGTCTGTACATACATTTTGGGGTCCTTAGATAGAGGGAAAAACAGAAACAAAAGGTGGTTACTGGGAGTTCAACTGTATGTGCTGCTGTAACATACTCTAGCCAGGTGGGGTGGTGCAGGCCTGTCCTCCTGGCTAAAGGAGGAGGCAACTTCAAGGCCAGCCTGGGCAACTCAGTGAGACCTTGTCTCAAGAAACATAAAAATTAAAAATAAATAAATAAAAGGGATGCAGCTCAGTGGTAGAGCATCCCTGGGTTCAATCCCCAGTACTGCCACCACACACACAAAAACAAAAAATAACAAACAACAACAACAAAAAGCCCAAATCTAAAAGGTTTATATGCATTCTCAAAGAAATTAACAAATAAGATCAGAACTTTTGTTTGACCACTGAAACACACAGGACATTCTGATTTTATATATATATGAAAGAAAATCTCCTTTGACTAAACATTTTCTAAGTGATAGCTCTGGCAAGTCATTTTAGTTTTTGACATTGCAAATCCAAATTCTGTACTTTATTTTGGCTGGAATCAGCCAGTGGGACCAATCTTAAACTCAGCTAGGAGCTCAGTCAGAGGGCCAGCAGTGGAGTGGGGAGGGTGGAGACGGCAGAACCAACTGGAAGAAGCGTGTGGGCTTGCATTGGTGGCCATAAGCCACAGGGTCCAGTTCCGCGTAGCAAGCACTGGGGCAACAGGGAGTCTCCAGCAAAAGGACACATGGGAATGAAATGGTAGAGTGGCTGTGGGGAGGCAAAGGACACAGAGCCAAGGAACAGGAGCACCTAGCTCTTGACATGGGGCCCTTGCTGCTCGCCAGGCTCCCAGGCCCTTGACTAGCACAGTGTGAAAGTGGTTTATCCCCCACTTTACAGACAAGAAATCAAATCCCAGTGAAGCATCCTGCCAAGAGTTAAGTGGCAACAGAGCAAGGCAAAGACCCAGGCAGGGGACTCCTGAGTTGGACAGGTTCTCTATAGCTTGGAAAGGGAAAGGACCCAGGTGTTAGGTCAGGAAGACCCACGGAGCAAGCAGAGATGCCAGACCTGGGTGGCATGATGGCCCACCATGAGCCAGCAGGGCTCCTGACTGTCCCCTCACAAACCAGAGGCCTTAGGTAACTGGGGCTGAAAGACTTGCCAGTATTTTCAAAATCCTGAGACATTAATCTGGAGGGTACAGGAAAGAGAAACCAGAATTGCTGGCATTCTAATTATTCTACATTGTGGGCAACATTTGTTTTTAACTAATGAGTAACCAGTGAAAGCACAATCCCATTACAGAAAAATTATTCACTCCAAGTTTTAGAGGTTTTCTGTACTAAAAAGCAAATCTGTTATTATAATGAAAAAATATATTGTGATAAATTATGATTTCATAAGATGGAAATATGGTCTCTACTGGATATAAACATTTGATGATAGAACTTTAAAGGGATTTTAAAAATTGCCAAAAAAAATCATGAAAGATACCAAAGGGTAATACATTTGATAACACCCACCCGTCTTGACGTGTCAAAATAGCACCAGGTGACTGCAGGTGGAGAGAAACTCCTTGTTCCTGTAAGGTGAGTCTTACAGGGCACATCCCAAAGCACCTCTAAGAGGGCACAACACACCTCATTCAATTCATATATACACACCTTCCTTTTTTATTTGGGGGGGGGGGTGAGCCAAGGATTGAACCCAGAGGTATTCAACTACTGAGACACATCCCCAGCCCTTTTTATTTTGAGACAGGGTTTCACTGTATTGCTTAGGGCCTCGCTAAGTTACTGAAGCTGGCTTTGAGTTTATGATCCTATCTCAGCTTCTCTAGATGCTGGGATTACAGGCATGTGCCACGGCGCCCGGCTCCTTCTTACTTTTAACAATGAATCATTTCTGCTTGACTGATTTTGATTTTGCCATTGAAATCCATAGTGCTTTGGCCAATCCTGATTTCAGATCAGTTTCTGATCTCTTGTCAAATCATCCCACAATATTCACATACTGCTCCTTTTGCATTTTTTTTTCTTTTTGTCATGGTGTTTGAAGAACTCTAACACACAGAGAGCATTCCCACAGGGGAAACACCAGCAGGCACCACTGGTAGTACTCCATAAAGCAACGCTCAGCGATCTCGACAGGTGAAAAACATTACAAAGTACTCCCATGTCACAATTGCCAATTTGGGGACTTTATTTGCTTCTAAAATTTACTATTTCTTCAAATACCATGCACAGAATTCATGTAAAGTCTATTATGTAAATAAATATAGCAATACCTATATTGTACATTTGCCAGAATGATTCACACTGAGCAGCAGAGGCGCCACAAACCCGCACTCATAACAAGAGACATGTGCATGACTACCTGTCATGTGCTCTCACCAATTCAGAAATGCCAACTTTAACCTTCAACTCCATGCCTGTGTCCCTGTTAGACTCCTGACTTGTCATCAATAGATTCTTGGGAACCAGTAGGATTTTATGTTTACCGTTACCTTCCCAATTAATTATTAATACTAAGGACTGACCCTTGGATATCCCTAGACCAAACCCACCAAGCTCCAGTTCACAGGACCCGCCCTTCCATGTTTCGTGGGATCCCAAACTCTGCAGTCAGAAAAAGACCGGATGCCCACCCTGACCCTGCATCTAAGTGCCACTACTCCCCCACCAGCAATCCCCGTTGACTGTGCATTTGTTTTTTAACAGTTTAATGTGGGAAAAGTTAGAAAGAATAGTAGACTCTCCCCCATTAACTTGCCATCCAACTTCAACGATTATCAAATAGGAAACCTGTCCACAGAGGCCCAGCTCCCTGCCCTTCCTCCCCACCCCACTAGGGAATAGCAGGCTACTGCTGCTGTCATTTCATCTGAGCACTGTGACAAAACTCACTGATATACATACAGCAACTCTTCTTCATTTTAACCTATTTTCCATAAACAATTTTTTAAATATCAAAATCTGGCCTTGTCAATTCCATGTTTTTTGGTTCGTGTTTTGTTTTTTTGGTACCAGGGATTGAACTCAGGAGTGCTTACCCAATGAGCCACATCCCTAGCCCTTTTTTAAAATATTTTTTTTTAGAGTCAGGGTCTTGCTAAGTTGCTGAGGCTGGCTTTGAACTCACAATCCTTCTGCCTCAGCCTCCTGAGATGTTGGAATTACAGGCGTGCACCACTGCGCCCAGCTCAATTCCATGATTATCATAACATACTTATCTAGTTTCCTTCTTGTCCTTGAAATTAAGCCAATATAACTAACAACTAATGTGGTCCCTAAAGGACCCTAGGCCTAAGCGGCCAGCCCTCCCTTTCAGCAGGAACTTCCAGTCACGCAGGGTCTCTGCTTGGAATGGGTACGTTTTGACCACTGAGGCTCATCTGTGGGGACCCCTCTGCCTAGCTTTTTGAAGACTTCACTGAACTTCCAAGACAGGCTCTGCCTCCCCTGCCACACACTGCCCCAGTCCTAGCACAGGTGCCTGCCGATGGCTGCTTCTCTTGCTGGACAGACCGCGTGAAGACACTGCAACTTGTCTGCTGCGCATGGTGACCTCCAGGACAGGAGAAACATGGTGGGCAGGAAAGATGAGGGACACTGGGTTAGCAGAGGGGAGGGAGGCTGGGAAGGATGGCATTATGATACACTCTTGGGGTGGCTCTGCACCAGGTACAGCCAGAGGAAGGGGAAGCTGTGCTCCACTGTGTACCATGTGTCAGGATATGTTCTGCTGTCAGGTACAACTAATTAGAACAAATTTTAAGAAATTTAAAAAGGAAATATACTTAAAGGTCTCGCACAACTTTTTATTTCACCTGTCCCTAACAAGGTATCCAAAAAATGGCATCAAAGAGGTGCCCAGAGAGCTCATATAGTGTTGGATATGATTTCAGAGGGTCCACTGTGACTCTAAGTATTACTTTAACATCTAAATATGTCACGAATGATCTAGCGTCATTAAAGAATACTGCCAAGGGTGTCCCAGGTGCTACAGGCGAGGGAGCACCCCTCACCATTCATATGGAAACTGGTGCTTCCCCAGGCCAGTAACAGATCTGAACAGTCCTCGACACCTGCTCTTCTCTTCAGCACCTTGGAGGGCTCAGTTAGCATCCTTGTCTTTCATCCATCCAGGAGCCAACCAGAGCAGATTGTGACTTGAGTTTTGAGAATTCTGAGGACAGGCAGGAGTCCACACCAAAAGACGTAAAATGGCACGACTGGGGCCTTGTTCATAGCCCTTACCTCCGAAAAAGGTAAGGACCTTCTCTTTTTTGAGAAGAAATTAGGGGAAAGAAATTAAAGAAGTAAGAAACACACTGCCCAATAATTTGGGGGTCTCTAATCCTTCCTCATAAGCACTTTGTCTTTGGAATAACTTTATCTCCACATAAAACAAAGAGAGAACACAGAGAAGCCAAAGTTTCAGAAATGTGCACACAATAAACACAAACCATCAACTGCAGAGTAAAACAGCTAACAATCTGTATGCATGCAGACTGTCCTCAGTGCCCAGCGGGTTTCTGAGGTGCCTCCTGTGCCAGTCTGTGTGTGTTCGGGTGTAGGAGACCAACCTTGCATGTGACTGGGTCACATTCCCCGGCTGGGTGCTAAGGCGCTCAGTCGCAGAAATGTGGCAGAGCTTTCCCCACCCTTCTTGGGTTCGTGGGTCAGTGTCTCGTGCATGGGTGTGTCCTGCTACACCCCCATGGGTGGAGCTACGCTCACCTGTTCCTTTGTAATATAACCCCTTGCCCTGTTTAGGATAGACTCTCCCATGGAAGTACCTTGTATGTGTCCCCTTCTCCTACTGTGCCTTTGGGTGTGGCCTACCCAGATATCAGTCAACCTGCTGACAGTGGACATCATGAAGATAGACTCAGCCCCCTGAAACCTGACCCCTTGCCTCATTTGAATAGCTTCTCCTCAATAAAAGGAGTCAGAGTGCGCTCTTGCTCTCTCTTCCTGAGGACCCTTAAGGTCACAGATTTTCACTTACTTTCTACAATTCAGTCCTCAATACTCTGCAATCCTAAGCATGTTTAACTTCTGGAGAGAACTTTCAACTTCCCTAGACTTTTAAAATTTAAATTGGAGTCCCGTTAAGAGCCAGCATTTGTTGCTTTTGTCCCGGTGGCTTAAAGACTCAGATCTTTCAGCCCACATTGGATGCCAATTGCCAGGTTTCTGTTCTCGAGACTAAAAGGCTCAGGGTTTACTCCAATTGAACTGGGCTGACTGGGCTGCGCAAAATAACCACACAAGAGACACAAATACCTTTTTCTTTGGGGTCGCTGTGACAGCTCCTTGTGGAAGGTCACAGCATTAGTAAGCGGCAGAGCCGGGGTGTGAACCAAGGCAGACAGTCCAGGTCTGTATCAGTCACACTATAATGGCATCATGTGTCCCCATACTGGGGAGTTCATACTTAAGCTTTTACTAAAACCTGGAGATCTTTTCCACAAAACCATTATTAAGCCAGCTCCCTCCCAAGTTGTAAATGTAAAGTTAATCACTTTATAAACCTAAAGAAAAAGCTTTACATACATCCCTCTAATGACTCATAGATGGGCCTGAGAATTCTCAATCCCCAAAATAAATATGGAAAAGGAACTTTCCAAAGATAATAGAGAAATAAGGACTAAAAAAAAAAATCCTAAAGTCAATATTGTCAAAAATAATTAACATTAAGCACAATAAAATCAGAATCAGAAAAGTTTTCTCAGCTCAGGTGAAAGGACCAGCTCCAATTTAGAAACTTTTCTTCTCCACTAGTTCTCCCAAACATTTAAAAATTAAAGTCCATCACAGGAACCAAACTGAAGACAACTGACTTATGTCTTGGAAACCTGATACTTCCCATGTAAAATCAGCACCTCAATTACAAAAAACCTAGCAGGAACATTCTAGGTAGCTCCTTGAGCAGGGAGAGCACTAAACAATGCTATAAATTTTGGGGCCTCTTTGGTGCAAACAGTCTTGTGATCTTCAGTTGGAGGGTACAACTTGGATCAAAGTTCCAGAGAGGGGAAAAAAACTGACATCTTCAATGCCTCAAAGGGGCCAGAATGATTCATGCAGGTATTTGCTTGGGGGGGGGGGGGGGGAAGTAGTCCCTGAACTCTTATTTCAAAGAGTCAAAACAAGTTTGCTTGTTTTGAAGAATCTTAACTACCTGGGTGAACAACAGAGATGCATCACACATGCTTGCAGCTGTGTGAAAATACTAAGGCCACTGTTTTCAACTGAGTATTACTTACATTTAAGGCAGCTTCACCACACTTCTCAATTGCTGCAAGACCCTGATTATGAATGTGTGTCTCCAGCAGCTTTTTCAACTCTCCTAGGCCATCCTGGATTCTAGATACAAGATTATACATGCGTCCCAAATCTGCAAGAAGAAGGCAGTCACCTTTATGCACAGAAAAAACTCTGTGTATCTATTCCACTAATTACATATTTATATTGAGATGGAAGACATTCTGAAATAAGACAGCTCTTACTAGATGTAAATAATCAAAAGTATAAAATTAAAAATAATCAAAAGCATTAAAACAATATTTTCTATTTGTGTATTTCTTTATGTATATTTTGCTAAAAGTTACAATGAAATTATGCTACTATAGAAGTAAGTGTATTCCCCTCCTTACTATGAGAATCTACTAACATTATAGAGAAGAGGTTCTTTTAATTAGTGTATCTAATGCTTCTTAAAATTTTCAATACTGAGATATTATCTATGCCTGACACATAATAGGCACTTAGATATGTTTAGAGGGGATGGAGAGAGAGTAGGGGAGGGGAGGGGAGGGGAGGGGTGAGGGGACAGTGGAGAATGGGATAGACAGCAGAATACATCAGTCACTAGAAAGGCAATTTGTAAATCAATGGAAATGTAACTGATGTGACACAGCAATCTGTATACGGGGTAAAAATGGGAGTTCATAACCCACTTGAATCAATCTGTGAAATATGGTATGTTAAGAACTATGTAATGTTATGATCAACCAACAATAAAATAATTAAAAAAATAAATAAATAAATTAAAAAAAAAAAAAAAAGAAATGAATAAATTTAAGGAGAACATGGATCACCATCTAAACTATAAAAGTCACAAATGGGACCCCAAATTCTTCACTGACTATGTATTGTACATGTTCAATTTATGAGAAGCAGAGAAAGAACCCGAAATACAAATATCTATGTCTGACTGTGCTCCTTACACATCCCAGTAAAGCAAGGAGAGGTTAAGGGACTATAAAATAGTCTTGTTGTCTAAGAATTTTCAAAGGAAGCATACTCAAGAAAGAATTAGGGGGTAACATCATTTAACACTAAAAGTGTATGGAACAAGTTATATATAAAATTAAATTGAAAAGATGCTCTTTTATACCCAAACACCACAGAAATCTGCAATCAACATGCAGTAAGGGCCACACATGACATCTTTTCAACAATGATGGACACTGACGATGCACATAAGCTAGAACTGCAGACAGCGGCACATCGAAGCTCAAAGCGAGTGCCCACATTTGACAAGTTTTAGTGCCTCACCTTCATTCTTGTCGGCATCCAATAAATTTTGAAACTCTGTGTGGAAAATTTCCAAGTGTTTTTCGATAAGGACCTGCTCACATTTCCTGGCCAGCTCATCTTGCGTGCTTTCATGAAGATAAACCTGAACTCTTCGCTGTTCCTCAAGCAGACGAGCCTCTGCCTGCAGAGAATTAATTGAATGGTTTTGATTTGCTTTTAAAGAACTGTAAAGTGAATAATGGAAAATTAAATTCACAAATCTGTTCTAATAAAATAAATTATGAAAAAGGGGATATTTAAATGGCCATATTTAAATACACAGAAGTGTTTCAAGTCCTATCCAAAAGCCCTGACAGAGCTACTATTATTAACAGTTTGAATATCTTTACAATTTTTCTCCTTCAGATAAGTGATATTTCACCTTTTTTGGGTGTTAATGTCTCCAACCTGAAAAACCTAAAGACCCTCCCTGAACACAGACACCATGTAAAAAGCTCTACTTTTGATTGAAGGCTGCCTGAAGTCAAGGATCACACCATCACAATCCTGGAAATGATTACTCAGGAATAAGCATTAGCAATAAGGCTTTAAAAAAGTTTTAAAGAAAAAAATATACAGCCTTCAAAACATGTAAAGAAAAACAATATAGCTAGCCATCTCTTGCCAATCCACTGGGTTATTTACACACCTTGATTTCCTGTGTTTCCCTCCAAGGAGGAGAGAAAAATAGGCACTTGAACAGAGGAGCAAAATGACTTAAAGTCAGCAAATTTTAGACTCCATCACCAAAAAGTGTGGTGCACAGCATCACCAAGGAAGCACTAAATCGTCAGAGCAAGGAGTAAATGTCATCGACAGTCTCAAATTATTCATGTAATCTGAATAAAGAGACAAAAACTTCTTTTGAATTGTAAAAATGCCAGTACTCAAAATGATTTTTGAATTTGGTATAATTTTGGGTAAATCTGGAAAAATTCAACTGGAAATGAAGAAATACTCAAGAGCCAAGAAAACATAAAACAACTGGCTGGGAAGGCTTGGGCTACCCAGAGCAACCAGGGGACAGGTGTTAAACCACAGAACAGAGCTGCAGCCTTATCACACATGCCACTGAGGGCTAAGGTGAAAGTGGATTTGGACAATAGTCCTAATGTGTGACGATGCAGAGCACACCAGCAAATGCATCTGAATAAAACACGAGAAAGGAAAGGAAGAGATAATGTACAAATTAATGTAAAAAGTTTGAAGTTATTAAATTTCCAATTAAAAGGAAATCAATTTTACCTAATTCAACATGCTAAAATAAACTATAGCATATTTGGTAAATGAAATATAATTATCCACCAAAATAAATATAAAATGTTAACACAACGAATCATTAATGGAGAGGTTACAAAAAAACCTATCGCAATATTCCAATCTGGTTTATATACACAATAAGTTAAGTGTCCCAGGCTAGCAGGGTCATATTATTTTTATTTTCCTGAAAGCCTGTGTAATTCTGTTTCTCTGATCATAAAGTCCTATTAAAATAATGAGACACTTTCTGTGCTTCACCCAGGAGTTCCCAGTTCAGATCTGGTGGCAAAACTGCAGAATTTCCTCCAGCCAGTACTCAAGGATGAAGGCTGATGAAACAGAAGATGGAGACCCAGCAGCACCCTTGCTCTGGTTCAAGTTACGCCTGTTTCTTGGAAGGACATAATCCCCCTGGGCAGCTAGACAAACTTTATACTTCTTGCCCAGATGAAAGATTAGGCTTCCACGTCACTGCTAATTCACTGAGGGGCACTGGCTTTCCCCCTCTTAAGCTAGAAATAGCAGCATTTCACAGGCCCCTCCCGAAAGAGCCAAGCAGCAGGAGAGCAAGCAGGTGCCCAAGGGACGGGGGAGGCATTCGTGGCCATAGGGGCTCTGCCAGAGCTTATTTCACACACTGGTGAATCAGCCATGGGCCTAGGTGCTGGGTGTGGGCATGTTTTAGAAAGGATAACCTTTTACCCTCTTCCTAAACTCTTTAAGACAAGCAAGCTCTTCATCACTGTGCTTGGCATACAGTTTTAGAACACCGAGATCAAATTCAAAGTAGAAGTAACCTACAAAAGATTACCCTAAATTAATTCTGTTAGGATCAGTTTTAGGTTTAAAAAAAGAAAAGCAGACCATAAAGGGTGAGCAAATTAATTGATATTATTTTAATTTTGAAGTTAAAAAACTAAGAAAAAGAAACATTAGGAACCCAGAATAGTCAAAGTTTCTGTAGCTTAGATTAGTCTCAGTCACATAGGACAGTAAGATATTTTAAAAACATTAATGTGGCTTCCAGTTGTTCGGTCATCAAAGCCGTCCTTAGAAGGATGCGCCAGATTCTCAAATGTCTCCACTGAAATACTCCCGACAACAGGAGAGTGAGCAAGGACCTTCACGGAATCTGAGGATCTAGCCCAAACTAGCTGCTGAAAGCACCGTGTTTCTGAAGGTCCATTCTTGACCTCAGTGTTGTTCAGGAGTTTTATAGTCTTAATGAAAAACCTTCTGAGTCACTGAATCAGAGCTGCCTCCTGTCTGCCCGTGGCGCTGCATCCCAGGCACTGAGGTTCTGGGAGGCACTCACGTGGAAGACCAAAGCCTTCCATCCTGCTAGCTTTCTGCCCTACACTCTTCTATACTCACTTTTATACATACATATATACTTTAAAAAATCTCAGATTATTTAGAAATTAAGGCTCATTTAATCCTCATTCTTACCTACTATTATTATTTTCAACTTCACAGGTGAGAAACTGAGGAATGGAAAGGTTATCTCCTTAGGGGCATAGGGATTTTAACCTAGATTCACAGTCCAGCATCAGACGCAAGGCCATTAAATAAGAGCGAAATTGTTTGTATGACTCTCAATTCCAATTTCATGCTTGCAGACTTTTTGCATTACAGACTTTTGAAATGTGCTAGAAGTCATGTTTGGTATGAGCCAAATGGCTCTGGGCCAAACCTTTAATTCCTCTATGATGAAATCGAATTGCTGGGCACAGTGGCACATGCCTGTCTTCCCAGCGGCTCAGGAGGCTGAGGCAGGAGGATGGAATTCAAAGCCAGCGTCAACAACTTAGTAAGGCTCAAGCAACTTAGCAAGACCTTGTCTCTAAATAGGATATTAAAAAGGCTAGGATGTGGCTCAGTGGTTAAGTACCTCTGGGTTCAATTCCTGCTGTCAAAAAAAGAAGAGGGCTGAGGTTATGGCTCAGTGGTAGAGCACTTGCCCAGCATGTATGGGTACTGGGTTCGATTCTCAGCACCACATGTTGCATGTAAGTAAATGAATAAAGAAGAAGAAGAAATCAAATTTATGCAACTAGGATGCAGGAAGCACACGACTGGCTTCCTTAAAGGCAGGCACATTCTGGTCAAACCAGGCCAGTGCACATCTCTGCTCTCCAGACTTTCCTGCTCATGTGGTTCTGCCCTAAAAAGCTACTTTGCTTGCACTGGAGTGCTACTGGTCTTCATCATCATTGTCAACTGAGACAATGACAACTCACTAAGAAGTGCACAAAAAGGACTCATATGGCTACTGTGGACATACACTCTGATAAGAGGTTCCACTTTTTAAAACATGGTTTTAGGGGCTGGGGATGTGGCTCAAGCGGTAGCGCGCTTGCCTGGCATGCTCCCGGCACTGGGTTCGATCCTCAGCACCACATACAAATAAAGATGTTGTGTCCATGGAAAACTAAAAATAAGTATTAAAAAATTCTCTCTCTCTCTCTCTCTCTCTTAAAAAAAAAATAAAATAAAACATGGTTTTAGAAGAACAAACACATAGAGTAGAATTTAAGAGACATGTTTATGAAAACTACATTGTCACACTACAAAATGAAAATAACAGGCAGCACTAAGATTCGAAACAGATAATGTTTCAAAAGTTCATGTGTCAGACAGTTGTTGGAAACTTTGGATGAAAAAGAACAACTACTCTGGTTGAGCTAGTTTTTGATCAGTACAAAAAAAGGTCAATTTAACTCTCAAAATACACAAAGGATGATAATTTTGAATGGTTGGTTATATTTTGAGATATTAGAAATTTATTTGATGAGAACTTTCAACTTCAAACGTATACGCTCCACTTACAACAACTGTCTTCCATAGGAAAATACATTCAGACCACTGCAGACAAATTGGGTAGGACTTCATGTGACAGAAGCAGAGCAATTGCTCTTACTAATTTTCTAAGCTGACTTTCTATCCCCATGTATTGAAAAAGTGATTCTGTAGTCTATTCACTCTGAAGTAAGCAGGGGACAAAGGGCAAAGCAGATATCAGACTCAGTAAGACCCAGAGGCTCCGTGGAAGTCTCCTAGTGTCTCTAGGTCTGGGTCAGCAAACTATATATAACATGTATGCCAAATTCTGCTGCTATCTGGATTGTTTTGTTTGGTACTGGGGACTGAACCCAGGGGTGTTTAAACACTAAGCCACATCCCCAGCTCTTTTTATTTCTGATTTTGAGACATGGTTTCACTAAGTTGTTTAGGGCCTAAGTTGCCCTTGAACTCATGATTCTCCCGCCTTGGCACCCCCACAGTCACTGTGAATACAGGCATGTGCCACTGCAGCCAGCCAATGATTTTTTTTTTGTTTCTTTATTTGTTTTCAAGTGTTGAGGATTGAATCCAGGGCCTCGCACTGGTGAGATAAACATTCTATCACTGAGCTACATTCCCAGCCTGTTTTTTGTAAATAAAATTTTACTGGATCCCAGTCATACCTATTTGTTTACATAATGTTGTGGTTGCTTTTGCCCTACAATGGCAGGGTTGAATAGCTGCAGCAGAGACCATACGTAGCCCACAAAGCCTAAAATATCTACTATCTGGCCCTGCAGAGAAAGTTCACAGCTTCTTGATCTGATCATTTCTGAGAACCTACATCTAGGCTACCTGAATTTTCAAGAAAGAGAACCAAGAATAATTGCACTAGAACTTCATGATGACATCACTAAGTACAAAAAAAGAAAAGGATGCATGAAACATGGAACATGGAACATGAAACATGGCCCACTCCTTCAGTTTCAGAAGGCTAATGTGAACCTAATCTAAACCTGAAGGCTGTGTTACAAATTCTTAGGGAATATTCTAGGAACAAAAAAGCAAACACTTTAACCTTGCAAATCTGAGAACACTTTTTTCTTAAAATTGTCTCACTGGACACAGACCCACATTCCAGAAGAAACCCTTCAACTATGAAAGGCATGCAGCTCTCATGGTTACAACCTTAGAACATCAAAGAGAACACGCAGTCACGGTCACGACTACAAACTCATTTATAAAAGCGTCTTAGAGAAACAGGAGCATGGCACCTGCTAAACGCACTACATGACAACAGTGCCAACGCAGGGCTGCGAGGACAGCTGCAGGTGCCGAGACCTCACCGAGGGGCAACGACTATTTCAACTTATGTCTACTGTACGTACTATGTTTCAGCTTACCTTTTTCATATATTCAGTAACTGGGTTCTGCTGCAAGAATTCAGTACTCTCTCTGGTATAAAATCTCTCTGTGTCAGCCAAAAATTGAGATTCAAAGGATTCTTTATACACTGTTAACGTAGGGCCCTTTGCAAATGCATCATCTTCATTCAGCCCCAATTCCACTAGAAATAAATACGAGCTACATTTCAATCACCCTATTTTTTGTTATATTTCACAGAAAATACTTAGGTGTAGCATTCAGTTTAAGTTATGCTTAAAAGGTCAATGTGAAATGGAGGGTATAAAGTAACTCTTATTTACTAGTATAAAAGAACACTTGTTTCACTAAAAGAAAAGAAAAAATTCCAAGATGTCTAAAAGGCAAGTAATTCTGACCCAGGGCCAGATATGCTTCCAAATTACCATAAAGTTCATTTAGAGAACTTTTACATTTGAAAAAGCAATACAAATTTCTAATTTTAAACTTTCAAAGAAATACAATGCTACCCAAGTTTTTAAAACATTGTATTACTTTATCAGTTTCTCAATCTCAATTTTTCAAGCTGATATAGATTTCTGGTTATCATTTAGCTCAATAATGTTCTCTCATATTTATTTACATCCAGTAATTCAATGAGACCAGAAAATAATTCATATTTCTTTTCCATCAAATTTCCTTAAGGCAAAAGGACCAAACAATTTTTTTGATGGGTAAAATCAATAAAATCACACTGATTTGAAGAGAATTAGGAGAACCTTTGTAAATGCTAGCAACATTCTTGATAATATTAAAATATTTAAAAAATGCATCTTGTTAGACCATTGCTATAATTATCATAGGATATGAAAATGAATAAATTAAAGGGAAATTATTTACCATAGGACTGTACAACTCCACTAATCAGTCTTGTATTGATGGTCTCACCATTTCTTTCCTTTTCAATCAGTTTTAAAACAGCATTTGTTACCTTCAGAAAGAATAAAGACAGAAGATATATTTCACAATATATATTACTACATATTCCTTAAACATTCAAAGCCATTAAACAATGCATTATGACAGATATTCTTGAAATCTCTCAAAGGCCTGAGGAGGACAAAGGTTAAGTAATGAAATGGGGACTTTTAAAGGCAAAACACACGCACTCACACAAGCAGGTACCTGTTTATTCAATGGCCTGAACAGACAATCTCTCCAAGTCACCAATGCAAGCTGGATAAGAAAGAAAAAATAAATAAAACAATTAAAAAATTATTAACTATACACACAATAAATAGTGTTAGATATCTATACTTTTACTATGTTTTCCCAAGACTGAAGTCATAGGAAATAACCTGAATTCCAAATTTTATCAAGGTTAGAATATACCTTGGTAAAAATCTATCAGAACAAGATCAGAAAGCCACTCTTGAGCTACCCATCTCAAGAGGCAGAGAAGGTACAAGTGCTTATCGGCTCACATTTTAACAGTTAAAATACAAAGACAAATTTGATTTAAGGAGCACATTTTCTATCAGTTTAAAGGGCAAAAGTGGATTCAACCTATAAATTTGTCCCTTGGATCAAACAAATTTAATTTGACCTTCCACATTTGATGAAAATGATTCCTTTTATTACATCAGCTTTGACATACTCAGTAAGATAAATTATAGATTTTAAACTCTAAAAAAGCTATGTGTCTTGGTGGCAGTGGTTTCACAGATGTGTACAACTGTGAGTGCACCACACCACACACTCTGGACGGTGCCACTGACCGCACGCACCATAAAAATGTTAGAATTCATACATGACTTTTAAATCATTTGCTGGAGAGGTATTAATTCAAATAAAGTAAAATTTGTAACAGTCTAATACACAAATGCTAACTGTTGAGACATTCATTTTAAATATAAATCCTAGTTTTATTTTTCACAAATCTCACTATAGATACAACAGGGTTTATAAAAGATATATTTCTGAAAACATTATATGTAAATTTATTTTATGAAGGACTTTAAAAGTGGTGTTTCCTCAAATAAATAGCATTAAAAACAATATTTAAGAGACAAAAATTTTTTGACAAATCATGAACAATAAATATATACTGAAGGCTAATACTGGGGAAAAAATAAGATTTCATCATTAGGAGCTATGACTAAGATGCTCGAACAGTGCCGGAAGGAAGAAACTCCTCCTCTTGGAGAAACACAGGGAGGAGGCACTCTGGAAATGCCCCTCACTGTGGAGTCCTGGCTGTCCTCGCCTTCCTCAGAGCAGAGGAGAGTCAGAAAGGTCTGTAGCAGACACAAACTTCTAAAAAGCATTGACAGGTCACCAAAAAGCGCAACTTTAAATCACCACTCCCTTAGACCTAACCTGAGGTGGGTCTAAGGGAGAAGAGCCGCCAGGAAGAGGAAGCAGGACCAACAGCAGGCCAACGGAACTCCAATGCAAGTTAGGGAACCGTCTGGTTGCATCATTTGAATACATCAACTAGAAAATTAAACGAATGTCCTCTGGTTGACTTGAAAAGAAAGTTTCTACAGTTAAAAAAAATAAAGAATCAATCGGGGGCTGGGGATGTGGCTCAAGTAGTAACACGCTCGCCTGGCATGCATGAGGCACTGGGTTCGATCCTCAGCACCAAATAAAATAAAATAAAGATGTTGTGTCCACCTAAAGCTAAAAAACAAATATTAAAAAAAATGAAGAATCGTTCAGAAAAAAGTAAAACTTCACAAGTAGTCATGAAATGATTTCTTCACAAGCAGCCCCATTTTCTGGAGATTCAAGACATATGATGAGAGATCACCCGTACAAACTGTCCCACTGTGCCTGGCACCCAAACTTCTGTATGAATTCTGCGGTGTCACTGGCACAGCACACAGTGGAATGTTGTTTCTAAGGAGGGGTACTGACTTGGTCTTTGCTAGAATTTATGGCCCTCTCTTGCATTTCTGAACAGTAACTATGGCATGTGAGGGTGTATGTAGGAAGTACAAATTTTGAAAGTGGATTAAAAATAATAAAAGCAAGTTGGATCTTTTTTTGGGGGGTAGGTTAACTGGGGATTGAACTCAGGGGACTCAACCACTGAGCCACATCCCCACCCATATTTTGTATTTTAATATTTAGAGTCAGGGTCTCAGTGAGTTGCTTAACACTTTGCTTTTGCTGAGGCTGGCTTTGAATTCATGATCCTCCTGTCTCAGCCTCCCAAGTGTCTGGGATTATAGGCATGTGCCACTGTGACCAGCAGCAGCTGAATCTTAATCAAGTATCCTTGTACTTTTAGAAGTCTATATGTTGCTATGTGGTATACATGGTCTTTAGGTTAAGTGGATTTCTAAAATGAAATCATCCAAAACCATGCTGATTCTTACTCTGCCAACTTGGGAGTCTCAAGAAAGCATTTTGACATGAAAGACAATGAAAAGCACTTCAACCATTTCTCAATGCATAGATATTTCAAAAAACATCTGGTAGTTGTGGTGTGATGGTACATGCCAATATTCCCACCAACCCAGGAGGGTGAGGCAGGAGGATTCCAAGTTCAAGGCCAGCCTCAGCAACTTAGCAAGGCTTAAGCAACTTAATAAGATATTGTTTCAAAATAAAAAATGAAAAAGGCTGAGGATGTCGCTCAATGATAAAGTGCCCCTGGGTTTCATTCCCAGCACCAAACAAACAAAAAACCCATGTTATAATACATGGTAAACATATGTAATCTGTCAACCAAAAAAAAAAAAAAAGAGTATAGAACAAAAGAAAAAGGGAAGTATAAAAACTTCAAATAAAAACTAAACTTAGAAAGTTTTGTTAAAAACTTAAGTATATAACAAAACTACCACTACGATACAAGAATTTTGATGCCGAAACTCAGCTATATAAACAATAAAAATTAGCCATGCCTTGGGCCACATTATGCTTTAATTAAATTTGCAACAGTGAAGCAACAAAATATTGCTAATATAGGAACAATTTTATGTATGGACATACATGAAACCTTACATAACCACAGTTCAAAAGGGGCACTGTTCAAAAGGGACGACTGTCCTGCTGTCCTCACCAAAACTCCCTTATTGCTTTACAACAATGGCTCTCAGACTGTGCCAAGAATCACCTAAAGAGCTTCTTAAACAAGACTGTCATAGGGCTGGGGTTGTGGCTCAGTGGTAGAGCACTTGCCTAGCATGTGAGAGGTACTGGGTTTGATTCTTAGCACCACATATAAATAAATAAAGTAAAGGTCCATTGACAACTAAAAACACCAGACTGTCGGGCCCCACCTGTAGACTGTCCAATCAAGTCTAGGACAAGGTCTGAGAATTTGTGCTCCTAGCAAGTTTCCAGATTATGCTGAGAACCATACTTCGAAAACCAATAGGCCTAAAAAATCTTCACTGACTGAAGAAATGTATTGATGGGGGTGGTTTCATGATCAATTCAAGGTCTTCTCCTGGAAGCAGAGTTCCCAGACAGGAGAGTATGTGAGGCTCATGCTTAGGGCTCGAGTCTCAGGCAAGGTGCCTGTTTTGAAAAATGAGATGTGATTAAACCATTAAAGAATACACTTCTAAAAAGTAAGTGCAGACTGTGTAAGCTGTATTTTATAACTCCATTTCTCATCCTTCTACTTTGTCACAAAGTATGGAGGAGTCATTCATTGATAAAGAAAATTAGTATAAATATTCTGAAAACAGCTTAACATTTGCCTAGTTCTCCTTATTGAAAGACAACGTATCATTAAGAAACATTTTAAATATTTTTAAAAACATCTTACTGAATAGATTTCATATATTCCTTTTCGTCCTTCATCACATTCACGGCGAACCCAATGTCTATTGAGGTAGGCACAGATTCCATTTAGCACTTTGCTTGAGAATCGGTAATCTTCCCATTGCTGAGTGTAGAACTTTAGCACGCTCTCGTCCATCAGATCCTCTCCATCCTGAAAACAAGTTCACTAAAGCTTTAAGATGACTGTTGGACGCAGATCAAAGAAAAAGCTAATGAAACAAAATACACCAATACAGAAGGATTCTTAAATCACTCTGTGTACAAAACCACACTAACTTATTATAGATTCTCACAAGAACACAGTAAAAAATTCTTTCACATGAAATTAAACTAGAACCTTTTCTATGGCATTAAATATGAATATACACTTACAAAAAGTACTCTGAACTTTAAGAATCTGATGGCTACTTCTTTTTTTTAATAAGGAATTAACTTTAAAATCATCTCTATTCTTGATAATTTTCCTGTTAAAAGAATTAACATGTCACATTAACTAAGAACATAGGGCAAAACATGACGCTCAATTTTTAAATGCTTTTCCCATCTTTAAATTTATTTAAAGATTATAAAAAGTTATAGCCTTTTGTGGAAATCTGTTGCCATTTTCATAAAAGTAAAATAAGTACAATAGTGTGATATATCTTCTTCAACCAGACCTCATGAAGAAAATGTACATTTACTCTTAAGTATTTTTACTGAGATCTCTACAACTTAAACCACAATTTTTATCTGAAGAAAACTAACTGGAAACTTTTCCCTATATATTAGTGGAATCTAAAAAGTATGTCCTACCCTTTAAAAATGCAGCACCACCATTTCCAGGTGCTGTGCAGAAAAGCACTGAAGAGGAGAATGAGAGGGGAGGGGCGCCTCCGCACTCAGGCCAGGGCAACGTCGAAGGCGGGAAGGCCAAGGCTGCCAGAATGGACGCTCCATGAGTAACTGTACTCAGGTGACCCAACCATGCACGCAAACACCTGACCATGTCTAAACACAACCAAATTTTTGTTCACTTAATATGAAATGAACTTTAAAATGCAAAGCGAGGCTATTCTGGCTTATGATATAGACCTTTTTTAAAATTCAAAAATATCACTAATGGTCTGGCTATCAATACTTTTACATAATACGGTACACTGTCATGCTCTTTGGTAACAAAAAATAAGTAATTACAATATCCAATTTATAAAGTGTTGTGAATAGAAAAAACAAAGTGGTTGTAGGAAGACCTTAGTCTCTGGAGAACGTGCAAGCAGTACTACTATGAACCACTGTTTGTGGTCAACTGACGACAGTGTTAGAATGATGCATGTTTCCAATGAGCTTGTAAAATAAACTAAAAAACAGAACAAACAACAACAACAACAAAAGCTAGATCACATTTTAACAATGTGATTGTCAAAGGCTAAAGAACCTTGTTTACTTTTTTTTCAGTGCCAGAGGTTAACCCAGAGCCTCCTTATGCTAGGCAGGTGCTCTACCACTAGGCTACACCTCCAGCCTGTTTACACATTTTCATGGACAACACCATATGGGGCTCAAAATATAGTAATATCTGGATACATAATTATATGCTTGAAATGAAAAGGTTCATCAATTTCTTTCTTCATCTCTCCCCACTGTACTGGGGACTAACCAAAGAGCACTTTACCTAGCCCTTTTTATTTTGAGATAGGGTCTTGCTAAATTGCTGAGGATGACTTCAAACTTACAATCCTCCTGCTTCGGTCTCTTGAGTAACTGGGATTACAGGCATATACACCATGCCTGGCTAGGGCTCATCAATCTCTAATCACCAGATACAAACTGGCTAACAATTTATGGAACAACATTATTATGATAATAAGGATGCCCAAAACTTCTAATTAAAAAATATGAAAACATGCTTTATAGAGGTTTCATCATTATAAGAGATAAAAGATTAAGCAATACTAAAACATTTAATAAGCAAGCAAAGTGAAACACTGAGCATTTAAGGTAGAATTACCATTTCCTCTTTACCTTCTATTATAAATGTTCAATAGAGATGTAAAATGTCTTACCTTAAGAAGATTTGTCAAGTAATTCTTCAAAAATTCTTTAAGTCGTTTGTACAATTCCAGGCCAACAAACTGAGCCCCTCCAGGTGTCTGCCCCTTTTTCGATTTAGAAGGAGGGACTCCAGCTCCCCGTGCTTGGTTTGACTGGTGTACGCTAGTACAGTAGTTATAAACGTGACTTGGAGAAAAGTTAAGGGAATCAATGTGCACCTCAAATGCAAACAGTGGCTAATATAAACATATTTCCTTCTATTTCAGTACCAACACATTGCCTACATGTCGACCAGAACCTGTTAAAAACTACAGTGGAAAAAAGATTCTACTCCCTGTCAATAGAGTGGGGTCTGCAAGCTCTATCCACAAGGTGCCCACGGGCCTGGGGACAAGCGATAAGCCAGGAGACTGCCAAGAAAGAATCCAGAGCTTTCAGACCACCTCGCATGCCTGACCTTGTGGAAAGCTGTCTGAGTATTTAAAAGGCATAAAAAGAACTGGCAACAGGTACCAAGGAAAGGTTGCAAATGAAGAAGAAAAAACCAATTACAGTATTTACTTCAGGAAAAACAAAAAGCTAATAATCATCATAGCAGATGAAGCTCAGCTATAAATACTTCCAGAAACACAATATGAATACTGACATAATAAAACTTTATTTTAAAATGATTTGCAAGGGCTAGGGCTGTAGCTCTGTGGTAGAGTGCTTGCCTAGCATGTATGAGGCACTGGGCTCAATTTCAGCACCACATATAAATAAATAAAATAAAGGTCCATTGACAACCAGAAAAAATATTTTTTAAAAAACCGATTTGCAAATGGATGCACACAAAACTACATTCTAAGGATGAAGGATGAAAAGCAGGAGAGGAGCAAGAGAGCCATAGCCTGCGCCATGCTAGAATCGTAGGTCAGAAGCTGACCAACCAAATCCCTTCCACAGGCCTCTGAGAAAGAGTGGCAGGTGCAGCCAGCTGCCCCCTGCAGGGGTGCTGGAGGGAATGGGGCTGGGACAGGAGGGCAGAGGACTGACTGCATGGTCCTAACCTTTAAATATGATGAACTCATCTTGCATGTGACTTTACCTGGGTAAAGCTGAAAATATCCAGGAACACTTATCCATTCTCAGGTTTGTTAAACCCTGGCTAAGCAAAGTCTCTATATAAATACTTAATTATAAATTTCAAATATATTAAAGTAAAAAGTACCTTAAACTAACAAAATTACTATCTTTATGCATTTATTTTTTTGGTACCAGGGGCACTTTTCCACTGAGCTATATCCCCAGCATTGCTATAATTAAAATAATTTAAAACAATATGAAAAAAACAAGCCTCTATAAAAACATGGCCAAAGCACACCAACAGAAAATCCAAAAGTAAAAGAAGACACATTAATGACTAGAAAAACCCATGTGGTAATCAAAGAACTATCTTAACATAATGAATTAAATATTTCAATTACACAGATAATCACAGATGACAATAAACCACCTTTTGTTCACAACAGTTGACAAACATTTGTCCCAAATTCCACCCATAAACCCCACCCCACCTCCACCCCTGGGCTGCCGCCAACTTTTTAGGAAGTGAAATATTACAGGTTGTAACAAACTCTATGCCTCCCTAGTCCCTCCCATTCTTTGAAGAAAACACCCCATGATTTGCTATATAGTGTTCCTATGCATGTTTTTATATTTTACTGGAAAACAACATATATTGTTTTGCATGTTTAACAGTTTCAGATTACACAAACTGTAATCCACACATTCACTTCTGTATCTGTTTTTGATACTGTGCGAGATAGCTCCAGCAGTGTTAATACACTGTATAGTATCTATGTACAACGACACATCCATTTTCTTGTTTATGGACCTAGACATCATTTTAGCAGGTACCAATTTGGGGTACTTTCAAACAAAGTTGCGTACATTTTTAGCATGTCCCTTGCACACAGGTACAAGTCTGTAGCAGCAGGGACTTCCCAGCACACCTTCAGCCAGACTGCTTTACAAAGTGGCTGCTGTGCATTTCCACTGCCACAACCTTGCCCAGGCAAGTACTATGGTTCTCTTGGCTTTAAGTGCATTTCAGTTGATTGTTTTCATTCTCTTCTGTATATCGTCTGCTCATATCCTAACTAAAAAGTTTGCTCAGACATTAATACTAGGAATACAAAAGGGCATAATCACTTTGCAAAAAAAAAATTGTCCATTTCTTAAAGCAAATTGTGGTTTATTTGGAGAACATTACTTGGCAGTTTAAAAAGTGCACTACCCCAACACATATCATGAATTAATTTCCAAAACATATTGAATAAAAAGAGCCAGACACATGAAATTCCACCCATGTAAACTTCCAGAACCAATAAAACTTAACTCATAGTGCTAGAAATTGGGAGAGTGGTTCCTTTTGCATGACTAAAGGGTGAATAAACATCAAGGAGAACTGGAAAGAACTTTTAGTATCTTGAATAGGGTTATGTTTACACAAAAGTATGTCCGTCAAAATATGCAAATCAATGAGGCATGGTGACACACTCCTGTAATCCCAGCAACTCAGGAGCCTGAGGTTTGAGAATGGCAAGTTTAAGGCCAGTCTCAACAACTCAGTAAAAACCTGTCTCAAAAAAACAAAGGACTGGGGATGCAGCTCAGTGGTAAAGTGTCCTTGGGTTCAATCCCTATACATACCCCCCAACACAACAAATAAACCACATGCTTTAATATATGGAGATTTTGTTATATAATTTTTGCCCTAAAAAATTCTACATTTTAAAAAAGGTAAGCACTTTAAATATTTCTGCTAACTCACTAAGTTGCCTCTGGACTTGAATTTATTGTGGAAAATGTCCTTATGAGCAGCTATTGCTGAGTAAAGAGAAATTCTTAATCTGTTGTCAAATTTTTCCCAATTTTCTTCTATGGCTTGTGCCATGCTGGTTGAGGAAATCATTTCCTTGGCCAAGACAATCATTCTACTGTATGTTCTTATAAAGCTGAATTCTTCACTGAGGTTTCCAATCCAGGCAGACTTAACTCATACATGATACAAGAAGTCATTTTAGTTATCTGCATAATCAATGGCTCTACAAATTAAACATCCAACCCATCCTCACTATGTATACTGCTACTTCTAGAAAACTGTTTCAACGGTTTCCAAGCAACTGCCTTTTTAGTCTTCTTTTAAAACACATCTGTTCTTTCTGTAATATCCCCTTATACATTTATCACATTGTGGGGATTTTATGATTAATTTTGCCAGTAGCTTGTGTATTGAGTCTTTTCAAACAGCCAGTATGAGTTTTATTAATTTTCATTCTTATGACTTTATTTCATTTGGTTCTTTTGTATTTACTTCTTTATATTTGCTCTCTGTGTATAAATCTTTGGTCAGTTAACTTTGCAATTTCTCTTAACATTTGAAATACACAAATGTGCGACGATATACGAAACACACCACTTGGCCATGCCACTGCAGTCTGATGTGCACACATTTCCCCTCTTGTTCAGTATTTTCCTTTTTCCATTATTAGTTGGTTCTGTCTTTAGTGTTCAACTGTTTAAATTTCCAAAGTTTATTTTTTAACCTTTAAGAATTTCACTTTAAAATTAGATTAGAAAATTCAAAGAACATCCTCTTTTTGATAGTATTTTTTAAATGATGAGACTTATGTTAAACACAATTTATTTTTAGGCAGGGAAGAGGACAAGTACTCCCCATGTGTCCGGGAGGATGGTCCATTCCATAATTGTCAGATACCGAGACTTTTAGGTACAGCTAGTCAATTCTGCCTTTCAAATCTATACTGTTATTGATTTGCCTGTTTATTAGTAAGAAATTTTTATTGTAATCTCCCAATATAATAACGGTTTTGTCAATTTCTCTTATAATTCCCTAAGGTACCTATCATATTTTGAGACGGTGTTAACAATACAAATTTGGAATTATGTTCCTGGTGACATGGTCCTTTCATCTTTAGAAATAGCTCTATAGCTCTGTTTAATCTAACAACACTGCTTTAGAAACCTACTGTATCTGATATTACTAAGTCATTCCTTTTTTTGTTGTTAGAATTTTTCTCATGACTTTTGTTCTATTTTCTACCTTTATGTTTCTGTGTTTTGATATGTCTACTGTAAACCACCAGAGCATAATTAATGGACCTCATAATGTGATAGGAAAGTTTGATTCTACAATTAAACTATTCTATAAGACTATCTGGATTAACTTCTACCATTGTATTTTGTATTTTCCAATTTTATATGCATCTCATTTTCTCCCTTCTATTAGAATGGCAATTTGCATATTCCATTCCAATTCTTTTATTATTTTGAAATTTTACATTCTATTTGAATTCTAGAAATGGTTATCTTAAAATGTGATATACATCGTCTCTGGCCTATTTGGAAAAATGTTTGGCCTTCATCTCATCAAGTATTTCTGCTGTTTTCTTCTAGTTCTTCTGTTGCAGGTATGTTGGTCAAGTGCATGCTTCTTCCATACATCAGTTAAAAACTTCAATTATTTTCTGTCACTTTATCTTTGTTCAAACTTTCGAATTTTTCTAGATATACCAACATCTGCTTAAGTGAATCTCCAGCAGCTATGTCAAATTTGCTGTTCAATTTTTTTATTTGCAAAATGTCTTGGGTTTTCCAAAGTGTTCCTCATCCTTATCTATCATTAATCATTTTGGATGGAATGAAACACCCTCTTCCAGGATCCTTTTATTTGAAGTTCTGGGGTCTGACTTTGTGGCTTGGAGCATGTACTGACTTCATGGTGAACTTTCTCCTATGCTTTGCAACTTTATTTTAACTCATGGAGGGGGGCGGGCTTTCACATTAATTTCCCAGATTGAAGTAAGTTCCACACACATTTGAGTTACAAATTCTCAAGACAGACTTTCCCCAAACCCTCCTTGCATCCAGAGCTCAGTTTAAATATTTTCTCAGTTGCCTCCTTGGCAGAGCAGGTTCGTTGAGGTTTTCGCATGGTCAGAATTTTTTCAGCTCCCCGCCTGCTGTTCCCACCAGGGCTCTGTCTCCTCCTGTGTGGCTTCCACCAACCAGCCCGCCTTTTCCGGAATCCCCAGGCTGCCCGGGGTTCCCCTCATCTTTGCGCAAAGTCAGCTGTGCATTTATGCTACATTTCACCCAGGCTATCAATTTCAGCCTGACTTCTGTTTCTTGGCAGTAGTATATTTTTTTGACTATTAACTTAAAAAAGTTTTAAAAAACAAACCCAATGATAGCTTACGTGCAGTTAAGTGATACTTCTGGACTTCTATTAAAAGGTCAAGAGTGAACACCATGTTCACCTGATGGTTCTGCAAATGGCTTAACTAGGATCACCATCTGATCAAGAAACTCCACCCCCAGGCATCCACAGGAGGACACAGACACAAATGTTTACGGCAGTATTATTCACAGAGTCAGAGGAGGAAACAACCCAAAGTCCCCAACTGACCGACAGATAAACAATGTGGAATGTCCATGAAATGGAATACTATTTTACTCACAAAAACAAACAAAATATTGGCATGTGCTATAATATGGTGAAATTTTAAAACATCACGCTAAGTGGAGGAAAACCAGTCATAAGAGACCACGGGTTCATCTGCTCAGGCTGCCAAAATACAGACTTCAGCTTAAACACCAAACAACAGGAATTCATTCTCAGTTCTGAAGACTACAAGTCCAAAATCAACCATCTGAGGTTGGTTCCTAGCTTTCTGTCTCCTCACACAGCTATGTGGACAGACAGAACTCTTTGGTGTCCCTTCCTCTTCTTAAAAGGACAAAATGCTGTCAGACCAAGACCCTAGCCTCACAATCTAACTTAACCTTAATTACTCCCCCCAAAGACCCTGCCTCCAAGACCCATCATTCAGGGGTGAGGGTTTTAACATGAATTAACATTAACAACGCAGTCCGAAGTCCCCAACACTATGTGTTATGTGATTATACGAACATAAAACGTGCAGAGCAAGCTGATTTGGAAGTGGAAAGCGGGTTAGCAGGGGGAGACAAGGGAGTGACAGCTACGGGACAAGATTTCTTTTTGAGATGACGAAAATATCTAAAATTGAATATGTAAGGTCAAATATATTTGTGAATATACTAAAAACTACTGAGATGTCCACTTTTGTATTCCATGTGAATTATATCTCAATAAAGCCATTATTTTTCTAAAAATTCAAATAATTCTAATCATAATCCCAGCAATTTTGGGGTCAACACAAACTATAAAGAGGAATGCAAAGAAACAAGAAGAGTCAAAATAATCTTGGGGAGTGGGGAAGAACGAAGCTGAAAGATTCTATCATTTAACTTAAGGAATTCTCACAAAGCATGCCTATAATCTCAATGACACAGGAGGCTGAGGCAGGAGGATCACAAATTCAAAGCCAGCATCAGCAACATAGCAAGACCCTGTCTCAAAATAAAAAATGGACCAGGCGCAGTGACGCACGCCTGTAATCCCAGCACCTCGGGAGGCTGAGACAGGAGGACAGTGAGTTCAAAGCCAGCCTCAGCAATGGCTAGGTACTAAGCAACTCAATGAGACTCTGTCTCTAAATAAAATACAAAATAGGGCTGGAGATGTAGCTCAGTGGTTGAGTGCCCCTGAGTTCAATCCCTGGTACGAAAAAAATTAAAATATAAATAAATAAATAAATAAATAAATAAATAAATAAATAAATAAAGGGTTGGAATGTGGCTCAGTGGTTAAGTACGCCTGGGTTCAATTCCTGGTAACAACAACAACAACAACAACAACAAACGTCCTAAAGGCTGGGGATATAGATCAATGGCATGCATGAGGTCCTGGATTCAATCCCCAGCACTGCGTACCCTTCTCCCCCCCAAAAAAAAAAAAAAAAAAAAAAAGAGAGAAAAGAATTCTCATAAAGCTACAGTATACAAGATCACAAACAAAAACAAAAATACCCACACTAATATCTCACATGAACATGAACATAGATGCAAAAAATATTTGACTAAGGACCAACATATCAGTGAGATAGAGCCCTATAAATAGAAGTATTTGTCATTTAACTCTTAAAGGCACCAAAGCAGTTGATGGGGATAAAGTGTTGTCAGCAAATGATGCTGAAATAACTGCATGGGGAGCTCAACCTCAAAACCTAACTCACACCATACTTTGTTAACTTTAGTCAGACCATAAACCTAAACACCTAAATGAAGCTCTAGTAGGAAAACAGAATATTTGTGATCTAGGCAAAAGTTTTTTAGGTTATAGAAAGCAAAAACTGTTGAATAAACAAAGGAAACCAACCAATGTAAGCCAGGTTTCCTTAAAATAATAATAAAAAAATTGTTCAAAGACATCAATAAACATTTGCTCACCCAAAGATATAAAAAAAAAAAAGAGCTACTCTAATTAATTAAACTATTCTAAAACTGGGATGCAGGGCGAAAGAATTGGACACTGTAAACAGAAGACTCCAGGTCTACCAGCAATTGAAAGGCATTCACCTCACAGGGACAGTCCTCATGGGTATGGACTTATGGCCAAGTGTGAACCACGTCTGACAGAAGAACCTCATCAACTGTACTCAAATCACTGTAGTCCGCAGAAAGGCAAGACTCAAGGCGCATCTGACATGGCTCTGATGATGTCAATCTTAGTTTGAACTCAACTAAACAACATGAGGAAACGTAATCAGGAAAGGAAAAGCAGATTCCTATTGTGTCTCAGAAATCTGTTCAGGGACCCAGCCCTGCCTCAGGTCCCATAGCAATGAGAGCCGAGGGCAGGGCCACCGGCACCACTCATCTGTTAATTGGGCAGGAGAACCAGTAACAGAGGAGGATGACAAGTGGGGTTTCTTCATAAGAACTGGCCCAAAGGGTCCCTATGGGGAAACTTCAGGGCATGTCCTGCCTGAGCCAGGTTCACCCTGCTGCTGTCCTCACAGAGGCCACACTGGCCACCTACTCCCCAAGATGTGACAAGACAAATGTGAACAAGTCACTTTAGACAGTGAGAAAGACAAAGTATGACAATGTTTAGAAGAAAAACGGTCCCATTGAAAGTTATTCTTAAAGTAAACAAATGACAGAATATGAGAAAAAGTTAAAAATAGGAATTAAGAGGAAATGAGAAAAAAACAGATGAAAATAAAATCTAAACAGCAATAAGATAGAAGTTTCGTTCGGTGGGCAAGCGGTTAGCAGTTGAGTGCCAAGGCTCTTTTTCACAGATCCCCAGAAGAGTTTCTTGGGCAGGAAAATCAAGGAGGACTGGGCAGCAATCTGGGTCTCTCCCACTGGTAGGGGAAAATGCTGAGATAGGTGGTGGCCTTAGAGCCAAGTCGGGTCAGCCTCCAAAATATGTCCTAGAACTCCCCTGCCATCCTGGAACATTCAACACTGGCCAAGGCACACGCTGCTAGAACAGTTCTGCTTGGGAGAACAACTGCTGGAACAAGGTCCTATCAGACACTCACAGGGCACCTGCCCCACGCCACGCACTGTAAAGGACAGGTAGAAAGAAAAACTGCCCTCCTCGAGCTCTGTGTCACCCAGGAGCAGCCTGCACACAGCTGACCGCCATTCGGAGCACATGGCAGCGGCGGATACAGCAGTCCTCTCCACCATCAGCAGGGGCCGGGAGATGCCCCAATGATTGTCACCTATAGCAACATGCCTTATTTGTCAAGTAAAAGATATCTGGGCAATCAGCTTTTGACCTTTATTTATAATAAGACTCCAACCACTTTCATTTTTCTTAAAGTCAATTCAGTTAAAGAAATAAAACCAGGGCTGGGGTTGTGGCTCAGTGGTAGAACACTTGCCTCGCAGGTGTGAGGCACTGGGTTCAATTCTCAACACCACATAAAAATAAAGGTCCAACAACAACTAATAAAATATTTTTAAAAAATAAATAAAACTAAGGTTCTATTAAAATTCATTTAAAAGGCTCTACACTTCCCGTCTTCACATGCCAATAAATGGGCCACCTATACAAGATGGCAGTGGCAGCAGGCCTCATACCACTTGTACAATCAGAGTATAAAGTCAAATAAGAATACAGTTCTTCCCAGTCTGTGGTTAGGTGCATTTCTGAAAAGGAATATCCCACCCAAAACAAATTCACATCTAACAGCATACTTTAAAAGCAAAGATGATTGTGATGAACTATAAAATTTAAATGCTTAGAAAGATGAGTATGTATGTGTGTATGTATATGTGTGTGTGTGCGTATATGTGTGTATATATGCACACACACACACTACAAATCAAGTTTAGAAAAGTGAACATACCATATTTATACTAACCAAAAAAAAAAAAAAAGAAAAGAAATCATTTATTTAGGCAATTACGCACATGAGAGCAATTTCTATGGGCTCTTGCTCCAAAGCAGGTACGTAATTCCTCAGTCCTAAAAACTACCAGTTCTTAGTGAAAGGTAGAATTTTGCAAGTGAGTATAACTTGGACTTCGTGTTTACAAACAAAGACAAAAAACAAGGATTGTTCAAAATCATCCAGATTAGAACACTAGTGCACACTTGTAATTCTAACAACTTAGAAGGCTGGGAGGATCACAAGTCCAAGGTCAAACTCAGCAAACCCAACACTTGGGCACTCACTCTGCCACAGAGCTCCATCCCCTGCCCTTCCCTGTAGGTCTGACAGCTGTTTATAGTTCTGACAAATTCTTAGTGTCAAGGACTGAAGTTATTTCCCATTTTTCCCATTATTAAAATAAGCCAAAGAGACTTGAACATACAATTTGAATAAACTATTTCTATCTTGAGTTAAAAAAATAAATTCCTGAAAGTATATTTTTAAGTCTTTAGAAGAGTGTCTCCAATTCCTCTCCAGAAAGTAGCAGACTACCGCTTCCACACGCTGTCTCCCAATTCCAGGGCTAGTACCTTGTATCTTTAAAACTTTTCCACCTTATTAGTTAAAAAACTAAAATCTCATTTTAAGTCTTGATTTCCTTAACAGTTGTAAGACTGAACTTGTGTCCACATGTTAATCGTCTGCATTTCTTTTTTTGTGTGTGTGTGAACTATGTCCTTTAGAGCCTTCTAGAGGGATGGGTGAGCACATATACAAATGAAAATGGTAGTACACATTTGAAAAATAAGAAACCCTTACATGTTTAGGCTCATCTGATGTAAGTCATGCTCATCAGGTGAGCAAACAAAATTAAGGCAAGTCTCCCAAATAACAGTGTGCGAGATGAAGCAGCCCAACACATTTGTTGGGTTAGATGGATCCAGACGTCCACAGATCTACGACAACAGTCTATTTGATCTTCCATTTGATCTGCTTTTCCATGAGATTTTGATTTCCCATGTGGAGAGTAAGAGCCTGCAGCAGGCAAGTGAAGAAGAAAGGCTGGCACCTGGAGTGCTCCCCCTGGACCCAGAAGACAAGGCGGGAACTCTGCAGACCAAGGGGTGGTGGTGGCTGAGACTGAGACAACTGGCAGGTGGGCCAACAGCAGAGACCAGCGAGTCCTCACACACTGTCCCTGCAATGCACAGGCTGCAGTCTGCCCAGGGCTCAGCGGGCTGACTCCTGGTGAAAAAGGCATCCCTCTCCCGTGATCACGGACTGTGCGCCACGGAGGATCACGTACGAATTCTGAGTGCACTTGGTGTGACTTACTCAACAGCAAAAGTGCGAAGACAAGAAAGTAGGAATCCTTGGGCTGGGAGAAAGAGGACTTCAAAAAAACAGGCTAAGAAAACACACGAGTTCAGTTCACAGCACTAGTGGGGAAAAACAGACTTCCAAGTTTATGAGAGCTAATCTAGGCACCCGCGTGGTTCCCCCGAGGGACAATGCAGTTCACCACACTGGTCTGTTGAGCCACTGGTTTTCATTCTTCAGAAGAAACTCATGGAAGGGTGTATTTGCTATCACAAGTCCACATGCTTTATTCTTTAAAAAAAAAAAAAAAAAAAGCTTTCCTTGGTGAGACTTACTGCTAAGTAATTACCAAGATGTTTCCCCCCAAAGTATTACATGAAACATATAAGTCGAAATAGGCAAATTCTGGGTAAAATCTCTGATTTCTCTACCTCATTTATTTGTTGCCACAGTCTCTATTTCCCGGTTTTATGCCCACCAAACCATCCAAGCCTGTCTTACCCAAGAGTTGACATACTGGTGGGAACAGCCAGACAGTCAAGATGCTTCTGTGATTCCTTTCTTTAAACCTCTTTTGTACCTATAATAACATCAAGCAAATGATGAAACTCTACTCTAATGGTTCCATGAGGAAGAATAGAGACTCACCGTATGAGTGCAGAAACCTCCCCAATCTAGGTGGAAGGCTTTTATGGAAATGTGGATCAAGACCATTTCCAAAGTTCTATCTCTTAGTTATTGCACCAGACTTTGGGATCCAAAAAACAAATACTACTTTCTTTCTGGAATCATAGCGAACACAATAGCAGTACCTGTTCCCAGGGAACAAAATCAGTGCCTTCTCTGTGAATGTGTGATCTATGGAGAAACCTGTTGCTGCACCTGTGGAGGCTATCTATGAGAAAATAATTTGGAATTTTATGTCCAAATTAAACAAAAAAAGATATCAACATGGAAATTTAAGCTGATTCCCAGGGAGGCTAACATTATGATTTAGATAGGTGATAACTATAAAACAACCACAATAACCACAACCACAACCAGGTTACTGAACACGGATTCTTATCTGAAAACTTGGAACAGGTGACAGGTAGACCAAGGATCAACAAAAAGAAACAGAACCCTCTAACACACAGCCTGATATCTAGATGAGCTCGCTGGACTCCACACTTCCCTCCACTAGTTGGGACCCATGCTTGTTTCTGGAGCCCAGCACAGTATCTGATATGTAATGGTATCAATAAACTAAGAAGTTTCACTACCTATTTCAATTTCAAATGGAAAGAAATGTTATTTACCCACTTACTTGGACAGTACTGTGTTGCACTGCAAAATTTAAAAAAAAAAAGTTATCATAACCACCTGTAGTGTCAGCCATGACAGAAAACCAGATGTGTATACTAGTCAGAAAAAGAGCAAGGGCTTGAGGTTAAAACTTGAGAAGAAAAAAACCTTGGAGAAGGGTATACAAACAAGTTAACTGAATCAGATCTTGCTCTTTATAGAGGCTGGGAATTTTTTCCCCCTTTCCCTAAACTCCCCTCTTTCCTTTGCCATTTTGAATTGGAAAAAAAAAAAAAGAAAAACATTTAATAATCTCCCTCCTATTATAGTAAACACAAATGCCAGAGGCTCCTAGAGGTTCTAAGAATACTTGTTTCACATCCAGAAGTAGGTCAACTTCTCTAGAAAACGCACGTGCCTTCCAAGTACAAGTAAAACACACTTTGGGACACCCATTTCCAGCATCGACAGAGGCTCCCTTCACAGTCCTCAGGCTGAGCCAAGCCTTGGGTCAGAAGTGGAAGGTTCCCAGCATACTGCCTGACACCCAGCACTCAAATTGTACCTCTTATTTTTTAGATAATAGCTGAAGAATTAAATTAAGATACTTTAGACTCAGTTTAGATTTTCCAACTTCAATAAATAAATGAAGGTATTATTTTCTCAAGGAAAACTGAAAGGAAAAGAATAATACCCAATTTAAGAGTGGCAGTCCTGGGCTGGGGATATGGTTCAGTGAGAGTGTACTTGCCTAGCATTTTTGAGACTCTGATTTTGAGCTTTGGTACTTCAAAAACAAAGAGTGGCAGTCCTTAAAAAAATTCAAGTTGCAGTTATCAGAATAGTTACAAATTATAATTATTTATAGAATAAAATAATTCAATAATTCCTGAAAACTGGCCCTTCCTTAAAAGTATTATACATGTCCCTTGCTGTGCTGCCACTAGGACTTATTTATTTTTTAATATTTTTTAGGTGTAGATGGACACAACACAATGCCTTTATTTTTATGTGGTGCTGAGAATCAACCTGGGTCCTGCCCATGCTAGGCGAGCGCTCTACTGCTGAACCACAATCCCAGCCCCAGGATTTATTTTTAAAACATTTTTCTCTTTCCCTCCTCCTCCTCCTCCCTAATCTCAGGGGAAACAGGATTACCTTTCTTCCCCATCCTAGGCAGAATTATCAGTCCTTGAGCACACACCCACCACAGGAATGAAGTAAATCAAACTTAGGAATGATTCCAGAAGATCTAAGAAAAGACTGTCTCCCAAATTAACAAGTGAATTTCAACTCCAGACAGAGAACTGGAATGTAGCCTTTGAATCATCTTTTTAAAAGGACCTCCTTTTCCCCTGATGGGCAGAATCACAGCCTCTGGGACAGGAATCCCCTGTGTTTCCCCTTTGCTAGCAAAGCAATAAAACCCTTTGCTTAAAAAAAAATAAAAAAAAATAAAAACCTACATGTCAATGACTTAAGAGATTCCACTCAGGCAGAGCCCCAAGGGAACAGGGGACAGTGATGCTCATACCAGCACTCCTAACAACCCAAGGCAAAAATAAGCCCAAAGCCTTCAGTGATGAATGGATACACA
The DNA here is from genome assembly GCF_964194105.1 of Spermophilus citellus. NCBI lineage: Eukaryota > Metazoa > Chordata > Mammalia > Rodentia > Sciuridae > Spermophilus > Spermophilus citellus. Next base: position 224,549,911 of record NC_138184.1, on the reverse strand, counting down.
AATGTAAAAGAGCCGCGAGACTCACTCATCAAGAGAAACAAGGTTCTGACAGTGCCACAAAGACAAGCACAAGACACCAGTCCATGGCAAGAAACCAGACACAAGGCCTCGTGCTCTACAAGTCCATTTACACCAACAGCCCATCAGAGACAAATCCAGAGACAGAAAGGAGACTTGTGGCTGCCAGGGACAAGGGGAGGGGAACATGGAGACTGAATGCTAGTGGGAACAAGGTGATGAAAATGTTCTAAAATTAACATAGTAATAGTGGCAAAACTAAATACACTGAAAACCACTGAACTATACACTTTAAAATGGATTAATTCTTTTTCAATAAAACTAATTTTTTAAAAGTATTCTACAATGTAAGTGTATTTACATATGTATCCCATACAATAAGTTTTAATTAATTAGAGACAGTTTCATATCTATAATTAATGTTAATTTTTTTAGGATTCTAAAATATTTAAAATTTAAAGGTACACTATAGCATCACATAACCTAGTTTGATAATCACTGAAATCTTCATTAAATTGGCAACTTTAAAGTCCTAAAATCAGTAGCAATCTGCTCTGAGTTAGCTTTAATTTCCATTTTGTATCTGCATGGAACCAAGACCCTCTAAGTAAGTATATCATGACAGCAGGGGCTACGTCTTTCATACCCTCATAATCTTTGTGGTTTGCAGCACAATCCCTTGTACATACCATGGACTAAATAATGAGTAAAATGCTTTATTAATAACATATTCGTATGTTGGGGTCATAATGGTCAAACTTTCACTCCATGTGCTGTTCCTTTTGATCAGGTCAACAGCTGCCTGTGAAGGCCACACGGTAAATACTTCAGGCTTTGTGGGCTAAACTATTTCTGATACAACTACTCAACTCTGTCCCAGAACAAAAAGGCATTTAAATGAACCATCCCCTGCTTAAGCCGGCACTGTCTCTAGAACTTTCTACAGTTACAGACACATTCTAGTATCCCACTACTGAATACCTGAAATGTGGCTAGGAACTGAATCTTTGTAAATTATTGCTGTCCTTCAATATCCAGGACCTCCTCCATACCAAAATCCAGATTCTCAAGTCTCATATAAAATGGTGCAGCATTTGCACATAACCTAATGCACACCCTCCCGTACCCTTGAAAGTCATCTCTAATGATTTAAAACACCTAGTGCAATATGAACAACCGCTATACTACACTGTTTGGAGAATGATGACAGGAAAAAAATTCTGCACATATTCACAACAGAGATCAAAATTTCCCAAATATTTTAAATGGCTGGTTTGTGGAATCCATGGACACAGAGCTAGTAAATATGGAGAAGCAACCTATTTTAAATGTGAACATCTACATTGTGGGGAGCCATTCTGACACGTGATTGGGTGACTCCCGTTAAGGGCCTGAGGCGCTCTGGCTGTGTCGGAGCTATCCCGACCCTTTCCTGATGAGAGAGCCCATCCGTGTGGGGGTGTGCGTGACCACTGACCCCGGAGACCCAATCACTGACCCTGACCTTGGAGTGCAGCCCCCCCTCAACCTTCATTGGATGGAATTCTCCCCTGAATCTCTTGTCCCCCAAATAAAAGGCTACTCCCAGGCGTGTTCACTCTCTCTCTCTCCTGCTAGCCCAGAGTAATCCTCGCTGCCCTGCTGGGCGGCTGGAGGCGGGAACCAGGGAGGCGAGCCGTCTCGGACCTAGCAATGTAAAATAAGGTACTGGTTTGTGTGTTTTATTTCGATCTCTTCTAACTAACTTAATGCCTAGAACCTCATTAATGAAACCACTGCGCAGGACGCGTGGTAGACTACATGTAGTTGGTAGCTACCATACTGAACAGCAATGCATGAGATTACTAGTCAAATCTTATCTCTGCTCAAAAATTAAAGCAAAAAACAAAGTGGGCGACTGTATTATAGGATGAACTGGGAAGAGTAAACATGAAGTAAGATTTCTAATGATTCAAAAATCAAAATAGTAAATAATCAAAATTCTTAACAAACAAATCTCAGCTCAAGCAGGAGGATACGTGTAGAGTTCCATGTATCTGGACTTGGCCATACTTTGTCTGGTGTACACTTGCTGGATTCCAGCTCTGAGGTCATCCCAGATCTGGTCAAGGCCAATCTGCTTCAGTCCATGGGGATTCTGACTCCTGTTTGATGACATTGTGAGCAATGTTCTGAAGTCGTCCAGGGCAGCGATCCTTATTCAAGACACAGCTATTTCTCCATTAGTTGAAAATATACAGTATCATTCCAAATTCATTCACGGCAGCTCAGAAAGGATGTCCTTTAAGTGTGAAGAATGAAATCTCATTGCAGGCAAACCTGAAGAAGAAATAAAGGGAATTAATTTTTTCTAACATCACTGAGCAGGTAACAAAGGTGACACACGCTGACAAAAAGACTGAATCTGGGCATCAGCAGGCACTGCTCTTGCCCTGAGGAAATGTGAAACATTCATTACACAGTCCATGTGCAGAAACATGTTTACTTGACATTTCATCCATAATCCCTTCACTCATGAGAAAAGTTGGGTAAAACTTTACACAAGTAGAAACTGTTGCCTTTCTTTACTTCTAAAATTATCAATATTTAAAGTATCATAACTTAACCTACATAGCCATTAGGAAAACAAACTTGAAGAAAAAAGGTCAAAGGACATGCTCAAGAAATTCCCAGAAACACAAATAGCAAATAAATAGGAAAACTCATTCAATCTCAATAACTATGAGTTTTAGTAATTTTTTTGTTTAGCATTTGATAAGAAGGTAAATGTTGGTGAAGGAGAAGATGAGAGGATATGGGCACTTCTTTGTAGAAGAGAATTTGGCAAGAACTATCAAAATTTACGTGTCCTGGACTTGAAGCTCAGCTCCTCACCTACTAGGTAGATATGGGCGAGCTGCTTAAATTCTCTAAGCTTCAGCTTTCTACAGGACAAATCACTTTCCTCAAACGGCTGTTGTAATACCTAAAAAAAAGATAACATATGTAAAATATTTATACACAGAAAATGTTTAACAAGTGGTAATGGCTATTATTTCTAAGCACATGAAGTTTATGTTTCAGATCTTGGATCCATAAAGGCCCTTGGTAGTCAATATATATTTTTTAAATTTTTATTATTAGGTACCAGGGATTGAACCCAGGGGTATTTTAACCAGCCCTTTTTAATATTTTATTTAAATACAGGATCTTACTGAGTCGCTTAGGGCCTCACTAAGTTGCTGGGGCTGACTTTGAACTCACAATCCTCCTGCCTCAGACTCTCAAATGCCTGGGATTACAAGTGTGTGCCACCATACCTGGCATCAATATTGTATGATTCTCAATACTGTATGATTTAATGCTTCTTAATGCTGGATAAATTAAGGCTTCTTGATACTATGTAAGTTAACACTTCTTAATGTACAGCATATTTCAGGCATACTTGTAAGGGTTGTCTGTGTATACCACATCAAAATGTGAAGGTTTTAAATATATATTTCTGGTTTAAATCAAGAAACACTTCTGAATTATTGTAATGACTTCACAAAATAAATGATCATTGGCGAGCTCAAGGGATCTAAGACAACAAGGGCAACAAGGTTGCCAGAGCCTGTGGATCCAGGTCTGAGTTGCCATCAGGAGTTCAGAACATCCCATGTCTCTCCACATCACTGGGCTCCGAGTAGCTCAAGGCACATTTAAGGACCTCAGGGGTTGTGCCTGTGGATAAGTTTGAACTACCAATACCTGAATCATCTCTAATACTTATAATCTAAGCTTGTAGGAGTTAACATTTTCTGAAACCACACTACTGAATTCAAATAGATATGTTCAAATGTGAACTGAGAACATATCTAGCAGAAGGACTCCTCGAGTACAAAGAACTAACAACTCAGCAATCGCTCTGCAAATGTTTCTAATGTGGGTCTTGAATCGGTCCTTCTTTCCTCTGCCTAAGGAGGATCATAGTGACATCCCACTTGATAACACTTAGCACATCTGGACTGGTACTTACCACCTGACCATGGATGGACCTCTCTCTTCCCCAACCCTGTTCTAATTTCCCACTTTGACTGCCCAAACTAGAATTAACAGTACAGTTCATTCTACCTTGGATAAGCTTTCTCACACGCATCTAGATGTTCTTTGACTTTTTCTTCTCTTCTAATTTCCACCAACAACTGAGGAAAATGTTCTCTGCCTCTAGCTCCATTCTCCACCATCACTGCCCACCTGTGTAGTGGCAACGCCACTGTATCTAAGTGTCAGAAATCTGGGAAGGATGCTGATGCCTCATCTTTCATATTCAAGCTACTGATGTTAGCTGTCAAGGCTGACTTGCTTAATATCATTTCCTCCTACAGTAATCTCCATGATCCCTTACCTGGGCCACTGTTTTAATAGTCTAAACAGAGTCTGGTAACTGTGTCCATTTGTATGCTCTCATCACATTCTGACCTACCTATCAGTCTAAAATTATTGTCATCCTAATTCTGAATAAGCTGTCATCCTAAGAGCAATGGGGACACCAGAGAGTCAGAACAGGAAAATCCTAATGCAGCACAACCACCCTCCTTCTGCCCACTTGCATCTTACAAAGCTCCCCCTTTTTTTCCCCCAGGGTCAACACACAGACTCCTCCCCTTCCTGGGCTGGCTTGAAATGCACCTCCCGCATCTCCAAGCCACCCTGGTTTAGACCTCTCACAGGGAGTCATTGAGTGACATGACTAACTGCATCAGGCCACTCAAGAGGTAAAGAGCAGCAAGGTATTCACCAGTGGCACACAGACATGCACTGTTTTTGCTGTACTGGGAGCCAGAGCCTAGAATCCTCAGCATAGGTACAGAATATTCCACCTTGGGCAAGTGCTAATGGTAGACACATCTCACATAAGTGGCAATGAAGACAGTGTCACTGACAGCAGCACAGAATCCTCAGACTCAGAAGATTAAATGTTGTTAAGTGCATACTTCACCACATGGTAAATTTTCTCAACTTTAATATTTTGACTAAACATATGTATTAATGTTATTAATGAAACTAATGTATTAACTTTTTTCCACACTGGAAAAATGTTCACTTTAACTGTCACAAAGAAATGATGTGCATAGATTCAGACTATTTAATTATAACCTATATTCTCAACACCCTAATCTTGCACCAAAGACAGGTAAAAAATTATTTTTAAGTACTACTAGGGGGAGGAAAAAGAATCTTCATTAATGGTTGCCCCTTTTGCAAAAAAAAAAAAAAAAGGCATAGAATGTGACAATTATGTGGTGAAATATGATACTCAGGTGAGATTGACTGGGGAGTCAGAGAAGAGGTCAGGCTCGCGTATAACATGGGACCTTCCTTTCTTAACACTTGTCCAAAGTGGTGGCCCATGCTTGTTTCCTCACTGTGACACACTGCTTCATGGGTGTGAAGATCCAGGGCATACTTTCTCTTTTGCCTACCAGGTTATATTGAAAACCCAGTAGAGAGCCCAGCACAGCTCAAAGTTTTGCACATATAAAAGAATAAATTAAGGAACTGAATAGTTGTAAATTTTAAAAATATCTACAAATATGAAAATCCAATACCATAGAGCATCTAAATTTGCTCAAAATCCCTTGAGAATCTCTACAACAATCTCTATCTAGTTCCTTTTAAACTTCTGCCTTCAAACACTCGATTTTAGACTAAAATTTACTTCCCCGCTGAGCATGGTGGCACACACCTGTAATCCCAGCAGCTTGGGAGGCCGAGATAGAAGGATCTTGAGTTCAAAGCCAGCTTCAGCAATGGCGAGGCACTGAGCAACTCAGCGAGACCCTGTCCCTAATAAAATACAAAATAGGGCTGCGGGTGTGGCTCAGTGGTTGACTGCTCCTAAATTCGATCCCCAGTATCATTTTTACTTTCCGTTTCATTTAGTAATGGTTTATACTGTCTGGTCATTACAAACGTGTGGACAGCTTAACAGTGTTTAAACAGGCGTATGAATCATGCAGAACTTCAGCGACCACTTACACCTACGTAACAAACACTCAGCAGAAACTGCTCTGTGCCAGGCACTGTCCTATGTGCTAAATCAGAACAGCATGATCTATGTTCACAATGCAGCTATGGAATAAAAAAAGCATCCTTCCTTCTAAGAAGCTAACACAAACAGACTCTGGGTGCATAAGCTACTTGTGAACTGGAAACTTGATGGACCATGCATTTGTGTACTAAAAGCATTCTGCTCACGAGAACCAATTATAGTTACAGACATTAGAAGCTGACCTTAAAAATACTTCTGGCCTTTCCTTTTTTCAGATGAAGAAATGGATTCAAAGAAGCAAACAAACTTGGCCAGGATTATTACACCAAAAAGTAGCAGTACCATGATCAGGTCCCTGACCATGTTCTCAAGCCAGTATGTTCCCAGTACTCTAGTATGGATTTTAGGTTTTTCATTTTCAATAAACAGTGAAACCCCTGTAAGTCATGACAAAATAGATTCACCAATTATCTATTCGTTAAACCAAGAAACCCAAATACCCTAATGAAAAACCCGATAGTTTTAAAGAGCTAGCAAATTACTCCTAATTGTATCAATAATATTTCTATTCAAATACTTTAAAATTTAAGAAAGCTCATTTTTAAAACAGCCTTTTTAGTCAGGTATGGTGGCACACACCTGTAATCTCAGCAACTCAGGAGGCCGAGGCAGGAAGATTGCACATTTGTGGCCAGCAACTTCGTGAGACCATAAGCAATTTAACAGGACTGTTTTTATTTTTATTTTTTTTTTTAGAGAGAGAGAGAGAGAGAGAGAGAATGAGAATTTTTTTTTAATATTTATTTTTTGGCGTACACAACATCTTTCTTTGTATGCGGTGCTAAGGATCGAACCAGGGCCGCACGCATGCCAGGTGAGCGCACTACCGCTTGAGCCACATCCCCAGCCCCAAGACTGTTTTTAAAAAGGGCTTGGGAGGGTCCCTGGAGAGTGGCTCAGTGGCAGAGTGCTTACTTCGCACATGTGAGGCACTGGGTTTAATCCTCAGTACCACATAAAACAATAAATAAAAATAAAAAGATATTGTGTCCATCTATAACTAAAAAATAATTTTAAAAAAGATATTTAAAAAGGCTGGGAATGTGGCTTTGTGGTAAGGCACTCCTAGGTTAAGTCTCTGCCCCCCCCCCCCGCCAAAGAAAAAGTGTTTTTAAAAATAAAGACAAACACTAAAATATCAAAACAGTAAAAAGGAAAAGGTCAATATACCACTTGTCCTTTCGAAAGTTAAATACACCAGACAAAAACAGCCAGTGCGGATTCTCCTACTGGCACCTCTACTCTCCTGTCCTGCATATGCAATATGTCTGATGTGTGTTCTTCACGTGTTGTTGTTCTTTATATTATACTTCTGATCCCTTGAGTCATATGCATCCTCTTCATGTTCAATGTCAGGTTTATTTTATTATACACTCCTGCATCCAGTTCTACACATGATAACTGAGCTACACATTCAGCTTACATTCAGAGTAAGGTGAGAACTTGGCAAAACCTTCTCTAGTCCTGATGTTATATATTTATTATTCTCCATCTATCCATTCCCTTTTTCTAGTTGACACTGAGTATTCAAAATCTACACGCTGACGATCTGAGGTTCCCAAACATTCACAAGTCCTTACCTATGTAAGTGGGCAAGTGTAAAGGGGATGACCTTACCTTATATTTTTAATATCCCCTGGAGAACCTCATACCTACATACATAAAACATTTTTAACTAATACAGCAAAGGAACCGAAAAGTAAGTCTAAATGAAAATGTCAAATGTAAGCACCACAAAAATGTCTGAAAAGAGAAGAGTGGCTGACCAGCAGCAGCAGATCTGCTTATCTCAGGCTGGGCTTCTAGAGCAGACGTTGAGACCCAGCTAGGGTGGAAGATGCTTTTTAGGGAGGCACACCTGTGAGAGGAAGAGCAGGAGCTCACCCTGCAGAGGAACAGGAGTATGGTGTTGGCCCGCCAAAGCTGTTGTCAGTGTTTCACCTGGTGCCGCAGGCCAGCCTTCTAACTGAATGAACTGACTGCAAAACTGCATGGAGCAATGAAGCAGAACACAGGTGCCACAAAAGGCTAGTCTGGTGGGGCGTGATGACACATGCCTGTAATCCCAGCGGCTCAAAGCCATCCTCAGCAAAAGGGAGGGGCTAAGCAACTCAGTGAGACCCTGTCTCTAAATAAAATATAACATAGGGCTGTGGATGTGGCTCAGTGGTTGAGTGCCCCTGAGTTCAATCCCCAGTACCCCCGCCCTGCAAAAAAGCTGGCTTATCTGTCACAATGTTGAATTTCCAGAAATGTACCACTTTAGGTACCCTCTACCTCATATCCAGGCCATCAAAAACCATCAATAATCTTAAGCAGACTTCATAAAAGTCAAGTCAAAGGCCAAATGGTTTTAGGTAAAAGGTTAAGATCTTTACCTAATTACACCATGTAGCCAGAAAGCTTAGGAGGTCCGCCTAACCTACAGATAATGACAAAAACAAAAAACAAAACACACTTAGCCCATCAGGCTGTTTTGAAAGTACGCTTGGCATTAGTGTTCACCAAACTATGGTTATGAAGGGCCGCAAGTTTCAGGACACATCTTCAGATCCTCTACTGCATGACTTTGGAGCAAGGCCCCAGCAGCTGGCAGACAGGAGGTCACCAACAAGAAAAACAAATGCCAGTTCAAGTGGCCACGGGTCCCTTACCACTCACAAGCCCCCTCCAACTCCACACAGACTGTTTTCCTGATAGGTGATCAAGGACAGGACACCCAATTGTACCTTCACACATTCTGGCCACTGGTTACTCAAAGCTATGCAGATTTCCACAGCATATGATGTTGTCCTCCTTCAGTCATTTCATCTTAGGACAATGAGAATGGGATGGAACACAACAGTCAAAATAAGCAGGTCTAACAGAAGAAGGGGGACTGGATATTTAAGGACTCATCTATTAGAAAAACCTCATTCCAAAAGGAGATAAGTCAACTGATTCATTAAACAAGCTTTCTAACAATTTGAACTGTGAACTAACTAGCCCATTTCAAGATTCATGTTGTATAAGATTCCTTCACTGAGTAAAATTATCAACTAACTCAACAACTAAAGGACCTCCAAGAATCCTGAAAATGTATTTCCTCTTTGATACTAGAAATTCAAAGTTTTACCCATGCATACTGAAAGGCCTTTTAAAAAGTGCAACTTACAAGTCTTCCACAAAACACTAATTGGAAAGTCAACTGAACTAAACATCAAGGGAATCTGGGAAGTAGCAGCTCTAGTCAAGTGAAATACTTTGTTGCTACAACACTTCAGAGGCCTTAATGACTGAGCATGTCTTATGAACTGCCCAGAAAAAAAATATTTTTAGTATAAAACATTTTCACTCAAACTCACTTGGCCATAGCATTTATTTTCCAGAATGTATCTTGGACTGTACCCAGCTCTCTGGGTACCACACACTGTTCTGCAAACCTTTTCACTTAAAAATGAGCTACACCTCACTTTACTTAAAATAATATAATACAGAGAGCTATATAATATTTTTTACTCATTGAACTAGCAGTCTCCTACTAAAAAGCTTTCAAGTCTTTTAAACAATTTTAAATAATACTGCAAAATACGCCTTGCAAGTATTTATTTTTTGCCTACTTTAGGAATGCAGATAAAGACCTACCTGTATCTACATGACAACTATCAGGTGAATTATGACGCCACCTATTAGGACAGGAACAGACACAGCAGACTTGAAGGTTACCCGGACAACTGGCCACAGGGGGCTACAGCACAGAAGAGAAGACTGGACTGGCTCTGGGTTCATTTCTAAAAGATGCTGCTTGATTCTGGGAACCACCAAAAAATCACAGAAATCACAGCTAATGAATGGGCTTAAACAGTTCTGAGTAACATTTAAGAACCGACTGGGGGACTGGGATGTAGCTCACTGGTAGAGTGCTTGCCTCATATGCACAGGGCCCTGGGTTCAATCCCCAGCACTAGGGTGACAAGGAACCCAGAGAGTTTGTAACTGTGAACTAGAAGCCAGGAGATGAAAAGGCAGTGGTTTGGTGGCTGGGCCTGATGAGGCCACATAAAACTGCCATTATCTTCTCCTATGACCTTGAGCAGATTACTTTACGTCTCTTCACCTGCCTCATGGACTTGCAGTAAGGCTGTTAAATGAGGCGACATTGCTTGGCAGATGCTATTACTGTCATTGTCATTATATCTGAATGTACCTTCTCAGTTGAGTTTTGTGTAAGTTGGTGGTGACCTTAACAAGGCAAGAGTTCCAAACTAGAATGGGCTAGGTCAGCATGCCTGTCATCTCAGGTGTGGAGGATCTCTGCAGGTTAAGGCAGGAGGATCACAAGGTCAGTCTGGGCAACCCAGTGAGATCCTATCTTACACTAAAAATGACTGGCGGTGTAGCTCTATGGCACAGCATCCTGGGTTCAATCCAAGAAGGAAGGAAGGGGTGAGGGAAAGGAAGAAATTGGAACAGGATGGGAGGGCTAGAAAAGCAGACTAGGAACACTGAGAAGGATGAAAAAACAGGCCATGTGATCTGCCCCCAGACCCCAACAATTCTCTCTCTGCCTTTAGAGAAAATGGCACAGGATGGAACACGAGGCATGGCTGGCAGGCAGACATGCAGATCACTGCTCTGCAGGGCAACATCTGGGTGAGAAGCTAAGGCAGGGCCATGTCTATGAATGACAGGAACAAAAAGAACCTCAAGGAAAGGAGGCAGCACACCCTGGCAGGCTTCCCATGTGAAGGGCTGCCTATGACCACAGGTGTTAAGAGTGAGGGAGGCTCTGGACAGGGCCAGAGGGTCCATTGAACTTCTAGATCTGGCAATTAGTGGTGGCCACCACACAGAGGAGAAACAGGCAAGCCACAGAGCTTCCAAGGAGCCACTTCTGGATTCTCTGTGGTATGAACGAACAGGTGCGGACCACAAGGCCCAGGGATGCTGGAGGACAGTGGAACAGGTGTATCCTGAAATAACTGTAAAAAGTCTTCGTCCTTAGTAAGGGCTGGGAGGAAGGTGACAAGAGGCCATGGGTTGTTTCCTATCGGTGACCACAACTCTAGAGTGCTCCTAGTCACAAGTGGAGAGAAAAGTGAGGGAACGGGGCACAGGCCTTGGCCAGAGGACATCCCAGGCAGCTGGGACACACCAGTTCAGACGATGGAAAGATGACCTGAGGCTCACAACCAAATACAGGAGAGACAGGACCACTGGTTTCAGGAGGCTGGCCTCCACCCTGCAGGATCTGGCCCCACAGGGCCAGTGTCTCTTCATATCTGACCCAAACAAGCTGCCTTGTCTCCTCATACATCATTCCCCTGGCAAGTCCTAGAGCTCCAAGAAGAATGCTACGCTTCGGAGCGATCAGTGAGTATGAGTAAATCTCTACTTGCCGCATCACAGACTGTACCTGTGTCCCTCCTCAAACTCTTCAAAACCCAGACACCATTTTTGCCCATAAATGTGAAATATTTGCCTCCATTTCTATAAATTAAGACCAAACACATTTCACAGATACTACTGCCAAAGCCAATGTTGAAGAGTGTTAAACTGGGATGATTCAAATCAGAGTTGTGACAGGAACACAAGAAATAAGCTCGTTCAAGAAAAGATGACAACTGCTCTGGTACAAATTGGTAGCTTTTGAAAAAATCTATAAATATAGAAGCAGCAAGACAAAATGTTTTGGTATATCATTAAAAAGTCTATATTTGAGTTAATAAAAATAGTTAAAATTCACTATTAAATATAAAATAAGACTCAATTCAGCTTATCTAGCTCAGTGACACTTTAAAAAATGATCCTAGACACTACTCAATAAAGTAATTTTTAATTTCCTAACACCTGGTGGGAGCATGCACAACACTCAGGTGTGAGATGTGAAATGTGCAGTGAACACCTCAGACCTAAAGAACCCCCGTTTCTCCTCATCAGGAACACACAGGCACAGCACCTGTGCACTGCTTAGAGAAGGAAAAGAGCACTCTAGAAACAACCCTCCATGCTCCCCGGCAGGAGACTCACATGGAAGCCACGATGGGACAATCACACAGCACCATACACAAACGAGTGGACTGCAGCTACTGCTTGGCAGACGCGTCTCTCAGAATCCACGTGAAAAAATCACAGAAGGCACATGACATATGGCACCATTTCTATACATAAGATTAATTTTTTTTTTAAAGAGAGAGAGAGAGAGAGAGAGAGAGAGAGAATTTTTAATATTTATTTTTTAGTTCTCGGCGGACACAACATCTTTGTGGGTATGTGGTGCTGAGGATCGAACCCGGGCCGCACGCATGCCAGGCGAGCGCGCTACCGCTTGAGCCACATCCCCAGCCCAACACATAAGATTAATTTTTAAAAAGCATTTTTACAAAAGAAAAGCAGGTTGGCGCTCCCCCTGCCATTAACTACTGGCCACCATGGTTTCACTGCACTTGTGTTTTAGAAAATAAACAAAACCAAAGCCCTACTGCTGATGGTACATGCTTCTGTGGGTAAAGTGACACGGTGACTGGTATTTACTTTTAAATGCTACAGGAAAAGAACTATGAGATGCAAGGGGCACCGTGATTTCTACACTCCATAATTAAAAGCTAACAAAAACTCAGCCAAACCACACAACATATAAGGCGATGAGAGAAAGAAAAGCAAAATGAGCCAGGGGGCAAGCAGCCATGAAAGACCTGCGGCAGGAACAGCTCGGGAAGCCCTCGGAGCTTTCACAGCTGGGGTCCCGGGGGGGGGCTGGCTGTGCGCCTGTCGCAATCCACTCGCTTCTCAGCAACTTGTGCAGCACCTTATGTTTTATTACCATCTCTTTGACATATCCAAAAGGAAACTATTAGCGGCTGAAGGGTACCTAGGTGTGAGAAGAGTGAGCTCCCTGCGGCCCGTGGGGGACACCGCGGTGGAGGCCACTCACACTGCCTGGAGGAAAGGAAAGGAAGCCTGGAGGTGCAAACCTGACCGAGTTCCCATCAGCATTTTAGGAACAGGCTTCTTAAAAATCTGAAGAGTAAGAAAAACGGCAACTAGCGGCAGGTGCTGCTGTGACACCTCCGACCGCGTGCCCGCTGCATGCCTTGGCCAGGTCCTCTTCCCTCCTTTCCCCCATGTCTTTCAAAGGCCACAAACTCCCATGTTCCAAACTCTTGAATAGAAGCCTCCCTTACTCCAACCCAGTAACCCGAGCCCCAGGAGTGAAGCCAGGGCTGCCCTCCCCTCCAAGCCCCCACACCCACCCACCCTCCCTCCCTCCCCAGGCCTTCTGCAAAGCTGCTCATCACAGGCTTAGCCTGTGGGTTAGTCTCTCCACCCTCCTGGAGGAGCAGCAGCTGCCGCCTGTCCTCACCCTCTTAAACCCATTCCCTTCTCTTTATTACTCACAACTGCTGGGGTCCGGACATTCTCTCTCCTGGAGTCACTAAGGGGTCTAAAATGCTTTGTCACCAGTCTCGCCCCTCCAGTCCACACTGCTGCCCAAGGACCGTTCTTCCACAAACAGGCACTCGTTCTGAACGAGGGCCAGTGACCTTCCATACTCTGCTTATGTACCCCACACGCTCACAGCCACCTCCTCCAGGTTGGAGCCATCAAACAGAATCATGCCATGGCCATTTATCAACTATGCAAGGGAGAACTCCTGCTCATGGGGGTTCCTCCACACTGTGCCACCAGAAGCTCTATGCACTAACTCACCAATCCTCAGACAGCTACGCTCTCTACACAACACTACCGACATCCCACAGATGAGGGCACTCAGGCTCAGAGATGTGAAATCGTTTGCCCAAACCCACTCTGCCACTCATTGATGGCAAGGATTCCGACCCTGGAACTATACTCTAAAACCCAGTTCTTTCCATCCCCTGCTCAGTGCTGCTGCCATAGGAAGGTGAGTGTTGCTCATTCCATTTCACTAAGGATACTGAGAGCTACCCTGCAATTTCAGATTACAAGCTGACTTCCAAGGGAACCATGCAAAAAGACAGCGAGTTTCCTGACATAACTGGGTAACAAGTCCAAACTGTACTAAAGAGCAGGACAGGGAGAACCATCAAACTCACAAACTTGACTTTTATTTACACTAAATTCCAAAAATACTTTAAATTTTCATTTCAATTTTCACTAGTTTACATCTGATTATTAATTATTTTTAATTTTGGCCAATTTTTTTAATCCAGAAGGAACTTTAGCTTAGATGACAAGAACTAATATCTTATAAAGACAGAATAACAGTTATGCATTCAATAATTAAAGTTCTACTTATACAACATCCAAGAAAGGCATTTACTAGTTTAGGCAAGACTCAATGACTTGATTACTGAAATTCAAGGTTCATACCTCAACATTGTAAAAGCTATCTATGCTAAGCCCAAGGCCATCATCATTCCAAATGGAGAAAAATTTAAAGCATTCCCTCTAAAAACTGGAACAAAACAGGGATGCCCTCTTTCACCACTTCTATTCAACATAGTCCTTAAAATTCTAGCCAGAACAATCAGACAGACAAAAAAAATTAAGAACTCAAACTGCCACTAATCTGCCAACGACATGATTCTATATTTAGAAGATTAAAAAAAAAATTTCCACCAGAAAACTTCTACAACAAATAAATTCAGCCAAGTGGCAGGATATAAAAACCAATACCCCTAAATCAAATGCATTTCTATATAAAAGTGATGAATCCACTGAAAGAGAAATTAGGAAAACTACCCAATTCAAAATAGCCTCAAAAAAAAAAAAAAAAAAAAAAAGGCAAACCTTGGGAGTCACTAACAAAAGAGGTAAAAGACCTCTACAATGAAAACTACAGAACTCTAAAGAAGAAAACTGAAGAAGACCTTAAAAGATGGAAAGATCCCCCATGCTCTTGGATAGGATAAGAGTTAATATTGTCAAAATGACCATACTACCAAAACTCTTATACAGATTTAATGCAATTCCTATTGAAATCACAATGACATTCTTCATAGAACTAGAAAAAGCAATCATGAAATTCATTTGGGAAAATAAGAAATCAAGAATAGCCAAAGCAATCCTTAGCAAGAAGAGCTGAAGCAGGAGGCATTACAACACCAGACCTGAAACTATACTACAGAGAAACAGTAACAAAAACAGCATGGCACTGGCACCAAAATAGACATGTAGGCCAATGGTACAGAATAGAAGACACAGAGACCAAACAACATAAATACAGCTATCTCATACTAGACAAAGGCAACAAAAACATACAGTGGAGAAAGGACAGCCTCTTCAACAAATGGTGCCGGTAAAACTGGAAATCCATACATAGCAAAAGGAAATTAAACCTCTCTCTCTCACCATGCACAAAACTTAACTCAAAGTAGATCAAGGACCTAGGAATTAGACCAGAGACCCTGCACTTAATTGAAGAAAAAGTAGGTCCAAATCTTCATCATGTCAGATTAGGCCCTGACTTCTTTAAACAAGACTCTTAAAGCTCAAGAAATAAAATCAAGAATCAATAAATGGGGGGCTGGGGTTGTGGCTCAGAGGTAGAGTACTCGCCTGTCATGCGTGAGGCACTGGGTTCAATCCTCATCACCACATAAAAATAAAATAAAGATATTGTGTCCACTTATAACCAAAAAAAAAATTAAAAAAAGAATCAATAAATGGGATGAAGTCAAATTAAAAGCTGCTTCTCAGCAAAAGAAACAATCAATGAGGTGAAGAGAGTCTACAATATGGGAGCAAATTTTTACCACACGCACATCAGATAGAGCACTGCTCTCCAGTATACATAAAGAACTCAAAGAACTTAATACCAATAAATAAATAAATAAACAACCCAATCAATAAATGGGCTAAGGAACTGAACAGACACCTTTCAGAAAAAGATATACAAGTGATCAACAAATATATGAAAAAATGTTCAACACCTTTAGTAATTTGAGAAACGCAAATCAAAACTACTCTTAAGATTTCATCTCACCCCAGTCATTATGGCAGTTATCAAGAATACAGGCAATAATAAGTGTTGGAGAGGATTTGGGGAAAAAAGCACACTCATAATTGCTGGTGGGCTGCAAATTGGTGCAACCACTTTGGAAAGGAGTATGGAGACTCCTCAGAAACTTGGAATGAACCACCATTTGACCCAGCTATCTCACTCCTCAGTCTACACCCAAAGGACTTAAAATCAGCATACTACAGTTTACATGCACACCAATGTTTATAGCAACTGAATTCACAATAGCTAAACTGAGGAAGCAACCTAAATACCCATCAATATATGAACAGTATACATACACAATGGAAGATTACTCAGCATTATGGCATCTGCAGGTAAATGGATGGAGTTGGGGAATATTATGTTAAGCAAAGTAAGAATGTTTTCTCGGATTAGTATTATTGGAGTGGGGGAGAATGGGAAGAATGGCAGAACTTTGTATTGGGCAAAGGGGAGGGTGGGGTTAGGAAAGAAGGTGGAATGAGATGGACATTGTTACCCTAGGTACATGTATGATTGCATGAATGGTGCTTCTCTACATTGTGTACAACCAGAGAATTAAAATGTCATGCTCCATTTGTGTACGATGAATTGAAATGCATTCTTCTCTCCTGTACGATTAAGTAGAATAAAAAAAATAATGAATTAAAAAAAGAAGAAATACAAGGTTCTCAAAATTCACACTTGAAAGATTTAAAATTATCTCCTTTCTATACAGAACTAGAGGAACTTCTATTCAAAAAATTACAATTAACAAGAAGCATTCAAAAATTAAATTAAGAATGGAGATGGAGCTTAGTGGTAGGATGCTTGCCTAGAATACAAGAGGCCCTAGATTGGATTCTCAGCACTGGGGACAAATATAGTAATAAACAGCTTGTCAGAAACCTTAGCTAAGTTTTATCTCTACTTATCTAAGGACTTACTTCGAAAAGCTTTAAGTTAGCCAGGTACAGTATTGCATACCTGTAATCCCAGCAACCCAGGGGGCAAGAAAAAAAAATTAAAAGGCTGGGGATGGGGCTCAGTGGTGGAAGGAAGGAAGGAAGGAAGGAAGGAAGGAAGGAAGGAAGGAAGGAAGGAACAAACGAACGAACTTTGAGTCCAAGGCTATAATCAGAGAAGCAATATAAATAATGCCCAAGTAAATTTTGCTTCTAGAACGAATTCAAAGTTGAGTTGTCAGTACCTGAAAATATCATACATGCCTACATTGCCCTCATTTATCTTTATTTAAAGCTAGCAAACATCAGGGGCATTAAAAGTCCTGGTTCAGTTAAAACAAATTTACCATGACTCATCAATTCTACTACTCCCCAAGCAAGAAAACATACGTGCACTCAAAGACTTGTACACGAATGTGTTCATAGTTTATTATATATAATAGCCCAAAAGTAGATAACCCAAATGTTCATCCATCAATGATAAATGGATAAGCAGACCACAGCACAGCCACACAGCTGCAGACTACCTGACAATAAAGGATGGAGTACCAATGCAGCAGGGATGAACCTCCAAACATTGCTCCAGGTAAAGGGCACATGCAGAGGACCACGTAACATACCTGATTTACCATGTGTTATGTCCAGGATAGAAAGTAGATTAATGGTTGCCTGTGGGTCAGGGAGTGACTGCAAACAGGCACAGGAATCTTTTGGGGTAATGGAACTGTTCACATATTGGGTTGTGGTGATGGCGGCACAACTGTGACTTTCCTAAAAATTCTTGACTTTATACACTTAAAATGAGTGAATTTTGTGGTTATTAGAATCATGTCTCAATAAAACTGTTAAGAAAAAAGACCAAACTTAAAGCATGCTAGCTATGAACAAACTGTCCAGTTCTGCTCATCCCAGAAGCGACTGCACCTCTCTCTACAAGATGGCAGGGATCTGAAGACACATAGGTCTTAGCATAAGCACCAAAAGCAGTATTCCACCAGAAAGCAAGGTCATTTCTAACAGAAGAGCTTGTACTGTCCTACAACAATATATAAACAGCTGAAAATACATAAAGAAGACTTGCCTCAAGGTATGGGAAGAGGTACATGGTATACAGGGTTTACCACCTAATTACACACAAAAATGGCAGCAACTAGTTCAGGGGGAAAGAACTCATTCTAGGCCACAATGGTCAAGAAGGCTTTGGTGAAATCAATATTTTCCACAGCTTCGAAAAGAACAATTAGGATTTGAACATAAGAGGTACAGGAAGGGTGTTGTACAGGGAAGAGCAAGAGGCTGAAAAACAAATCACACGAGAGTATGTGGGGCTGATGCAAGCAGCTGGGTGGCAGGGTGGGCAGGCACGGGTAGGCCAACTCGAGGCCTTTGTTCTGTGTGGTAACAGTTATGAAGGTTTCAGGAGGGAAGCCCTACAACAAACGTGATTTTAGAAATAGCAGTCTACAGTCTGTGTTCTGTGGAGTTTGCATGAGAAAGGACACAGGCGTGGCATTAATGGGAGCATCACTCAACTTAGACCAGCACCATGCAAAAAGAAAGGCTAGCAGCAAAGACAACCCAAAGTAGGAATTACAGTCACTCAACTGACTGGATTTGGGTGGCTCAGGGAGAGAAGAATTAAGGATGACAAAGGCTGTGTCTCAAATCTGTATTTCTTAACCTCCAATAAACTATCTCTGGTTACACTGGCAATTCAAAACAACTTGCCTGGTGGAAAATGCTCAATGATATGAACCAGAATTTGGCCATTTCTAATAACAAGACAGACACATTTACTCTCTGACCCAGCAATCCACTTCTAGGAATAAACCAGCCAGGGCTGGGGCTGGGGCTCAGTGGTAGAGCACTTGCCTAGCATGTGTGAGGCACCGGGCTCGATTCTGAGCACCATGTATAAATAAATACATAAAGGTCCATTGACAACTAAAAATAAATGAATAAATAAACTGGCCAAAACCACAAGAGTTGTAAATTTAAGTTTAGTCACAGCAAAAGACTGGAAATCGACCCAAAACTCCACAAATGGGACAAGACGACTGAACTCTGGCAGGTTCACATAATGGTGTGAAAAGGAAGGAGGAGGACGTCCAGGCACAGGGACTTCCCAGCAGAGATGACTGAACAATGCTGCCCTTCCTGTAACTGTTACAATTCCAAAGAGCACGGGGAGGGGAGTGAACACAAGCACAGAGAGATCTGCTTTTCCTTTCAAAAAGAAAAACTGGGAGGACAAGCTGATGAAGACGGCTCCCCAGAGGGGGACCCAGGACAGGACCAAGGTGGAGGCGAGACTTCAGTGGGGCCCATAGAGAACTCGGGGGCCTGTAAATGAAGACACTACCCCTGACTGAAATCTGACAATCCATCACTTAGCATGCTGATAACAAACCACAGTGGTTTCGCAGGGCTCTTTTTCAACAAGAGATTTTCCATTGTCCCATGACAGTAACTGCCAGAATCATTTACAGTCATCAATACTTTGGAATTACAGTAGTGACAGAACTCACTCACTAGACCTTAAATACACAGCAAATAGGTTAAAAGTGGAATTCTTCATCTTTCATGATGAAAAAAGTAAAAAAAAAAAGTCACACTGCAAAAGCTATAAAAACATCTTGGGACTTATTTGCCTACAGGATCTCAACCAATCTCTCAACCAATCACATCCTCTGCTTTAGGGAATCACCTGGCAACAATATAAGGGTAAATAAATATAAACTCACATATACAAAATTCAATGTGGATCATTCAGATATTCCTAATTGTGTTTATTTGAAAATCTTTATATCACTAAACTGAGCACTCAATTTAAAAACCCTCATGCTGGCAAAATCCCAAGGGTAAAGGGAATTTGAGAGGGAACTTTACATAAGAAAGTTGGCATTATTAAGAGAAATGGCTAAGTTATGTGAAGAGAACTGAATGTAGAGGAGGTGAAGAGCATAATCTTAAGACATGTTGAATGTGAAGTGATTTTAAAAACACCAAAATGAAAATGCCCAAGCAGGCAGTTTAAAAAACAAAACTGGAGCTCAAAGGAAATCACCTCTGATTAAATAAATTTAGTAACGGGGGAAAAAAAGGTAAAATTATAGGCATCAGCCTGGATAACATCTTCAAAGTATAAAGAATGAACAGAGATGAGAACTAAAGCTTACAGTTAGAGGACTCAGGGACAGTGAGTCCCTGTCTCCCCTCCAACACCCCCAGAATATACAGGTAGGAGAACCAGGAGGCCAGAAACAGCAAGTAAAGAATAGTTAGTTAATGCAACTTCTAGTTCAACAGCAGCAAAGGTTGAAGATACATCAAGGAAAGTTCTACCATAAAAAAGTCACTGTAGTGAGTGTCAGAAGACTGGTGGCTTCAGAACAAAGCTCCAGTTGGGTGCTGTGGTGGACACCTGTATTCCCAGCTACTTGGGAGGCTAAAGCAGGAGGCCTGACAAGTTCAAGGCCAGCCCAGGCAACTCAGTGAGATTCTGTCTCCCCCCCGCCAAAAAAGTAAAAAGGGTTGGGGATGTAGCTCAGTGGTAGAGCACATGCCTAGCATAAATTCAATCCTCAGTACTTTAAAAAAAAAAAAAAAAAAAAAAGCAAAACTCAGCTCCAGGCAGTAGACGTAATTCAGTGATGGAATGACTACACTTAAGACCCTGGGTTCAACCCGCAGGACAGGCACAGAGAATGGAGCTCTAGTAAAGTGGAAGGCAACAAAACCAGACAGCAGTCCCGTGGAAAGAGAAAACGGCCTATCAAAACAAAGGTGAAAGGAGGACATCAGCTCTGTTGCTAACAGAAACAGACTAAAAGAGGGGAAGACTATTACCCCCGTTCACCATTATATATACAGTGACAGTGTGAAAGGGACAGGAGGCTTCCTTTTAAGTTCTAAAGCTAGGATATAAATATAACAATTATCAACATACAAACGTGACAGCTCTCATGCTTCAACTTCCAAAATAAATCACATACTTCATTCAAAAATAATAATAAAAAACTTTTTTATGCATGTTTCAAAATTGAATGAACTTAACCCTGAATTCAAAGTCTGGAACAGGGTCGACCACATCCTGCCTAGATGTGTTCATGCTTCCTACTGCTCCTGATGACTTCTAGTAAAAGATGATCCCAACTCAGATGGCACCAAGAAAACAATACCATGCACTGTAGAGAAGAAACAAATAGGAAGAATCTGAAACAAGTGAGCATGCTAGTCAGATTCACCTAGGTTCCTAATTCTCTTCACTCACTTTAAAACAATCTTTAAAAATTAAACACAGGGTTGACAGTGGGGAGATGTCTGTCAAAGGTATAAAATTCAGTTACACAGGATGAATGAGCTCTGGAGATATACTGTACAGCATACCAAATGTAGTTAATAATAATGTTCTATATACTTGAAACTTACTTTAAAAGGAACAAAAAGTTCTAAAAGTAAACCTTCAAGTTCTCACCACAAAAAAAATAAGTATGTGATTAGCTTGATTTAATCATTTCACAATATACACACATGTCAAGGTATGTATGTATCATAAACAAGTTTTGTCAATTATACCTTAAAAAGGTTGGGGGGTGGCTGGGGTTGTGGCTCAGCGGTAGAGCGTTTGCCTAGCACATGCAAGGCCCTGGGTTCGATCCTCAGCACCACATAAAAATAAATAAAGATATTGTGTCCAACTAAAAAATAAATATAAAAAATTAAAAAATAAATTTTAAAAAGGTTGGGGGGATTAAACACCAAACTACCAAATTCTCAGAACTGCTGTATAAAGACTAATATTAGAGACATCATAAACATCCAGTCCTATACCTTGTACACAGCAGGAATCCCCCAGCGGTAGCTTGCTTCTTTGTAAACTCTAGAGGGATTGGAGAAAATCCTAAAGGATCCATCTAACATGGTTTTAACCAGGAAATGGTTAAAACCCATTAAATACAAGGCCACTTTTTGTTGACCATTACAAGCCATAATTGCTGAATAATTATGCTTGTAATATTTGTAAACCCCTCCTTAAAAATCAAAGTAGCGGCTTACTTTTGACTTCTATATTTTGCACTCATGATACACACTTATAATTTTAAAAGCTAGAAAACATTAGTAAACAAAGTCAGTATTTAATATCATACTTATTTTTCTTAATTCAAAATTAGACTTCTTGATAATTATTGCTATTTGAAAAATGGATATTTTACTAAGTAGATTTTACATTTATATCTTTTCTATGTACAACTGGAAAATGTACCAGTAAAGGTTATTCTTTGTGTAGAAAAATCTAGAGATTTAATGAGAGTAATACTTCTGATTTGCAGGCCCCTGTTCTGTGCTTGTGCCCAGGTAACTTGTTCACAGTTTAATCCTCTCCACTCAATAGTGGGTGTCTTGGCCAATACAGGTGTTCTGAAATACAGATAAGTACTCCAAATATTTTAGGGACATAACTCAAATCTCTTAGGATACTTCAAAAAACATACCAAAACTCCTGGCATTTTACTTTTCCTTGGCCTAGTTAGAATACTATTACTAAAGGGAAGGCCACAATGTTTATATTAAATACAAATTTAAGAGGAATAAAATTATTCAAACAAGCCATGAAAACTATTAATACTGATCATTTTAAAGACTTAAATGAAACCAAGATCCACATCCTGGGGTAGTACAAGAGCAAATATAATTCAAACTTCAGTTATCTCCTCTGTTTCTCCCACTTTCTAAAAGCCAATTGAGCTATGAAATTAGCAGACACTAAAATTTACTAAATGAATTAATATATTGGCCTTCTATCCGTCAATCTTTGGTCCTTCTAATTACATAATATAAATACTTACAAACACTAATTTAATTCAATACCCCACACACATTTTACAATCATGAGAAATAGATCAAGTATGAATTTTCTCACTTTCTCCTATGAGCACCTCAAGAATTAGAAAACAAATTCTGTACTCTGGTTTTTGCTGTCTTGCCTGTGTGTGTGTGTGTGTGTGTGTTGCTGGGGATTGAACCCAGGGTCT
Source organism: Spermophilus citellus (assembly GCF_964194105.1). NCBI lineage: Eukaryota > Metazoa > Chordata > Mammalia > Rodentia > Sciuridae > Spermophilus > Spermophilus citellus. The sequence goes on along the minus strand of NC_138184.1, from coordinate 224,526,877 downwards.
TGTACATGCAAGGCAAGCACTCTACCAACTGAGCTATATCCCCAGGTCTCGTTTTCTTGCTTTTTGAGGGCCTTCACTATTTGTTTTTGCAGCACGAGGCATCTAACCCAGGTCCTCGGCACACTAAGTAAGCGCTGTGCCACTGAGCTACAGCTCCAATCCACAATTTTTATTCTCTTAGACATGGTACCTGAACAATTAATAGAAGAAGCCCCTGCCCCTTTTTAATTGTTCTTAGTTGTAGATGGACACAAATACCTCTATTTTTATGTGGTGCTGAGGATCAAACTCAGTGCCTCACACATGCTAGGCAAGAGCTCTACCACTGAGCTACACAAACCACTGAGCTACACAGCCCCAGCCCAGTAGAGCACCCTTTTAAAATTTAATCTATATATAAAGCCCTCAAAGTCTTAAAATTGTAACAATTTTAATTCAGTCAATATCTATTATTTTTTCTACTTTAATGACTGCAGAACTTCTAAGTAGGGTACCACAAGCATTGCTGGTATAGCTGCTGTAAAAGCTAAAACTGTACAAAAAACTATAAGCACATTACACCTGATAAGTGTTATACAGATTAACCAGTTTGTCCAAATAAACTATTTGGAGCTGTGAAGAACTAGATTTCAATTCTCAGTTCCAGTGCAATGCTTTTCCTCAATGATGAAGACTGGTACTTGTATGCATTTTACTGCTAAGAATTTTCATCATTTAAAACAAAAAGAAATGGAATTACATTTGATCATCTATTTATACCATGTTTGTTTTTTGAACAGAGGGCTTTAATCCATTACTGTGTAATTTAGCAAATGGCAACTGGAACTTTTTAAAAAATTGAAATAGGAAAAAAACACAAAAACCCATAGGCTCTAACAAGGTAAGTATTATAGGCTGAGTAACCCTTATCCGAAATGCTTGGGACCAGAGGTATCTCAGATTTTGGAGTATTTGCATATATACAGTCATATATTTTGTGGATGAGAACCAAATCTAAACCAAAAATTCATTTATATTTCATATACACTTTAAACACACAGACTGAAGGCACGTTTACATAGTATTTTTAATGCACCTATGTTTTCACTGTGACAAGTCATGTGAAGTCACAGTTTTCACTGTGACAAGTCATGTGGAACTGTCCACTAGTGGCATAATGTTGGTCCTCAAACATCAAATAATGTTGGATTTTAGAGTATTTTTGGATTTAAGCCTTTCAACTTAGGGATGTTCAGCTTGTGCCACTCAGTGCCTTTTCAGTTCTGACTGTTGGTGCTGGGTTACCCTAAAAAACACATTTCTTGCCAGGTGCGGTAGCATATACCTGTAATCCCAGCAGCTCAAGAGGCTGAGACAGGAAGATTGCAAGTTCAAAGTCAGCCTCAGCAACAGCAAGGTGCTAAGCAACTCAGTGAGACCCTGTCTTTAAATAAAATACAAAAAATGGGCTTGGGATGTGATTCAGTGGTCAAGTGCCCCAAGTTCAACCCCTGGTACCAAAAACAAAACAAAAAAACTCACATTTCTTATACAGAAATAGCTTAAGGGCCACTACTCATATCACCGTGACAAAGACTATTTCAAACACCTAACATGCAAACATATATGCATGTTTGTGGAACTTGTAAATTTTGTAAATTTTCAGACATTGTAAATGCTAGGGAAAGGGTGTAAGGAGACGCATAACCAGACTGCGTATTTAAACCTGGACATCAAAAGACAATTAGATTAAATGCAGTCTATGAACTGACTAGCTGAACACACCTTCTGACCCCATGAAAATGTCATTTGATGACAGCTTTCACTAAAAAGTGGTGTTCTTTGGGGCTTTTAATTCAAACTTGCTTTCTACGCAGATCTGGTCATGTCTATCTCAAAGGGGAAAATTTGGTGAAGCCTGAGATGGTTTGAAAATGCCTCCAGCATTTTCTACTTTAGTTTTTGCACTGAGCACCCCTAATCAAGATGCACCTTTTTACTTGCAAAGATTTCTCCTGAAATTCCCACACAGCCTGTACAACTTGTTCTTATCTGCAACTATCAAAGTGGTGTTGTTTGTTCCTTTAGGTTGGGGGGGGGGGGAGGGTTATGGTTACTGTTCTGTTTTTGTGATAGGGAGGTGTGTGGAGGGTGTCTTGCTGTGTTTCCCAGGCTCAAGGGATCCTTCCACAATCCTTCCACATCACCATACCAGAAGCCAGGCAAGGGCATTGTTCAGAGGCAGAAGAGATAAAAGCAGCCCCTCTGCATCTCTACAAAAACCAAAACCCATATTTTAAGTAAAAGAACACTCCACTGTGGAGATGTCACTAGTTTCTATTACTGCTCAGGCTATGACTGGTGCAGCAGTCATTCAGCTTTACTGTTCAGCTCAAGGTTAGTGTGGGGGTCCGCATAAGGCTGCCAGTATTCTTGGATTCATATAAATGACTTCATTAACAGTGTATTTTCTCAAGCACGGCATTCAAGCTTATACTCCAAGTAGCTTACTTTGAAAATTACCATTCATGTTCCCATTTGAAAATATAGTTAATGTTTTAAAAGTAAAGAAAAAACACCAAGGGGCTGGAGATGTGGCTCAAGCAGTAGCGCGCTCGCCTGGCATGCATGGGGCTCTGAGTTCAATCCTCATCACCAAAATAAAAAATAAAATAAGGATTTTGTGTCCACTGAAAACTAAAAACTAAATATTAAAAAAAAAAAAGAAAAGAAAAAACACCAAGCCAGGCATGGTAGTACATGCCTGTAATCCCAGTGGCTCAGAAGGCTGAGGCAGGAGACTGAATTCAAAGTCAGCCTCAGCAAAATCGAGGTGCTAAGCAACTTTGTGAGACCCTGTCTCTAAATAAATGGGGCTGGGAATGTGGCTCAGTGGTCAAGTGCCCCTGAGTTCAATCCCAGTACCAAAAAAAAAAACACACACCAAAATCCACCCTATCACAAAATACATATTTTTCCATAGTTTTAATAAAATCAAGAACTCACATTAACAGACATATTAGAGGAAACATGATTCAATCTTCTAAGATAAATGTGACATATCAAAACTGCAAATAAATCAACTTCTAAAAATTACAAATAAAGAAAAAATAAAGTGTGCTAGTTACTTAGTACATTTTAGGACTAATTTTTCCCCAAATCTCACATATACACACACAAAGTCTTGTGGTCACTTTACTTTACACTAGACTGTCAATCAAACAAATAAACCCTCTGCACTTGGCAGGAGGATCTCCTTTTTAAGAAAAACTACAGCTGGGGATATAGCTCGGTGGTAGACTGCTTGCCTAACATGCATAAGGCCCTGAGTGCCACCCTAGCACCAGAAAATTTTAAAAATAATGCTGATAATAAAATAAAACTGCAGTTTCATTCACTGTTGTCAAGGGAGTTATCAATTTTTTTTTCAAATCACTTTTCCTGCAACTATTATGGGAACTAGTGTCACAGATATATATATACATACACTCACCTTTGTATCTACCATAAAAAGCAGAGGAGACATTCATCTGACACATCCTTTCCAAATGATTCTAATAATCTATAAATTATTTAATCAAATTTTTTCAGAGATCAGCTTTAACAAAAGAAAGTTTCAATACTTATATATACTATGGTACAATCCTAGTTAACAGAATTTCCACAAATTGATTGCTTTATTGAAATTATTTAATCTTTGTTCTTCAAAATCACAAATCAAGTTTGAAGAACAAAGATTGAGAGAAATAGCAGAACCAATGCCAGCTACTTTCAGGCAAGAAGTGTAGTAGAGCCGGTTAAAAAAAAAAAAGCAGCTAGTTAAAAATGGAAGGGACTGCTGTGGTGCAGGACTGAGACACCGAGCACGGTCCACTCGACCAGGCCATGGTGGCTCCGCACCTGCCCTGGAGACTGTGTGGGCCAGGGAGCCACGGCAGGTCCTGCATCAACAAAGGTGATACACCAGGCTGGGGGCACAGAGCATACTGAAGCCGCTGACAACAGGGTGAAACCTGAATCAAGAGCTAATAAGATCTGGTAGCTACTGAATATGAACAAGAAAGAACAAAGTTTTAGACCTGTGTCTAGATACAGTGCTAGACACAGAAAGCTGGAGAGGGCTGAGGGAACAAGCTAAAGAGAGCAGTCTGCGGCAGGCTGAAGGTAGTAAGGGCAAGTTAGCCTACGGGAAAGCCCTGAAGGCAGTGAGCAGGAGGAAAGGATCTCTGCTCAAGCTGCCCAACCTAAATAAAACTGAAAGACATAGAAGTACAACAGGATCAAGTCCAAGAGAGCTACCAAACCCCCACCAGGAAAAAAAAAAAAAAAACGACTGCAGCAAGGATTCCCCGCTGAACCCTCGTGTCCACAGATCACCCAAGAAAAAATAACCGTGATCTGGCACAGAACATGGAGAACGGGTGCATGTTACAACCCCTCTCTAGAGGGCACAGAATGTTCTAGAAAGTAGACATGGTTACGCTTCCCAAACCAATCTGACCTAACATATCATGTGACCAGTAATCACCCTCTGAAGGCCACTGAGTTTAAAATGCAGACAAACCAACCTAATGTATCAGGAAAGCACCTAAGAGTACTTTAGGAGAAAGAAGTACCAAGATACCTCTAAAACTTAATGTTTCTAGACTCTTTTATGGTGCTGGAGACCATACACAAGACCTAATGCCTAGGAAAGTGCTCTGCCAATGAGCTTATGCCCCCAGCCTCTAGACCTTTAAAGAAAAAGAGAATCTGAAATGTCTGTAGTTACTGTTACAAACCAGTATTTTCCAGGTTTAAGAAGTTCTCTCAATATTTGATACTACCAATAAAATGTGATGAACACAGGCTTTAACTTTCTTGTTTTCTCAGTACTAATTATGGATTAATGCTGATGAATATGCTTTTAAAAAATGTTTAAGACACTTCCTTTAACAGCAGCTAGAATTTATGAGACAAAAACTAAAGTCAAGCAAAAATCCCTTCCTGACAACTAAACCTACAACAGTTTTTCACTGGGATCCTGTCCTCCAAGGCTCATACAAACTGTGCTTCAAAGAACACAAGAGCTTCCACATGCTCATCACGCTTCATCAAAGACAGAAAAAAATGAACACATAAATTTACTATATAACAAATCTTGGGCTGGGGTTGTAGCTCAGAGGTAGAGCGCTTGCCTATCATGGGTGAGGCACTGGGTTCGATTCTCAGCACCACATATAAATAAATAAATAAAATAAAAGTCCAGCAACAATTTAAAAAATATATATTTTTAAAAAATTACTATATACCAAATCTTGACTGTAAAAGCACATGATTTTCCCATATTCTGATTTGAAAATCTATATGTGCTCTACAAAACATGTTCTTTTAACATGTCGGGAGTAAGCTGGGTATGGTGGAACATGTCTATAATTCCAGTTACTCCAGAGGCTGAGGCAGGAGGATTCCAAGTTCTAGGCCAGCCTCAGCAACTCAGTGTGTATTGTGTATGGGGGGACAACTAATATCCCCCCCTTACAAAACTGTCAATGCACATTAACATATTAAAGACTGATGCAAACCAGCATTATCTAAATTTATTCACAGATCTTCCCTCCAATTCTTATACCTTACAGGGACAAACTCTAATTTAAGAAAATAAATAAAAATCCTGAAAACACAGTAATATGTAGAGTGATACAGCAGAGCTCCTTTATTGTAAAAATGATAGCAAAGCAAAACAAATAAACCAAAGCTTCCTAATGTTCAAAGAGATCACATATATTAAAAAGAAAAAAAACCCTGTACAGGGCAAAGTCACCTATACTTAGGACACAAACAAAGCTACTACTGAAAAGATGAACTTCAGGCAAAACTGTTCCAGAATCCCTAGGCCTGCCTTCCCTTCTGTCTCTCTTGGGTCACTTGTTGGAAGCAACCTCCTCTCGGTATCAGGTGCCCAGGTAGACTTTCATCAACATGTCAAATACAAGACACTCAAATTCAGTAGTCGACCTGATAACTAATGTCATAATACACTCCTATGCTGCAGGTCAAAATCTACTTTCAATCAGGACAGCAAAGATGGAATTCTGTTCAATATAAGGCATTTAAGAGCAGCAGAAAGTGGATAGCCAGCAGCTACTAAGTAACAAAAACATGGTCAGCAGGTCTTCAGGAGCACTCAGTGCTGAACACTCCACTAAGTGTCATCATATGAAGGAAGAATCTGCAAGTAAATTTTCTTTGAATTTTTTTTTTTCCTTTTAAAAATGGCATTGGGGATTGAACCCAGGGATGATCCACCTCTGATCTATATCCCCATCCCTTTTTATTTCTGAGTCTAAATTGTTGAGGCTGGACTTGAACTTGTGATCCACCTGCCTCAGCCTCCTGAGTCACTGGGATTATAGATATGCTCCATCATATCCAATCATTAATCTTTTAAAGATTTTTAATCTTTAAAATGCGGAAATCAGAAATCACCCGGGATTTTTTCGTTTTTCACCCTCCCCCAAGCTATATCTCCTAGTTCCCAAAGATACACTTGGGGTTTGGGGAGGAGGAAATGGCCTGGCCTTTGCATCCATGCCTCAATCTCACTTTGGATTGCGGAGTCTGGTCTGTACTTTATTCATCTCATGCAGGATTCCTAACCTTTCTGACCAGAGCAGACTCCTTCCATCTCACAGGAAGAGAGATCTGAGCTCTTTTGCCTTCTTCCCACACCCTGACTTGACATGCCCCTGAGGCAGATATAATTATTTAGTATAAAATTTCTATGTGGCAAAGGCATTCCTCCCCCAATTTGGTGACAATGCTGTGTGCCTATTTTCCATAATTCCAACAGTATTCCTAATTTAAGCCATCTAGAGTAGCATTCTTAAGATAATCAATAGTGACCTTTCCAATTTACAAGCTACAGAACTATGCCAAAGTAATTAACTTTCTAATTTTCAGCAACTTTATATTCTTAAACATAATGACATCAATTTTAAACGTTCCATTTAAAATGCATGTCCTTATCACTAGGAAGCAAAAAGGATAGGAAAGTCACAATGTCCCTAAAAAAAGGAAACTTCCACTCCAAAGGCAACTAATCAGCACCTAATCTCTTTTTTAAAATGGCATTGGGGATTGAACCCAGGGATGATCCACCTCTGATCTTTATCCCTCCATCCTTAAGTAAATCAATCAAAATGTAAATGAATTTCATTGTATTAAGACAACCTAGTGAAGGGTACCTAAGTACTGAAGGATTGCAATATGAGAAATGAATGGAAAGACAAAGGCAGACCTGACCACCAGAACCACAGGCTACCAGGTCAGACGTGTCACCTGTACAGCACACAGGAGCAACTACAGGTAAAGCAAGCACCATGCGCCGCCAGCATTAACAAGCAGAAGCTCTGCCTTGCCAGTGGTCCCTCTGCTTCTCTTTTCTTGGGATTTTCATTGTGAATTACCCAACCTTTCTGGGGATGTAGTTCAGAGGTGGAGCACCTGTCTAACATATGCAAAGCCCTAGGTTTGATACTTCGCAATGCAAAAGAAAAATCTGTCTACTGTATCATAAATACATCTGCACTGTAGAAAATTGGAGGAAAAAATAAAAATAGCCCATAATCCCAATGCTCAAAGATATAATCAGATGCTAAAAAAATTTTATTACATATGGCACCTTATAACACTCATAAAATGCTCATTAAATATAGTATCATGGAAATACAAAGATTTATCTAAACAATACTAAATCATCCATAATAGCACAATAAGAAGATATTAAACAATAGCATACCCAGGACAGACTACTAATCTATGAATCACTTTTTAGTTTCTTAACTAAATCCTTAGAAGCACATTAGCTATTTCAAGGTACACACATATTTTTATGTAAGTTGTTCTTGCATATTTTGCTCCTGAAAAATCCTATTCGATTACTCTTTCTAGCAATGACTGGATTCATTTCTGCATATTCTCAACAGATATGGCTTATTTTATTAATCTTTGCTCCCCCTTCCCTCCAAAGAACCCCAGTATCTCATAGATCTGCATCTTGGGGAATACTGCTAGTAAAACTGAAGACTTTTTTCATGTTTCCTGCTCCTTATATAAATTACCAGTCCTTCCTCCCTTTTTTTCCCAGGAGGCAGGGGACTATTTTATTGGTTTATAAGCCATCCTTTCATAGCTTGGAAAGTAAATTTGCTTGTAAGTGACTATTTTTCTCAGTTTGCTATTTGCCTTGTAATTCTTATAGCATTTTAACTTATGAAGTTTTATTACTCTAAAGTAGCCAAATGAATCTTCTCCTTTACTGTCTCTACTTTTGATGTTACAGTTATGTTATCTTCACCCTATTATCTTTTATAAGTATTTTAAATATTTTAAAAAATCATTTTAGGGCTGGGGTTGTGGCTCAGCGGCAGAGCGCTTGCCCAGCACGTGCAAGGCCCTGGGTTCGATCCTCAGCACCACATAAAAATAAATAAATAAAATAAAGGTATTGTGTCCAAATACAACTAAAAAATAAATATTTTTTAAAAATCATTTTAAATCACACAAGTTCACCATCCTGAAATCATAACTGTTTTTCTGCCTTAAATACTTTCACCAAAGCAGACACATTTTACCAGTTTAAATGGCTACACCCATTTCATAATGTTTTCTAAACTATTATGATATAGGTCTGCTCCACATGATAAATTCCATAGTGATGATCAGATATCAATCCTTCAAATATTTTCATTTTAAAGGTAAATCATCGTTAATATTTTAGTTCATTATCTAACAAAACAACTTCCACCTTATAAATCAATCAGATGGAGCCCTTGTTAAAAAGGTCAAGCCCTGGGATACTATTTCATTCTAACTGGGGATTCACCACCTTTCCAGCCCTGGCCTTCACCACAGAAGTTTCTGCTCCTACATTCTAAACAAAGGGTTAAGCCATAGTACCTGAACTTCATAGAGCTTTGTAAAGATTTCAAGTGAGGGATGTTCAAAAATGTTGACATTAGTAGCACGCTAGGCACAGGGGCCAGACGTGTGGCACACCATCCCTGTCCTACATGGCAGTCTAGAGGGAGAAATCACCGAGTACTATCAGAAGTGTGAATGCTGAGGCAGTAAAACGGGCAGGACCCCAGGAACCTGGGAAGGCTCCTAATGAGCAAGCTTCCAAGAGATGGCAACCTTGAACTGTCAGCTATAGGAAGAGGGGATGGAAGGGAGACACAAACAAAGTTCAGGGAATGGAACCGCAATCACGCAGAAGCATGGCCTGGAAGCAAGGGAGAGCAAAACCATGCTACCTGGTTCAAGCTTCCCAAGGGAACAATCAAAATGACTATCAAACCTAGGGGTCACAACTCTGCTTGTCAACTGTATATATGATACATTACCTTCTATGAGGTAGTTTTTCCAGTGTTGCTGTTCCTGTTAAAAAGTTGTGACTTTCCCATGGGATCCATATACTCTGAGGGCCTAAAGAAACCTTAAACAGTATCAATTAAAAGCTATTTCATTTTACACATGAGGAAATACAGGCCTAGCAAAGTTAGGCTCAAACTAGACTCCATGTCTTTTCACCCAAACAAAAATAAAGGAATAAGTACCCTCCCCATGCAGGTTTTTTTAGACACTAGAAAATCTGTGTGAATAAAAAATTGAAGTCATAAGTGTTGCAATAATTCCGTATGTAGTGTACATTAGTAAATGTACCTATTACTAGCTTAAAGTCCTTGATAATAAACTTAAAGGTTTTATCCAAACTCACTTAATTCTTCATTTAATGCTCATTTCTTGACTTTTTTTTTTTTTTTTTTTTTTTTTTTTTTTTTGGATACCAGGGATTGAACTCAGGGGCACTTGACCATAAGCCATACCCCCAGCCCTATTTTGTATTTTATTTTGAGAAAAGGTCTCACTGAGTTGCTTAGTGCCTTGCTTTTGCTGAGGCTGACTTTGAACTCACAATCTCCTGCCTCAGCCTCCAGAGACGTTGGGATTACAGGCCTGCACCACCATACAGGCTCATTTCTTCATTTTGAAACAAACAAAAAACCACCTTACTGATAATCTACTAATAATTTTTAAAAGGCAAGGTAAATTTAGTATTGGTCTTTAAAATAAATGGCCACCACCCTTTTCTCCAGGCATAGCTAAAAGATCAGTTCAAAAAGAAGCCACTAGACTCCAAAAGACATCTTTTCCCAGAGTGATTCAATAGCAAAGGGCAGAAAGGCCATGCTTTGGAAGCTAGAGGGTTGAAACTTTACGAAATACAAACACAGTCAAAAGATGTAGGGCCCTAATAAAATTTGAAGAATGGAAAACAACTTCTCAATTTAAAGTACATTAACCTAACTTTTCCATGCTGAAGGGAAGGCACACCATTTCTGCCCCTGGGTATAATGGGAATGAAAAGGTCCTCAGGACCCAGTGGGACTTCATGCAGACTAGTCACACCCCTAGGCTGGCCTCCTTCCCAACAAGGAAGAACCTCAACTACCAAACTGCTTTGCTCCAAAGGCAAGGCAAGGCTGTGGGAGTGAAGTGGGGGTGTTTTGTTTAAACACACACACACACACACACACACACACACACGAAAAAATCCATACCTTAAAACAAGTTTTGTGAAAGTTTCACAAGCTGTTTTTTTCTCACTTCCCTGGATTTCCACAGTTAAAGAAAACCTGAACACTACTCTCTTAGGGCGCTCAACTAGATACTAGGGAGAGGGAGTGTGGAAAATGAGAAAGGTGACAAATGCTTCTCTCTTTTAAGCAGCATGTAATAGGGGCTGGGGCTGTAGCTCAATGGCAGAGTGCTTCCTGTGAGGCACTGGGTTTGATCCTTAGCACCAAATAAAAATAAATAAAATAAAGGTATTCTATCCATGTACAACGAAAAAAATTTAAAGCATATAAATAATAGTTTGCACTTTAAACTATCTTAAATACAGCAATTATGTTTTCTGTAGCAAAATCAGAGCAAAAGGCAAACACTGGGATTAAATTAGAAAGTTCCTTCATTCAACAAAACAAAACAATACTGAGGTATATTACTCTGGGAGTGCAAAAATAAGTAAAGAATATCCCCTATTTTCTCAATGAATTCACAGCCTAGATTGTGTATGGGAAATAAGTCTTCCTTAACAATCAAGACTAAGTTAATTGTAGCTGGAAGGTAGTAGGGGCAGGGGAGTTCAAGTAATACGTCTGGAGGTGGGGCAGAATAGGCTCAGCATTTGTCTCGGCCTATGAGGACATGAGCAAAGTGCTCTCAAAGAGGGAGAGTGGATCATCTAAACTGGTGGAAAAACCATAGTGTATCTAAAATTGGTTGCAAAATAGTTTTTAAAAGATGATGCCAATGAGAAAAAAAAGTTTTTAACATTTTTAGAAAGCAACTCAGCCATCCCTCTCAAACTAAATGAGCACTCTCCTGAAACCTCCAAAAATGGGCATAATAAGAGTTAAAGCAAGCCAGTCTTGTGTTTGCAGGCTTGGGAATTTGAAATTCAATGCCATTATCTCCAATTGCCCTGGAAAGCAACAAATGGAATGGTCAAGGAAGAGTTTTCTAATATCCCTAAACCTTAAAAAAAAAAAATCATATCCTACTTTTCTTAAACAAAAGTAGTGGGTTTTACTTTTTAAATATCAAGTAGTACTGTGCTACATAAAATACATAAAACCCTGGGACATCAGAAAATCCGGTAAATTCTCGTACCCCTCAAAACGATGTGCTAAAGTTAAAACGGTATGCTTAGGTTCATACGGTTATGCTTACGTTCATGAGCGAGCAGCTCATGACTTAAAAAGTATAAGCGCATATCGAAAACTGCCTGACCATTTACTCCCCTCTTAACTATTTTAATGCCACCACAGGAAAGAGCAATTACAGAGCAAATACTTGGGTACGTTGACTGCAATTCAGTACTTGTGCCTTTACCACTAACCCCTACTAGGAACTAAAAGCAACAACAGTGACCCAGAGGGAAAAGCGAATCCTCTTTTGGGCAGAGCTAGTGGGAAACCTCTTAACTTTGGAGGTTAATCTCTGGGGAACGTGTAAAAGCATTCCAATCCGAATTATCTTAGGTCTACACTGCACCGCATTACACAGGTGACAGAAAGAGGGGCCTCCCAGGCCTGGGAATGAAGGTGCACGACCCGGGGCCCGGAGACCCCTACTCCCCGCGGCCTGGCCCGGCGCCCGGTTACCTCCGGGGTCAGAGCGCGCGCTCCCGCCGGGACCGGGGGCGCGCCGAGGCTGTGGCGCAGGGCCCGGCCCGACTCACGAGCGCCGGGGGGCTCCGTCCCGTTGGGCCGCCGCACTCGCATCCCTGCGCGCCCGCCGCGGCCCGCTCCCCAGGAGAACGGGGCAAAAGGACGACTATTACCCAATAATAGCGCCGTGCACCGTCGCAACAATGCGAGCGGGGGACCCAGGGGCCGCGGACAGGGGACCGGAAAGCTTGAGCGCCCGGCGCGGCTCGGCGGCTGCTCCTGCGCGCGAGCCCGGGCTCCTGGAGAGCATGAGTCCCTCTGCGAGCGTGACCTGCGCGGGCGAGGGGGAAAGGGCGCGCGTCCGGGCGTCCCGCGGGGGTCGCCACACGAGGCGAGGCGCGGACGCCGAGCCGCCGCGGCTGGGAAAGGCCGGAGCCGCCAGGCCGCCGCGGCTGGGGCGATGAATCGGGCTTTTTCCCAGTGCGTAGCCGGGCCTGGTGGCCGCGAGCCCGAATCCAAAATCCGAGGCCCCGCCAGGCCCGAGTCGGCCTGCCCGGTGACTCAGGGCCGGGGCCCGCTTGCCGCCCTCCGCCCACGAGTCCCCCGTCCCAGCCGCCATTCCGCCCCGCCGCGGCGCGGGCCCTGCCCGGCGCCTGCGCTCGGCAGCCGCGGCCCCAGTCACTGCGACACCGCGGCTCGGGCCGGGCCTGCGCCGCCGCAGCCGCCGCCGCTGGGCCCCGGCGGACGCCGGCACTCACCCGCGTCTCCCGGGTGCCCCCAAGGCTCCGGCGACGTGTCCGCTCGCTCGCTGGGCCCGGGCCCCGAGAAACCCCGTCCCGCCAAGGTCTGGCTGCGTCCCTCAGCCGCCCGGGCTGCCCCGCCTGGAGCTGCGTGCGACACGGCGCCCGCCTCCGCCTCCTCCCCTGCCCGCCCGCCGGCCCTCCTCCCGCCGCCGCCGCCGCCGCCTGCACCACGCAACCTCCGCCCTCTCGCCTTTCCTGCGCGGCTCCCCGCCCTCCCGGCCTCACCGGCTCCGGCGACCGCGGGAGAGGCCGTGGGGGAGGGCCGGAACGCACCGCCATCGGCGTCCGGGGAGGGGGAGCCGGGAAACCGCCGCCGCCATCGCCCCGCTCGCCCGAGGCGCGGGAGGGGCCCGGAAACCTCCCGCCCGCCCGCCGCGGCCGGCGACCCGGCTGGCCCTCGGCGGCGGCCCCGCTCGTGGGGCGCTGTCTACCTGCGAGCCGCGGCCCCTGCCCGGGCGCCCAGCCGTTCCGCGCGGCGCGCCGGATCCGCCGCCGGGTTTTGCAGCCGCCCCCACCGCCGGGCCACCTCTGGAGGCCGGGTTCCCGCCACTTCGGACCTCTCGATTGGGCTGACCTTGGGCGGGGGGCTCCGGGTCCGGGAGAAACTTCCCGAAGGAGAGGGGCTTCCGCCGCCCCTGCGCGCACACAGCCCGAGCTGGCAAGGGACGCAGCTGCACCCAGCCATGTGCCTCCGCTCCGGGCGACAGACCCCGGCCGAGCCGAGGAAGCCCGAGACGCGCAGAAATGGGCCAGGCTCCAAGAGCCGCGCCGGGCCCTGACCCCGCACCTGCCCGCCGCCGGGCCGCCAGAGACCCGGGCTCACCTGCAAGTGTGTGTCCCGCCTTTTCTAACGCTTTCTCCAAAAGGACTGAACCAGGCTTCCCTCTCTAAACTCTTTAGCCGACTCATTTTGGGCAAGTTTTAACAAAAACTCAGCTTACCCTTAGTCTCCGTCAGAAGAGATGGTGGCTAGACTTGGAGGCTTTGATGACACAAAGGGGTGGCCTGCGCTGTTACCAGGAGAATCGTTTTCACGTGTAGTCGGAAGTAGTTACTATCACTGGTTGGAAATTAGATCATGATGGGGGCTTTGGAATGTTCAAACTAAGTGGGAATTTTGGCAGCACGACTAGCCAGTGGGCTTCCTGTGGTGACGAGCTGGGGAGAGAGTGGACTTAACCCGTACCTAGGTGGAGGCAGGTGCTCCGATGCCCTAGCTCCGCGATTCCATGGACAGGACCAGGGCAGGAGTTCAGCTAGCCCGTCGTCTGGGTCAGACATGTGGCGGATGCGACTTCCTGTTCTCTGCAAACTAGAACACTGCGGAGACCCCCTGCCAGAGCAGGGGGCGGCCCAGGGTCCTCGCTGTGTCCTAAGTAACTTGGGTTTCTTGTAGAAGAAACATCCCACTGGTATGTAGTCCCTTGGATAGAAATGTGGCTTTTGTCAACTTTTGTTAAGTATCTTTAGAGATATTATTTTTTGTGGGTGGCTGGGAATGTCAATCCCTGGTAGAGTGCTTGCAAGCATGTGTGAGGCCTTGGGTTCAAGCCCCAGTAGCTTCCCCCGCCCCGCCCCCACCACCAAAAAAAAGTATTGTTGTATTTACCTGTGTCCAAATTATATGATTCTTCAATTAATGCTGGAGTTTAAAAATGGAAGGTTTATCGGATTTATTCCTGTGGACAACGCCATCCCATGTGCATATGGCCGTTTTGTTTTGTACTGGGAATTGAGCCGAGGGCACTCTACCACCGAGCTACATTCACAGCCTTTTTTTTTTTTTTTTTAATTGAAGCAGAGTCTCCCTAAATTGCTGAGGCTGCCCTTGAACTTTCAATCCCTCTGCCTCAGCCTTCTGAGTCACTGGGATTACAGGCGCATGCCACTGTGCTCAGCAACATATAGGTTTTTAAATATCCCAATCTCTGCCCTTTGCTGGAACCTCTGTGTCCCCCATCTCCATCTTCTCTAAGCCCTCTCCTCCCACCTTACCATACTATGTGATCTTTTCCGTGACTTCCCACAGCTGAATATGGGAGCTGAGTGGGCTAATGTTTCCTTACCTTCTGTTTGTCCTTAGTTAGTACTTAGCCCAGCAGCATACCCTCTCCACCTGTCTGTACTGTTCCTCTTAGCAGCTAGACTTATTTGATCTACTCATGACCACTTCACAACCAGATTGTGTCTACTCTGGGCAGATAAGCTGGCCTCTTACCCATCAGGACAAGACCATGTGTTCTCTTTCCACTCAGAACCTCCTTCCCTTGTCTTTCTCCCCTATCTCATAAATCCATGTCTCTTAATTGACCCAAAGTTTGGAAGTATTCTTAATTTTTTAAAATTTTTTATTAGTTATTGATGGACCTTTATTTATTTATTTGTTTATATATGGTGCTAAGAACCGAACCCAGTGCCTCACACATGCTAGGCAAGTACTCTACCAACAACAGCCCCTGGAAGGATTTTTTAAAAATATTTATTTAGTTGTAGATGAACACAGTATCTTTATGTATTTTTTATGCGGTGGTGAGGATTGAATCCAGTGCCTCCTACATGTGAGGCAAGCACTTTACCACTGAGCTACAGCCTCAGCCCCAAGGAAGGATTCTTAATTTAATGTCAGAATCAAAGTTCAAAACAGTCTTAAAAGAATAGAATATTAGACCAAAACCAGTGAAAGAAAATATCACTTTACAAGTCTAAAATATGATGTAGTTGGAAAAAATCTCAAGTTTTAGATTTAGGTGGACCTTGGTTTCTACCCAGACTCAAAAATGTTTTGGTCAAGTTCAGTGAACTGTAAATTGGGGATAAAAAGTATCTACCTCTCAAGGGTGTTATTCCATTATAATCTTGGATCATTCATTGTTAGCTCCCTTCCCTTCCTCATTTTCCACAGAGTAGAGGCCCATGGGCATCTCTGTTGATACTCATAACATTCACATTTTCTAAGTCATACAGGCCTGGAAAGCAACTCAAAATCCTGACCCATTCACCTGGCATCCCAGAACCATTGCAACCCAGGGAAATCCTTTGTTTATTTTGGCTCAGTCTTCAAGGACATCATCATTACCACACCTGTTTTCCAGTGAAAAAACCCAAGGCTCAGAGGTGTTAGGGAATTTGCTCCAAATCACCAAGCTCAGTCCTTGGCATAACCTGACCTGAGTGTGTCCACTATGTTATAAGACACTTTCTTCCACTGGTATCATTGCTTTAATCTTTCAAATGGTTTTCCCAGTTCTGGTATATCCCCTATCCTTTCCCCTACATAGTAACAACTGTAGATTATTCCTTTAAACTGAAACCTTCATTACTTCGTTGTCCTTTTAAAATTCAGTGGCTCCCCATTGTTGATAGGGTTCAGTCCAAGTTCTGGCCCATCACTTAAGGTTTTATATCTTGTCCTAACTTACTTTTCCAATTATATTAGTTCCCAGATACCTCCTAAAAGGAATTCTCGGCTCCATCCAATCCCATTGGACACACTCATGGCCCCTGCGTTCCAGCCTTGAATCACCACTGGTGAATGCTTGCTTCCCTTTGAACCCTTAGTAAATGGATACAGTTCCTGCCTTCTCATTTCCATCTCAAATCATGCTTGCTTTTCAAGATCCTGCTCCCTTTCCCTCCCAGGAAGCCCATCTGCTTTTTGACCTCTCCCTCACTGCCAACTCTCACTTGTGCCTCCCCCACACACACACACACACCTGAACAGTACTGGGGTTTCAACCAGAGCCTCATACATGCTAAGTAAGTGCTCTACCACTGAGCTATATTCCCGACTCTTTAAATTTTATTTTGAGACTAAGTGGCTGAGGCTGGCCTCAAACTTGCAATTCCCCTGCCTCAGGCTTCAGGGTGGCTGGGATTTCAGGTGAGTGCCACCAGGAGGTGTGCCCCTGGCCTTCCACGTGCACTTTAAATTAGGAGGTCTGTGCTTGGGGAGAAGGGCTGTTCCCTGAAGTGCCCCAGCCACTGCAGCATTGTGCCTGGAGAACACTGCAGCCTGTCCAGAGCATGTTTGTTTACTCCTAAATCAAAGGGCACTGAGTCACTTGCCTGGCCCTAGGCGCCATTATTTTTCAGACCCAGGCAAGGAAATAACCATCCAATGCAAAGTAAATCGATTTAACAGGATGGTTTCCAACCTGACTTTGCTTTAGAATCCCTTGATTCTGAAAGACAATATTCCAGGGGCCCCATTCCAGACCCAGTAAATCAAAATTGGGTGGGAAAGAGCAGGAAGGGGATTTGAAATTGCCAGAATTCATAGCCTGGCTTCACTACTCATTAACTGGGTAACTTTGAGCAAGTTACATAAATTCTCCATGCCTCAAAAGATGATGGTAGTATTTCAGGATGGGGACGTAGCTCAGGGGTAGAGCACTTTGCTTGCCCAGTGTGCATGAGGTATTGGGTTCAAGTCCTGGCACCACAAAAATTTAAAATTTAAAAAATTATTTCATAAAGAGTTTTTAAAAAATGAAACAATAATATTACTGCTGCTGGTGACGATGATTCTGTGATGACTTAAGGCCAGTCTGGTGAACCCAGTTGGCAACCACTGAGTTAAGGAACCATTCCCACTCCTTCCCCTGCTAGAGTTTAAAGCTTCCAGAATTAAGCATTATGATATATTCCAATAAACTTTGTTTTTGAAATAGTGTAATTAAGAAAGAGGGGCTGGGTTTGTAGCTCAATTGGTAGAGGGTTTGCCTCGCATGTGTGGGTTCCATCCTCAGCAACACATAAAAATGAATAAAATAAAGGTATTGTATCTGTCTACAACTAAAAAAATATTTTAAAAAAAGAATGAGGATTTTTTTGTATGCACAATTTTATTATAAATCTTAAATATATACTAATATATTAATATGATTATTAATATATAATTAATATAAATATAAATATATACATTTATATTAATATGTAAATGTTGTACAAAATACAACATTCCCCAAAACCCAAAATTTATTATTGGTACTAATTCCTAAAGGTTTGCTGTGTTACCACAAATCAAGAAACCACTAAATATTTCAAAGCATTTAACATCAGAAGTTTTAAACCTGAACTGTGTGTAGTAATCCCTTAAAAACAAACAAAAAAACTGCAACCTGTTTTGTTTTTGTTTTTTGTACCAGGGATTGAACCCAGGGGCACTTAAACACTGAGCCACAACTGCAGCCCTTTTTATTTTTTTATTTTTAGATGGGGTCTCACTAAGTTGCTTAGGATTTCACTAAATACAGCCTGAATTTTTTTAAAAAAATATTTTCTCTACAAAGAATCTTATCAGCTATACAAAGATGAGTAGCTTTTACTGTTACTTTTGTTTTCTCTGCAGTACTTGGGACTGGACCCATGGCTTTGGGCATGCGAGGCAAGTACTACCTCTGAGCTACATCCCCAGTTCTAAAAATCAGTTTTTATACTGAAGCAAGTATCAGCTGCACTTGAACTCCCCTTCTTCACTGTGGCCTGAGTGCAGACACACACCATGCCCTCAGTACAGGACAGCCCGTGTTCATCTTCAACCTCTTCCTCCTCCTCTGGTGCCTTCTCCTTTGAGCCAGTTCCCCTGCCCAGCCCTTTCTTCTTACCTCACTCTCACCTCTGGCTCAGTATGCAGCAATGTGCTTTAATATTTCCCCTTTAGCTTAGCTCTTTTTGCTTATCTGGATGGTTCTCATTGGTGGATTGTTCCAGACACATTTCACCCAATTATTTTGCAGCATCCACAATGGAGAGGTCTGGGTGTCTCCTCTGATCTTTGGGCAATGTTCAGAGCAAAACAGAAAGAAGGCAGATGGTGGTCTTTTGAGAACATCAGATCTTTTTTATCACCTTTGGGAGGAACATAATTTCTCATCTCCCTGACATAGTAACTTTGTCACTTTTCCCCATATCTTTGAACTTTAACTTTTCCTTTACAGACATGAGCTTCCATTTTTCTGAACATTTCTTGGAGAATTCATTGAAATTGAAAAGGAGTCTGGGTATTTCTTCTTTTGGCATATGAAGACATTTTGCCCCTCTCCTCCCCTGTGGTGACAGAATGGTGCCTGGTGTGAGCTTTTCCTCAGAATCCCCCAGAGGGGCCAGATCCAAGAGAGGTGCTTCACTTGACAATCCCAGTATGAAACAGTTTCCAGATTTTTTAATTAAATGTTTTTTTAATCCATATCATGAAATGTACATTATTCATGATTTTTAAAAATCTGGTTCCTCTTAGAAAAATAGCTGTACATAAGTTGTAACTGTGTAATTCAACCAGGTAAGTGTTCAGAAGAAACAGGAAAAACATGAAGCAGTGTTTTTCTTCCATTTCAAAGAGCCATAAATTGGTTTTGAAGAAGCAAGTGTTTAAATCTTCCATGTTAATTCATTAAAAAAAAAATCATAGCTCATTTTGGCCCATCAAATGCCAAAGAAACAAGATTTTAATGATATTTAGAGATAACTAGATGTGAAATATGAAGCAGAAACTTACCAAAGTCAAACAATCCTCATGGGGAACACAAAATTGGTAGACCTCACCTTCCCAACTCTAAGACTTTCTTTCCTTTTTTTTTTTTTTTTTCTGAGAGACAGGCTCTGGCTACAAGGTCCAGGCTGACCTCCAACGCTCCACTCAAGTGATTCCCCGCTTCAGCCTCCCAACTTGCTGAGACTGCAGGTGCTGCCACTGCACCCAGCTCTCAGTTTCTGACTTCTAAATCACTTATTCAAGCAAATACACAAAGGGCTTGTTTTTATTGCTAGAATACACAAACAATTCCTAATTAGCATTTCTGAAGAACGCAAATTGTTCTGAGAGGGTAAGAGGGCTTGGTGGTCATTTGTACTTTAGCACCAACAAGTTGAATCATATTGCCTTCTTAAGATCAGTAAAACCTAAAAATGCAAAAAGTTTGGAGCAAATCAAGTTTTGCAGAAACATTGAGAGCCTCAGGGAAGGTTGAAAACCTCAGGTCAGAGGTTCAGGGAAGAGGAGACTTCAGCAAAAGAAGGGAAGACTGGAAAGGCACTGAAAGATTTAAAAATTTAATACCTAGTTTCAGATGTCGCATGTTTCTGGTCCTGAGCCTCATGTTTTGGAACCTAGAAAATACAATTGTCAGTCCTGAATTAAGTGGTCTTTGGAGGTCCATCCTGGGGGACCTAAACACCATCTAACATTGGATTAGGTTGGATCACATGAGATTGCAATTCATTTTCAAATGGTTCAACTGTCTCCATGAGAAACCATTCAGAGTTCCAGAAATTGTCCTAAAATCTCTCTTTTAAGGAAGCTCTCTCTGACCCTTCATACCTCAACCACCCATATTGGAACTAGGTGTCTGTCTTTGTGATTCTCTTGCATCCTGTGTCTGTTCTCAATGAAGAATTTATCTTCTTGCATTTAATTGTTCCCTTGTCTATCTCCAACTCCCTCATAGATTGTGAGCCCCTTGATTTCAGAGACAGTCTTTTGTTACTACATCCACTGCGTTTAGCATAGCGCCTGGCACATAGTAGAGGAATGATTGGAATCCAATTTATGCATTAGTTGGAATTGCTTGTATTATGAAACACAGTCATTTCACTTTCCTGCTCAAGGCCTTTAATAATTCCCTGTTCCCTACTGAAAAAACCACAAACTCCTCAATCCTAACCTTGAAACATCTTCTAAAATTTGATTCCAATGGATAAATTCTTCCAGATTGTCCCCTTTAATTTCTAATAGATATCACACTAGATCCAAACTGGATCCTGGGAATGCCTGATTGGCCCCAAGCATTCTCTCATGCAACTCCACCTTCCATATAAGCTGCTCTTCCCCAGCCACTGCTTACCCCAGTAGAATCCATCCTTCTGGGCCCACCTTGAATGCAATCTCCTTAGCAAAATCCTCTCCTGCTCCTCAACAAGATGTGAATTTCATTTCTCTTCTTGCACAGGTAGGTTTCTTGAAGACATTTTAAAATAGATTTAAATAGAACCACTAGTTAGGGTTCTCCAGAGAAACAAAATCAGTAGAGATGGATGGATCCATTAACCAATAGATAGATGGATATTTATTTTATGAAATTGACTCAGGACTCATGTGATTATGGAGACTGGCAAGTCCAAAATCTGCAGGGTACGTTTGCAGGCTGGCCCCCCATGGAAGAGGCAACATTGCAGTTCAAGTCTAAGACCATCAGGATGCTTAGGGAAGTGTAGACCTTGCTTTAAAAAGATCTTCGATGCTAGGACGAGGACCACCCACATTATGGACAGCCAATTTCTTTATTGAGAGTCTACTTTGTTCAGAATGTTTATCTCTTAGCAGACCTTATGGTGCGGTCACACAGATGTTCCCAGACAGCATGGGCACTCCCGTTGGCTTCCTTTGTTGGGAATGTCCTTTTTTTTTTTTTTTTTTTTTTTTTTTTTTTGGTACCAGGATTGAACACGGGGGGCGCTTAACCACTGAGCAACATCCCCAGCCCTTTTTAAAATACTTTATTAGAGACAGGGTCTCACTGAGTTGCTTAGTGCCTCGCTGAATTGCTGAGGCTGGCTTTGAACTCTTGATCCTCCTGCCTCAGCCTCCCGAGCTGCTGGGATTATAGGCATATGCCACCGTGCCCGGCTTGTCCTTCCTTTTTCTTTGGCTGAGGAATATTAATCACTTCCCCAGACTCCTGATTCAGTGTCAGACTCTGAAGTTTTCTCAGCCTCTTCTCTCTACCCTCACAGTGTCTGGAGATTTTTCTTTTCTTTTTTCATAAACATCGCGCAAAAGACCTCTGACAAACTCCCTCACCCTGAACTTTCCTCATCAATTCCAAATCACAGAGTGTAAGTTTCGAAGCTACCACTCACATGCCTGTGCTCATGTAATGCGGGTAAAGCGTATCTTAGATTATTTCACGTTTTTATTGGCATAAGTTGGAGAGAATATTCTAGTCATGAATAATGAAGTGTGTTTTCCAGGTCAGAGCATATTCTTGCCAGGAAAAACTTTATAGCTCATCAACACCATTTGTGGAAGTAAATATTTTAAAGAAATATTACGCACAGAGCATCAAGAAATCGCAATGACCTTAGATCTTAGTTTTCATGTTCCATAAAATCAGTTGCCTTTTTTTTTTTTGTACTTGGAATTGAACCCAGATGCTCTTAACCACCGAGCCACATTCCCAGCTGTTTTTAATTTTTTTTTTTTATCTTGAGTCAGGGTCTCACTAAGTTGCTGAGACTGTCTCAGAATTCTATCCTCCTGCCTCAGCCTCCTGAGTTGCTAGGATTACAGGTATGTGCCAATTTATGGGGCAGTCAGTTGCTTTTTTTTTGGTACCAGGGTTTGAACTCAGGGGCACTTAAGCACTGAACCACATCCCCTGCTCTTTTTTGTATTTTGTTTAGCAACAGGGTCTCACTGAATTGCTTAGCACCTCTGGTTTTGAACTCTCAATCCTCCTGCCTCAGCCTCCGGAGCTGCTGGGATTATAGGTGTGCGTCATCCCACGTGGCTAACTGCTTTTGACTCAAATAGAATAAGGAGGCTGAAGGAACCTGCAGCCTGGAGTCCTCAATTAATGGATAAGAACAACCACCACCAAAAAACGTATTATATCATCATTTTGTGGGAAAAATTGCTTATTCCCCAAGTAATTTTTCTGTGGGTGACAAGTGAAGTGACATCTTGAGAATTTACATAATTTCTCTGACCATTTTTTTTAAAGGATGTGTTTAATTCAGAGTTGGGATCTGGATTAATAACTGCTGGCTAGTTCTGCTGATAGAAGAAATTCAGAAACCAAACTCTCATTGCACCATGAGAGCTACTTACTATTTTTGCTGATAATGTCCCAGAAATGTGGTCACAGTCATCACCCACTGCTCCATCTCAGCAGCAACACGGTCATTAGCAGGCATTGGGCTTCTCTGAGAACACTCTCAGTCTTCAAGTCCCTTCTGCAAACTTAACAGATAAATAAGAGGGAAATAGCCTGGCGAGAACAAGAATTACAAATATTCCCCCTAAATAACTTGGTAGGGAAGCGAGAGATAAGGGATGGGTAGAAAACTGCAACTCAATATCCAGAAGAACAGCTCAACTTTCCTCCCAGTGGCTGGTAATCTTTCCCCTTCTTTTGTCAATTACAGTATTATTTTTCCCCTATCCACCATCTCCCAATAGCCTAAACTACTACTTTTTTTTTTTTTTGATAAGTGCTGGGAATATACCCAGGACCCTGTGCATGCTAAACCACTACAGCTCCACGTCTGAATCTTTTCCTAAGAGATTAGAACTAGATGAATATCCAGCAATCTTCTCCCTGGTTGTTAAAAGATTGCAGTCTTAATTGCATTTAAATGAGGAAATGCTCCTTGAACTGAGCAGATGGACTTTTACTGTGAAGGTAACAGCAAGACCACTTGGAAGAAACTAGCAATGAAATAAAATTTAATACTTATGACACATATGAAATTCTAATGGTCAGAGTAAAGTGATTTTTGTTTTTAATCCCAGTATATCCACGGATTTGAAAAATATTTACTGAGATGTGTTTCTTGAGCAAGTATTTCATGAATCACTTGCTAACTGACCTACTTTTCTGTTTTATTCCCCCCAAAGCCAAAACCTGCAAGGTGGTTGAGACAGGAAGTAGGGGTGGCTCTTACCTTGCACGGAACTGGATATAATCCATCCCCCACACCCTGAGATTGTGCTGCAGGTAAGCTATTTTCAGTTCTGCCCTCAGTGTGAGAACTGGGGGAAGATGCAAGGAAGAAGCAGGCTACCAAAGGAACAAGACAGACTCAGGCAGGACAGGTTAGCACAGGATGTGAGGCAGCATGGGCTCCTGGCTGGTCCTGCCCCCAGACTCTGCCTCTTGGAGGAGAGGGGCATCTCTCAGGATGGTCTTGCTGAATCCCATTCTTCTGACGCCTGGAGTTCAAGCTGTCAGAGCTGTCCCTCTTGTTGTATTTACCATTTTCTAGCTTGAACTATTTGGAAGCAGGGCTATGTCACTACCACACTGGTTACTCGGTTTGTCCCCAACCCCGGTGGCAGGCTCACTCCCTGCCCTCCTCTCCTGTTCACCTTGAGCTGCCCTGGGTCTTGGAGCATCCCATGTAGACGCCCTGCACTTTAGCTTTTGCTCACTTGTGTTTGCATGCTCTTTTTCCTCCTGGGTCATTTTATTGGGTTTATTCTTCAAGTCGTATTTAGGTTCTTCCCTCATCAGACTTCCCAGAGTCCCAGGGCTGAAATGGATCTTGTCCTCCTGTGTTCTCCTGAACCACCTGGGCTTCTGGAGTCTTGTTTTTCCAAATGCGAGACTCCACACTCTTTGTCTGTCCATCCTCTTTTTCCGTTCTTTCTCAGAGGAAAAGGTTTTAATTGGATAGCATCCGACTCCTCAGTCCTTCCCCTTATATATTGTGCTTTTGCTGTTGAAGCTGAGAACACTTCACCCACTCCTGGGTTCCAGAGAGTTCCTCCTGTGGTTTTCCTAAACATGTTTTAGGATTATGTTTTACTTTTAACTGTGGGATCTATTTTGAGCTCATTTTTGTGTGAAGTGGGAGGTTGAGGGTAAAGCTCATTTGCCCATGGACAGCCAACTGCTCCAGCAACATCTGTTGACAAAACTATCCTTCTTCTGTTGGATTCTCTTTGTAACTTTGTCAAACAAAGTTACAAAGTTGTGAATCATATTTGTGGGCTACTATTTCTGGGTTTTCTCTCCTAGTCTATTGGTCCACATGTTGAGATCCTAGGTATCTTGAGAGCCAGATATATGTCTTTATTTCTACCATGTCTTTGGCATATTACCTTGAAAACAGTAGTTAACTAACTTGGTGCCTAGGGCATTGTAGGTTCTCAATAAATTTTTGTTAAAAATAAAGAGTTAACGAGTGTCTTACAAATGGGAGTTAAATTATTGCTGAATTAGTTCTTAGAGTTTTGAGAAGCAGACTTCAGTGTCTCAGCCCAGTGATAACCTTTCCCTTGGGCTTCTTGACACAGTCACTAGAGTCCCCACATGTCCTGCACACTCTGAAGGCCTCTGCCCGTGAAAGAGGGTTTCATGTACAACAGCTGCCCCCTCTGCAAGCCCAACCTGCCCCCACACAGCTTGCACACCAGGTCTTCCACCCCATCTGGGGCCCAGATTCCCACTGTGCGCCCCACCCCCACACACCGGTTGTTGATCCCACCTCCCAGGGCACCACCTGCACTCTGCATGGTGGCCAGTGCCTGCCCAGCTATTCCAGACCAGCTCTATCAAATAGTAGACTTCTCTGCTCCCTGGTGGGCCAAACTGCCCCTTCTGCAAGGAGTCTGAACCCATTGCAAGATGGCCCCCTGACTCTAGGGCACTGAATAGAGTTTCCTCCTGCCTTATAATCACTCTTGGCACAATCAATAATTCCTCACGTTCATCTTCCCTAACCAGCCTGCCATGGGGCTTCAATCTCCTGAGTGGACTCAGACTTAGTCAGCCATTGCCTCCACCTTTTAGGGTCCTTGTGACACCAAGTCTCCCCTCCTCTCCTGTACTCCACAGCACGCCTCTGAGAGCTTCAGCTGACACATTGGAAGGAATTAAGTTGGCTGGGACACTGGGAAGGTCCAGGTCTTTGGAATAACATCCAACTATTTATCTGTTGAGTGATAGCCAACGTGTCTCAGGCCTTGTTAGTCAAGTCACTTTGTCCATTTGAGCTTTCAAAGGAGAATATCATGATGCTCCTACTTCACAGCATTGACGCGCTGGCACGCGGACAAGGCCCATGGAGCGTTTTGTTCAGTGTTGTGTCCAAATACAGAGTGTCATTTTCATTTAACCTCAGGACAAATTATGGAATGGAAGTCTGACTCCTGCTGAGCACCTGTCAGCATTCAGAGCAGTGGAGCATTTCTTCTAAAATGGGACCACAGGGGCTGTGACCTTCATGTGACATTGGGCCCCAGCACATCAATCTACAGTGGTTGCCTCACTGGGTGCAGCAACGTGTGCCTCTGGACGCAGCTTCTTGGGAGACTGAGCCACGTGGAGCACTTGATCCCAGGAGATAAAGGCCAGCCTGGGCAACATAATGAGGTCTGTCTCAAAAATAATAATAACTATTACTATTATTAAAATGGCTGCCTCTCCATAAAAAGACAATAAAAGATACAATCCCAATAAAAGGCAAAATAAAGATTCTCTATTTTAAAAGAAATAAAAGGAAAGTTAAATATAGCAGAAATATTGTAGAAGAAAAACTGCTAGGTTTAATTAAGATTTTTAGCTGCTTAGAAAAATGACATAGTTAAGGTTACAAGCATGTGAATGAACAGGGTCAGGTTAAGTGTTTTTATCCAAAACATTTGGGTATAGACTAATTATTGTAAGAAAGGAATGATGTTAAATTAGATCTCGGCAGTAATTTTTTAGAATCTGGTGATTAAAACAAATGTTAAAGAAGAATGGAGAGAGAAGGAGAAAGATAAGGAAAAGGAGAGGTGGAAGGGAAAAAAGAGGAAGAGAAGGAGGAAGGAGAAAGTTCTGAAAAGATTTAAGAATTTCTATATTTCCGAGGCATCTTTAGCCTGACTTTTAAGTTCCCTGAACTTATCATTTACACACATATTCAACAGGCAGTAAGTTTAACATGCTGAGGACATCATAAAAAGAAAACTCCAAATCATAAATATAATATGATATGCAGTACTAGGGATTTTTTAAAAATCATTACATTATGTTTGTTAAAAGTACTTTTAACAGAACTATTTGAAAATGGCACTTTGTTAAGAGATGAGTTTTCTGAACATGTCAGTTTTTCATCCTGACTTGTAACAATGAAAATAAGAATGCAAAGAGTTATTTGCCTACTTTATAAAAGTAAGCAAGGATATGAGAGCTGCCAAAGTCAGCTGCCATCCTTTAAAACCATTATTTGCATAGGTAAAATTGTATATTTAATGTGCTTCATGTCACTTCAGTGCACCCAGTGAGACCTCAGCCTCTGAATTGTTATAGTCTTGGGGTTAATATTCTTTATAATGGCTTTAATATATGCACAATTTTTTATGCTCCTCCTTTTAAGAAATGGAACCAAATTCCTCTTCCCTTGAGTATGTCCTGGACTTAGGACTTGCTTCTAATAAATAGAATGAAGTGGAAATGATGATGCGAGTCTCAGGAAACTTGGTCCTTGAAGGTAGCATGCATTCTTCCTTGCTCACTCCTCCTTAGATTGCTTCCATTGTGGAAAGTCAGCCACCATGTTGTGAGATCTCCATGTGCAGGAAAACCGAGGCCTACAGCCAATAGCCAGGTGAGGGAGGAGCTGGAAATGGATCTTCCAGCCTAGTCTAGCCTTCCAATGACCATAGCCTTTGCTGGCCTCCTGATGTGGGGGAGACTCTGAGCCAGAATCACTCAGCTCAGGCAGCCCCAAATTCCTGAGCCACAGAAAATGTGAGACTATAAATGATTGTTGTTTAAAGCCACCAAAATTTGGGGTAATTTGTTACACAGCAATAGATGACTAATACATTCTTAATACATTCTTAGAAATAACATATCTCCTTTCTCTATTTACCAGGAAAAGATCATATGAGCTAAAGTAGCTTTTCAGTCATATACTACTTGAATATCTCACCGTAGAACTCCTCTGCCTTCCAACCTCAGCCTGGGCCGGTGGGAGCACTTGAGGCCAGCTCGAGATGCAAGAGTAGTTGCTAGCTACATCAGGAGGCCAGCAGGGGCTGTGGTCATCAGAAGGCTAGACGGGCTGGAAGTCCATTCCCAGCTCCTCCCTCACCAGGCTATTGGCTATAGGCCTCGGTTTTCCTGCACATGGATATCTCACAACATGGTGGCTGATTTTCCACAAAGGAAGCAATCTAAGGAGGAGTGAGCAAGGAAGAATGCATGCTACTTTTAAGGACCCAGTTTCCCGAGGCTCTCTGCCCATGCTCCTAGGCTCCTGACACTACCTCACCCAGCCTCTGTTTCCAGCATCACATTTCCTTCTTTGACTCTGAAGGAATCTGCCTCCCTCTCAAGAGGACTTTATAATTCATTGGACCACCCAGATAATCCAGGACCACCTCCTCCAGAGTAAAGATCCTTAGTTTAATCACATTTGAAAGCCCCTTCTGTCACACACGGTAACATATTCCCTTCTGTCACACACGGTAACATATGCCCAGGTTCTAGGGGTTAGGCCATGGACATCTTTGGGTGTCTGTTATTCTGCCTACCATACCCACTTTTAATGACAGCCCTAAAGGCAGATCAGGAGGCTCTCTGATCTCACCCACCTGCAGAGCAGCACCCTTTTCTCCTCTTTGCCTCTCTGTGCCCAAGTACCTGACAGGAACAACTTAGAGGAGGAAAGGTTTGTTTTGGCTCACAGTTTCAGAGTTCTGTCCTTGGTCAGCTGGCTTTAGGGCAGAAACATCATGGCGGAAGGGTATGGGGGAAGAAAGCTGCTTAGTGCAGGGTAGCAGGGAAGCAGAGAGACAGAGGGAGGGGGGAGGGAATGAGAGAGAGAGGAAGGACCAGGGACAAGAGAAACTAAGATCCTACTTCCTCCAACTACGGGGCACCTTCCAGTAGTCCCTGCAGCTATCAACACAAAATAAGATAACATAACCCAGGATAAGAGCATGACATTACACAACACGACCCACAAATGTAATAATGTTTCAATCATCACCCAGGAAACAGTTCAGACATCTTTCTGCAGCTTTTGGCAATTTCCCCTACTTCTTTCTCTCAGTGTATCCCTTGGTCTTCTCAACACCATTCTTTCCTAAATCTCTATGTCCTCCATTTATGGCTCAAAATCACTGTTTTCCAGGTTTGTCTCCTCAGTGCTGGCCTAGTGGCTTAGCACTCTCCCTTGGAGGCTTCTGACCTACCTGTGTGCAATAACTCCCAGCCCAGTTCTCCTCCTGGGCCAGGCTCCCCACTTCCTGGCCCACATTCCTGTGTCTTCTTGGCTCCTCCACCCAGATGGCTGGTGAGCGCCCCAAGCTATCTTATTTTGCTTTCCTCACAGAAGAGCTGTGACAGACACTTCTCTGGTTTTTTGTAGCCTCACTTGCCTCTTCCTGGCTTTTAAATGCTGGCCTTCCTCAAAAAGCCCGGTCTTGGCTTTTCCTCTTCTCACTTGATATTCTATCAATTACCACCTCAACATACACGTCTTGCACATTTATATCTTTAAACAGAAGACTTCTTTGAAGCTCTGGACCAATACACCAAACAACTTCCTTGATCACTCTTAGGTATCTCGAAGACAGCGATACTCAGCAGAGTCCCAAAGTGGATCTGATGTCCCCCCAGCCCTGTTCTTCAGGATTCGTCATTTCAGCCCCTGGCTTTGCCATTCAGTCCATTGCATGACAATTTTCTTCCTTCCCCTTCATAGTTCACCTTATGGAGTTTACTTCTTTTTTTTTTATTGATTTTTTTTTTAAAAAATAAATGACAGTGGAATACATTACAATTTTTATTACACATATACAGCACAATTTTTCATATCTCTGTTTTTATATAAAGTATGTTGACACCAATTCGTGTCTTCATACATGTACTTTGGATAATAATGTCCATCACATTCCACCATTCTTGCTAATCCCCTGCCCCCTCCCTTCTCCCACCCCTCTGTCCTATCTAGAGTTCCTCTATTCCCCCCATGCTCCCCCTAGCTACCCCACTGTGAGTCAGCCTCCTTATATTAGAGAAAACATTCCGCATTTGTTTTTTGGGATTGGCTAACTTCACTTAGCATTATCTTCTTCCTCGCCATCCATTTACCTGCAAATGCCATGATTTTATTCTCTTTTATTGCTGAGTAAAATTCCATTGTGTGTATATGCCACATTTTTTTAAATCCATTCCTTCACTGAAGGGCATCTAGGTTGGCTCCACAGTTTAGCTATTGTGAATTGTGCTGCTATAAAACATTGATGTGGCTGTGTCCCTATAGTATGCTGTTTTTAAGTCCTTTGGGTATAGTCCGAGGAGAGGGATAGCTGGGTCAAATGGTGGTTCCATTCCCAGATTTCCAAGGAATCTCCATACTGCTTTCCATATTGGCTACATCAATTTGCAATCCCACCAGCAATGTATGAGTGTGCCTTTCCCCCCCACATCCTTGCCAACACTTATTGTTGTTTCATGGAGTTTACTTCTGAGTGTTGTTTACTTAAAGATCAGCTTTATAGAGTCTGATTTAGGTCCTGTAAAATTTAACAATTTTTCACCCACATCATTTATTTAGTGAATGTTATAACACCAACCTAAAAAACAACCAAAAAAGCAAACTGAGGGGTATGGGAGGAGAGGAATGATGGTGATGGGGGTCACCAGGGTAACTGCTTTATAATTCATTAAGATCTACCTCAGAAACATCTACCTCTGTTTAGTGTATTTTCCTATGATGTGTTTTATTTTACAGAATGAGTTTAAAAAGCAACCGATACCAAGTAAATATAATTTAATATAAAAAATTAACAAGAAGTACTAATATTAAAATTATTAAACAAAGAAAAAAAAAGAAAATAAATAAATAAATAAAATTTAACAATTTTAAAAGTGAATGATGGTTCAACAAATTTTGGTGAATACATGCAATCACATAACTAATACCAGAGTCAAGATATGGAATCTCTCCATGGCCCCCCAACATTTCCTCATACCCCTTTACAATAAGTCTCCTTCCCCCTATGCCAGGTGCTCTGGAAATCACTGACTTTTTTTTTAGAATTTCAAATAAACAAAACCATACGGTAGTTTGTCTTTGGCATCTGATTTCTCTCGTTTAGCATAAGGCTGTTGCAATTTGGGCAATTGTAACATCAGTTCATTCCATTTCTTTGCTGATGGCATTTCACGGTAGAGGCATACCACAATTTATCTCTTCACCAGTTGTTGGATAGCTGTCCTTTCCCCATTGAATTACCTTGGGATCTTTGTCAAAAATCAGTCGGTCAATGGGATTTTTCCCAGGAATGTGTTACTCAAAATACAAAAATAAATCAGTGTGATAAAACACCCTAGTAGAAAGAAGGAAACACCTGGGCATGGTGGTGCGCGCCTGTAATCTTAGCGGCTTGGGAGGCTGAGGCAGGAGGAGTGTAAGTTCAAAGCCAGCCTTGACCACTTAGCAGGGCCCTGAGCAATTTAATGATACCCAGCCTCAAAAGAAAAAGTAAAAGGGGCTGGGGATGTGCTTGGCAGTTAAGAATTCCTGGGTTCAATACTTAGTACAAAAAGAAAAAAAAGAGACAAATATAATAAATTTAATTAATGTAGAAAAGGCATTTGAATCCATATCCTTTCATAATAAGAACATCTGGTAAACTGGAAACCACTAAGAACTTCCTGAACATATGAAGGCCATATATAAAACCCACAGCTAATATTATATATATTTTGCGGTGGGCAGTACTGGGGATTGAACTCAGGGGCACTTGACCACTGAGCCACATCCCCAGTCTTATTTTGTATTTTACTTAGAGATGGTGTTTCACTGAGTTGCTTAGAGTTTCACAGTTGCTGAGGCTAACTTTGAACTCGTGATCTTCCTGCCTCAACCTCCTGAACCGCCGGATTACAGACGTGGGCCACCACACGGTGAGCTAATATTATATTTGATGATAAAAACTAACAGCTTTTCTGCCAAGATCAGGAATGCTTGCTTTTGCCTTTTCAACTTCATAATAGAAGTTCTAGCCAGAGCAATCAGGCAAGAAAAAGGAAAAAAAAAATCTAAATTGGGAATAAAGATGTAAAACTCTCTGCAGTCCTTTTACAAAGATTACATAATCTTATGTGCAAAAGCCTTAAGGAATTTGCAAAAAGACATTTAGACATAATAATGAAGTCAATAAAGTTGCAGGATACAAAGTGAATACACACACACACACACACACAAATTAGTTGTATTCCTATACACTAGCAAAGAACAGTCTGAAAAGGAATCAAGAAAGTAATTCCATTTACAATAACGTGTCTATACTTGTGCCAAAGGGGCACCATTGAATGCCTTAACTTTTATGGCAAAACTCGCAGTCAGGTAGTATTTTTCAACTTTGTTTTTCTTTTTAAAAATCACTACGGTAATTCTAGACTTTTAAAAATTCTTATAAATTTTAGAATTAACTTGCTGATTCTCTAAGAAAGCCTGCTGAGATTTTGATTGACATTTCTCCTCTATCTTTTGAACCATTTTTTTTTTCCATCTCTACCACAAATGCCACCCTAATAGAAGTTGGGATCAACTACAGTCTGCCAAACTGGTCCATCTGCCTACACTTTGGTTCCTACCCAGTCTTTTATTCCTCCTGCAATTGGAGTGGTATTTAAAATATATATATATATATATATATATATATATATATATATATATATATATATCTGATCATGTTACTTACTTCAAAGGTGTCTCATTATTCTTGTCAAAATATTTAGCCATTGTTATTGAGCAGGTACTGACTCAACAGAACAGGCCAACTGTTTGGAGCAGTATTTTATCCCCACCCCACCATTATGACAGATATTCTTTTGGTTGCTAGATCTTGGGGAAGCCCGGTGGGGGTGGGGAGGTGCTGAACAGCTGGAGAAGCGTCTCGGGGGATGGGAAAACACTAGGGTAGCTTGGTAAAACACCTTTCATCAACTTGCACCAAGGTGTGTGTGTTTGGTTAGCATTTCGTCACTGTGAACAAAATACCTGACACAAACAACTTGGAGGAAGAAAAGTTTATTTTGGGCTCATGGCTTCAGAGGTTCTGTCCATGGTTGGCTAACTCCAATGCTCTGGGCCCGAGGTGAGGCATGCCTTCTGGCAGAAGGGCATGTTGGAGGAAAGCTATTAGCTCATGGCATCCAGGAAGCAGAGACACAGATTGAGAAGCCAGGGACAAGATATAATCCCCAAGGGCATGACCCCAGTGACCTACTTCCTTTAGGTACACCCCACCTGCTGACAGCTACCACCCACTTAGTCCCATTCGAATTATTAGTCCACCTAAGGGATTAATCATAATCTAATCATTTCACCTCTGAACATTCCCATGTCACATGAGCTTTTCCAGAGACATCTCGTGTCCAAACCATAACATTACATAATGTCTGACTGTCAGCGTGGCCGTACTGGAGTGGCCTGCCTGCCCATCAGGCTGTCCCAGTGGCCTTCTGTGATCTGGTATATCTTCCTTTCCAGTGTCATCTTCTGCCCCAGCTGTTCCAGGGACACTGGTTTTCTTTGAATTGGGAAAAGACCTCCCTCCCACTATGGAGCCCAAGGACACTTTGTTTCTCCCCCAAGGACTTAGCTGACTCCCACTCAACCTCCCTTTCTCTGCTCCAAGACTACTTTCTCATAATTCCTGAGGAAGCTCCCTTCTCCCCCCTCCCCACACACACCTGGCATGATAAACCTTCAGGGCACAGTCATCACAGAGGATGCGTTTAAACATATATTTATGTGATTACTTAGCCAATCTTCTGTCAACCCAAGAGGTCCAGGGCCCTGTCTCCTTTTGGTTGCACTTGTACCCACTGTGCCAGCCTACTGACTGGCTTTTACTAGTGACTGAGAGTTAATTGTTGAATAAATGAATGAAAACCCAAACTGAGTACCTTTCCTGGCAAGCCCACCCTTTCCAAATTCCCCATTTTGGGGCTGGGATGTAGCTCAGTGGCAAAGAGTCTGCCTTGCATTCGCAAAACCCTGGGTTAGACCCCCAGTTCCAAAAAAAAAAAAAAAGACAAAAAAGAAAAGAACCCCAAATTCCCTATTTTGGCTAACAGCATCATCTACCAGTTGCTGTAGCATGGGACTGAGAAATCATTCCAGATTGTTCCTTCTCTAGTCCACTGTTAAGACAGACACCGCATCATGTGAGCTCCTACATGCCCTATATCTGAGCTCATGCCGGCATCGCTTCTCGTTTGGTGTCGCGTCTACCCGCCGGCAGGAATGACGACAACAAACAGGATTCTTCTTTAGCACGCTTTATTGGGAGCTTCCATTATGGTTCGTTGAGAGAAAGGACCCTGAGCCCGAAAAGACCACCCCTAATATACTAGAGCCGCGGCCTAAGTCTCACGCGATTGGACAAAAGCGCATAGCAACACAGCAGCAGCCAATAAGGCAAGGAATTCAGCACTGGCGCCCAGAGCCAGGAAGTACAGGTCAACTGGTTCTTACCAGTTTTTACCGGTTCTTAGAACACTCAGCACATTATCATATCGGCTCGCTCCGGAACTGGCCGACCACAAAGTACTGAGTTATTGTCCAAGAACTAAGCCAACACCCACACAAGGCAGCGCAGCAAAATGGCTCACCACAGTTTGGGCTAGAGCAGGCTTCTCCAAACCCCTCTCATGGTCTCTGGTTTGGCCTGTACCTGTTCACTTTTTGTATGTAGGGTCATCACACCCTTACGGTGAGCCCTAATGGTGATCAGGTTACTGCCCATTTAAAATACTTCTGGGTCAAGTCCAAAGTCCCTCGTAACCCGGTTCTTGCTGACCTGCCCAAGGCCAGTTGTCTTGGACCTGGCACTGGTATCCCTGCGCTCTCGAGTTCTGTTAGAATGAGCATCCCTGCACTCAGGCCAGTTCTATTCATCTGTTCTTAGGACCCAGCATCATGGCTGGCCCCCAGCAAGCAAACAAAAATGTTTGTGGTATGGGAAGGAAATGAACAAGACGTATTTCAGACTCATTGAGCTATCTGCTACGACAGTGCAGTCCAAGAAACAATGTGCATAGGAATGACTGCAAGTCATTAAGGAGTGGATTAAACGATATTTGTAAGCTTACTATAACATCTCTTGGATGGTATTCGAATAAGAATGGTTGTGGCTTTGAAGGTTTGATAAGGCATAGTTATTATTTTTAGAAAGTTAGCTCTCAAAATCACATTCTATAAGAACTTGAGATAGCAGGAAATTGGAAAATGGCTTAAAAATATTATGTTTTCCTTTGTGTGTATGTGTGTGTGGGGGAGGTTAGCAACATTTGTGAATTTGCCCTAGCCGTTCTTAAATTCTGCATTTATATTATTTCTTTTTCTTTTTTTTTAAAGAGAAAGAGAGAGAGAATTTTAACATTTATTTTTTTTTTCAGTTTTTTCGGTGGACACAACATCTTTGTTTGTATGTGGTGCTGAGGATCGAACCCGGGCCGCACGCATGCCAGGCGAGCATGCTACCGCTTGAGCCACATCCCCATCCTTATATTATTTTTCTGTTCCTCCAAATTATTATCATAATAGAAATTTGCAAACTTCTAATTACCTGTTTTTATTTGCTGCTCTGAGAGATTGTGTTTAGAATTAAAGTTAAATTTAGACATAATTTAAAGTGTGACTGGAGAAGCCCACAGGCACACATGTAGGCAATTTAACACGGAATGAGACAGCAGGTACCCTAGTACACCACCTATTTAGGGGCCATAATCCCATCTGCTGAAGGCAGCTGGCACAAGGAGACTGAGAAATGAAAACCAAAGGGAGAGGGCTTCAGGTATGGTCTCATCCCCTGTAAACTGGGAAAGTAGTCAGAATCTATTTTAGCAAGGGGTAGGGGCGTGTCGAGGGCACAGCTGTAGAATAAAGGCTGAGTAAGACACTATAATTATAGCATTTGAGACTCTACGACTTTTCTAATGTGTGATAGGAATAATTAAGATGATTAAGTGGTAATTGTTTCAATTTTGTTGCCAGAAAGATGACTTTGCCTCCAAAGGTACGTTAAGTGGTTGTCAACTGTTTGGGTTCTGATCCCTGCAGTGGGCTTGGAAGCTGCATTTGGAATCAAGGTCCCACCTTAGACTCTGTGTTAAGAAACTGGTGACCTTTCATCCAGTGGCCAGCACGAGATGTTAGCTCAGTCAGGCTATCTAATCTGAAGCTGCCTTTCTGGAATTCTGTGAATTTGTCCAGTTTGGCTAGTTTTCTTCCAAGACAGCGAGCTCAAAGAACTGACAAAGAAAGAACTGTTGCTATAAATTCTTATTTACAGTGAAGTCTCATACGTTGGCTTTGATGAACACAAACTGCAAGTGGATTTGGATAAGGCTTAACTTGCATTTTACCATGACACCATTTAAAAAAAAAAATTGAAATGTAACTTTGCATTATTGGTAAGATTTCAAAGCAAGTAAATACTTTTAAAGCACCCTCAAGGATGTAGATGCAGTATTTAAATGTAATTTACTCTTCTGTTTACCAAATCACTCTTGTCCTTTCATAAACTAAGTTATTTTGGTAGCTAGTAAGGTATTACTCAATGTTGAATCTTCATGTCATTTTTTAAAATTGAGGCCACTCTATGCACTTAATACTATATTCAGTATTATTGGAGATAAAAACAGATATTCAGGAGCCAATAACCTGCTTAGAAGGATAAAAGTTTCACCCACCAATATCTTTATAACAAAATGAGCACGTATATGTTAGTGTAAACTGTATCATGATGAAGTACTGCAGAGGTTCAGGAGGCAGGGGTCAGTGAATGCTGAGACAAAGAAGACGCTCAGCATGTGGACTGAAATGCAACTTCCCTTCTCCAAAAGTGACAATTCAGACTTTCATGAGTTTACAGAGGATTTTTCTGCATTTAATTTTGATTATTGACATGAACTGGTGTGGAGGATGTAAGTAGGGAGAGCAAGAGAGAAGCACACTGGTGAGGTTGTGGAACAGCCCCTGGTGCTGTGCTGTCCCCAACCAGCAGCCCTCAGGGCTGAGGCTGCAGAAGTACTCGGAGCTATTAGCTCTTGGTAGGAGGAGGGGCAAACTCACCCAGCATCTTTGACTCTCCCTAATTCTTGATGATTTTCTCCTGAAATCTATTTCTGGCAAGAATAGAAATTTTCTTTTGCATATCCTCAAGCTACAATATAACTGGTTTGGAACTTTCATTAAAATCTCACCTCTTGATTATAAGAGATGTCTATTATTTGACCTGCTCAGCATCTGTTCCCCATTTTTCTGATAACAGAAACCTTCTTTGGAGCATTTTCTGATGCTAACAATAGTGCTGGCTCATCCTAGCTCATGAAAGTCAATTGTTAAGATTCGGAGAACTTGGCCAGCCTGTTATTATACAGTCATTATTTAACATTAACTTTTATAAATTTATAGTTAAATAAGTTATATTGAAATAAAGACTACGGCTGGGCATGGTGATCCCAGTGACTTGGGAGGCTGAGGCAGAAGGATTGAAAGTTTGAGGCTAGCTTCAGCTACTAAACAAGGCCCTAAGCAACTTAGTAAGACCCTGTCTTTAGAGAAAAAAAAAAAAAAAAGATTGGGGATGTAGCTAATTGGTAAAGTGCCTCTGGGATCAATTCCCAGTACCCTCCCCCTAAAAAAAACCAGTTTAGAGTTCTTACTAAGTACTTAGTTATAATAAGAGAATAAAAGTTTGATAATGGCTGGATGCTCTGGGTGGTGGTAATCTAAGACATTTTCCCAGCAGAACCAAATGCATGTCTTCACAAAACTATTGAATTAGTAGGTCTATCTGATTGCCTTGGATGGTGCCATCTTTGATTAGATTTGTTTGTTGCCAACCAAGTGTCGACTGTGGCCATCCTGAGCCTTTCCACATGCTCTGAGTCCTCCTTCCCTTGGGGTGAAATTCACTGAACAAACCTGCTGAGCTCGGTGTTGCATTCCTTAAGAGTGACAGGTCTTGTAGCCATCTGAATTTGTCCAGGACACAAAAAAGCCTTGAACTGTGTCAAAGGTTCATTGTCTAACCCAGACTTCTCCATGACTCTGGACAAAAGACCTCACTTCTCTGAGACTGAGCTTTCTAGAGAGACAGGAGGTGAGACTAAACATTCAAGGATGTCTTTGGCACATTAGACTCCTGATTCTTCAAGTATTTTTTCATCAAATAAAAACAAAATAGGTGGATAATTCGCCACCTATCTAGAAAGGTTCAGATTTTCCATCTTTTCAATTCCAGAGAAAACAGCAAGCCAAGAGTGACAACAGGATTAAATGACAAACGACTTTGCCCTGGAAGAAGATGGAGGAAAATGGGCCCCTGCGGAGGTTTGCTTCGGGGAGGGAGATGGTTGGGTTCATGCTTCAGCTTCTGGCTCTGCATGCTAGCCTGGGATCGCAGGTGCTAATTAAATTAATAAAAAGGCATTTTGTTAAAACATGTGCCCCATACCTGCTGTGTCACCAGGCACAGGTTTCTCCCCTGTTGTGATGGAACAGCTTTGCCACTTAAGGATGAAGGCAAAAGGAAAATAACAGCCAGAAGGAAAAGATGAATTGTAGCCAATACATCCCGATTTCCCCCCCATTCATTTGCGGTGACACATTAGGAAAGCACACATTCTGGATTTGACATTCTCAATTACTTAGGGCATGACAACTTTGTTTAATAGTTATTATAATTACAAGAAATAGCATCCTGTCCTCATTCAGTTAAGGACCCGGATGATGAACTGAGAAGTTACAGCTTATAAAACCAAAGCTTCAGATGCGAACAGGAGCATTCCCATGTCTCTGTTGAATGGTCTGGGGTCACTTATGTGAAATTATTTTAAATAGCTGTTATAACATCTCTTTTTTTATTTGAATGCTGATAGAAAACTGGTTTTTGTTTGAGGAAGAGACATAAAACTTTCTTTTTAGCTTAGCTCAATTTTACATTAAAAGAAGATGTACTCCCACATATGAAGATTATATTTAATTGTAAGAGTCTTAAAATCCACAGTAAGGGTCGGGTAGGGTGTCGCATGCCTAACCTTTTGGGAGGCTGAGGCAGGAGGACAGAAAGTTCAAAGCCACTCTCAGCAACTTAGTGAGGCCCTCAGCAATTTAGCAGATGCTGTCTCAGAAAAAAAAGGAATGGTGTGTGCTGGAATGTGGCTCGGTGGGTAACCACCACTGGGTGCAACCCCTGGTTTAAAAAAAAAAAAATCCAAAGTAAGGATTTGTCTCTGCCTCTTATCTAGAAACTGACAGAATGTCCAGGCTAGTACAAAACTCTGTGTGTTAGGATCAGGCTTTTCCTGCCCTATCAGTCTACCACTTGTGCCCTTTGTTCATCTCATGGTTTCAGATGAAGCTGTACATAGTTTTCACTTACATCTTTTTTCGGGGGATGGTGGACTGGGGGATTGAATCCAGGAATGCTCTACCACTGAACTACATTCCCTGCCCTTTTTATTTTTTATTTTGAGACAGGGTCTCACTAAGTTGCTGAGACTGGCTGGCCTCTAACTTGTGATCCTTTTGCCTCAGCCTCCCAGGTAACTAGGACTACAAACCGGCACCACCACACCCAGCTTCATTTGCATCTTTTGGCAACCCTAGGCACATGAGGCTTAGGGGAAGTTGGAAAATTAAGTCTCTCTTCTAGATACTTATTTTTATTTTATTTTTTTTAAGAGAGAGAGAGAATTTTTAATATTTATTTTTTAGTTCTCGGCGGACACAACATCTTTGTTTGTATGTGGTGCTGAGGATCGAACCCGGGACCCACGCATGCCAGGCGAGCGCTCTACCGCTTGAGCCACATCCCCAGCCCTCTTCTAGATACTTAAAAGTTCTGTGTTCTACTATTATAGAACAAACGTTGGCAAACTTTTTCTATAAATAGCCATCTGGATAATACTTAAGACTTTTGTGAACCACATGCCGTCTGTCTCAACTATCTCTGTGTGATTGTGGTGGAAAAGCAGCCAGGACAATAAAGAGATGAGTGTCTGTGGCTGTGTTCCAATAAAACTTTATCTATACAGACAGGTGGCAGGGGCTGGGGTTGTGGCTCAGTGGTAGAGCGCTTGCCTAGCACATGTGAGGCACTGGGTTCAATCCTGAGCACCACATAATAAATAAATAAATAAAGTAAGTTATAAAAAATAATAAAATTTGTCCTTAAAAAAAAAAAAGGGTGGGGCAGGAGTTGTGGCTCAGTGGTAGAGCACTTGCCTGGCATGTGTGAGGCCCTGGGTTGGATCCTCAGCACCACATATAAATAAATAAAATAAAAGTAAATACAACTAAAAAAAAAGTGGCAGTAAAATGTGTGGCAGTCTCAGGTTCAGTTAAAAAAACAAACAAACAAACAAAAAAAAAAAACAGGTGGCAGGCAGGATCTGGCCTCAGGCTGATCTTTAGTAGAGTGGGTAGGTAAAATACTTCCTTTCTCCATGCATCCACTGATAGGCCTGTGAGTTGATTCCATATCTTAGCTACTGTGCATAGTACAGCAGTAGACACTGTACTTCATTATAATCAAGTATTTAAAAAATGTTTAAGGAAATGCAAATGTTAACTGTAAGATGGACCACCATCTTAAGTGACAACTGCCATTTTAAGGAAAAAGTTTTGTTTTCCTGTCCAAGGGCCTGAGAAAGGCTCACCACTCCCTCATTCCAACCCCACCCTCCTGAGCCTGCCCTATAAAAGTCCCAGAAGCCAAGCCTGTTTGGCCTCTCTCTGCTATAGAGAGAGGGCCTTTATTTGTCAGCTCTGACAAACTCTCAGGTATCTCCGCCTGGTCTCCATCTTTTATTTCTCGCTTACCCATTTCTCGTTCCTTGCTTTCCCTTTAGTAACTACATTGATCTGATCATTGTGCACTGTATATATGTATTAGATTATCAAACTGTAACTCATACATTTGTGCCATTAAAATGATAATAAAATGAAAAAATGGGAAATGGGTAAAATAAATACCAGGGACAAGTAGTCGCTTCTGCTACAACAGATAATAACACATTAGTAACATTAGTAATATTAGCCCCCTTCATTAATAGTTAATGGCAGGTAAAAATGCCAGTAATTAAAAGATATCAACGAAGCATGTAGGCAGAGAACAAATTTGTTTAAGGCTCTCTCTCTCTTTCCCTATTCATGCTTTAGCTTCTGTGGTTCTAGGGATTTAACACAGGGGCATCTACCACTGAGGCACATCACCCACCCTTTTTTGTAGTTGAATCAAGGCTTCACCAAGTTTCCCTGGCCTTGAACTTGTGACTCTCTTGCCTCAGCCCCCTGTACTTGGGATTATAGGTGTGCACTGCCATCCCTAAGGCTCTTTCAAAGTCTGGTTAATGAATATCTTTCTTTTTTTAAATTTTTTTAGGTGTTGGTGGACCTTTATTTTATTCATTTATTTATATGTGGTGCTGCGAATCGAAACCAGTGCCTCACACATGCTAGGCAACTGCTCTACCACTGAGCTACAGCCTCAGCCCCTAATGAATTTCAGTTATGCCTTTTGTTCCTCATGCTGACTCTTGTTTTGCTTAAGCATAAAACTCCTGCCTTTTTTTTTTCTTTAAAAAAAATTTTTTAGGTGTAGTTGGACACAATGCCTTTATTTTATTTATTTATTTTTATGTGGTGCTGAGGATTTAACCCAGGGCCTCACACGTGGAGTGCTCTACCACTGAGCCACAGCTCCAGCCCCTGCCTTTTTTTTCTGACCTTGGTAAGAGAATGTGTTTTCTGAACCCCACCCCCCACCCCCGGGGAGATCCAAGGTTCTGTGAGATAAGTACTCCAGCCTTCCGAAGAGAACGTTCCCTGCTGAGACAGCCATGGTTCTCCTGCTCTGGTGGGCAGAGTGGGATGGGCTGTGATCTTTTGTGGAAGTTTCTTTAGCGGTAAGACCTCCTCTTTCACCTCTGTGGACAGGGGTGAAGAGCAGCAGGGTTCCACATGGGAGCTCCCTGTGAGCAAAATAAATCCTAGAGGAGCTCAATAAAAATTCACTGTGGGGATTTTACTTTTCACTAATCTTATGTATCTTTTCCCCTGAGTGCAAAGTAACACACGGTTTAACAAGTCAAAAGTAAATATACAGATACAGAATGGAGTCTTCTCTAATCCCTCTCTCACCGTCTCTCCTAGACTCTTTCCCCAGATCTGTTCTAACTTTCAGAGTCAGGAAAGAGGTGTTGTTGTAGTTGTTCCTGTTGCTTCCAGATCTCTTCAATGGGATAAGCTGTTCCGCAAACTGCCCTCCTCCTTCCTTTGCCTCCACTTAAGATCCAGTTAGTAGAAGAAATGTCAACCTGTGAGATCTTCCCTTTCCATCCTACAGACTGTCCTTAAACCTAAGCTCCTCATCTTGTATTCACTAGAAAAGATACTTAGCTTTAATAAACTGGTCAAACATTTTTACTACATGGAGCAGGTACTGGAATGCCAGCAGACCTATCTTTCCACATCTTAGAAAATTAGAATCCAATGGTGGAGCTAAAAGTAGCTTAAAGATGACTTAGTTCATGGGGGGGGGGGGCTGGGGAATATAGCTCAGTTGGTAGAGTGTTTACCTTGCATGCACAAGGCCATGGGTTCAATCCCTAGCACCACCAAAAAAATAAAATAGTTCAGCTGGGTGCGGTGGTGCAAGACTATAATCCCAGTGATTAAGGAGCCTGAGGCAACAGGATTCAAAGTTCAAGGCCAACCTTGAACTTTGAACTCAGCAACTGAGATCCATCTCAAATATATATATTGGAGACATGGCTCAGTGGTAAAGGGTCTCTGGGTTCAGTCCCCAGTACCAAATAAATAAAGATGCTGTTCAAATTATTCAGTGGATGGAGAGGAAGCAAAGTTCAGAGAAGGCATGTGATGTGTGCACAGCTAGCCAATAATGAATAAATTTGGTGGAAACTCGCATCTCTCATTCCCAGTGACACGGGAGGAGAGGAGCCATTGGGAACAGAAAGGCCGATACTGACCTTCAGCCCTGGGGAAGGAGAGGAAGAGTTGGGGGCCTTTCCACGAAGTGGGAGGTAACCTGGCTTCTCCTGGAAAGGTCATCTGTCTGCTGGGCTGTGACTGCAGAGACCTGCCTGGACAAGTGGGAAGTGTGTGAGGTAAGGCGCTGGCCCTCAGCGGGTAACTTCCTGGGGCATCCCTAGGATTTTAGGGTGGCGTCAAGGAACTATCCTCAGATCTGCAAAGCATTTACTCTACTTTGGTTTCCCTGTGACAGTTTTGGGAAGAAACTCTTTCATGAGTCCAGACAAAAAGTTTACCAACAAATTCTCCCAAAAGTCAGGGATTACAAAGAAATAAAAATTCACATTCATGCGCTTGGTGATATAGTTTTTTAGGAACATAAACAGTGTGCACAATGTGATTTACTAGTTAATTTCTGGGGTCATCTCCATGAATAAATAAAATTTTCATAAATGCATATGAACATATGGGGGCATATATATATTCACATGTATATAAAGTACATATATAGTTATATATACATTATACATATAAATAACATGAATACTATATTAATAATATATATTTATATTAATATAATATCAATATAAATATAAACTATGGGTGTATACTCAACATGTGTTCATATGTACCTATGGAAATTTTACCCATTTCTGGAGATGACCCTAGAAATTAATTAATAAACATGTTAGAAATTACTAAGTGTTTATGTATTTTTATATATGTATACACATGTATTTCCATTTACCAAGTATTTATATATACACACATACCCACATCTACATGCATGACTCGATTATATATACATATGTGCAAAGCCTTCTTTCTCCACTTATGATCATATTGCAAGATCCCTCTCCTTCCTCAGATGTCTAGCCATATATATTGTATACTTTTTCTTCTCTTTCCTTTGCCCTCAAGAACTGTCGGAAGAAAGAGAAACGGTAGGATGCGGGGAGAAGAGAGAACATGTTGGGTGATCAAAAGATGCCCAAACATTAATACAAAAGAATAAGAGCTTAATCATAATGGGTACTGACACACGCTCTTCTGGAATCTCATCTTTTAGCCTAAGGGAGGAAATTTTAAAAGAACACATTTTAAAATGAAAGAAATTCTTTTCTTACTTTCTAAAACCAACAATA
The DNA here is from genome assembly GCF_964194105.1 of Spermophilus citellus. NCBI lineage: Eukaryota > Metazoa > Chordata > Mammalia > Rodentia > Sciuridae > Spermophilus > Spermophilus citellus. Next base: position 224,482,990 of record NC_138184.1, on the reverse strand, counting down.
TTACCTTGTATTGCAAGTCATTACTGTGAAAACATTAGGGGAAAGACCATTTGAAGTTCAATTTGACTATTTTACTAACTATTCTCTTGGTTGGCACAGATAATTTTAAGTAGAGAGGGTTGTCACCTGTGATTAGGGTCATTGCTTCATGTCCAAGTAGGCCACAGTCTTGTCTGCTCCAGATCTCTCTGTGGAAAGAAGTGAGACTTCTTTTCTGTGAAGTTCTCTGGAACCTATTGGGGAGGAAGGTGCACTAGAGAAGGGATGGGGCGTGGAGAAGTCACTGGAGAAGATTGTACGAGGCTTCTCAAGGGAGAGCCACCAAACAAGAGCAGACTCTATTATAATTTTAAGATTTTTCGGGTGTTCGGTGTCTAGAATGAACTATAGTAACTTCCATTACCTGAAAAATTGACATCTGTGTTGAAATTTTATCCTTTAATTCATTCAGCAAATATTTATTGAGTGCTTCTTAGATGAAAGGTTCTTGGGATAAAGTGGGGAATCAAATGCAGTTCCTGCTCCCAAAGACCTCATGGCAGTCAGCCATTAAAAAAAAAAATTCTGAAAGATAGCAGAGCACATCATCTGCAGGAGAAGCAGACAGGTATGTGTTGATGGGCCCAGTGGGGAGGTCCATGATGGGGAAGGGAGGAGCTTTCCTCCTGGGGAAGCTCAGAGTCCCATCTTCTAGAGCCAGTGACAGTAAACTGAGACCTGAAGAGTAGGTTAGCAGAGCCCAGGCAGGTGACCTGGGTAGGGAAGGGGTGTCCCTTGCACAGCAACCGTCACTGAGAAGGCCCAGAGGAGAGAGGACTTCTAGGAACCACAATGGAGATGGCCAGGGTGGCTGGAGAGGCATGTAGGAGAGAGGGTAGAGGTCAGTCAGGAGAGGGGCCGGAAGCCAGGTCCCAGGGGAACTGGTGAGCACAGTCAGACCTGAAACCTATTTTAAGAGCAATGGGAAACCAGGGTTACGATTTTAGTTAAGAAGCAACATAGGTAGAGGGGAGTGAAGGAAACGGAGGGGGTGAAGGGGTAGGAAGGACATAGAATGAAACAGACATTATTACCTATGTGCGTATATAACTATATGACCCGTGTGATTCTACATCATGTACCATCAGAAGAATGAGAAATTATATTCCAATATTTATGATGTATCAAAGTGCAGTATTGTCATGTATAACTAATTGAAACAAAAAAAAATTTAAAAAATAAAAAAGAAACAACACGATCGATTCCTTTTTTATTTTTTTCTGTTTAGATATACATGGCAGTAGAGTGTATTTCGACATATTATACATACAGGGAGTACAACTTCCCATTTAAAAACATTTTTTTAGTTGTACATGGACACAATACCTTTATTTAATTTATTTATGTGATGATGAGGATCAAACCCAGTGCCCCATGCACGCAAGGCAAGCACGCTACCACTGAGCCACAACCCCAGCCCTAACTTCTCATTCTTGAGGTTGTACATGATATGGAGTTACACTGGTTGTGTATGCACGAACACAGGAAAGTTATGTCTGATTCATCCTACTGTTTTTCCTAATCCCATCGCCTTCCCTTCTCTTAATTCCCCTTTATCTAATCCAATGAATTTCTATCCCCCCCCCCTTATTTTTTGTTAGCATCCACATATCAGAGAGAACATTTGGCCTTTGGTTTTTTGGGATTGACTTATTACACTTAGCATGAGAATATCCAGTTCACCCATTTACTGGCAAATGCTATAATTTCATTCTTCTTTATGGCTGAGTATTATTCCATTGTATATAAAAACCACATTTTCTTTACCCATTTATCTGTTGAAGGGCACCTACATTGGTTCCATAGCTTAGCTATTGTGAATTGAGCAGCTATAATCACTGATGTGGCTGTGTCTCTGTAGTATGCTGATTTTAAGTCCTTTGGAGATATGCCGAGGAGTGGGATTGCTGGGTCAAATGGTGGTTCCATTCCAAGTTGTCTGAGGAATTTCCATGCTGCTTTCCAGAGTGGTTACACCAATTTGCAGTCCCACCAGCAATGTGTGAATGAACATTTCCCCCCACATCCTCGCCAGCATTTATTGTTACTTGTATTCTTGATAATTGCCATTCTGACTGGAGTGAGATGGAATCTCAGGGTAGTTTTAACTTGCATTCTCTAATTCTAGTGATGTTGACTTTTTTTTTTTTTTAAGAGAGAGAGAGAGAGAGAGAGAGAGAGAGAGAGAGAGAATTTTTTTAATATTTATTTTTTAGTTTTCGGCGGGCACAACATCTTTGTTGGTATGTGGTGCTGAGGATCGAACCCGGGCCGCACGCATGCCAGGCGAGCGCGCTACCGCTTGAGCCACATCCCCAGCCCTTGATATTAACTTTTTAAAATATATTTTTTGACCATTTATATTTCCTTCTTCTGTGAAGTGCCTGTTCAATTCCTTTGCCCATTTATTGATTGGGTTATTTGTTTTTTGGTGTTTTTGAGTTCTTTATATCCTGGAGATTAGTGCTCCATCTGAGGTGCATGCAGGTGGCAAAGATTTTCTCCCCTCCTGTAGGCTCTCTGCACACTCTTGATTGTTTCAGTAAGGTCCTTTTGAAGGTAGTGTGAAAACCAGATTGAGAGGGGACAAGTGACAAGCAGAAGGACCATGGGAGGCTGTAATGGTCAGCCAGGGAACAGGGGGGTGGGTGGCTGGTGCTAGCGAGTGGCAGCAAGGACTCCAAGGACATCCAACGCCTACTGTGTGGCAAAGGCCCTTCTAAGTGCTTTTTGACACACGCAAGCTCAGGGAGCCCTCCTGGTGCCCGAGTGGTGGGGGAGTCTGTTCCTACCTACTGTGCTGTAAGAGACACAGAGCGGCTGAGGTACTTGCCTCACCAAGAGGTAGGTCTGGGATTTGAACCCCTGCCGTCTGCAGGTTCAGCACCTCCCTACAGTCTTCTCTCCAGGATGCACTGACTTGAGGGTACTTAGAGGGTGGACTCGGTCGGGCATTCGCTGACGGCCTACACTTGGGAGTCACGAGGCACAGGAAGAGTTCTGGGTGATGAGGAGGCCAGAGGTACCGCCCTTCACTGGTTTGAATCAGAGAGGCCAAGAGGAGAGGCTCAATAGAATTATAGATCTGGAGTTGCCGAGCCAGGTCAGGGCTCACAAACATGGATTTGGAGGACATCAATGTGGATTGCAAGTGGAGAAGTAGATGAAATTACTCAGGGACAGTGTTCAGGGTGGTCAGAGAAGATAACACAGCACTCCCAAGGGACACCAACATTTATGGTATGGCTAAGAGAAAAGTGGCTTGAAAAGGAGTCTGACAGGATGTGGCTAGAGAAGTCTGAGAAAAATCAGAGGAACGTCAAGTCATGGAAATCAAGTGAGAGAATGTTCTGGAAAGAGGCCTGCTGACAGAGTCCGATGCTGCCAGCAGGTGAGGACTGAGCCGACTCTGTTAGACCTGACAGTGAGGTCCTGGGAGGCCAGCCAGACGGTGGGGGTGGGATGGGGGCTTGAGAGGGGGGCATGAGGGGCTGGTGGGGAGAGACCACAGGAACCTGAGGCTTGGAAATTTGTTTAATTTTTTTTATTTGTTTTAATTATTTACACATGACATGACAGTACAATGATCTTGATATGTCATACATTTGAATCAGATGGGGTATAATTTCTCAAGTTGGTTTGATTTTTAACTTAGGAGCCACCTCTGGGTTCTCCTCCAGGACTGCTGATGGTAAGCAGCTCCTTCAGAAGGAGACGTGAAAGACGGAGCAAGGGAAGGGACAAGGCAAAGCAGGAGTCCTTCAGAGAGAAGAAGGGAGTCAGAGCACGGAGCACAGCCTGGAGTGTGGTTCCACACCGGTGGATGCAGGTTCCCAGTGGCCTGGTGGTGGGCATTTCCATCAGGGGACTTCCTTTTAGTAGGTCTGAGTGCGGCCAGAAGGTTAGGAGAGTAGATAGTTTGTGAGATATCTGGCGTGACGCTCAGGGAATGGCACAGGGAAGGATCCAGGGGTGGCTGGCAGTGCCAGGGCCCAAGGAGTCTGCAGCTGTGACCCTGTGGTGGCACCGGTGGGTGAGGTTGGCTGTCGGTCTCAGGTAGCCCAGGTGTACGAAGATTAGAAACCTTGGCTTGATCCAGGTGTTTTACCCGGAGGTCGGGGAGGGTGGGCTCTGTGGCAAGATGGTTGAGGGTCTGTAGGACTCTGGGGGCAGGTGGGTCATGGGACCTCAGCCAGCAGGGGAAAGTGGGAGGGGGCAGATTCGAGCTCTGGCTCTCTCGTGGACTCTGTCACTTTGGGCAATTGCCACATATCTCTGGTTTCCCCTACTCAGGAGTGAGGGTGTTGGTTAGATGATGGCTCACATGCCTTCCATTTTTCAAATTCTGTGGTTCCGTTTTTCAAAAGTGCAGTGTTCTCTGACCATGCGGGAGAGACACAGCCAGTTCTTCTAATAACTAGGCTTAAACAACCCTCCCCGTGCCAGAGATGCAAGACCATTGATGAGACTTTTTCATTTTCTCATGAAGATATGCACAGTTTTTTGAGGTCTTCTCATAAATCAAGAAAGACTATCTCATTGCCGTAGGAAATCCAGCCCCGCTGTAAGCTTCCCCACCTGCTTGATTCAGTTCAACTTGGAAACACAGTGATGGGGTGTCTGCTTTGCATAAATTATTGTGATGGCAGTTGCAGGGGACACAAAGATAAAACAATCCTTGCTTATTATAGTTTAACAGGAAGGATAAGACCAAGACAGAAATAAGTATATCAGGAGTGTTAATCTTAGTCTTCAACCCAAGTAAGAAAGAACAATTTCTTTCTACATTTTTCTTTTTTTTGGTGGGGCAGGGGCAGTGGGGGTACCAAGGATTGAACTCAGGGGCACTCGACCACTGAGCCACATCTCCAGCCCTATTTTGTATTTTATTAGAGACAGGGTTCACTGAGTTACTTAGTGCCTTGTTAAGTTGCTAAGGCTGGCTTTGAACTCACCATCCTCCTGCCTCAGCCTCCTGAGCCGCTGGGATGACAGGTGTGCGCCACCACACCCAGCCTCTAGGTTTTTCTTTAATGTCTGTATTGAGCCCTACCTTTGACCAGGATGGAATAAACTTAGTTGGTGTTCCCACCATTTTCTGGGTCATGACTAATTCTAGGAGCTTAGATAATCTAAAGGCCTTGAAAGTGCACATACCGGCCCCCACCAAGACCCACTTCTTCAAGGTTTCTCTTTGTTTCGGACTGCTCCATCTCTTTAAGCTGTCCACTGAAGTCTTTTTTCGATAGATCACCTACACACGTTAGCTAGGAATGCGCAGAATCTCCCCTCCGGCTCCCGGGTTACCAGAGAAAGACACCTGGAAGGGTGCTTGCCAGAAACACTAACCATGACAGGAACCAGACACCGGCCACTGGAACCAGCACAGAAACTTTGATCATGTAGTCTTCTTAGATCCTGGGGCTGCAACCTGCGTGGAGATGAGAGGCACACAATCCTCACTCGTGGAGAGGCAGAGGCTGCTTTTCCAAACACCAGACCACTCAGGCGCCCATCTGTCTGGGACTCAATCCTTTCCCTTGAAAAATCACCTATTGTCCCTTAGGGGCAATCAAGGGGCAAATGGTCATTGGCAGGCAAGAGCAGCTGTCTCCGCCATGCCAGCTCTGACTACACGGGGCCGCAGCAACCAAATGTGTGGGGTCCAGCATCACGCACACCTCTGGCCAGGGCTACTCTACTGGAAGCTCCCAGCCCACGGGGGATGGGAGAGAAGCTGAGCTCCGAGGCAAGGGTGAGGCAAAGGAACGTGGGGAGGCAGGTGGCCAGAACAACAGACACCTGCTCAGGAGGAAGGAAAGGAAGTCCCACCCTGGAGCAGGAAGGCTTAGAGGAGAGGGCACCTGTGGAGGACTTTGAAGGATTGGAAGAGTCATTATTTGGACCAGGGATTGAACCCAGGAGTGCTTAACCACTGAGCCACATCCCCTTCCACCCCCTTTTTTAAACATTTATTTTTTAGGTGTAGATGGACACAACACAATGCCTTTATTTTTATGTGGTGCAGAGGATCGAACCCAGGTCCCGCCGGTGCTCGGCGAGCGCTCTACTGCTGAGCCACAATCCCAGCCCCCGCATCCCTTTTTTATTTTGAGACAGGGTCTCACTAAGTTACTTAGGGCCTTGCTAAGTTGCCGAGACGGGCTTTGAACTCGCCATCCTCCTGCCTCAGCCTCCTGAGCTGCTGGGATGACAGCCCTTTGCCACCACGCCTGGCTGGGAAGGGTTTTGATGGACAGAGATGAGAGGCTAGAAAGAGAAATGATATTCCAGACCAAAGAAACACACCTCGAGCAAAGGCTCAGAGACAGGAAATAACGAGATTCTTTGGAGATGATCTGAGAACCTTTTTTGCTAGAGTTTGGTGGACGAGGAAGAGGAGAAGAGATGATGTTGACAGGGCTGAAAATGTTGATTTGAAGCCATATTAAGAAATCAGAATGAGGAATTGTCATGGCTAAATTGTGTCCTCTCCCAAATTTGCAGTAGTACTTCCCAGTACTTCAGAGTGTGGCTAAGTTCAGGGTTAGGGTCTGTTAAGAGGTAATAAGTCAAGGTGAGGTCCTCAGGGTGGACCCAAATCCAATATAACTGGAGTCCTTATTAGAAGAGTGTGGACTGCAGGCTGAAGTTACTCCGTGTAGTTAGGATAGCAGTTATCGGGCAGCAGTTGCTAAGGGCAAATGACTCAGGGACTTGTCTGAGCAAATTGATGATAATGGATGATGACATACAGAATTTATTGAAGAGTACCCTCTAGCTGCACAGCACAATCACAAGGCACACACCGATAAGTAAGTTAGTCATGCTAATAAAAGATTAGCACCTGTGAACTTAGCGAATTGAATCTGTTCTCTATCTTGGCTCTCAGTTCTGTCTCTTGTGTGACTTCACTGTTAAAGATGATAGTAATTAAGATCGGAATGGAATAGGAGAATCCGCGATGGCCCTGTTCACAGCTACCAAGTGAATCACGAGGACTCAGTGAACCAAAGTTGATGAAATGGATGCGGCTTGTGAATTTATTGCCATTCAGAGAATCCTGATTTTGTAAAAAGATACAAACTTGTGTGGTCTAGGTTAATGGCATAGCTTGCCTATGACAAGGAGGAAATTGGGACCCAGACAGGGAAGGAAGGCCATGTGCACACACGGAAAAGATGTTCATGTAAGAACCAAGGAGAGAGACCGCAGAAGAAGCCAGCTCTGCTGACACCTTGATCTTAGGCTTTCAACTTCCAGACTGGGAGAAAAATAAATTTCTGTTGTTTAAATAACCCGGCCTCTGGTTCTTTGTTATGGTTGTGCTAGCAAACTAACACAGACAGCTTGTTCTTATTTTGTAAGCCGAAGGCCCGAGGGAAATCATTTAAAGTGGGGGGATTATATAATTAGATTTATGCTTCAGGAAAATGGATCTAACTGTGGTATACAGGACAGGGCTAGGTAGAGTCTGGAGGCCAGAAGACCAATTCCTAGACCAGCCCGAGTCTTTAGGGAGGCGAATGAGGCCATTGGTTTAAATAGCAGCAGTGGGGGTGGGGAGGTGGGGGAATATAGAAAGGGGACAACTGTCACGGAAACAGCATCTCTAAGGCTCAGTGGCAAGCTCCCTACTGGAGGAGAGGAGGGAAGAGAGTTAAGTATCTAGATTTTCCTTAACCTGTTATCTGAGAGATAACTGATGTGATTTTAAGATCTGAGGGGTTGCGCTGGCTTTCCACACTCCGGGCTCTGGGTGCTCAGAGACGGTCGGCAGCACCTACTTCTCTGTGTCTTGGCTTTGCTTCCTGTGGGTCCCCCTGTGTCTTCTGTGTGGCTGGGGAAGATCTTTAATGTTCACCATCCAAGAAGAAAGACAAAGTGGTGCCCCTCCCGGGACCCATAGGCCAAATCCTACTGGCTCCCTCACTGGGCAGGAGGAAGGAGACGGCTGGCCATCGGGGTTGGCTCATGCCTGACAATGACAACTTAGGCTGCGTGAGGACCTGGTAGATCTCCACGGAGGACAGAAATGCAGGCAGCCAGGAACAGTCCATGTCTTCTAAGTGAGTTAGGATCTGGATATCTTAGTTTTGGATGTTCCGGTCCTGAGCACGGTGGGTGCAGGGACAGCGAGACGCTGGTGACGTGGGTTTGGAGCTTAAGAGAGAGAATGAGTGCCCATGTTTTCCTGGAAAAGAGAGTAGTGGAGGAAAAGAGGCCAGGACCAACGAAATATCACAGAATTTCTACCCTTGGCCACAGAGAGAAGAAGAAGAAGACAGGAGTAGTTGGAGAGGGGAGGTCACCCAGGAAATAAAAATTTTATGGAAGGCAAGCAAGGAGAAGCTTTCAAGAAGGAGGAACATCAACCAGGAGTGATGGTCCTGTCTGTAATCCTAGCTACTTGAGAGGCTGGGGCAGGAGGATTGCAAGTTTGAGGCCACCCTCTGCAATTTAGCAAGATCCTGTCTCAAAAAATAAAAAGGTTTGGGGATATATCTTGGTAGTAGAGTGGTATGAAGAAGAGGAAGGAGGAGGAGGAGGAGGAGGAGGAGGAGGAGGAGGAGGAGGAGGAGGAGGAGGAGGAAGCGGCGATGGAGTCTTAATAGTTTTCAGAGATAAAGGAGGGTGAGAACTGAGGAAAGACAGGGGATTATTAGGTGCTTGGAAGGTGCCAGTGCCTCTCAGGGTAAGTAGCAGTGATATTGAAGAATAATTACATTTTTAAAAAATTGCATTGTTAGGGGCAGTCATCAACCATAAAGTTAATGGGCAAGGTGAGTCTTTAAATGTACACTTCAAACTTTTGACTTTATTGACATTTTAAGACAAAAAGTTATCCGTTGGTTTATAAGGGAACAGAGGCCCAGGGAGGGACAGTATTTAATTGCCCAAGTTCCCCGTGGGGTCTGGTGGGATCTGCGTCCACAGGCACCTAGGTTTGCCACGCTGAGCATCCTGTACACCAGGAGGTGCATGCTCAGATGCTTCTGGAGGCCGAAAACATAAAGCAAATGAGTGAAGCTGGGGAGGTCAGGCCCTCCTGAAAGGGGACGCTGTGACTCTGCTCAGTTGATCACTGCTGCACGGGGCTTAGGGCTGTCCAGGTATGATTTCCAAGAGAACCGGGCAACCTGAGTTTTCATGGGAAAGCCGTTTCTTACACACTGGTAGCTGATTAAAAAACATAAAAGCACTGTGTGGGCAAAACAGGTTTGTGGGTTGGCCTGCCAGCTTATGATCTCGGTTCTGCTCTGGGGGGATGGGGAGAAAAGAGAGAAGCAGGGAAAAGCCACCGTGTGACGGCGACCTGGCAGGCTTCAGCTGCTGTCAGCCACCTGGGTGGGGATGTTGTTCCTGCAGCTCTGAAAATCTGGACACCCCCCGTCTGTGGGTACAGTGTGCCTTTTAAAGCCTTATTTGTCTGTAACTCGGTCTCCTTTTATCTTTTATGTAAATCTGGAAAATTCTTTAATGATTGCCATTCTGTCCTTTTTAGAATGAAAAACACCACATGATCTGAATTAAAATAGAAAATAGGTTCTGCCAGTTCTGCAGATACGGCTAATGCCACGCCGTCTCAGTCACTCACCTTACTTTTGTCTACTAGGTACAAGACAATGCCTTGAACCTTCCAGGGGGGGAAGAAGGGACAGGCTGTCTCCACACTCCGGAGGATTACAGTGGAAGAACTGGAGAAAAGGGAGCGACATAAATAGACACCACCACCCATCGTGCAGCCCCTGACGCTCATGCCTGCCAGTTTTTGGACTCAGAGTTGAGTGCAGAGAAAGACATGTAACAAATGGTGACGGTATTGGGCATGGGTCATGATAATAGTGTGACAGAAACAAAAGAGAGTGTCTGATTCTGCCTGCGGGAGCTGAAGCGTCTTCAAGGAGGGAACATTGGAGACAAGTCCTTGAGGGCGCCTGGAGACCCGCGGTGCAGACAGCTGGGCAGGTTCTCCAGGTAGACGGCACAGCACCTGCAAAACTCTGTGCAGAGGAACATGGTGTGAACCAGGTCTGAAGGGCGAGAAGCCATACTTTCCTCGGAAGAGCTGCAGGCAAGGTGCAGCGTGGTCCTTTTCATTTTGAACCTGTTGTCCCATGAACAGTGAGGGCAGAAGGACATCTTGGGCGCAGCAGACAACCACATGTGTGCAGATGTGCCCCACGCCCCCTCCCTGTTTTATTGGACTTCCACTGGGAAGGAACTGTTCATGTCATGTAGGCCCAGGGAAGCGCAATCGCACTTCCTGGGATGTTTTGAAATGAGCGTTACCTGTATTCCAGCGTAATCCACTGACCAATGCCTTATGTTATGGAGTTACCCACTCTTTTTCATTACATGATAGGGTTATGCTTTAAATAGGGATTTAATTACCAGATCCATTTTCTGCTTACACTGAATCTGTCATCCATGTGACTATTGAATATTTATAATAAGCAAGCCTAGCTATAGGAGTTTGGTTATAAAGAAGAGACAATGTCTTCTATATTTGGCTTCTGGAAATCTGTATCATTGCCTTCATTCCCAATGAAAAAGAAAAATACCAACTGAAGCAGAGGAGTGTTTCCTTTCTTGGCAGAGACATGCAGAGGGACGGTAACAGGCCAAGGGGTGGAGCTGGATTGAATCCTGAGGCATCCCTGGTGGGTGCCCTGGGCCTTCTAGAGCCAGGGCCATAGGCCTTGGACTGGACTGCATGACTTTGCTTCATTTCTAAGTGTGTGTCTCCCATAAATTATATCATAAATATGGGTGAAAATTCAGCATTTCAGGGCCTTTTATCTGCATCATGTGATCTAAACATTGACAGATACTTATAAATAAAAACAATTGCATGGTAAATAAAATGTCAAATCTAGTTAATGAATTCTCTTGGACTCTTGTGAATGCGAGCTGTCAGCTGGCCATGCTAGGGTGACAGCTGTGGTTTGGACACGGGTGGAATGTGAGTCCCAAGAGTCCAGGTGTTGAAATTGAATCCCCAAGATGAGGGTAGAAGCTTAATCCCCATTAAGAGGGTAAAAGTTTAATCCAACTACAGGTGTGGCATTGAGGAGGTGACTAGGGTTAGATTAGGGTCATCTGGGAGGAGTCCAGTGATCAAATCCTGGTGGGTCTAGAAGAAGAGAGACCAGAACATATACACAGACACACAGACACACACACACACACACACACACGTGTGCTCTCTGTCTCTTACCATGTGATATTCTGTGCTGCCTCAGAACTCTTCCAGCAAGAAGGCCATCACCAGATGTGTCCCCTCAAACTTGGGTTTCCAGAACCAGGTGCCAAAAATCAACCCTTTTTCTTTATAAACTGATTTGCTTCAAGTATTTCATTACAGTAACACAAGTGGACTAATACACTGTCTCCCTATGTTGGCACGGAAAGCCCCATGTCCCAGGGAGCCAAACTGCATGGTAATTCGGCCCATCAGAACTCAACGCTGTCCAGCTTGGATTGAGACCTGTATACTGATTTGTTCTTACACCAGCTATTAGAACTCAGTGTCTGACTGGGGCAGAAATTGATGTTGCCTATAGATCACTTGAAAAAGTGAGTGACCCATGACTATGGCAATTGATAAAATCTTCATTCAAGTTGTTCCAATCACAAATTTGACTATGAATCACAGAGAACAATGAGAAAGGCAGAAACGGAAGGAAGGAAGGAAGGAAGGAAGGAAAGAAGGAAGGAAGGAAGGAAGGCACAAAAGGCAGAAGGAGGTGCTCAGAAGGTGGTGTTCCCTGCTCTGGCTCCTCCTCTGGAAATACAAACCCCCGAAGCCTGTGCGTCTGTAAGGCCTGCAAACAGAGCTGCCTGCAGGAGGGTATAATGGAACCTCTGACATCCCACCCTTCCTTTCCCCCTCGTCCTTCCACACTCTTATTTAAAGGACCTATCCTGGCTAAAATATCCTTATGCCCAGCATTTTAACCTGATGTCCTTTAGCAGGTTTCCTCCTTAACATCTTTTAATGAAACGTTGCAAACATACAGACGAGCTGAGAGAATGTGGCATGAGCACCTGACACCTAGACTCTGGGCCTAACAGTTGACTCACGGCTACACGGTGTCTTCCATCTCTCCGTCTTACTCTTCGGATGCTTTTCTAAGTTGCTTCAGCCTCTAACCACTTTAGCATGCATATCGTTAACCAGTTCAGGACTTTTGTGCATTTTTTTTCCTTTTGAGATAAAGTTTAGACATACTGAATTGTTATCGATCTTAAGTATATTTTCCCATGAAATTTTTATTATAGTTATTATTATTATTATTTTTTTTTTTTTTGCAGGGTCTCATTAATTTGCTTAGGGCCTTGCTAAGTTGCTGAGGCTGGCTTTGAACTCACGATCCTCCTGCCTCAGCCTCCTGAGCGGCTGGGATTACAGGCGTGTGCCACTGCCCTAGGCTGTATGTACTACTTAGTTAGGGCTTTGGGGCGATTTCACCCATCTTATAGGTAGGAGGCTTGGGTGCAGGAAGTGAAGAAACAGCATGGCTGTGCGCTTGAGATCTTCTCCACAAAACCCAGGACGAGGTGAACAGAATTCAGTTGAAGAGGATCATTTCCAGAAACTTTATCCTACTGCTCTCAGAAGTGCCCCCTACAGGTCAGAATACATGTCCCCGTTTGGGCTTGGAGGATGGGGTCCCTGGCAGGCGGAGGGGTGTCATTTTCAAGCCTGTGTGGTCTTTGGATACCTTGGGTGCTTCTTACCTTACAATAATTGGCAGGTATGTCATTCCCCAAAGAAAAAGTTCAGCCAGGATTTAGACAAAGGCTAAATGAGGGAAAAACTACTGAAGAAAGAGGGAAACGGTCAAAAATAAAAGTAGGATCAGGGGGAGGGGGAAAGATGAGAGAATGTTGCAAAGAAGATGTGAAAAAATGGCAACTGTACAAGGAAAATATGAAATCCTTCAAACACAACATTTTATGTTAAAAGAAATTCTGGCCTAACTCCATTTAAAATTTTACCCAGAATCAGAAAATTTAAAACAGAAACCTGGAGCCATAGCGCCCCCTAGTACATATAATTGCAACCACATTATGTATCTTGTCATCACTAATGTATTTTGATGTGCTCAAAATGTACTCATATTTCACAAAAATACAAATTAATTATAGTTCAACAGGAGCAGGGTTAGGCTTTCAATTCAGGCTCTAACAGTTATATTAGTGATTATTTTTCTGTTTCTAATATACCAATTAAACTATTGAATTCCAATTAATTAAGTCATTGAACTCAAACATAAGAGCATCATAATATACGCTAAAGGTGGAATGAACTCTAGCTTTTAAGTAATTATCTCTGAGGTCGGAGCTTTTCAGTTTCCTATGTTATGCCAGTCGATTGAGTCTCAAGAGTCATTTACAGGAAAAGAAAAAAGCATTTAGATGATTCTGAGACTGTCAGTTCTCATCAGGCAGCGGGGCATGAGTCTGTGACTTTAAGACCCACAGCTGCCGCAGCTGGAGGCCCTGCTGTGCCCCTACACTGTCACCTAAGACTCTTCCAGTGAGGGAGAGAGGACCGCCAACTCCAGGCCTAGGAGGAGCCACTCGACCTTCAACCCCTAAGAAGAAAGGCACTGAAAGACAGGACCAGCAAGCAGAGATTCTAACTTTGCTACCTGCAGAAATTTCGAAGTTTGAGATAAGGAAGATCAAATAGGTGAGGTCCGGCTGGAGCAGCTCAGAGCCAGGTCTTGGGTATGAAGAGAGAAAGGGGAAGAGGCAGGACACCCTGGCTTGGGAACCAGACTAGCTAAGCTGGTGGACCAGTGGGAGGGTGTGTAGCTACAGAGGTGGGTCCAGAGGGTCTTAAAAAATCTGGGGACATTTCATTTGCAATCCCAGCTACCCAGGAGGCTGAGGCAGGAGGATTGAAAGTTTGAGGCCAGCCTAGGCAACTTTGTGAGACCCTGTCTCAAAATTAAAGAAAAAAAAAAGTAGAAAGGGCTGGGGAATATAACTTAGTAATAGAGTGTCCCTAGGTTCAATCCCCGTGCAAAGAGAGAAAGAGAGAGTATGCGTGCTGGGAACATGCTCATGTGGCCTTTCAACTCCAGCTTAGGTACAGAGATAACCACTTTTCCCAGCATGCCATATGATGATTAGCCCACTTCCTTGATAATCCTGAGCATGTCTACTCAGAAATACATTTGAGAAAAGAGCTCTTTTACGGATTCCAACATGGCGGCGGGCGCGGAGAGATCAAGTCTCTGACCTCTTCAGCTGTGCAGGCATAGGGAGTCGTAAACAACCTAAATCTGTTTGCTCAGGATCACTAGGCAATGCTGAGCTGACGTGGATCTGGGGCGAACAGTCTGGGCCTCTCAGAACACACACAGAGCCCGGATCGGCTAAATTCAAGCTCCTGTTTGCCTGCTTCCCGCAGACAAACAGCTGTGACTCAGCACTAATCCATCCGGCTGAAACAACTGGTCAGCCCTTCTGATCCTACGGAGGTAAATGCCAACCGAGCCTTCATAGGTAGTGGCCACAGGTTTGAAATGGGGCTTGGGAGAGACAGTAAGGACCCACCTGTTGCATTGGTCACCCGGCAAAGGGAAACAAACTGTTGCCATTTGCAAGAGATACCACCGTGGCAGAGAACTGACGTCACCAGACTGCGGCAGAGGAGATAACTTCATTGAAACCTGCAACTACAGGTGTGTAATTCCCTAGCCTTCCCTCTCCACACATCGGGGAAACCTTAAGGGCCCCTCCCAACTCTCCCGTAAGGGCCCCTCCCAGCTCTCCCGTGAGCGCAATAGCCAGAATGAGGGAATCAGAGGTGGCGCGGGACCCGCGGCGCAGAACTACCGCTCCCACCAGTGCTGACAGCTGAGGTCTCTTGCACCAGCTACCGGGGGCGTGGCTACCGGAGGGCAAGTAAAATTCGCTGAGGATTCTCAGCCCCAAGCTCTACCAACTTAGGGTCTGAGGGAATGGCAAACTGGAAGAGTGTGCCCAGTCGTTCATGAAAACAGGGCTCCCGGGAGCAGCAGACCTGGCGTGTAGCCAGTATTGTGGTGAGCGGCACCCGTGAGAGGGGCCTGGCTAGAGGAAAAGTGGGAAGTGACTAGACACAAGAGAAGGCCCTAGGCACTCAGGATTGGAGACTCGCCCAGTCTGGGAGGAGCTGCTGCACAGTGATTGGTTCCCGCGTATTGACAGGAGAAACTTGGCCTGGTGGGCACAGCGCCACCTACTGGAAGAGAAGTTAATCAAACTCTAAGACTGCATTTATTAGTTTTTTTTTCTTTTTTCTTTTCTCTCTCTCTTTTTTTTTTGATTTGGGTTTTTCTTTCATTTTCATTTTTCTTTCTTGTTGTTTTTTTAAATTTTTTTTACAATTTTTAAAAATTTTTTTTCTTCTAATTTTAATTTTAATTTTTTTATTTAAAAAAATTTTTTTCCTTTTTTAATTTCCTATTTTTTTCTTCTTTTGTCTTTTCATTTCTTTTCAAATATCTTATCCCCCCTTCCTTGAATTCTACCTGCTTACTCTCATTCTCTTTAGTGACTTCTTCCCTTCCCTTCTAATACCTTTCCTCCCAAGCATCAAATAAATTTATAGGAGTAAACAGTAACTCAGCAGTCAAACAGAACAAGAAGTAACATGAGCAGCTTCAAAAAGCAAGGAAGAAAAGGAGTACAAACAATGCAGGACAGCCTAAATATTCAGGAGGACCTAGAGTCATCAGAAAAATGGTCATATAAAGAACTCAAGGAACACCTTAGACAGATGGAATGGAAGCTTAAAGAGGATACAAGACAGCAAATTCAAGCAGCGAAAGAACACATTGAGAATGAATTACATAAAGAGATAAAAGAAGTTAAGCATCTTTATCAGGAGATAGAGATTATAAAAAATAATCAAACAATAATTCTAGAAATGAAGGAAACGATAAACCAAATTAAAAACTCAATTGAGAGTATCACTAACAGAGTGGAGCAAGTAGAAGCCAGAACGTCAGATAATGAAGACAAAATATATCATCTTTTTATTTATTTATTTATTTATTTTAAAGAGAGAGAGAGAGAGAGAGAGAGAGAGAGAATTTTAATATTTATTTTCTAGTTCTCGGCGGACACAACATCCTTGTTGGCATGTGGTGCTGAGGATCGAACCCGGGCCGCACGCATGCCAGGCGAGCGCGCTACCGCTTGAGCCACATCCCCAGCCCAAAATATATCATCTTGAAAAGAGTCTAGCCAACTCAGAAAGGCTGGTAAAAAATCATGAGAAAAACATCCAAGAGTTATGGGATAACATAAAAAAACCAAACTTACGAGTCATCGGGATAGAAGAAGGTACAGAGATTCAAACCAAGGGAATGAGTAACCTGCTGAATGAAATAATTACAGAAAACTTTCCAGAAATAAAAAAGGAAACAGATATACAAATTGAAGATGTATACAGGACACCGAGCACACAAAATCACAGTAGACCAACGCCAAGACACATTGTTATGAAGATATCCAATATACAGAACAAAGAGAAAATATTAAAAGCTACAAGAGAAAGGAGACAGATTACATTCAGGGGTAAACCAATAAGGTTAACAACGGATTTTTCATCACAGACACTGAAAGCAAGAAGGTCATGGAACAATGTATTTCAAACACTGAAAGACAATGGATGCCAACCAAGAATTCTGTATCCAGCAAAATTAAGCTTCAGGTATGACAACAAAATAAAAATCTTTCATGATAAACAAAAGTTAAAAGAATTTGCAGCCAGAAAACCAGCATTGCAAAGCATTTTGAGCAAAACACTACACGAGGAAGAAATGAAAAACAATAACCAAAACCATCAGTGGGAAGTGCCTCAGTAAAGACAGAGGGCGAGGGGAAAGTTAATCATAGAGAAACAAACTAAATTTTTTTTAAAAAAGGATAAATAATCAAACATGGATGGAAATACAAACCATATATCAATAGTAACTCTGAATGTTAATGGCTTAAACTCTCCAATAAAGCGACATAGGCTGGTATCATGGATTAAAAAAACAAATCCAACAATATGCTGCCTCCAGGAGACACATCTGATTGGAAAAGACATACACAAGCTGAAGGTGAAAGGATGGGAAAAAATATACCACGCACACGGTCCTCGTAAGCAAGCAGGGGTGGCCATCCTCATATCGAATAAAATCGACGTCAAGACTAAGTTAATCAAAAGGGATAAAGAAGGACATTATATACTGTTAAAAGGAACCATTCACCAACAAGACATAACAATTATCAATATTTATGCACCAAATAATGGTGCTGCAACATTCATAAAACAAATTTTCCTCAAGTTCAAGAATCAAATAGACCACAACACAATAATTATGGGTGACTTCAACACACCTCTCTCACCATTGGACAGATCCTCCAAACAAAAGTTGAATAAAGAAACTATAGAACTCAATACCACAATCAATAACCTAGACTTAACTGACATATATAGAATATATCAACCATCATCAAATGGATATACTTTTTTCTCAGCAGCCCATGGATCCTTCTCAAAAATAGACCATATATTATGCCATAGGGCAACCCTCAGTAAATATAAAGGGGTGGAGATAATACCATGCATTTTATCTGATCATAATGGAATGAAACTGGAAATCAATGATAAAAGAAGGAAGGAAAAATCCTACATCACATGGAAAATGAACAATATGTTACTGAATGATCAGTGGGTTACAGAAGACATAAAGGAGGAAATAAAAAAATTCTTAGAGATAAATGAAAATACAGACACAACATATCGGAATCTATGGGACACAATGAAAGCAGTTTTAAGAGGAAAATTCATTGCCTGGTGGTCGTTCCTCAAAAAAAGAAAAAACCAACAAATAAATGAGCTCACACTTCATCTCAAAGCCCTAGAAAAGGAAGAGCAATACAACAGCAAATGTAGCAGAAGGCAAGAAATAATTAAAATCAGAGCGGAAATCAATGAAATTGAAACAAAAGAAACTATTGAAAAAATTAACAGGGCTGGCGATGTGGCTCAAGCGGTAGCGCGCTCGCCTAGCGTGCGTGTGGCCCGGGTTCGATCCTCAGCACCACATACAAACGAAGATGTTGTGTCCGCCGAGAACTAAGAAAAAATAAATAAATGTTAAAATTCTCTCTCTCTCTGTCCCCCTCTCTCTCACTCTCTCTTTAAAAAAAAAAGAAAAAACTAACAAAACTAAAAGTTGGTTCTTCGAAAAAATAAATAAGATCGACAGACCTTTAGCCATGCTAATGAAGAGAAGAAGAGAGCGAACTCAACTTACTAACATACGGGATGAAAAAGGCAATATCACAACAGATGCTACAGAAATACAGAAGACAATTAGAAATTATTTTGAAAACCTATATTCCAATAAAATAGAAGATAGTGAAGACATCGATAAATTTCTTAAGTCATATGATTTGCCCAGACTGAGTCAGGAGGATACACACAATTTGAACAGACCAATATCAATGGATGAAATTGAAGAAGCCATCAAAAGACTACCAACCAAGAAAAGCCCAGGACCAGATGGGTATACAGCGGAGTTTTACAAAACCTTTAAAGAAGAATTAATACCAATACTTTTCAAGTTATTTCAGGAAATAGAAAAAGAGGGAGCTCTTCCAAATTCATTCTATGAGGCCAACATCACCCTGATTCCGAAACCAGACAAAGACACCTCAAAGAAAGAAAACTACAGACCAATATCTCTAATGAACCTAGATGCAAAAATCCTCAATAAAATTCTGGCAAATCGAATACAAAAACACATAAAAAAAATTGTGCACCATGATCAAGTAAGATTCATCCCTGGGATGCAAGGATGGTTCAATATACGGAAATCAATAAATGTTATTCACCACATCAATAGACTTAAAGATAAGAACCATATGATCATCTCGATAGATGCAGAGAAAGCATTCGACAAAGTACAGCATCCCTTTATGTTCAAAACATTAGAAAAACTAGGGATAACAGGAACTTACCTTGACATTGTAAAAGCTATCTATGCTAAGCCTCAGGCTAGCATCATTCTGAATGGACAAAAGTTAAAGGCATTCCCTCTAAAATCTGGAACAAGACAGGGATGCCCTCTATCTCCACTTCTATTCAATATAGTTATCGAAACACTGGCCAGAGCAATTAGACAGACGAAAGAAATCAAAGGCATAAAAATAGGAAAAGAAGAACTTAAATTATCACTATTTGCAGATGACATGATTCTATACCTAGAAGACCCAAAAGGGTCTACAAAGAAACTACTAGAACTAATAAATGAATTCAGCAAAGTGGCAGGATATAAAATCAACACGCATAAATCAAAGGCATTTCTGTATATCAGCGACAAAACTTCTGAAACGGAAATGAGGAAAAACACTCCATTCACAATATCCTCAAAAAAAAAATAAAATACTTGGGAATCAACCTAACAAAAGAGGTGAAAGATTTATACAATGAAAACTACAGAACCCTAAAGAGAGAAGTAGAAGAAGATCTTAGATGATGAAAAAATATACCTTGTTCATGGATAGGCAGAACTAACATTATCAAAATGGCAATATTACCAAAAGTTCTCTATAGATTTAATGCAATGCCAATCAAAATCCCAACGGCATTTCTTGTAGAAATAGATAAAGCAATCATGAAATTCATATGGAAAAATAAAAGACCCAGAATAGCAAAAGCAATTCTAAGCAGGAAGTGTGAATCAGGCGGTATAGCGATACCAGATTTCAAACTATATTACAGAGCAATAGTGACAAAAACAGCATGGTACTGGTACCAAAACAGGCGGGTAGACCAATGGTATAGAATATAGGACACAGAGACTAATCCACAAAGTTACAACTATCTTATATTTGATAAAGGGGCTAAAAGCATGCAATGGAGGAAGGATAGCATCTTCAACAAATGGTGTTGGGAAAACTGGAAATCCATATGCAACAAAATGAAACTGAATCCCTTTCTCTCGCCATGCACAAAAGTTAACTCAAAATGGATCAAGGAGCTTGATATCAAATCAGAGACTCTGCGTCTGATAGAAGAAAAAGTTGGCTCCGATCTACATATTGTGGGTTCGGGCTCCAAATTCCTTAATAGGACGCCCATAGCACAAGAGTTAATAACAAGAATCAACAAATGGGACTTACTTAAACTAAAAAGTTTTTTCTCAGCAAGAGAAACAATAAGAGAGGTAAATAGGGAGCCTACATCCTGGGAACAAATTTTTACTCCTCACACTTCAGATAGAGCCCTAATATCCAGAGTATACAAAGAACTCAGAAAATTAGACAATAAGATAACAAATAACCCAATCAACAAATGGGCCAAGGACCTGAACAGACACTTCTCAGAGGAGGATATACAATCAATCAACAAGTACATGAAAAAATGCTCACCATCTCTAGCAGTCAGAGAAATGCAAATCAAAACCACCCTAAGATACCATCTCACTCCAGTAAGATTGGCAGCCATTATGAAGTCAAACAACATCAAGTGCTGGCGAGGATGTGGAGAAAAGGGTACTCTTGTACATTGCTGGTGGGACTGCAAATTGGTGCGGCCAATTTGGAGAGCAGTTTGGAGATTCCTGGGAAAGCTGGGAATGGAACCACCATTTGACCCTGCTATTGCCCTTCTCGGACTATTCCCTGAAGACCTTAAAAGAGCATGCTACAGGGATACTGCTACATCGATGTTCATAGCAGCACAATTCACAATAGCTAGACTGTGGAACCAACCCAGATGTCCTTCAATAGATGAATGGATAAAAAAAAATGTGGCATCTATACACAATGGAGTACTATGCAGCAATAAAAAATGACAAAATCATAGAATTTGCAGGGAAATGGATGGCACTAGAGCAGATTATGCTTAGTGAAGCTAGCCAATCCCTAAAAAACAAATACCAAATGTCTTCTTTGATATAATGAGAGCAACTATGAACAGAGCAGGGAGGAAGAGTAGGAAGAAAAGAGTAACATTAAACAGAGACATGAGATGGGAGGGAAAGGGAGAGAAAAGGGAAATTGCATGGAAATGAAGGGAGACCCTCATTGCTATACAAAATTACATATAAGAGGTTGTGAGGGGAATGGGAAAATAAACAAGAAGAGAAATGAATTACAGTAGATGGGGTAGAGAGAGAAGATGGGAGGGGAGGGGAGGGGGGATAGTAGGGGATAGGAAAGGTAGCAGAATACAACAATTACTAATAGGGCATTATGTACAATTGTGGATGTGTATCCGACGTGATTCTGCAATCTGCATTTGGGGTAAAATTGGGGGTTCATAACCCACTTCAATCTAATGTATGAAATATGATATGTCAAGAGCTTTGTAATGTTGTGAACAACCAATAAAAAAAAATTAAAAAAAGAGGTCTTTTAATTCATCAAAACCAAAAAAGGATATTTCTAGATTTTAAAAGACTGATGCCGTAAGCCAGTTGCACGGGAGGAGAGGGCAGCCCTGAGCAGGGCAGGGTCTATGACTGAGCGGACTCAGGTGAGCACGGCTGAGCCATCTGCAGCTGGATTTCCAGTAGCTGGAGGAAGGTGCGTTTGTCCTGAGGAGGGAAAACAGGGTCACAGTACCCATTACAGTCCACCCTGAGCGGCTCAGCTCATTTCCTTCTTCTAGGAAGCGGGTCCTATGGGAACAGCTCCTTTAGGAGTCTGGTTGGTGTTGATCCTGGAGTACTTGAGGGGAGGAGTTAGCGGATACTCTTCCTCTTTCTCCTCCTCCTCCTCCTCCTCCTCCTCCTCCTCCTCCTCCTCCTCCTCCTCCTCTGCTACTCCTTCTGGATTCCTCTTTCCCTGGGCTAGCATTCCTGCAGATCCTGTTAGGTAATTCTGATCCTCATTCTTGAAGGGTGTCAGCCTCGGCTTCCCTTGCTCTTCTCAGGCCGTGCCCACTCTACTGGCCATTTACCTTTAAAATGGCACAGGAGTGCCAAGAGATGTCCCAGTGGGTTACCTGAGTGCCAACCGTATACCTGTGTAGCAGGAAACTTTGTCCTGACAATAAGGTTACTTGTCTGTTGGTCCCAGGGCCGGAGGATTCTGAAATGACTGACAGCAGCCATGGTTCAAAGTTCAGTGGGATTCCTGCAGAGTCCCTGGGTGGAGGTGCTACTGCCCAAGATTAAGATTGTTTCATGTCTCATGACCTGGATATATCCTAATTTATTTAACCCATCATCCTTGATGACTCATAGCCTCCTCCCCCTCCCTCCTCTCTCCTCCCCTTCCTTCAGTCCTTCCCCCTCCTCCCCAATACAAACAAACCCAACAGCAAGGATTTCTTTAGGATAGATTCTAAAGGAGAATTCACTGGGTAAAGGGTGTGTATGCTTTAAATTTAAATGAACACTGCCAGATTTCCCTCTCAGATAGCTTCACTAATTTATAGTTGGCAAGTTATTTGATTTCTTTATTGATCCTTTATTTCCTCAGCTCTAGAAATTTAATATAGTAAAACCTATTATGTAGATTTGGTGAGATTATAAAATGAGAAAACAAATGTTTTAACAGTGTTCAGAAGGTGGTTGATTCTCACTATCCTTAAGACTTAAATCATGTAGGAAAAATCTATTTTACTGTCATCTTTAGTCTAATTATTTATGGAGATCGAAGATGATCACAACTTTCTTTGCGAGAATACTTCATATTTGCTAAATTTTGGAGATTAAAAATTGGGGGTGGGGGCTGGGGATGTGGCTCAAGTGGAAGTGCGCTTGCCTGGCATGCGTGCGGCCCGGGTTGAATCCTCAGCACCACATACAAACAAAGATGCTGTGTCCGCCAAAAACTAAAAAATAAATATTAAACCCCCCCTCTCTCTTTCTCTCTCTCTCTCTCTCTCTCTCTCTCTCTCTCTCTCTTAAAAAAAGAAATAAAGGTATTGTGTCCAACTATAATTAAAAAATAAATATTGAAAAAAAATTGGGGATTAGGCTGTGGCTCAGAGGTAGAGTGCTCGCCTACCAAGCGTGAGGCACTGGGTTCAATCCCAAGCACCACACACAAATATGTCTCCACCTATAACTAAAAAATAAATATTTAAAAAAAAATTGGGAGTGGTAGGGTCGAAGTTGTAGCTCAGCGGTAGAACGTTTGCCTAGTGCATGTGAGGCACTGGGTTCGATCCTCAGCACCACAAAAATAAAAAATAAAAGTATTGTGTCCATCTACAACTCAAAATATATTTTAAAAAATTGGGGAGGTTTACTAAAAAATTATTACATGCAAGAAAGTAAAAAAGACAGACAGTGGTGTGATTTTTCTTGTTATGCCAGGGCTTCACTTAACAAGCCTAAGGATCATCTGACTTTCTTTTTTTTTTTAATTTTTAATATTTATTTTTTAGTTCTTGGTGGACACAACATCTTTGTTGGTATGTGGTGCTGAGGATCGAACCTGGGCCGCATGCATGCCGGGCGAGCGCGCTACCGCTTCAGCCACATCCCCAGCCCTCATCTGACTTTCTTGATAAATATAACGTTATTTAACTTTCTCTTTGCTGACCAATGGACCCAGGCATTACAATGAAAGAAGTTAATATGTAAAAAAAGTGAGAAGCTCAAAATTATTTTTGTCCAATAGTAATGCCAACGATTTCTGCTCACTAGAGAAAATAATCCTAAATATTTTAGTTCGTTGCCCTGTAGAAGGAACATCACTGAGTTCTGGATCTAATTTAAGTTTTATTTTCATCTTTTCTTTTACTGACATACACATCCATTTCTTGTATCTGCCTGTGAATCACTTTGACATTCTTTTGTTTCCCTCACTAATGAGCTAAAAAAAAAATGGATGTAAGCTTTTATGCATGTTTTTAGTATGTTTTGAAAATTATGTTTTCCGAGGCAGGCTGTTGGACCCCCAGGGCCTGGGGCAGCCCTTCCTGGTGCCAATGGCTGCCTGGCCTCCCCTGACCGTGGCCAGTTGAGGAGGCCCAGGCCCACTGGCCCACGTGCTCCCACAAGGACAAGTAGATGACCAGCGCCCTGGCTGGGCAGCTCTTCTCTGCACAGGAGTGGGCGGTGATGCAGAACCACGTGGAGCGGGCAGTGCAAGTGGCCCAGCGGGCAGCGGCTCAAGATCTGAGAACTGAGGGGGCTGTTGTGGGGCACCCAGGTTCAGCCACCACTGCAGCTGCGCAGGCAGCCCCCTGATGCACTCTGTCAGGTGTGCATGGACCCTGCAGCCCACGGCCAGGGCCTGGACACCTGCAACTTCAGGCCCCATCCAGTCTGCTCATCTGCTGGGTCACCGTCCCCCAGCGTGTGCAGACTGGAGGAGGGCAAGGATGGGGACAGCCTGCCCTATGTGTGCACTGGCCTTGACCTCTGCGTTACCCTGGGCCCTGCAAGATGTGCACCATGACCTGGTACAGTCCCTCATGCAGCCGGGCTTCTATGGGGCACCCTGGCCAGTCGGTGCCCCAGGCCCATGCTTCTGTGTCCATGCCCAGCCTGGCTTTTGCCACTGCTTCCAGGTGTTCTGTGTGGAGCTCGAGGACAGTTGTGGCTGCCTGGACCTGACACCTAGGCTCAGTGCCCTCCTGTTTCCAGAAGGTTCTCTACTCCTGCCCAGTCTCAGCTGGCGTCTGAGACTCCACAGGACCTCTTCCTCCAGGGGCTGCCTTCCTGTCTGTTGGTAGGATGCCCACCTCTTGCCTGGGGTGCTGGTGCCTTCCAGCTCCAGTGCCTTCCAGCTCCAGAGCTGGCCAGGCGGTCTCAGGGGCTCACTGTGCTTGGAACGGGCCACAGTGAGAGCCGTTCTCAGCCACAGTGGCTGTTTTATAGTCCCCGCGGCCCCGTGGTCATGTCAGAAAACAGCTTTGACGTGTGCCCATTAACCACCTCAAAACAAAACAGGATTTTTCTTTCGATGGCATTTCATAGTATGTCAGTGGTTTGTTCCTTTTTATTGTTTTGTTGTTCTAAAACCATGCAACTACCTTTGCACCTTGCAAAAGGGAGAGGGGGCTTCATTCTTTTGCTTTCTTTTGAGTTCTCTCCAAATTCTCCTTGGCTCTAGAGAATGATTAGACACAGAAGTCAAGCAAGGCGAGAAGTCCCCCCCCCATCTCCCGCCCCACTTCTCAGCTTAGACTCTTCTCCTTCTGGAACGTTCCAGCATCCTTCTATCTTATCCTGACGCCCTGTGATTTCCCCTTGCAATAGGAGGCACTGAAAGCGCTTGTTCTTTCTTTTTCTGTCTTCCCCAAGAGCACCGACTGTGTTCTGTTGACTTTTTATTTCCAGCTTTCAGCACCGAGCCTGGCTGTAAGTACTCCATACGTATTTTGAATGAGTGAATTATGGGATGAGAAGGACGCGAGTCTTATTTGGTGTTCCAAGGATGATGTGGAGATAGTTACATCTAAATTATTGCTCTAGCAATGGTGACAACAGTCTTTAGCACGCGTCTTCCTTGTAGGTCTTCTTTTTGCAGATGTAGCAGTGGTGCCTGCCTGTGCATAACCAGGTCTCCATCTCATAAAGTTGCTTTTGGTCGTTATGTGAATATTTTCAGACTCCATCTCCTTTAAGACGGTATGAGCGGGGCTCTGTGGCACACGCCTGTAATCCAGGCGCCTTGGGAGGATCATGAGTTCAAAGCCAGCCTCAGCAAAAGTGAGGCACTCAGCAACTCAGACCCTGTCTAAATAAAATACAAAATAGGGCTGGGATGTGGATCAGTGGTCGAGTGCCCCTGACTTCAATCCCCAGTACCAAAAAAAAAAAAAAAAAAAAAAAAAGACCTGCATGATCCCGTTGCAGAGGAAGATACTGACATTCAGCCAAATGTCCGAGTACGCTTAGACACACCTATTTCATGTGCTTCTTAGTCACCTTTAATTTGCTCATTCAAATGGTTCTGCCCAATTTGTTCTTAGATCTGCCCCAAAGACTCTGGGCTTTGGTTTGGCCTGATTTAAACTTGGGGTATGTGGCTACTCCTTTTCTAACCTCCACCCACCCTCACATCTTTTTTTCTGCTTTTCGCCAGGCTTTGGCATCTCCAAGTACCTGACCTCAGCTCAGCCTGCCCTTGGCTTGTTCCTCCTGCCTGACTCGGACAACATGAAGGACACTTGCTCTTCCACAGAGAGACGGAACAGTGTGGTTTGCCTGAGAGAGAGCTTGCATTGGGCAGATAATGAGCAGGTACATCATATTTGAAAAGAGAGCATTTTAATTTCATGCAGGTATCGTTTTCACCTTTTTATTATCTACTTCTGCTGTAAAATATTCATTTTGCCAATATTAAGCAGGCTATTCAGCAGTAGGAAAAAAATGGTTGCCTATCGGTAATTAAAGTTCTGCTTTGCTTTTAGTTTATTTTCCAACTTTTCTGTACAAAGAGGAGAAAACAGTTTGGAAAAGATTTGCACTTAGCTTGTTTCACTAGTACTGTTGAGCTTGGTGCCTCTGTAACCATGTGTTCTTTCCATATATTATTCCACAACATTTTTGTTTGTTTTGGGTACCCGGGATTGAATTCAGGGGCACCTGACTACTGAGCCACACACCCAGGCCCTATTTTGTATTTTGTTTAGAGACAGGATCTCATTGAGTTGCTTAGTGGGCATCACGGTTTCGAGTCTGGCTTTGAACTTGAGATCCTCCTGTCTCAGCCTCCGGAGCCACTGGGATTATAAGCGAGAGCCACCGCACCCAGCTCTACAACATTTGAACAAGTACTTTATAAAGATATTTTCATAACTTCTGGCAATCCTGGCTGCAGATGATTGGAAAATGGCCATTTTTAAATAAAGCTAATTTCTAGTTTGTTATTAACATGGTTTTTAGTTATGTCTTTGAAAGCCTCCAGGTAATGAATTTTGCAAAATAAAATCAGCTATCTATGTAGGAAAGCCTCTTCATGATTGTTTATGACTTTTTGATGTGGTTCTTTTCAACCTGCAGTTTTTTGTTTGTTTGTTTGTTTGTTTATCACTGGATTAAAAAGTATAGGAATTGTCACCCCATACATTTCAGAGGAGGTGAAGAAAACTTACTGGCTGGAGTGTGCTGTCACTGGCCCATGACCAGATGTGCATATTTGTGGGGTTCAGGGTGTGGGATGTGAGAAGTACTGGCATCCAGAAGTCGGCCTGGCCCAAAGAACCACAAAAAAGACTAGCTTTCAGACAGGCCATTTTATAGTTTCCCACTTGTGATTTTGCCAACTTCCAGCCACTTCTTTCTCTAGCACTGAGCAAACAAGACCAATGATCATTCTTAAAACGTCTTGGATATATAGGCCAATCTTTCTTTTAGTTATCTCTAATTTGCATTGTATTGATTTATCATTCATACCCATCCACTCAGTTTACTTTTATTCATTTATTTATTTATTTATTTTTAACGAGAGAGAGAGAGAGAGAGAGAGAGAGAGAGAGAGAGAGAGAGAATTTTAATATTTATTTGTTAGTATTTGGCGGACACAACATCTTTGTTTGTATGTGGTGCTGAGGATCGAACCCGGGCCGTATGCACGCCAGCCTCAGTTTACTTTTAAATAAAGCTTTCAAAGTAACTGCATACTAAAAAAATTAAGCTATTCAGGGGCATAAAGGCTGTTGGAAAGTGGGTTGCCTCTTCTCCTCTACAAGATTGGGATGACTAGCCTTGACAGGGAAACGGCTTGCAGAAAGTTTTCCATTCTGGCCATAGCCAGTTCTGATATGTTCCTAGAACCACCGTATGTAGCACACTGGCTGTAAATATTCTGTTTCATCTGAATTTTATTAGAAAATCCTGAATCTTTGGGCTGGGGTTGTGGATCAGCAGAGAGCGCTTGCCTAGCATGAATGAGGCCCTGGGTTTGATCCTCAGCACCACATATAAATCAATAAATTAAATAGAAATTTAATCCTGAATCTTATTTGCTAGAATAAAAAAGAACCTGTTTGGAGACAGTGTTTTAGTCTTTTTTTTTTTCCCCTGTGGATGTTATTTCTCTCACTACTACACCATCTGTCAATAAAGCAATGGTTCCACTCGAAGAGTGCAGACCAGCGGATCTGCTCTGCACAGGAGCGCATTTGTCAAGGATGTGGGTTTTGAAGATGTAGGCGTCTGCACTCAACCCTCAGGCTTTGTGAGGAATGCAGACCCAGACCAAGAGCCAGAGTTGCAGAATTACAGAGTTTTGAGGTTTCACTCTTAGAGACTTTCTCTTGGGTTTTGCTAAGTATGTATTTCCTTTATTAAACATAGGTCTTCCTATATTCAAACAATAATATATTAGACACTTAAAATTTCTGTTGAGAGAGTAGATCTCATGTTAAGTGTTCTTGCTGAAATAAAATAAAATAGTCCTAAACCAGGCGTGGTGGGGCAGGCCTGTAATCCCAGTGACTCAGGAGGATGAGGCAGGAGGATCACAAATTTGAGGACAGGACAGCCTCAGTAATTTAGCAAGGCCCTAAGCAACTTACTGAGACCCTGTCTTAAAATTAAAAAAAAAAAAGTGGGAGAGTGCTGGGGATGTAACTCAGTGGTTAAGCCTCTCTGGGTTCAGTCTCCAGTGCCAAAAAGTAAATAAACAGAAGGGAAGATAGCACTTTAAATTTGATTATTTTATGAATTACTTTATCAAATGTTGGTTATATCCAGAATATTCTATAACAAACAATAAAGAACAATAAGGAACTTTATTCTTGCCCATCTCACACTTAGGAGGGATGGCCCTGGAATACATTTTCAGGAGTGGAACACCTGGAACAGATGTGCATGTGCTGTAATTTTGATCCACACTGTAAATTGCCTTCCATGGGGTTTAATAATTTACATCCCCCCCAACAATGGGTAAGGGGTCTTACCAACAGCGTGGGTTACCAAACTCTTCGATTCTGATAGGTGAAAATGATCTTTCTGTGTAGTTTGACTGGGCCTTGTATTTCATGAGTGCTGGTGAGTATCTTTTGTATGTTCAAAAGCCATCTGTATTTTTCGTTTGTTTTGTAAACCGTCCTTCCTACTTATACTTTGCTAATTCTTTCATTGAGTTGAAGATGTTTTTTTTTAATTTTTTAAATTTTTTTATTGGTTGTTCAAAACATTACAGAGCTCATGATATATCATCTTTTATACATTTGACTCAATTGGGTTATGAACTCCCATTTTACCCCAAATACAAATTGCAGAATCACATCGGTTACACACTCACATTTTTACATAATGGCATATTAGTGACTGTTGTATTCTGCTACCTTTCCTAGTTGAAGATGTTTTTAAGAGTCAGTTTGCTTTTTATTTATTGGTGAACTCAGCCCTTGGTTTGGGATGTAGCAGAAAGTGTCCCCACCCCTCAACTCAATTTCTTATTTGTGCTTTGACTTTGCTTTTTTTTTTAAATGCTATTTTTTTTAAAATCAAGATTGTGTTTGTCAGCTTTCCATTACTGTCACAAATTACTTGAGATTATTAACTTAAAATGAGGAAAAATTTATACTGGCTAGTAGTTTTGGGGGTCTCAGCCCATGGTTGGCTGGCCCTGCGGTTTCTGGGTCTGTGAGGCAGCACATCACTGGGAGGAGAGGGCAGTAGAGGAAACCCATTCACCGCATGGTGGGGATCAAAGGGAGCTCAAGAGGAAGGAGGTGGGGCCCACATCCCTTTTCGGGGCTCACCTTAGTGACCTAAAACCTGCCACCGGATTCCACCTCTTAAAGTTTTCTACCACCTTCCAAGAGCATCAAGCTGAGGACCAAGCTTTTAACACGTGGGCCTTGGGGAACGTTCCAGACCCAAGCTGTAGCAAAGAAGATTTAAAAATCTTTTATAGCAAAGGTTCAACCCCCAGTACCAAAAATAAAAATAATAAATTAATAAATAAATAAAATAATATAAAGGGCTGGGATGTAGCTCAGTGGCAGAGCACCCCTGGGTTCAATTCCCAGTGCTGCGAACATAACAAAACAAAAACAAACAAAACTCCCCAAAACAGCTGCAAAAACTTTAGTCATTTATGAAAACCTGTACACGAATGTTTAGGAACATTTAGGAACTTATGAAAAGGTTACAAGCATATTTGGATTCTTTAAAGATCAGAAGTGATGTCATTTATAACAGCAAAGCATTGGAAGTAACATAAATGTCCAACAAATGGGGATTAAATAAATAATGGTGGGGCTGGGGATGTGGCTCAAGCGGTAGCGCGCTTGCCTGGCATGTGTGCGGCCCGGGTTCGATCCTCAGCACCACATACCAACAAAGATGTTGTGTCCGAGAACTAAAAAATAATAAATATTAAAAAAATTCTCTCTCTCCCCTCTCACTCTCTCTAAAAAAAAAATAATAATGGTGCACCTGTACAATGTAATACTATGCAGGAACTAGTAATGTTTCCAAAAATGAAATGGAAAGAAATAGACATTTTGTTAAGTGAAAAGCTAGTTATAAAACATTTTTACCCTATTTTTCTGGGAAATAAAAATTATTCACATAACTAATACTTTACTAATTTGGAATAGATGAGTATGGTCACAACTTAAAAAAAAAATTGCTCATTGTTTGAGTCCTCACTTGTTGTAATAGCAGGAATCCAAGTCACTTCTCCTTTGTAGTCTCTGGTTTCCATACCTTCTTCCTCCCTCCTTTCCCTCTGATTGGCCAAGAACCCTGAACTTATCTGGATTCAAGTTCTGTATTCCAGCTGTGTGTGACCATAAGCTTATTTTCAGTTTCCTTAGGGGTAAACAGCACATCTGTACGAGAACCAGTGTGAGCATTAATAAAATAATACACATAAAAGCCCAGTACAGTGCTTTAAACACAGTGAGTGACCTCCGTAAGTTGCTGCCATTATATGTGACATATGTAATATAGGAGGTAATAATATAATATTTTCATGGCCACTGGTTGAATTGTGTCTCCCAAAATCCATGTGGCCCTAACACCTTAGAATGTGACTGTATTTAAAGCTAGGGTATATAAAAAGGTGATTAGGTTAAAATGAGGTCATCGCGGTGGGCCCAAATCCAGTGAGACTGTCCTTATGAGAGAGGAGATTGCACACACACACACACACACACACACACACACTCACACTCGGCAGTCGTGAGAGGACTCAGGTAGGAGACAGCCATCTCCCAGCCAAGGGGAGGGGACTCAGAGGGAACCAACCCTGCCCACACCTTGGTCTTGGACTTCCGACTTCAGGAACAGGAGGACATACATTTCCGTGGTTGATGCTGGGGGGCTTGGTACTTTGCTACTGCAGCCCCAGGAGACAAGTACGAGGGTCTGTCACCAAGTGAGGCAGTGGTCAGCTTTCTCCACCTCACACTGGTAATTGTGTCCCCTCCTTTATGTGAAATATGATGGTTTCAAGTGGTTTTGGGGTGGCACTGGAGAAGCTGTGTGACATCTAAGTTACTTGGGTCAGAGGCCAGGTGCAGGATGGGTCTTGGCCTCTCATAAGGTAACTGTGGGGAAGGACCCAAGTCCAGGGCACTGGAGAGTGGCCAGAGTCCAGTTTCCAGGGGCCACTTAGGAAGGAGATCATAGGTCTTGTGGGGAAGTCGAGGCTGGGAGGAGAAGGCACAGGCATGTAGTGGCACCCCGTTTCTCCACAGAAAAGTCTTAACTGGGCTTCTCCAGAAATCCTCACCATGGCTGATTTTGGGACTGTCAGCAAAAGAGCTCTGCAAAAGAGTTCACTGTAGATAAACTTCCTATTTTCGTGTTGCCCTGTTTTACTTGGCCACTGGCCGGGAAGATATCAGCACTCCAGGTGCTGGACACCCCCTTACTGGTTTTTCACAAACTGTATCCACTATAGTAGTTTGTAGATGTGCAAACAAGGTCTCTGGCCTTGAGCTGGGCTTCACAGAGATGTCTACATTTTCAAGATAAGTTACAAATGGGCCCATGGTAACAGCTGGGAGGGGGAGGAAAGAAAGGGGAGAAGAAGCTCTCCCCTTCTCAGGTGTTGTCCTTGAAGGGTTAACTTGCCCACATGTGAGAGAAAAAGCTGCTTTTATGTGAACTTCT
Organism: Spermophilus citellus; assembly: GCF_964194105.1. Lineage (NCBI taxonomy): Eukaryota > Metazoa > Chordata > Mammalia > Rodentia > Sciuridae > Spermophilus > Spermophilus citellus. Next base: position 224,450,897 of record NC_138184.1, on the reverse strand, counting down.
GCAGACTGGGAACTTCTGAGCCTCTCCCCTTACACACTGGGTATAAAATTCTGAAACTCCTCTGAACCTGGCTGCAGCCAAATACAACTGTTTCCTGCTGTCTTCAGTGCCTTTCCTCGTCTGTCCCTACGACAGGCAGGCAGCCCTGTGGGCAATGTTGGGCCTGGGAAGGGACAGTGCAGGCCCCGGCTCCCACCAGACGCCCTGAGTGCATGCTCCCTCACCTGAAGAGACAAGGATCCCAGGGCAGCAGGGACCTGCCAGCTTCACTACAATGGAGTGATTCTCTCTCCAGGCTGGGCACGTGCCAAGTTCAACAAGAAGAAACTTGACGAGGAATTCATTCTGCCAAGTCCTTGCACTTCTAAGAGCAGAAGGAGTGTCAGGGAAAGGGCCTATTAATTCCGTGTTTTCCAAGAAACGTGTTGTCAAAAGCATGCTGGAGCAAAAAAAGAATCGTTCTCTGTGTGACGGCATTATGGGCAAGCTTTGGGATCATTATTTCGAATTTTGATTTTATCTCACTATGTTCTATTTCCAGTGGATGATTTTTTAAAGAGTACACTGGCTGGTGTATGGCAGGCCAGTTTTCTGGCTCCTACCCTGTGCCCCCTGACACCCAGGCTGCTGTCACCAGGAAGATCTTGCCCTCTCCCGCCACCTCCCCATCCTTCCACTTAATATTTCATTTTTATAAACTATTTATTTTTACCAAACTGATAGCTATATAACATAAAACTAACCATTTTTAAATGAACAATCCAATGGCATTTGGTATATTCAGTGTTGTGCAACATCTCTGCCCAGTTCCAGAACATTTTCTTCACCTAGAAAGGAGACCCTGTGCCCAGGATACAGTTTGCTGCCTGCTCCTTCTCTCCCAGTCAGTCTGTCTGTCTCTGGGGGTTTGCCTACTCCATACATTTCAGAGATGGAGTCAGACAATGGTGGCCCCTTGTGACATGCTTAGCACCATGTTTTCAAGATTCATCTGCAGCGTAGTGGGTATCAGCTCTTTGTCCGCTCTTATGCTAAGATCCCACCACAGTAACGCGCCACATCTGGTTCTCTCCTCAGTTGGTAGGTGTTGGGGTGGCTTCTACCTTTTGGTTACACTGAGGGATGAGTGTTGCTTCTGTGAACCTGTGTGCATAAGTATTTGCTTGTCCCCTGATTCGTTTCTTTTAGGTATTTGCACTTAATGGCTGTGTGAGGACGTTGGCTTAACGATGGATGGCATGTTTGATGGAGCTGAGAAATTCCTGCCATCCAGTGACATCTTAGCCATTGTGACGTCACAGGTCTGCAGGATGCTGGTGTAAACCAACCCTCTGTGCTGTCAGTCATATAAAAGCACAGCACATGTAATCATGTATGGCACCTAATATTTGGTTATGAGTGACTATGTGACCGGTTTATGTATTGATTATATCTTTGTTGTTGTTTTAGAGTTTACTACTTATTAAAAAATGCTTACTGTAAAACAGTCTACCATGTGACTCTGCATATAGCCCTGTACGTCTTGCATCTCCCGCGTCTCTGGATGGCATGAAGAGGGTGAGAAGTGGCTATCCTTACCATCTGAGCGTGTGCAAGTGCCTGCTGGCGTATTTGCACAGGATGAAATCATCTCACAGTGCATTTCTCAGAACATAGCGCCATCATGAAGTGAGGCATGCCTGTGTCTAGGAGCAGAGTCGCTGGGCCATGCAGGAAGTCTATGTGTTTGCTTATTTTTTAAAGATTTTTTTTTAATTTTAATTTTTTATTTAAAAAATGTTTAATTTTTTTAAACCATAATTGTATCCCATCCCACAACACAAGCATGACTCAGTATGCGTGACATGACCAAGTATTGACATGCATATAAAACAGGTAGAAAGAGCCAGTCTGGCAACAGTTGTGCCATTCTGTTAACACATTCCATAACACAGAGATCCACTTCAAGAATCAGTCACTGAGGGCTGGGGTTGTAGCTCAGTGGTAGAGTGCTGGCCTTGCATGCACGAGGAACTGGGTTCAATTCTCAGTACTGCATGTAAATGAATAAAATAAAGGCTTATTGACAAAAGTATTTTTTAAAAAAAGAATTAGCCACTGAGAAAGACAACATGATTTTTGTTAAGTTTCTTTCCAACTGTGGCTTCTGGGGAGCATTAACGTATAATAACTTGTATCAGCCATTTCATATTTCTTAAACTTATAGAATTAGTTCACATGGAGAGTTTTCACAAGACTTGCAGAGTGTTTATTAACACTGAAAAAATTTCAAGTAGTTCTCACATTTACAGGGTTTGGATGCTGTGTGCATTTTTTACATGTTGTAAGCTGCAGGGCCAATGGAAGTTTTTTCCACATTGTTTAAATTCAAGGTCTCTTTTTTCTGTGTGTTCTTCCATCACTTCAAGTTCTACTTGGAGAATGAAAAGCTTTTCCATGCTGATAATATTTGTAGGCTTTCTTTCTCTGGTCTTCTCACATGGGCCAGTAGGGTTGTGAGAAAAAGTGTCCCACATTCTGTATACAGAATATGTCCCAGTAAAAGTCTTTAATGCTTAGGTAGTACCATATTAAATTTTTTCATGTACTTCTAACCGAAATGACTGAATACATAAACACGTCACACTCATAAGGCTATTCTCCACAGTGGGTCCTTTCATGTTTATACAAGGAGCTAGGACACCGGGAGGCTACCCCACATTGCTTACATTTGTAAGGTCCATCCATCTCCACTGTATTATGCAAGAGCATGTGTCTTCAAAGGCTTCCGAAACAAACTAATGTTTTCCCACATTCCTTACAGTCATATGGCTTCTGCCCATCGTGTGTTCTCATGTGATATCGAATGTAAGTAAGACAACTGAAGGCTTTCCCACACTGCTTACGTTCATAAGGCTTATTCCCTGTGTGAGTTGTTTCATGGTTTCAAAAGGAAGCAGAATATTTAAAGGTTTTACCACACTCTTTACATTCATAAGGTCTCTCTCCATTGTGAGTGAGTTCATGGATTCGAAGAGAACTAGGATTAAAAAAAAACTTGATTGCACACCTTGCATTTGTAATTCCACTCTCCACTGTGAGTTGCCATGTGTCTTCGAACTGAGTGGGAATAACACACGTTCTGCCACACTTCTTACATTTGTAGGGTTTCTCTCCAGTATGAGTTGTTCATGTACTCGAAGGTGACCGGGATGCCGGAAGGTCTTATCACATAGCTTACATTTGTTGGGCTTCTCTCCAGTGACAGTCCTTTCATGTATGTGAAGGGAACTAGAACTCAATAAGTTTTTCCCACATTGCTTGTGTTCATATGTTTCCTCTCTCATGTGACTTGCTTTATGACTTTGAAGGAAACGGGGATAAGGAAACCCTTTGCCACCTCCATGGTGATGGGGATGAGTGAACTTTTCCCCACACTGCTCATGTTCGTGGGGTTTCTCTCCATTGTGTATCCTTTTGTGTTTTTGAAGGTAACTGGGCACCTAAAGGCCTTACCACATACTTGGCATTCATAGGGTTTGTCTCTGTATTCCTGATACTCAAATGGTCTGCATCTAGACCTCTTAAATGATGAATGACCAATGGCCACTCCTCCAGCCACATGGCTTCCACTTGGTTTGGATCCAGGAGTTTTCTTGGCCACAATATGATCCGGAATCTGGCTGAAGGTTTTTTTTTTTTTTTCTTTATGCTCACGGAGTCTGTCTGCCACTTGACTTCTTAGATTTCTCTTTGGATTTTTGTACGGATCTTCCATGTTCTGGTGTTCCCAGAGAACCAGTTCTTGAGGGTTTCCTGCATCACATCTCAATAGAGTTTCTTCTGGGAAGACTTCAGCAAATCCTACTCCTCCTGGGTGAAGTTCACAGCCACATCCTCAAAGGTCAGTGGGTCTATTTCCTGGCTTCTGGGAGTTCCAGGTGAACTCACTGAGACAGACCAGGCTGCAGGGCGACGAAACCACTCGGGACCTCCCTCGGTAGAGGCAGCGCAGAGCACCGCAGACCCCGAAAGGAGCATTCAGCTGGGCCAGGCGCCCATTCTCCATGCCGCACTCCTCTAAAGAATTTTTTTTTAGTTGTAAGTGGATACAATGCCTTTAATTAATTAATTAATTTATGTAGTGCTGAGGATTGAACCCAGTGCCTCACTTGCTAGGCGAGCGCTCTACCACTGAGCCACAACCCCAGCCCCATTTTTGCTTATTCACTATTTTTTTTGCTTGCTTCCCCCCCCCCCCCCAGTTTGAGGGAGGTATATTTGACAAGTAAGAATCGTATGTATTTATGGTGAAAGACCTGATGTTTTGGTATCTGTATGCGTGGCGAAATAATGACTACAATCTACAAGATTAACATATCCATCACCTTTCAATTCACTTTCATTGAAGAAATCATGCAATTCATGTTCAAAGTTCCAAAGGAAGAAAGGGGCACCGGCCGTGGAGCCTCTCCGCGTCCCGCTTTGTCTGCTGGCATTTCTTCTTAGATGTAGACACTGGCTCTGGCAGATTCCTTCCATGTATCTTCTTCTTTTTTTGGTTTAAGTATTAAATATTCTTTATTTGATATCATACATAAAGTTCCTTGAAATGCCTTTCAAGAAGTAAAAGGCAGCATTTTAGGTACAGGGAGTTCTAACTAGATTAGCATAGTCAAGACCAAAACCATAAAGTAGACGTTGCTTTCACGGTAGCCTGAACAGGCTTATGAACACAAATTGAAACAGGCGGGTCTTACTCGGTTCAGAGACAGTGAAGGGTCTTCCCCCAGCGTTCAAACAGTCACATGACCAGCTATATGCATCTCAGTATGAAACTCATCTTCAACAGGGCTCGAAATGGCGTTCCTCATCTTTGTGAAATGTTGAACACTATCAAGACCAACTGTATCTTTAGAAAGGGAAACAGTGATAGCCCTAGAGAAATGTTTCTGCCTGGACAGATGCCCACGTTATTGCTGCCCTGTGGTGGACCCTAGGGGGCTGGGCTCTTTTTGCATTCCTAGGCCGGTCCTACAGTTAGGCACTCCCTGCAGTTTGGTGGCCCCCTCAGTGCTAAATGGGGAGCTTAAAATGACAGAAACTCATTCTTCCACAGTTCTGGAGGCTGAAAGTCAGAAATCAAGGTGTCAGCAGGGTCAAGCCCCCTCTGAGCTCCCTGAAGGCTCCAGCCAGGGGCCTTCCTTGGCTGCTTCTTGGCCATCTTCTGGGTTCCCTGGCTGGAGAGGCTGGACTCCAACTTCTGTTACCATGTCTTTTCTCTATGCATGTGTCTATGTTCAATTCCCCTCTTCTTGTAAAGATCCCACTCACACTGGACCAGGGCCCACTCTAAGGATCTCACTTTAATTTCTGTTGTGCTTAAGATGTGAGGTAGCCTCCAGAGCTCATATGTGGGGCACTGCAAAAGCTTAGAGGTGAATTGATTGGGTTATGAGAGCCTTAACCTATGCAGAGCACTAATCCACTGGTACGATTAACTGAGGGGTGACTGTAGGCAGGTGGGGTGTGGTTGGAGGAGGTGTGTCGCTGGAGGGGGTGCCTTTGGGGTTTATATCTTGTCCCTGATGAGTGGAGCTGTCTCTGCTTCCTGGTACCATGTGCTGAACTGCTTCCCTCTGCCACACTCTTCCACCATGATGTTCGGCCTCACCTTGTGTCCAGAGCAATGGAGCCGGCTGTCTGTGCACTGAGACCTCTGAAACTGTGAGTGCCAAATAAACTTTTCCTCTAAAATTGTTCTTGTAGCCAGGCATGGTGACAAATGCCTGTAATTCCAGCAAAGTGAGAGGCTGAGACAGGAGGATCACAATTTTGAGGTCTGACTCAGCAACCTAGCAAGGCCCTAAGTAATTGAGTGGTTCCCTGTCTAAACATAAAAATATTAAATGAAATATAAAAAATAAAATATAAAATTGTTCTTGTGAGGAATTTGGGTCACAGAGGGAAAAAAAAAAAAGCTAACTAAAACAATTCCATTACATCTGTAAAAGACCCTTTTTCCAAATAAGGTCTCAGTCACGGGTCCTGGAGGTTAGGACTTGAACAGATTTATCCAAGTGACTCAATCCAACTTGAAATACTCTTTAAGATTGGGGGCTCCACCTCTTACTGAAGGGGTGCCCTGGCATTCTTTGGGTAGAGAGAGAAAAGGCCCGTGACCTCAGCCTCCCAGAGTGTCAGATTCCCTGGATGGGGCCCAGCACCGTGGCCATCTGGAGCAAGCTCATGACTTGCTCAGCCCTGCTTGCTCCAGCTTGGCTCTCCTTTTGCAGCCCCTGGTCCCCACTGTCTCTGTCTTCTGGCCCACCTCCCTGGCCTAAGGGGACCTCTGGGCCTTGGTCTTGGGTTGACCGCCCACGCCAGACCAGTAAGCATACCAGAGCAGGGTCATCTTCCCGGGACACGTCACCTCACTTCCCATCCATTTGAGAGTGTAGCAGCGTGCCGATGTCTTATCCACCTGCCTTCCCCTCTTCCTGTCATGACCGTCACCTCTGCTCTCTGACCTTTGATGTGTTAGAGTCTATCTTTTCTTGTTTAGAAAATGTGCTTCTTCCCTCTGGTTCTCCAGATCTTCTCTGTTAAAGAGCCCAGAACCCAGAGCTCAGTTCAGACCCACCTCTAGACCCACTTTTTATTTATTTATTTATTTAGAGGAGGGAGAGAGAGAGAGAGAGAGAGAGAGAGAGAGAGAGAGAGAGAGAGAGAGAGAGAGAGAATTTTTTTTAATATTTATTTTTTAGTTCTCGGCGGACACAACATCTTTGTTGGTATGTGGTGCTGAGGATCGAACCCGGGCCGCACGCATGCCAGGCGAGCGCGCTACTGCTTGAGCCACATCCCCAGCCCCTATTTATTTATTTTTAAATAGCCTTTATTTTTAGAGCAGCTTTAGGATCCCAGCAAGATTGAGCAGAAAGTACTGTCCTAATGTGCTCAGCCGTCACTGTAAGTATTGGTGGGGATTATCCTTCACCTACATTTCACTATTTCTTCTTTGTTTTACTTGGGACAGTATGAAAACATAGGACCGTGACCGAGAACTAAATCCACACAATGGAGTAGGTTACACAGCAAGCCTTACTCAATCGTTAACTTAGACACGCCAGATACGACAAATCGCATGCAGGTGAATTTCAGTGTGGTTCAGTTGTAGACTCACACATCACCAGGGACACACTCAGCAATCAAGATCAGAGAAACCACTCTCCCCTGCAGCCTGTGCCTTCTCTGGTGTGCGTCTGGATCCCACCCTGGTAGACTTGACACACTGATTCCTGTGGGCGCCTATGGAAGGAGAGCTCGTCACTGAAGGGAAAGTAACTGTGCAGTGCCAACATTTTAGAAGATGCAGCTAGCTCTGCAGGGGAGAGGTGAAAGATTTACAACTTACAGGTCTCATGGGAAGTTTGTGAATAAGGTCACTCTTAAATGAGGTTTAGAACAAAGAAACTGAAGTGGCACCTCCTTTCTCCACAGAAAAGTCTTAACTGGGCTTCTCCAGAAATCTTCACCATGGCTGATTTTTAGGATTGTCAGCAAAAGAGTCTCTGCAAAAGAGTCCAATGTAGATAAACTTCCTATTTTCGTGTTGCCCTGTTTTACTTGGCCACTGGCCGGGAAGATATCAGCACTCCAGGTGCTGGACACCCCCTTACTAGTTTTTCACAAACTGTATCCACTATAGTAGTTTGTAGATGTGCAAACAAGGTCTCTGGCCTTGAGCTGGGCTTCACAGAGATGTCTACAGTTTTAAGATAAGTTACAAATGGGCCCATGGTAACAGCTGGCAGGGGGAGGAAAGAAAGGGGAGAAGAAGCTCTCCCCTTCTCAGGTGTTGTCCTTGAAGAGTTAACATGCTCAGAACAGTGACAGAAAAAGCTGCTTTTATGTGAACTTCTGCAGACTGGGAACCTCTGAGCCCCTCCCCTTACATGCTGGGTATAAAACTCTGAAACTCCCTGAACTCGGGGTTCAGGGAATTGATTGATTACAACAAAAGCTGTGCCCTCTGAACCTGGCTGCAGCCAAATAAAACTGTTTCCTGCTGTCTTCGGTGCCTTGCCTTGTTTGTCCCTACAACAAAACAAGAAAACAGCAAGGGAGATTAAAAAAAAAAAGGTCTTTGGCTATAGCTTCAGTTGAGGTCTGTGTCATCCGTGGTCTGGGAAGTGGGTAGGATGCTGAGGAGGACTGAAGGGCAGATGTTAGTGAGGGGCTTCTGTACATAGGTGTCGACAGCAAGGGGAACTGACAGAGGATGGCCAAGCACCCAGGGATGCGCACGCGGGGAACTGCAGGTGTGGCTTGGTGAGCGGGGAGGAGGGTTCTGGAAGCTGGCTGCAGGGAGGGCGCTCAGGGAACACAGGGCAGGAAGGCGGCTCTTGCTCACCTCCCTCCTGCTAGGAGGAAGCTGTGGGCAGATGCCTCCCGACTTTCTTCCCACTTGGAATTCCTGCCTGTGCTTTCTTAGCTGAACCCAGATGACGCCAGGGACAAGGGCTGGTGGATGACTCTGGGGCCACAGGGTAGAAGGTGGCTTGTGAACCCGAGGGAGACTCTCCGGTGCTGTCACCGTGGTGAGGGTCAGGCAGGGGAGCAATCTGCACTATGGTGGCCCCCAGCCTGTTCACTTTCACCTCTCATTCCACCCTCCACTCAGACCACTGTCCCCCACACCTTGGCAGATCTGAAGTCTTACATGGCTCAGCTCAGATGCCAGTTCCTCGTAACTGGCTCAGAAGTGTTCTCCTCACTCCAAAGGAGAAGGTTGAACAGTCCACAGAGTGCTTCTACCTTTACCTGATATTTACCGACACGTCACCCACGACTTAACTGGGCTTGTGGGGAGCTCTTGAGGTGGAACCATTTCTAGTCCCCTTTGTGCCTCCTGCAGAACCTGCCCAGTGCCCGTGGCTCACGTGAATGACAGGGAGGACGGAGGGTGAGGGATTCCGGGGTCTTACCTGCTGGGTGGACGGTCCTCAATGTACTTTGCTTTAAACTTAGCCATTTTATGTTCCTCAGCAAAGACTCTGCTCCTAGATAGGGGACACCATGGGTGACTAGGGGGAGCAGGCTGTGCTCTGCTCTAAGTTACTCCGTGATGTATGGAACAGTAGTTTTCAGACCGTGCCTAGCCCTGTGTTACTCTGTATTTAAGCAGTGGTTTGCCACGAACTCCTCTATTTGGTGCCTAAGTGCTGAGGTGGAATGATTGTACAGCTTGTTTGTGCAAGAGAACAACCGCCATCTGCCTGGCACAACCATAAGGTGCCAACTGATAAATAAATTAATCATGCTAATAAAAGTGACCACCTGGGAACGTATCGAACTAATCAGAAACACAAGGTTGCACGGCTGATCAAACTCAAATGGGAAAAACCGGGCCCAGGGGCCGATGGAACGTACCACACCACTGAACAAAGCAAGCCCCGAACCCAAGGCCCATAAGAGGAGGAGGACCCAAGTCTGCCAGCACCCTGACCCCATCACCTGTTCACCCTCATCAGGAGCCTTGCTGAGGAAACGTGCCACAGGGAGGGGCTTCCTAATCTTTGCCCTCTGGGCTTCAGCACAGCACAGTTTCTCCTACTTGTGACAACCATGCATGGCCAGTTCCAAGATGACACCTCAAGCTGACACTCTGGAACTGCCATCCACCCGACTGTGGCCTAGGATAAGTTCCCGTGTTTGAGGTCCCTGCACCCTGAGCACGTTCTTTGGCTGGCTCTGGTGAGTGATCTCATCTGCCCACCCAGAGTGACCCTTTGCGTTTGTATCTGCTTTCTGCTCCCATTCAGCCTCCTCAATCCCTGTGGCTGCCTTAACCCATCTCAGCCTTTTGCACTGTGTACTTGTATGTGTACACATGTGTGTGTAAAGTGCAGTGTGTGACTTGAGTGTCACAGATATTAGAAATCAAGATGAGAATAAAAGAACTTATGGCCACCAGTTGATCCACAGATCGGAGAACTGCCCCCAGTGAAAGTGGTTATTCCATAAATTCTGACACCGTGGAGAGACACCGACGTGTTGGGCCTTGCCCACGGCACAGCTCGCTCAGGACGGGGCTGACGTGGCATTTTTCCTGCCCTGGTTCTGTTCAGGCAACCCCCTCCCCACACAGCCAGGTACCAGAGGAGAAGCTCTCCTGGGCCAGGACGCTGTAGGGGAATTCCTTTCCTTTTGCCAGCAATTGGTTTAAGGTACGCTGAGTTCTGGTTACAGACCTTGAGAAGAGGTTTGCTTGCAGCTTCCAAGAGTGTCCTTTCTTCCTCTTTGGAGAGAAATTTCAGTTGTCCCTGGAGCCACTTTAGGACTAGGAGAACCAGCTTCAAGGTGAAGGTGTGAGCGTGGATCACAGAGAGGGAATTTGGCAAGAATCTTGGGCTGTTGCTAACATCCTGGAGGGTCACACAAACTTGACTTTCTCTCCGAAAGTCCCCCTTGGTGAACAAGCACATTTCCTCTTTGGAGAGGAAGTCGAGCTGGGTGCTATTACTCTGGATCAAAGAGCAGGCCCAGGCTCCCTGGCCCCTTTCTGTCTGCAGCTCTAGGGCTGCAGGAGCCCAAACAGAACCACGTAGGCTGGTTCTGCAGGTGGGAACATGAGCGAGACCCTGTCAAGCCTGAAATACTATATGTCACGACTCCTGTAGCCAGGACTGTTCCGGATCCACCTGGGAGCAAGCTGAGGGCTTCCTCTTGCCCATTACTTTGGCCCTACTTTTTCTTTCTGTGAATAGCGTCTCTGGAATGTTAAGGATGTTTTCTTTCCCATACACACAAAACCCCCTCTGCTTCTTTAGTGTATGAATGAGTCTTAAGCTCTGAACCAGGGAGGATCAGCAACAGGATTTGCCAAATCAAAGCCGGGTTTACTGAAGAGGTGCTTTCTACCCACCATGCGAGGAGGACCCGGGACGCAGGAGCCACATGCACAGCCAGACTGACTTTGTCTTTCTTTCCCTGCAGCTGAGATGGGACATCTGAGCCAGCTCTTGTGCAAATCAAAGGCCACCAAGGAGATGACTAGCACTTCAGTAGGCAAGGGGCAGGGACTAGTTAGCAACCCAATTTCTGGTTACCTAATTTGTAAGGGCCAAGGACTTGTCTTTCTGGGTGGAAAGATCCCATTTCCTTCCATCTCTCTTGCTAAGAAGAAAAGGACAAAACTTTTTACTGGAGTCTGAGCTGGCAGAAGGTAACACTTTGCTAGCAAAATCAGGGACTGAAGAATTGAAAAATCTTCAATAGTTTATTAGGAAAAGGAGAAAGTGAAGGGGGTGGAAGTCAGGAAAGGAAGAAGAACAGCATATTAGGCATGAGATTAGAGAAATGTGACGGAGGAGGCTGGCCACAGTGTCATGAATGAAGCATATTCAAATCCAACAGGCTTTTTTTCTGGTAACAGACCAAAAAGAAAAAGAAAAAGAAAACCTAACCTCAAAAAACCCCTAGTGGAAATATATCTTGCAGGGCTTTTTAAAAAAGGCTAGCCAAAATAATGAGTGATTCAACTAAGAAAAACAGACTCCTCGGGTTAGCATGTCTGCAGGCTGTGGCCTCCAGGTCAGACAAGGCACATTTTTTACCTAAAATCAAACAGAAAGATCTATCTAAACTCCTAAAGTCTCATAAAACTCATCTCAGCAGTTCTTCTTCTGTGCCTCTCTCTTAAAAAAAATTTCAATAAATACACATTCTGGAGAGAATGGTCCTTTCTTCCAGACAAGTGTGGAGGGCCAGAATGTGCCTCCCCAGGACCCCAGGGCGGCTCAGCTGGAGACAGGAAGCCGCAGACCAACGGCTCTCGGCCCTCCTCCATCTGCCTCCAGGCAGGACGTGGATCTACCAAGGCACAAGGGGCCTGCCCTTCTCTGCCAGGGAGAGCGAAGGTTAACGGGGACAGGGCTTCAGCTCCTGGGGGCCAGGGGAGGGGACCAGAGGAAGCTGGACACAGACCCACAGCCACCTGCCAGAATTGTCCTCCTGCAGCCACCACCTCTGGAGGCCCCAGGGGCTTTCCCTTTGTCCTGTCTTCTCTGGAGACCCAGTGCTCCTTGTTGACGGTGCCGCCTGAGCTGGAATTCAGAGCCTCCTCTGGAGAACCGCTCTTTCCTGGTGCGTCCTGTGTACACATGAAACACACGTTGACAAACTCCCCTTTGTTTCATCTATCCTTTTGTCTTATGTGACAGGGGTCTATTCCAACCAAGAACCTATGAGGTCGAGGCGATTATTTTTCCCTACATATGGTTTTGTTTATCTGCTACATAAATTCCTTTATTTTTGTTATAGTGTTTCTCAAAGGAATCACCAGGGCTGCTTGTTAGAATCTGTGTGTTGTAAGGTGTGACACCAGAGGAATGACCCAAACTCTCTGGGCATTGGGTATTTTTTTAAAATGATTTTTTTTGTTGTAGATGGATACCTTTATTTTATTTTATATTTATTTTTATGTGGTGCTGAGGATCGAACCCAGTGCCTCACACGGGCGAGGCAAGCACTCTGCCACTGAGCCAGCCCCGCATTGGGTATTTTTAACCGTACCCCAGATTTTCTTTATCTTCTTTTTTTTTTTAAATTCAAACACAAATTCTAATGTTTCAATCTCATAAAAATCAAAGAGAGATCAGTAGAAGAAAGGGACCAAGGGGAGGAAGCATGGGAAGAAGCATGGGAGGGAGGGAAGTGCTGAGGAACGATATTGGCCAAATTATATTCCTATATTGTGTGCATGTACTGATACATAGCAACGAGTCCCACCATTATGTACAACTGTAATACACCAATAAAACATGTAGAAAGAGAAAAAAATTTCTAAAAAAATTCTAATGTTTCAAGACATTCCAGATTTTGATATTTCATGAAACAGGATCCATGCCATTAATATTTGTTTGTTCTCTCTCTTTTTTTTGGGGGGGGGAGGGATACCAGGGATACCAGGGGTACCAGGGAACTCAGGGGCACTCGACCACTGAGCCACATCCCCAGCCCTATTTTGTATTTTACTTAGAGACAGGGTCTCACTGAGTTGCTGAGCGCCTGGCTGATTGCTGAGGCTGGGTTTGAACTCTCTGACTTCCTGCCTCTGTCTACTGAGCGGCTGGGATTGCGGGTGTGCACCACGGCTCCGGGCTATTCTTTTTTAATGCCTATCGCATAGAAGGTGCTGGATAGTTTTTTAGAGGAATGAATCTAAGAAAAGTGACATTATCTAAAATCTTGGCTTGGAAGCTCCTTGCAGCTCGCCCCTGCCTTTGTGCCAAGCGAGCCTTAGGTATCTGCTCAAACTCTCTGCATCTTGGGAGTTGCACGGGTGGTAGGTTCAGTGATGCTGCCGGTCCTCTAGAGGGGTCTTGTCCTGAGGGGTGAGTGTGGCTGGGTTTCTGGCAGTCCTCCAGTCACCATGGCCATCTTGAGTTGTCCACTGTTTCAATAGATTCCTTTTCTACTTAGTGTGCCAGTGTGGTCAGGGTCCAGTCTGGGACAGTATACACAAGTGTCATTTAAACTGTAAAAACTTAACAATGTATTCTAAGCAAAAGTGTGATCATTACAAAGTTATGAAAGGCTAACAAAAGGACAGGAAGGTGTCATGTAGGTAGCAACAACAGCTTTCACACCAAGGGATGAAGGAAAGGAAAGGGGACAGGTAGTAACTTAGGGGTGTGGCCTCTAAGAGGGCTGACACTTGGTTTGGGGTGTGGGGCACTGCTCTTCTGGTTCTGTGTGCCTGAGGTGGGCGGGGTGAGGTCAGTTCCGAGTGGGGAAAGCCGTAGGCCGCACTCAGAGCCTCTGTGGAAAGGAGGTACTGCTGCCCGGCGGGGAGGCATTGCTAGGGTGACATAGGTGGAACTGTTTGTAGATGGGAAGGGGCAAGTTTCTCCTGCAGCCTTGGAGTCTCCCCTTTGCTCCCCTTATGGCCAAGCCAACCTGGATCCACTGGCAAAGTCCAATATGGGTGCAGCCACCTGGCATCTTGAGGTGCCTGCAGAAGGCAGGGCTGGGAGGGCTGAGGGATGGCGCAGCCTGAGGAGGGCTCTGGGCACCTTGCAAGTTAGTCTTCATTTGTCGTTTCTGTCACATTCTTTTCTGAGTTAAATGAATTGTTCCTTCCTTTCTGGGTGTGACGTTTTTATCTGAGTTCTGCCACCACTAGGGCTCTGGCTTTGCTCTATTTCTGGTTGTTTGCTCCCAGGTGGCCTCTGGGGCCAGGTCTGCCGGTTTGCATTTCTGTTTTTTCCCTTACGTGTAAATTGTCACGTCCGGTGTTCCTCTAGTATGATGTGGACATGCCTTTTTGGATGATTTCATTTGCTTTTCTGATTGTGATCTTCATGTCTTTTGGAGTTCTGGAGAATTTCAGATTGAGGAAGTAGCCATTATCCCACAGGAATCTGGAAGAGATGTCTCCTTAAAAACATGTTTCTTGTTTCCTCCTTCAGATCTTTGATTTTCAACTATGCCACATTCCCTATTATTATCTCCGACATTTTTTGTGGGACTGGGCTTAGGCTCATGGGAATCTTGGTTACAATGGCCCTGACTTAGGGGGCCTAAACAATAAAAAGTGGTGGCAGATGCAGTCTATTATTGTAGCAGTGGCAGCTACCTGTTGGAACATTAAGAATATTTTGGTGTCAAAGAGCAGAACTGATGACTCAATAAGTATGCCTATGTAGGTAGTACCAAACCAATTTTCTACATGGCTCTAAATTTTGCATGGCAAAGAAACTGGTTTTACAGTTCCAATAAATTAACATGTCTGTACTTTTAGTCTTTTTTTTTTTTACTCTTTTGCCTTTATATTTCATGCTTTCCTTCCTTATTGATATGAAATGGTGAATTTGCATTAGTATTAACTTGTCTTAGTAGTGGTGAATTATACCCTTTTTTGTATATTTATGTAACAGTTGAACATTTTCTCTTTTATTAAGTGCATTTAGAAATATTTTGACTGTGATTTACTCTTTTTGTATGTCTTTTTTTTCTCACAAATATAACACTTCATTCATTCTGTCATATTAATTTTTTGTTACATATGTACTGTGCAAATATTTTCTCCCACTTTATATTTTATCTTTGATGCAAAATGAAAAAAGAAAGAAAATATTGTGGCAGCATAATACTTTTGCTAGTGGGCTCATATTTTGGAAATTACTAAAATTTCCATTACTAGTGTAATGGTGTATTCAAACAAGTATGCCACATACCTGGCTTCCTGGTCTTAGAGCTCTACCAAAGATGTCACACTTTTTTTTCCCCCAAGACTTCTAATTTCTTCCTCTCCTAACACTGCTCATTCAACTTAAATCTGCTGTTGCTCCACTTCTGAACCAGTTTCATCTGAGCTTCCACAGATTGCCTCCAGTAACTCATACCCAATCTGTTTTTTCTTCGACCAATTTCACCAATCTTTATACTCCGCTAACCTCTCAAAACTGAACTCTTAATGCCCCAACAATGACATTTTGAGCTATCCCTCTTTATTTTGACTATTATATCTATCACCCTCCAATTTGCTCCACCAATAAAGCATCAAGAATGAAAAAAAACAAACAAACATGTTTCTTCTCTGACTCTGGCTGGCATGTAGCCGTGTAATTGAGTTCACATATTTAGGTTTTAATCCATCAACCTTACTAAATGTTAGAATTAGTACAACAGTTTAGATTTTTTAGGAATTTTCCAGGTAGACTATGATATTATCATTGATGGATAAGAATAGTATTGTTCTTTCCTTTCAAATTCTCATGACTCTTGTTTCCTTTTCTTGCTTTCTGTACTCTCCAGAACTTTTGTCACAACTGGGAATAGAAGTGTGGCTAGCCGACACTCTTGTGTCACTATCAGTCTTGGAGAGATTACCTTCGTCATTTGCCAATAAATACAATGGTTGCCATAGACATGTTCTAGATACCCTTGGTCAAACTAATAAAGTGCTCTTATCTTCCAAAGCAAGTTTAAAGAAGTAAAAAAATAGATGCCTAGCATGTGTGAGGCCCACATATAAATAAATAAAATGAAGGTATTGTGTCCCACACCAACACCAACACCACCAACAACAAAAGAAGTAGAGAAAGCACCAAATTAAAGATTACCCAAACCAAAACTGGTCTCTTAAATAAATAAAATAAATAATTTAAAAAGGGTCAATGAATATAAGTGTATCCCAGATTTTTATCTTAATGAGTATCATGAACAACAGAACATGAATCATCTGAAATCCTTGCTAAGGGCAATACATTCCCAGTGCTTACACCCTGTAAGAGGGTCACTACTTGAGTCCCCTGTAAAAGCAGCTGAGGTCACATCCATGGGGGCTCTTTCCAACATACAGAGCCTGCCCTCCCCAGGTGGCCAGGAGGTGGAGATGGAATCTGTACTGTAGGGCTGCACCTGTGTGCACTGTCGGCCCCCTGAGGCACAGGATGGAGCTGGGGATGTAAAAAGAGTAGTGTGGCTGCAGGCCAGGGGCTGGGGACAGCAGCTCTCCTCTGCCACCATATTGCAGGGTGGAATTTATGGAGTCCAAGAACCTAAATGGTCTTCTAGATCATTAGGAAGGTCTCTGTGTCAAGGTAGGTGATAGAAGATATTTAAAGGTTAATTGACATAATATTGAACTTTTAAACTATTAACTGTGTGGGGATTTTTAGTTGTATTCTTGCCTCCTGAACCGTTTGAAGTAGACCCACATTTTAGAACTTCAGATTTATAGGAAATCATGCCCTGAAAGCTCTGGGGAGCAGTTTGCCATTATTTAGAAAGTAGAACACTCACTACAAATGGAATTATTTGCCTGATAATTTATTCCTAATAATTCCTAATAATTCATACATATAAAACATATACATATTTATTAATGTTAGAGTATATGTGTCAGACTATATATATATACATACATATGTACATACATACACATATATGTAATATATATAAATACATAATAGGTAGGTAGATAGATGTGGGAGTACCAGTTCTTTAGTAGTGAGGGTTTGCCACAAAACATTGTAAGTCAAGTTCATCATGAAGTACAGTATTTAGTTCAGCTGGTATTTGTTTCACAGTAAGATTTTCTTGTTGAGGGAAGCAGAGAATTGATTTATTACCAAAAGCAAACAGTTGTTGGCCCATTCTCTGAACAGCACTGCCCCAGAGGGTTTTGCCTCCGTGCCTGAAAGGTCATGTGCCAGAATGTTCCTACTGACATCAGACTCTAAGTGCAATTGTAGCAAATGCCTGGGAACCACCTAGACACCCGCCCATCAACGAGGAAACAGAAAGCCAGGCTGTGCTGTGTTTACACAATGGACCACAACACAGCCACGAAAGTGGGCGAATCAGAACTGCTCCCTCCACTACGCTGAGATCCATGAGCCTAGTATTGAGGGTGGGGAGAGAGGCAGTTTGCAAAAGCATCCCTGTGTGATTCCACTTATATAAAGTTAAGAGAATGCAAAAATAAAGCTGCAGTGCTGTTCAGGGCACAGACACAAGCAGGGCAAAAGGAGGAAATGCAGGGGCGGGGAATAATTATATTATGGCTTTTTTAGGAGGAAGTGAGATTGGGAAGTACTACTTAAATAAGCTGGTTAGCGGCCATTAAGTTCTTGTTATTTTATGCCTTTTTGTCTGAAATAATTTAAACACATTTTGAAAGTATTTCAATTTTAGCCGGGTGATGTGGTACATACCTGTAATCCCAGAGACTTGGGAGGCTGAGGCAGAAGGATGGCAAGATGCAGGCCAGTCTCAGCAACTTAGACCCTGTCTCAAAATTTAAAAAATTTCAAAAAAGGGCTGGAGATGTAGCTCAGTAGTAGGGCAGGGATTTAAACTCCAGTACCCCCCAACAAAAAAATCTAATTTTGATAAAAACATACATGTTATTACTATATGATCCAGCAATCCAGCATTTGGTATTTCTCCAAATGAGTTGAAAACTTATGTCCACACAAAAACCTGCACATGGATGTTTATAGTAGCTTTATTCATAATTGCCAAACTTGGAAGAAACCATGGTGTCCTTCAGTTGGTGATTGGATGAACTGTCATCCATCCTTAAGATGGAATATTATTCAGTGCTAAAAAGAAATGAGCTCTCAAGGCACGCAAAGGCTTTAACAAGAGGAAACTTCAGTGTATACTGCAAAGTGAGGAAGCCAATCTGAAAAGACTGGATACCGCAGGATTCCCGCTGGATGAGGCAGGTTTCTCCAGAGAGAAAGAACCAACGAGATAGATGTAGATATAGGTAAGCACAGAAGGGAAGGGAATGGACTCATGCAACTGTGGAGGCCAGGAAATCCTCCACCAGCCCATCTGCAAACTGGAGCCCAGGGATGCTGGTGGTAGGGCTCAGTCCAGGCCCCGAGCCTCAGAACTGGGAAGCCAAGGGTGTAGCCATCAGTGTGGGGTTGCTTTTGTGAGTCTGGAGTCCAAAGGCTGGAGAACCCGGAGTTCTGAAGTCCAAGGGCAGGAGAGAAAGGATGTCCCAGACCTGGGTGGGGGGTTAGAGACAGGGGTGGGTGGTGGAGAATTTGTGTTTCCTCTGCCATTTTGTTCTGTCTGCCCCCTGCCCCGACTGGACGGTGCCTGCTCCCCTGGAGGGTGTTTTCCCACACTCAGTACACTGACTAGTGTGCCAATCCTCTTTGGAAATACCTTCACAGGCACACCCAGAAATCTCTTTGTTCTCAAATCAGTCAAGTTGACACCTAAAATTAACCATCATATGACACTTTGGAAAAGGCAGAACTATGGCCACAGTAAAAGGATTAGTGGTGAGCGGGAGAGGGGGAGAAAGGGGCGAGCACAGATTTTTAGGGCAGTGAAACTAATTCTGCATGATATTCTAATGGTGCCTACATGCTGTGTGTGTCCAAACCCATAGAATGTGTGACACCAAGACTGAACCCGGATGTAGACATGGACTTCAGGTGATAATGTTGTGTCAAGGCACTGTCAGCGTAAGGTTGTGTACTCCCTGGGAGCAGGATGTTGACAGTAGGGGAGGTCGCATTGTATGTGGACAGGAGGTTATCTAATTCTGTATTTTTTTGTCACTCTTTTAGGTGACAGAGCTCTAAAAGAGCTCTAAAAGTAAAGTTTATTATTAAAAATATTTTTAAATTCACATTTCTGTGAAGATAGCTACTTTAAAAAAAAAAAAAAAAACAAAAAACCTTGATTGCTTCAACCACACAATAGAGATCATTACTCTGGAATGTTTAATGTCAATGTAGAGCCTATTTTGGAAAAAAAATTTAATTGAACACCATCTTCTGTGATTTTGTAGTTATTAATTTTCTTGCCAGTATTCTCAGTCATCTGTGATGAGGTAAAAATTTAACGGTTATGATGTAGTAATGTTGTAGGGACAGAAGAGACAAGGCACCGAAGACAGCAGGAAACAGTTTTATTGGGCTGCAGCCAGGTTCAGAGGGCACAGCTTTTGCTGAAATCAATCAATCCCCTGAACCCCGAGTTCAGGGAGTTTCGGAGTTTTATACCCAGCCTGTAAGGGGAGGGGCTCAGAAGTTCACAGTCTGCAGAAGTTCACATAAAAGCAGCTTTTTCTCTCACTGTTCTGGGCAAGTTAACCCTTCAAGGACAGCACCTGAGAAGGGGGGAGCTGCTTTTCCCCTCCTTTCCTCCCCTGCCAGCTGTTACCAGGGAGCCCAGTTGGTAACTTCGCTTACTTTAGGAATGTAGACAACTCTGTGAAGCCCAGCTCAGGCCAGAGGCCTGTTTACACATTTCTATAAACTACTATACTGGATACGTTTGTGAGAAACTAGTGAGGGGGTGTCCAGCACCCGGAGTGCTGGTATCTTCCCGGCCAGTGGCCAAGTAAAATAGGAAGTTTATCTACAGTGAACTCTTTTGCAGAGACTCTTTTGCTGAAAGTCCTAAAATCAGCCATGGTGAGGATTTCTGGAGAAGCCCAGGTAAGACTTTTCTGAGGAGAAAGGGGAGCCACTATAGTAAGCCAGAAACCATCCCATAATGTGAAATCTAATAGTGCAGGTTAGACGTGGTGAGTGTGCAGAAGCTATCAAATGAAAGTCTGGTGCTCATGTGCTGAGGGCCATTACCAAGTAGAAATGACGCATCAAAATTTCCTCAGCACTCATGGTTAAGTGGTCAGCACTTCCTGTGTCTCGGAGTCGGTAACCATCATTCTAGGGCCGGCAGCATGCAGGTGGGAAAGCTCTTTTGTCACTCAGAGTTGTCTCACATGAACAGGTGTCCACGGGCCTAGGCTGAGCCACAGTGTCCATATGGATGTCACCCATCCTTAGAATACCAGACCAAGTGGCCCGTAGCAGTCCTCTGCTGAGCCTTCCTGATATGCCAGGTTGTGGTGTGTCCCCCAAAGGCTCAAGGCCTGGAGCCGTGGTCCCTGTTGTGTGTCGAGGTGGTGGAACTTGGAGAGGTGGGGCCTGGTGGAAGGTGGGCAGCTCCTGGGGCCCACTCCTGTGGATGGACTCATGCTCGTCTTGCAGAGTGTGTCGGGTGTGGCAGGAGTACATTAGTTTCCCATGAGGGTGATTGTTATAATATGGGTCCTAGTCCCTGCCTCTCTCTTGCTTCCTGGCTCTCCCTGTGATCTCTTTTGTATGTACCCCTGCTATTGTGAGGCCCTCGTCAGAGCTGAGCAGACGCTGGTACCATGCTGTTTGGATCCTCCAACCATAAGAATCATGAGCCCAACAAACCTCTTTAAAGTGACCCAGCTTCAGTCATTTTGTTGCAGCAACAGTAAGTAAATGGACTAACACAATTAGTCTCTAAGGATATGCTGATACCTCAAATTCTATTGCATTTTTCCTAAAGCATTGGTTGGATTATGTCTCCCTACAAAGTCCCACCCTCCTTTTACCAAGAAAATCAAATGGTACTTTGGTTTGTCCTTTGGTGTCATCTCACCCAGCTCTGTTGGTAAATTGACATAGTCTTTCCTTTCGCTCCAAGCCCTGCTGGTGTCCCTCTGGGCCTGTCCCTTTCCAGTTGGTCCCAGCTGGGGGTTTCTCTTTTTATGTTCCTCTACAAATGGGCTCTTTCCTCTACCCTGGCTTCACACTCAAGGTATCAGACACCGAGCCAAGGGGAGGCACTTGGATTTTAAATAAAAATACCTTTAAACAATTTTATTATAAAAGCAATATTCTCTATTTTAAAAAATTCAGACGGAAAGAGACGACGGAAGTCACGGTGCCAACCACGCTGAGACTTGGATGTATGCGGCAGTCATTGAACTAGACTCCAATCACGTCCACCCTCATGACCCCCCATCCTCTTGTGACTTCCTTGAAATCACGGATGGGGCAGTGATAATCTTTTCTCATTTTCTTTTAAAGACATGTGTCACGATTTATCACATCAAACTACTCCTGGCCTAGGAGCTGTTTTCTTCTGGTTCTCTCTGCATGCTAAATAGGCTAGACTATTGGATAGACTAATTGCAGCCGGCCTGCAGCTGAGCCCTTGCCAGCAGGCAGACCTTACCCTCTTGCTGACCCTACAGTTCACGCAGCTGTTCCCAGAGAGAGGTCTGAAGTCCTAGTGTGCCCTCAAATGACTGGCCCTGAGGGTACCTGGAGCCTGTGGCATGTGTTGGTTCTGGGCTCTGTGCCACAGTCAGGGTGGGGAAAAGTGGATGGAGCTGCAAAGCAGGAAAAAAGCAAATGAGTGACTGAGAACTGGATGCAGAAGCCTGTGGTCCCAGTGGAGCAGGGACCTGAGATGCAAGACAAAGCCAAAGAGGGAGTTCAGACTTGTACCAAGATTCATGCCTCGCAGGAGAGAGAGCTCTGGGCAGCCAGGCCAGGCCAAACTCCAGGGTCGGGACGCTGTCAAAGATCAGGCAATGAATTAAAGATCTCCGTTTTAAAACAGGGACTGAGGAATCCAGGGGAGAAGGTAGGGAATAGGTGGGGCCTGCATATGGAAGGCTCTGGGCACCCAGCCAAAGGGTGGCAGGGTAGAGGCTTATCTCCAGAGCTAGACAGTCTTGGAGTCCAGCCCAGGGTCATGCACAGAGAAGAGCACAGAACAAGGCAACTCCTTTTACCTTCTGGGCAAAAATATACAACTTCTATGCTGGAAAATTCCAAGTAAACATGACTGAGGTTAAATACAAGTGTACTCAGTGGGCTGCTTTGTGGGGCCTTTTCCCAAGGGGATTGCTGGTCTCTTGGGACAATGGTCAGTCTCCATCTGTTTCTCTTAAAGGTCCTTAAGCCCAACATCCTGGCACATAGTAGATGGTCAAAAAACATTTGCCGAATGAATAAGTGATTGGATTCCTAAAAGAAACTGATGAGCTAAAAGGGCAGTTGGTTCTCTTTAGAATCGTTAACTTACCTTGCGTCTTCCTGTGGCATGTTAACATGCTAGATTGACCTTGTTGCTACCGGAAGGGACCCGAACAGCAGCTGTCCTCCCACCCCGGCACAGCTGGCTAGGTGCTTCCCCTCACCCAGCAGGCGGGCTTCCCATGCCCATTTAGTAAGGTAATTCTGGAAATTCCCAGGGGTGCTCTTCCAGGCTGAGGCTTGTGCACCCTCATCTGCACTTTGGGATAGGAATGACCTTTCCTGGATGCTGACAAGGAGGGCATCAATTCACCACTCCCCAGAGGCAGCAGGAGGATTCAGAAATAGAAAGGATGCCTCGCTGCTGACCACCCAATTGGCATGGCTGCAAGTGAGGTCACAGCTAAGTATAAAATGCCTGGAGCAAACTGGGGGCAAGTGTAATGGGCAGCCTCTCTGCGAGCTCCTTATCCCCACCTGCTCCAGTCTCCTCAGATTGGAATCCTAAGGCCCGTGTTCAGAAACTCAGCTGGAGCTTGTCCTCCATGCAATTCAGATCACGTTGCCTGCAGCTCTTAAGCGCTCAAATAAACAGAGGGATGAATATAACGACTGAAAATGTAATTAAGGCGTTCATTGTAAAGTAATAATGAATTACCTCACCCTCACCATATGGCCAGAACTGATTAACACCTAGCCGAAATCATCTAAAACCTTTAAAACCAAAATGAACGTCTCAGATCACAACGAGGAATGGTTCTTTTACAAGGGGAGGGGGAAGAAAAAGTGGCTGAAAATTTCCTAAGCATTTGCAAAAATCTCATTCGGATTTGGAGAGAGAGGCTTTTAGTGTAGATCATGTCACAAATGCAGAGACATCATGAGGTTCGCAAGCTGGAATTGTCATTTAATTGCATGGCTTTCTCACTATCGTTTCTCTTATAATTATGAGGAATTAATGGGAGAGTCTCCACTTTGGCTGGCATTTTCAGAAATCACCAGGAACAGGTTTTAGTCCATTGATTGAAAATCCTGTTTTCATAAGTTACAGGATGAAATGTTGTTTGTTGGCCAGAAGATCATGCAGTGTGACTTAACTCCTCAGGATTAGTTAACATGGTAGAAGTGTTAGACTCCCGTGCTGTGCCAAACAGGTTGGCAACACGGAGACGCCTAGGAAGGCGGAGAAGACTCCCGATGAAAGCTCCTTTGCAGGTGCATTTGGGGGAATTATGGGCTACCCAGGGCTGTTTCTGGATTTGATTAGCATACTTGCCCGGGCCATATGGGGAAGCATAAGAAGCAGAATTTAGGATTTTCTTCCCCCATCAGAATCCCTTAGAGGACTTCGTCCTGTACAGTGCTGGGGAGAGGTTTAATGGGCTCAATCCTACCCAAGGGGGAAAGTGTGTCGGTGCATATTTAAGTGTTTTTTTTTTTTTTTCCTGCAAACACTTCTGTGGGCGGCAGGGATACTGCTCACCTGCTGCAGAACTGGGAGGGCTGGCAGGCTGGTGTCCAGGAACTCAGCTGGGATGCTTCAACCCCCAGCTCTACATTTTTACTCTGATTTTGCCTTGTTGCTCCTCTTTCTTTGGCCACCAGCAAGATGAACAAACCTGTTTTAGTTCTAACATTTTGGTCAAGACCTGTGGGCTAGTTGAGAGTAAATCCGAGAATGCCCAGGGTGGAAAGTTATTCCTAGGCAAGGTACCCCTGGATTTGGGCTGCAGGGAGAGGCAGCTGCTTGCCTGGGATGTGGACAGAGCCCAGTGTCTCACCCTAATCATGGTTTTCAGGACTCCAGTTGTGCCCAGGGAATCTGGGCACGTGGCTGGGATCCGTCTGTTGACACTAAGATTTCTTCATGTCATAGCTGCTAAGAATATGACCCCTTGGCAGGAAAGGAAAAAGCCTACCTGTGCAAGAGGGGGCTGGATTTCTTTTCCGCTGCTTAATCTTGGTCAGGGATGCTCAGCCCCTCGCTGGGTGGTTTCTGGATGGTTTCTATACTGATGGTCTTCTGCTTCCTGTGAAGTGCGGTTTCATCCGTGAGGGCCCCGTGTCGGGAGAGTATCAATCTCAAACCTGGCTCAGTCACAGAGTCCCACTGGAGGACTTCATCCTGAAATCCTCCAACAAAGAAAGAGATCCCGCCACCCCTTATCTAAAACGTGCCTGAAAACATCAGTGTTGTGTAGTGACAGATGGCCCTGCTCTCCTTGTGACACTGCCCTCAGCAGGCCATTGATTCAGTTTGCAAAATTTAAATATCGGAACAACGTTAGGATGCAAGTTAGATACTCACCTTCTGTCCTGCGTTAACAGATCTTAGGTGTCCTGGGAGAAACAGGGCAGTAAACGGCCTTATTTTGGCCTATGTTTGGGGTCTCCTGGTCATCAAACTACGAATGTGTACGGAACTGGGGTGTGGATGTGGACAGGACTGGAAAAAAATCCTCTGGCAGAAAGCAATGCATTTCATGAGCAGTGCAGACACAGGGACTGGGGGGCAGAAACCAAGACAGCTTGTGGGCGGAGCTGAGAGGGATGTAAATGCTTTCTCCCTGTGAGGAGGTTTTGACCTTAAGGAAAGCAAAAAATGCTATTAATTTTAAGTAATGCAAAATAAATAAATAAATAAAATAAACAAAACAAACAAACAAGCAAACAAAAAAACCCTCCAGAACCTGGACAAAATGACAAAGTTTTATTTCAGAGTTTGAGTTTTCTCTTTAAAGTAGAATGGGGAGAACCGGGGTTAAGTGATGTTGTTTATCAGCAGTTGATGACCGTGACTGTGTTCCTGTGTCCATGGCTCTTACTATAAGAAGGGGTTTACTTAGCTTAAATTAATAAATACTTAATATTGATGCTTTATTAGTTAATAGCACATGTATTAAGCAGAATTAGTGCCTAGTTAGGGCATAGAGGTTGAGGGTTTGGGTATGAAGAGCCTCTGCTATGAAATGTCTGGTACTTTCCAGCTCCGTCTGTTTTAATTATTCATGCAACGTCAGAGTATCATAGCTGAGCGATTAAAAATCAGATCAAATCAAGATGTACTTATGAACAACTCTTAGTTTTTATCACTTGAAAAATTTCCTTTTATCATCAATTATACATGCCTTTGACCTTTGTCTTGCACAAAAATCTACGATAAAAAATCTTTATTGTCACCATGTCGATACTGATGAATTGCATTTAAAGGGTATAGAAAATAACTTCAGAAACAAGTTTTTGGCAGCCCTCAAGCTGTGGACACCTGACTTAGAGAGACCCAATATCTAAAGGCAAAACTGCAAAAGATATTCTAACCCTTCCCTTCTGTCTGCATTGTAGGATGGATGGCAGTGGGCACTGCAGAAAGACACTTGGGCACTGCAGCATTAGGGTTAAAGCTGTTCATGGGATTAGATGGCCCCAGCAGTCCAGCTTCTATTCTGGGCTCTGGCCCTGCAGGCCTCCGGGGGCTGGAGACAGCTGCTTCAGGGCTCTCGGGTGGGGCTCTCCAGGAGCAGCTGAGCAGCTGCTGCTCTCTGTCTTTCTTTGGTCCATCCTCAGAAGATGTCTTCCTGCTCCCTCTCTCCCTTCCATTCTGGCTCAGAGCCCATATCCTAACTAGGGACTTCTTGGTTCTATCCTCAGCCTCCTATCAGTCCACCAGGGCAGCAAGAGCTCCCACCTGGGATATTTTAATTATAATTTAAAAAATATTGCTTCAAATAAATTATCCCTCTGAACTACATCATCTGGACAAATCCAGATCAATAAGTTGTTGTCTGATTTTAGGGCCGTGTGGCTTGTTTTTCAAGTCGTTGTTAATGAAAGACCTGGAGAAATCTCTTGGATCACAGGGAAGGCATATGGGGCTAACCTTCATCAGGGGAAAAGGAGCTCCGCCAAGTCCCCTGTGGCCTGAAGTGTTGGTGTCCCCTTTGCATGGTTCTTGCAGACTGCATGAGCCAGATGCTGGGAAATTGGATACACGTTGAACTACTGTGCTTTGGCATGAGCACTGTGTTGGAACCCCATAGCTAGACCACACTGTTGGCAGGAATTAAGTTTTTCCTGAAGGGAGCGGATGGATATTCCCACCATCAATAATTCTGGGAAGATCAGTAATCCTGGGGCAGGGAATGAGTCTGGGTCTGGCAGACAATATGGAGAAACTGCTGTTGTTCTGGGCCTCATGGGCAAGCAGGCGTCCAAGTAGAGCTCTCTAGCCCTTGTAAATTCTGAAAGCAGTTTTGAAGGATTTCCAGATTGCAATTCTTTTCTCTTTTTCTCAGTGTTAATGGATATCTGTTGTTTTTTCCTTCCAAAACATTTACTTTCCCCCTTTCTGAAAATGGTACCTTACATTTTCCTCTGGACTAGTGAGTTCTCCACACATTCCATGGATTTCAGACAGGGCTGGCTCCACCCCCTGACTCCATGGGTGTGCATGGGACATGTGACACAGATGTGACCAGTGAGAGTGTGTACAGCCCTGGTCACAGTGAGTGGAGTATGTGACCCCAGAGGAGCCAGCCAGAGCCAGACTTGGGGCTTCTTGGACTACTGGGAAGTCATCCTCGGACCAAGCCTGGGGCTGCTGGGGCTACCACCTGGAAAGTACAATGGGCAGAGCTAAATGGAGCCCCTGCTCTAACTAAGAGTGCGCCTGACTTCAGTTATGTGAACCTCAAAACTCTCTTTTTGGTCACTTTTAACTGGAGTCTCCTCTGTGGGGAAGAACACTCTGCTATGGGGAACCCAGGAAGGGTCTGTGCCCCTGCTTGGGGTGAAGTGCATTGTGGGAAGACAGCAACCGCTTGAGGAGCTGGTACAGACCACACAGGAGGGGCGTAGATGTGCGCAACGTGTCATTATTCTTGTTAGAGTCTCAAAATACCTGGGAAAGGTATCTAGGAAAGGCAGTAGATATTGTAATAGTTAGATTATTATTAAGACTATTATTTATATCCATGTTCATGAATTTACATCCAAGCCATGAATAATTGGCAGTATTCATAAGAGTCAAAAGGTGGAAGCAACTCAAATGTCCATTGTCAGATGAATGGATAAATGAAATGTGGTATGTACATACAATGGAATATTATTCAGCTTTAAAAAATGAAGGGAATTCTGATTCATGCAAAACCATGGGTGAACCTGGAGGACATTGTGTTAAATAAAATAAGCCAGCCACAAGAAGACTGCCTTCTTCATGATTCTATCCTTGTGAGTTGTGTAGAGTAGTCACATTCACAGAAACAGAAAGTAGAGGGGGGGATTCTATGGTCTGGGGGGAGGGAAAATGAAATGTTATGTTTAATGCATACAGGATTCCAGTTTTGCAAGATGAAAAAGTTCTCCAGATTGGTTTCATAACAATGAATCCTCTTAACACCACTAAGTACAGAATACTAGGGACCACATTGTGACCCTCTTTATGGGGCTTGCCAATGACAGCATCTTTATCAACCATGAATACCTCTAGCATCATGGGATCTGCTGTGCCTTTTGGCCCCAGGAGCAGGGAAACTTGTTCCACAGCCTGGACCTGATGCAGAGCCCCCTCCAGCTGCAGAACTCCCCCAAAGTGGCTGCCCTCCATAGGTAGGTACCTACTGGCTTTTAGAGCAGAACCACCAGAAGCTGTGAGCCTGGAAATGTGAAGGACTCACGAGGACATCTCATGGTACAGCAGTGGAAGCGTCTGCTACAGAGGCAAAAGCTACCCACGCTCTCCAGTTATTTTTGTATATCTAACAAAGCATCATTTAAATATAGTAGATAAAAATTTTCTTAAATGTTTCAATCATTGTTAAAAATCATAGAACACTCAAAAAATGTAAGATTACAAATATTGCCACACTTATATGAACACACCTTAAAAAATGTGAATTATTTATTCATCATCTTTCTGCTTTTTAAAAAACACACCTTGCTCAGAGAATGATGATTTTGAGCAGCTGTGGTTAATTGAATTAAAAGCTCAGGACCAAAGAAACTCCAGGTCATTAGGGGCAATGCTCTTAAGAGTCCCTAACAGAATGCACCAGAAATGTGTGCAATGGATTCCACCAAAGCGTCACCATTTTCTTGATAGGTCAATGGAGATTTCCAAACTTGTGTCCATAAACAAGGTTTTAAGCAACCACATTAGTGTCAATTTCTTGAAACTCAATTCCTTTTCCCAGATGATCTGGTTATTAGACCAAAGGCAGACTTTCTAAAGTCCCTGGGTTTCACTTCATCTTGTTGATAGAACCTTGTGTAATAACTTATGGGCGGAGTGCCTCTCACAGTTGGGTGCTGGGTGCTGTCAGAAGTACTTAACTCATAAATAGGGCAAGTGGACCAAGCAGGAGTCCAGGAGAAATAGAAAGGGGTGCATTCGAACTGAGAATGAGCGTGTCTGGGGGTCACAAGGACATTACACAAAGAGTTGGACCAAATCCCACATCACTTCCTGCTCTTGCATCTGTTCTTCTCCTAAGCTTAAGCCCATGGCCTTCAGGTTTTTCCTGTGACCAATCAATGGAGAAAAGCAGGATGGCCTGATTCATGGAAGATCATCTTCATGTCTTGGGGTCAGCCAACAATGGACTCCTACTGCAGCACAACCTGACTCAGGAATGGCCTTGAAGTTAGCGGTGAGGGCAGGTCTTCTCCACACAGAACTTCTGCTTCCTGTGGAGAGAAGACCACCCTGGGAGAAGTCTACCTGAACTCCTGAGCAGTGGCTAAGTCTGGCTGGCTTGTTAGGACCCTGGAAGAAATTATTTGCAGAAGGGCCTATGGAATGATCCCAAGTGTGAGACTCTTGGTATCATATGTTGAGATCCACCAGTAAGTGTCCATTCCAGAGGAGGAGCTAAGCAACCAAGTAGATAATATGACTCATCTTGTGGTTGCCAGCCAGCCTCTGTCCTTGGCCATCACGGTAGGCTGATGAGTGGAATTGTTTTGGTGGGAGAAATGGGGGCTCTGAATAGACTCCTAGGAATCAAATCCTTTTCCCCAAGGCTAATGTACCTACTGCTCGCCTATCAGCAGCAGCACCTCGTTCCAGGCTACATGATCTAGTGCAGTCTCCAGGAGACAGTCAGCCACTTGGTGACAAGTTGTTAACATTAAGTAGTCTCCACTCTGGAAAGATACGATAGTGATTTCTTTGTGACAAGGACAGGTGCATCTTCCCGATGAGTTGACATTTCCTGTCATCACTATCTAAGGGCACACAGAACATTCACTCTTATTGTTACGAGATCTTGAAAAATATTGGCTCACATCAAGGAGTCCACTTTATAGTTATGTATGTGCAAGAATATATGACCAGGGAATCCACTGGTTACGCCCCTGTATATGACAAGTCTCTTTCCTAAATCTCTTTTCCCCAATTACCCCATCTTGATCTTTCCATGGTCCTTCACATCCAGAAAAATCCATGAGTATGTTCAGCCTTCCCTTGGGGTTCTTTTCACATAAACTGGATGTTCTGCCCACTGGAGGGATATCCCCTCACCACTCCTTTCCAGTCATTCTGAGCTGGGATACAGATGGTCTCAGTCTGTTTTCAGTGAATCCATTCTCGAACCAGGTCTAGTTCTTGACCTGAAAGAACATTACAGTGTTCTCTCTTTTTTTTCTAATTAGTTATGCATGACAGTAGAATGCACTTTGACACATCAAATATAAATGGAGTGTTATTTCTCATTCTTCTGGTTGTACATGATGTAGAATCCCACTGGTTGTGTAGTTATATATGCACATAGGTAATAATAATGTCCAATTAATTCTATTGTCCTTCCTATCCTATAGCTCTTCCCCTCCCTTCACTCCCTTCTACCTAATCCAAAGTAACTCTATTTTCCCCCAGCCCACTACCCTCTTATTGTGAATTAGCATCTGCATATCAGAGAAAATATTTGGCCTTTGGGTCTTTGGAATTGCTTATTTTGTTTTCTCCAGCTCCATCCATTTGCTGGCAAATGCCATTATTTCATTCTTCTTTAAGGCTGAGCAATACTCCATTATGTACATACACCACATTTTCTTTATCCATTCATCTGTTGAAGGGCACCTACATTAGTTCCATAGTTTAGCTATTGTGAATTGAGCTGCTATAAACATTGATGTGGCTGCGTCACTATAGTGTGCTGATTTCAAGTCCTTTGGGTATGTATAAACCTAGGATGGGATAGCTGGGTCAAATGGTGGTTCCATTCTAAGTTTTCTGAGGAATCTCCATACCGCTTTCCATAATGGTTGCACCAATTTGCAGTGCCGCCAGTAATGTGTGAGTGTACCTTTCCCCCCACATCCTTGCCAACACTTTTAGTTGTTTGTATTCTTGATAGCTGCCATTATGACTGGAGTGAGATAAAATCTTAGAGTAGTTTTGATTTGCATTTCTCTAATTGCTAGAGATGTTGAACATTTTTGCATATATTTGTTGATCGATTGTATTTCGTCTTCTGTGAAGTGCCTGTTCAGTTCCTTAGCCCATTTATTGATTGGGTTATTTATTTTTTATTTTTGGTGTTAAGTTTTCTGAGTTCTTTACATATGCTGGGGATTAATGTTCTATCTGAAGTGCATGTGGCAAAGATTTTCTCTTGAGTAAAATCTTTAGGTTCTCATTCTGTTCACATTATTGATTGTTTCCTTTGCTGAGAAAAAGCCTTTTAGTTTGAATCCATCCTATTTATTGATTCTTGATTTTAGTTCTTGAGCTTTAGGAGTCTTTTTCAGGAAGTCAGATCCTAGGCTGACATAGTGAAGATTTAGGCCTGCTTTTTCTTCTATTAGGTGCAGGGTCTCTGTTTAGTGCCTAAGTCTTTGTTCCAACTTTGAGTTGAGTTTTGTGCAGGGTGAGAGATAGGGGTTTAATTTCCTTTGTTACATGTGGATTTCCAATTTTCCCAGCACTGTTTCTTGAAGAGGCTATCTTTTCTCCAGTGAATGTTTTTGGTGCCTTTGTCTAATATGAGATAACTGTATGTATGTGGGTTTGTCTCTGTGTCTTCTATTCTGTACCATTGGTCCATGTGTCTATTTGGTGCCAATACCATGCCAATTTTGTTACTGTAGCTCTATGGTATAATTTAAGGTCTGGTATTGTGATGCCTCCTGCTTCACTCTTCTTGCTAAGGATTGCTTTGTCTATTCTGGGTCTCTTAATTTTCCAAATGAATTTCATGATTGCTTTTTCTAGTTCTATGAAGAATGTCATTGGAATTTTAATAGGAATTGCATTAAGTCTATATAAGAGTTTTGGTGAAGTGTGGCCATTTTGACAATATTAACTCTGCCTATCCAAGAGCATGGGTCATCTTTCCATCTTCTAAGGTCTTCTGCAATTCCCTTCTTTGGTGTTCCGTAGTTTTCATTGTAGAGGTCGTTCACCTGTTTTGTGAGATTGATTACCAAGTATTTTATCTTTTTTGGAGGCGGGTGAATGGGGTAGTTTTCCTAATTTCTTTTTCAGTAGATTTATCACTGATGTGTAGGAACACATTAGATTTATGGGTACTGGTTTTATATCCTGCTACTTTGCTGAATTCATTTATTAGTTCTAGAAGTTTTCTGGTAGAATTTTTTGGATCTTCTAAATATAGAATCATGTCAGCAGCAAATAGTGATAGTTTGAGTTCTTCTTTTCCTATTTATATTCCTTTAATTTCTTTCTCCTATCTAATTGCTCTGGCTAGAGTTTCAAGGATGATGTTGAATAGAAGTGGTGAAAGAGGGCATCCTTTTTTAAAAATTGTCCAGTTTTAGAGGGAATGCTTTTGATTTTCTCCATTTAGAATGATGTTGGCCTTGGATTTATCATCACTTTTATAACGTTGAGGTATATTCCTACTATCCCTAGTTTTCTAGTGTTTTGAACATGAAAGGTTGCTATATTTTGCCAAATGCTTTTTTTTACATCTATTGAGATGATTATATGATTCTTGTTTTTAAGTCTATTGATGTGATGAATTACATTTATTGACTGCTGTATGTTGAACCAAACTTGCATCCATGTAGAGTATCCTCTTAAAAGCATAGCTTTTTGAATTACTGTCTGTTGTGATTTAGATCTGAGATGTCCCCCAAAAGCTCATGTGTGGGACAATGCAAGAATATTGAGAGTGAAATGATTGAGTTATGAAAGCCTTAACCTGGTCGGTGAATTGATCCCCTGATAGGGATTGACTGTGTGCTAACTGTAGGCTGGTAGGCTGTGGCTGGAGGAGTGGGTCACTGGGGATGTGCCTGTGGGGTTTATATTTTGTCCCTGGTGAGCCAAACTTAGTCTTTCTGCTACCTGGTTTCCATGTCCTGGGCTGTTTTCTTCCACCATACCCTTCTGCCCTGATGTTCTGCATCACTTTAGGGCCACAGCCATGTAGCCAACTGACTGTGGATGGAGACCTCTGAAACCATGAGGCCCCCAAATAACCTTTTTCTCTGCTAATTTTCCTTTTCAGGTCTTTTTGCCACAGCAACGAAAAAGTAGACTAAGACTGTCCATATAAATGTCCTGCAGACTTTGGAACTAATAGTCAATATGTATGCTGTGTCCTGAGAGGTAGCACATACAGTACACATACATCTGGGAGCCACGGGTTGGGAATAAGAATGGCCCTAGTCACCATCAGCCTCAGTGACCACTGGGGGAGCCTTGGCTTCCTGTACTTGCCACTTACTGTTTGTGGGGTTGGCCAGGGTTTGCAGAGAGGATGCTTTCACCCAGGGATACAGTAAGGTTTCTATTGTATCTACAACGATGGCTGCTACCAGCATGGATCATCTGGGTTTCTTGCTGCCAGTGGATCAGGAGGCAAAGGAGTTAGGACGTGGACAGGTCATCATGAGGAGGACCCCTGACTGTGGCATAATGGGAACAGACACAGCCACGTCCAGACCCACCCTGGCATCTTAGTGCTCTCCATTGTGAACTGTGGATAGAAAGTCATAGCAATTTCTGAGTGACAAGGGCTTAGTCACTAGGGGTTCAGGGTCCTGAGAGGTGACCATCTGGATCACCCCATCAGATAAATTACTGGCCTAGTGTGAGGGAAATTTAGAATGGAGAGGAGAGAGATGAAAAGTCAACCACAGCCCGGGGACCACTCATTCCACGATGCCCCCCATTCCCTGCCAATGCGCCCGGGGTTCCAGCAGGTCTTTTCTCCTGGACTCATGGGTCATCTCTTTGTTGGAGGACTGCTGTCAGGTGGCCATGGCCGGAAGTGCTTGAGAATGTCCATCCCCTGAGGGGCAGTCCCTGGCTAGACCCGGGTGCCCTGGACTGCAGATGTTCTGTGTTTTATTTTGCCCCTGTAATTAGGACACTTCTGAAATGTGACCTCCGCTGTTTCCAGAGCCCCTCTGAGGGTGGAGTCAGTTACCTTGGGGGGGCTGTTCGACTTTGAGCCCTTGCCTGGCCACCCCCTGACTCTCTCTCTGTTCCCCATTTCTCTGCCAATTTTTCCTAATAAATCACCTTCACATGAATTCTTGCCTCAAGATGTGCTGGTGAACCCAACCTACTACATTTTCTTAGGCGTTTGAAGTGAGAGAGAACCTGGTATGTTGAATTTGTAATTGGAATGTAAATGTCTAAGGCAATTTAGTTAATTTTTCTAAGTAATGTTAAATGTGGAAAGATGATTTGGTCTGGTAAGAGTTCATTGGAATATCAATAAGGGCACAAAGAAAAGCGATTGTAGATATTCATTTTTTTAGGCTTATAAATAAATTAGGAAGGTATGTGAATTGAGCTTAAAGTGTAGAAAGAATTTAGGTTTATAATTTATAACTTAATACATTTGACTTGAAGAAAACAAAAAATGTTTTTAGGAATTCCCATCCAAGCTATAGAGTCCTTTCTGACAGCAGAAACTCATTTTACTTTGAAGAAAATAAATATTGAATGAGTCAACGCTAGGCATACCTGTATGTTTATAAATATCTGCAGTTATATTCTTCATTGTAAATGTGAGTTATATATCCAGCAAGATATGTAAAATACTCCAGTCAACATCAAAATGTCAAGTCGTAACTAAAAATTAGAAGCACTCATAAATTATCCCAGATACTCATTTACCAAACTAGACAACTAATTACAATTATGCTCATCAATGCGTGTAAAATAGGTAGTTCAACATAAAAATGAATCTATAAAAAGGCACATCAATAATCATAAATGCAAGATATCATTACACCCCATCCTGGTAATCATGTGAGGTAACTACAGTTTTAAAATCTGAAATTTCACCTTGAAACTAAGAGGTGGGATGAATACAGTTGAATATATTTTCAGCTATATCTATTTTTTCCAACACTGCAGTGCTCAGTCTTACCAGAGAAAATGAGGACAGAGTTCAGAAGATGAAACAAAGCCTATTTATTTATTACAATAATGGGTAGTAGAAATTTTATTTTCCTCAATTGCATGAAACAATAAAACACTTAGTGCCATAAAAGATACACATGTTGTTAACAATTTAGGGCTCAAACTTTTTTTTTCTTCTTCTTCTTTTTTTGGTACTGGGGATGGAACCCAGGGCCTTGGTATACAAGGCAAATGCTCTTCCACTGAGCTCCATCCCCAGCATCTTGAGTGCTTTTGATAAATTACTATTACTGCCTGATTGTGTTGACAAGTCTCTCACAGTTTAAGGCAGAATTAGTCTCTGTTTATTTAGGTCTCTGATTTTATAACAAAGTGAGGGCTGGATAGGAGCATGCTTCTTTGCACTTCTTTCTCTTTGGAGGCAAAGGAGAATGAACTGCAAGGAAGAAACATTTAAAATTTCTTCCCAGTAGAATAATAAAAAACTAAGAAAATTTAAATATTTGAATTTTCCCCTCAGTGCACAAATATT
Source organism: Spermophilus citellus (assembly GCF_964194105.1). Classification (NCBI taxonomy): domain Eukaryota; kingdom Metazoa; phylum Chordata; class Mammalia; order Rodentia; family Sciuridae; genus Spermophilus; species Spermophilus citellus. Next base: position 224,415,691 of record NC_138184.1, on the reverse strand, counting down.
GAAGTAATATTTGCAAACAGTTTTTTTCCCCCACCCAGAACCTGTTGAATTCTGTTAAATTGTTTTTTAATGTAGTCAGTCATTAAGAAGTACTGAAAGGGCTGGGGTTGTGGCTCAGCAGTAGATCGATCGCCTAGCATGTGAGAGGCCCTGGGTTTGATCCTCAGCACCACATAAAAAATAAAATAAAGACATTGTGTCCATCTACAACTAAAAGAAAAGAAAATATTAAAAAAGAAGTACTGGAAAATAGACCAAGTAAACAAATTTATATAATCATAAATATTGTCAGATTAGAAATATTTCAGAAAAAGGTTTGTTTTCCTCAGTTCAAAAAAATACTTCTGGGCGCACATGTTATGCTTCAAAATTGAATAAACAGGGCCTACTTTCAGGAAGTTAATCAACAAATTATCGTTATTATTTTTGCTGTGCTGGGGATTGAGAGCTTTACCCCTGAGCTGTGCTCCTAGCCCATCGAGGTTAATTTTAAAAACCTCCTGGAGAAAGACGTGGAGAAGATGGAGTTAATGAGTGGGCCAAGTGGGAGAAAGTAGAAGAGAAGCAAAATAACAGAACTTCCCTGAACAGAAAAGGAAAGAAATCCAAAGAGGTTTCCAGATTTATTTAGCAGAGCTTGCTAAAATGAAAGAGTAACGTGTCGTCCTGCGAGTTCACCTGGAGGCCTGCACAGGTTCCTGGGCCTGCCTGGGGCAGTGGATAAACTGGTCACCCCTCTTCCGCTGGGACTTGTCTCCACATAGAGGAGGAAGCTCCTCCCTTCTTGGTTTTTGTGTTTGCTTTGTCTTGTACCCTAACCTCACCTGGTAGTCAAAGACATTCTTCTAAAATGTATTTTAAAAGCCTTATAGTTTTCTCTCTTTTACTTCGTTAGGAATCCATTTTTGGTAAGAAGTAGAGTTCTGCGCAGGGGCCCCATTGCCCAGGATCAGGGATGGAGTCTCTCTTTGCCACCGCCTGCCATCTCTCCATCTGTGCTTTACCAAGTCTATATACTTGGGGTCTAATTCTTCCTTCTGATCTGTCTTCTACATCCATCTGTCTGTTTTTGAGCCAATACACACACGGCTTCATTGTTAAAGCTTTAAAATGTTTTATTATCTGATAAAAGCAAATCTTGCTGTATTTTTTCTTTATCTTCAAATGGATTGACTATTTTTGGGTATTTGCATTCAGGCATACATTTTAGAATCAATTTGCCTGTTTTTACAAAAACAAAAAGCTGCTGTGATTTTTTTTTTAAGAATTTCATTGACTCTATAAGTCATTTTGTAATTGAACTTCAGAACATGGAGTCTTATCAATTCTTGAATACAGAACATCTGTTCATTTAAAAATGTTTTCATAAATGTGCTTCAAAACAAAATTTTTTATTTTCTTTGTAGAAGTTTTATATATTTTTAATTTAGAAACTTAACAATCTTTGATGCTATTTTAAATGATGTCTCTAAAATTTAATTTTCTAATTACTGTTGGTAAATTGGGCAATTCATTTTGGTATGTGAGTATTACCATTGGCCCTGTGTTTAGTTACCTAGCTAGATTACCTTTTTTAACTTTAGTAACTTATCTGTAGGTAAATTATGATTTTAATTAAAAAAATTTATTGTTCTTTTTAATTATATATGACAGTAGAGTGTATTTTGACATATCATACATACATGGAGGATAACTTCCATTCTTGTGGTTGTACATGCTGGGGAGTTACACTGGTTGTTTATTCATATATGAACCCAATAAAGTTAAGTCAGATTCATTCTACTCTCTTTCCCATTCCTATTCCCCCATCCATTCTCCCTAATCTGGTGAACCTCCAAACCCCACTCCTTTTGTGAGTCAGTATCCACATATCAGAGAGAACATTAAGCCTTTGTTTTTTGGGGATTGGCTTATTTTACTTAGAATGATAGTCTCTAATTCCATCTATTTACCTGCAAATGCCATAATTTCATTCTTCTTTATGGCTGAGTAATATTCCATTGTATATGTAAATCACAATTTCTTTATCCATTCATCTGTTGAAGGGCATCTAGGTTGATTCCATAGCTTAACTACTGTGAATTGAGCGGCTATGAACATTGATGTGGCCGTGTCACTATAGTATGCTGATTTTTTTTTTAGTTGTATATGGACACAATACCTTCATTTATTTATTTTTGTGGTGCTGGGGATTGAACCCAGGGTCTTGTGCATGTGAGGCAAGCACTCTACCAACTGAGCTTTGTCTCTAGCCCTAGTATGCTGATTTTAAGTCCTTTGGGTATATGCCAAGGAGTGGGATAACTGGATCAAATAGTGGTTCCATTTTGAGGAATCTCCATACTGCTTTCCAGAGTGGTTGCACCAATTTGCAGTCCCACTAGTAATGTATGAGTGTTTTTTTCCCCTACATCATTGCCAACATTTATTGTTGCTTGTATTTTTGATAATTGCCATTCTGAGTGAGATGGAATCTCAGGGTAGTTTTAATTTTCATTTCTCTAATTGCTAGTGATATTGAACATTTTTTATATATTTGGTGACCGTTTGTATTTCCTCTTCTGTGAAGTGTCTGCTTAGTTTCTTTGCCCATTTATTGATTGGATGATGATGATGATTTTTTTTGTGTTAAGTTTTTGAGTTCTCTATGTAGTTTGGAGATTAATGCTCTATCTTAGGTGCAGGTGGCAAATATTTTCTCCCATTCTGTAGGCTCTTTCTTCATGTTCTTGATTGTTTCATTTGCTGGGAAGAAGCTTTTTAGTTTGAAATCATCACATTTATTGATTCTTGATTTTGCTTCTTGTGCTTTAAGAGTCTTGTTGAGGAAGTCAGTTCCTAAGCCGACACGATGGAGATTTGGGCCTATGCTTTCTTCTAGTAGGCGCAGGGTCTCTGATCTAATGCCCAAGTCCTTGATCCACTTTTAGTTGAGTTTTTGTGCAACTTTTATATATACCTTCTGAGATTGATTTTTCCCCTTTATTTTCAATATTCTTTTTTTTTTTTTTGCTGTTATGCTAACTAAATTTTACAGTATGAGGCTGGGGATGTAGTTTTAGTAGTAAAGCAATTACTTAGCCCTGTGTTTATCCCAAACACACACACACACACACACACACACACACACACAGAGAGAAAATTCCAGAATAGAGTTGATTAGCAGTAGTGATAATAAGCATCCTTGTTATATGCTAATCCCAAAGAAAAGAATGTCAGTGTTTCAACTGCAAGAATAATGTTTACTGTAAAGCTTTAGATAGATGTCCTTTGTTAGATTATGGTTTCCTATTTCTAATTTGCTATGGATTTGAGCATGGATAAGAGATTAAATTTTTATCAAAATCACTTTTTCTGCATTAACATATTTTTCTTTTTTAACTGTTAATGTTTACAGAATTGAATTTTGCAATGTTAAATCAATCTTCAATTCTTGGGTTAAACCCAATTTGATTTTTATATATTTACATATTTTTAATGTGTGAATGGATTCAGTCTGTTAATTTTTTTTCCAGAATTTTTGTATCTATGTTTATTGCCGTTGACATTGAGGTTACACCAGGGTCATCGACTCTCAGGAGTGAGATGTTCTGCCTCACCTCAGGCATAGAGCAATGGAGCTGGCCGTCTGTGGACTGAGACCTCCAAAATCAGGAGTGCCAAGTAGACTTTTCCTCCTCTAAAATTGCTCTTGTCAGGTCTTTTGGTTGTAGCACCTAAAAGTTGACTAAAAAACTGTATAATTCAAACTACTTTCGACTTCCCAATGTGACTGCTTCCTTCATCTATGGTTTATTTTGGACTTGTGTTTCTCAATTTGCAGACACATGAGTATTTCCTGGTCATCTTTTGAATGTTGATACTTGGTACAATTATAATTATGGCCCTAGAATATGCTAAATATTATATTCTTTTAAAAATATGTTCTTATTTTTAACTGAAAGGTAGTAATTGGTCCTATTTCTGGGGTAGAGTTTCACATTGCAGTACACGTATGGAAGGAGTGTGTAATGGTCAGACTGGGGTAATGGCATATCCATCACCTCATTCATAGCCTTTAAAATTTGTTGAGACTTGTTTAATGACTCAAATCATTCATCCTGCATAATATAATAAGTTTGTACCTATTAATTAACATCTCCCCCTTTCCCCTTCTCCAACCCCCTGGGAGCCTCTGTTTGACTTTACCTTTTGTTTCATATGTGAATGAGATCACAGTATTTATCTTTCTGTGCTTTATTTAACTTAATTGGCACAATGTCCTCCAGACTAACCCATCTTGTTACAAAGGACAGGATTTCCTCCTCTTTTAGAGCTGAATAATATTTTTGCTGTGTATATATGTCATATTTTCTTCATCCATTGATGGATACTTAGGATCTTATTCTTGACTTACATATTGTAGTGCATTTCATTTTTTTTAAAACATCTCTAGACATTGTTATTAGCAATTTAGATAGAATAATCAGCCCAAGTTCATGTCCATTGATCTACAGACTTGTCTCTTTCTTGGTCCTTTCTCTCTTCTTGCACCTCAGACCATCTGTCTTGTAACCCTTCCCTCTGTCTATGGTATGCCCTTTAGTAATGCATGCAGTGAGGGTCTGAGGAAAGATAGATTCTGGTAGTTGGGTTAATTATGATCCACCACCAGTTATGAGAATGGAATCAGGACCTTGGGTTCTAGATGATTCTTATTTCCTACTTCCCCAAAGGTGAAGGTAGAGTCTCTACGGGTTGTATTTTTCCAGTATTGGAGAGAGGTGGCTCTAGGTGGCAGGGACCAGAGAGGGGCTCATGTTTGCTTCCTGATGTTGGTCATCAGTCACTGGGGAGAACCTGCACCTGCCTCTGTGCTCCTCTGAGGGATCCATCACCAAACCCAAAGCCTGTCTTCTCATTGGTTCAACCTAAGAAGCTTCCAGGGATGAGCCCAGAGTTCACAGCTTGATGTTGGTTTCTGAGATATGTTTTGTTTTTGCAGAACACATGTTCCGTTTCTATTTCTGGTATAGAAAAAACGTCGACACCATCATTATAGTCATGTTTACTAAAAGGAGGAAGAATTCCAAGTTGCACCTGAAAAGAAATTGAAGTAAAGTTTATTATTTATTTATTTGTTTGTGTTTTAAAGACAAACCTGAGCTGGTTCTACTTCCTCTTCTAGAATGGGACAATACTTTGTTCTATAAAATGAAATGAAATTAATTTTATGTTCCCATAGAATTTATCCAAAGTGATGGGGGAAATGTCTCCACTATCATGTAGGATCAGGAGGTGAAGCAAGAAAAACCAAACAGCAGCTGGGGAGATTTGTAAGTGCCACCAGGTAAGCTGAGAGACCTTTGAATTGGGTCAGTCTGAACAACAGGGGGTTATTCAAGTCCTGGCCTTAGGAAGGTCAGCTACACTGTGGGTGTTTGTGACTATGTCTGTCTCACTAAGAGCCAAACCCCAGGTGCCATGAGGCTACAGAGCAATCTCATTGTCTTCCCATGTCATCTAACCCTGGGATTCTCCGTGACATTTTAAATTGCTCATTTTAGAGCAAACCAAATGGAGTACAGTATTTAAACACAGAGTGTTATTTGCAGAGTGCACTAAGCTGAAAAATGAGAATAGATTCAAACTGCAGTTAGAAAAACATCACGATTTGTCATGAAGGGGATGTGTTCATAGTGTGTTAGAACTGCAAGGTCCCAACAAAATAATGTGCAGCCAGGCAATTTTGGGGACCTACTTATACTAAAATTATTCACTGGTTACATGTTTGTTAGGTTAGAGCTCATGTGTAGGACTATTTGAAAATTGAATTTAACAGCATCAGTATTTTGCTAACCTGGCAACCTTCTTTCCCAGCATCAGCAGACTCTCACTGGGTAGAGAATCAGGTTACTGCTAAGAAGTCTGTTAGAATGTTTGGATAGACTCAGAAACTATTGAAAGATTAAGAGGAGGTATTTTTGTATTCAAAAACTTGAAAATAAGGCAAAAGAGCCTCCTCAAAGTCCTTTCAAAGTCATTTTGAAGCATTGTCTCACAAGTGTACTGAAAGATTATTTAAATATTTAGGACAATGTGCTTGTTTGTCTTGCTATCTATTAATGATTAAAAGGCTGGAGTCTCTGAAATCGCATGTTATCTTGAGATATTTGAAAGAGATGTATAGGTAGAAAGGTAACTTGGGAGGTTATTATTGAATTGTGATTTGTAGGATATTAACTCATTTTTTATAACTTACAGTTCTTATTCTATCATTCTTTTTTCTCCATTTTTACTTTTATTATTTTTAAAGAATATTTATTTATTTTTAGTTTGATCTCTGTGGTACCCCAGGGCTTTGCACATGTAGGCAAATACTCTACTGCTGAGTTATATCCCTAGCCCTTTGCATTTTTAAAAAAACAACTGTTTTGTTTTAGAATAGTTTCTGATTTCCAGAATTATTGTGAGCATAGTACAGGGAATTTCCATATGCCTCATACCCACTTTCCCCTATTATTTTTGTTTTATGCCAATATGGTACATTTGTCACAATTGATACACTATTCTTTTTTTGAGAAAAAGGAAAAAGAAGTTTTATTTGATATCCTCTTATTAACTAAAGTTTGCATTTTTTTTGAGAGAGTGAGAGAGGAGAGAGAGAGAGAGAGAGATAATTTTTTAATATTTATTATTTTTTAGTTCTCGGCGGACACAACATCTTTGTTGGTATGTGGTGCTGAGGATCGAACCCGGGCCGCACGCATGCCAGGCGAGCGCGCTACTGCTTGAGCCACATCCCCAGCCCCTAAAGTTTGCATTTTATTCAGATTTCTTATTGTCCTTTTTTTGTCCTAGTATCCTATCTAGGTTTCCACATTATAATTAGTAGTTACTAACATTTTTTGTTCAAATAACCGTTGTGTTAGTTGGATTTCCTTTGCTGTGACAAAATGCCTGAGAAAATCAACCTAATGAAAGTGTGGTTTATTTTGGTAGGTTTCAGAGATTCCATTCTGTGGCCACTTGGTCACTTGGCTCCATTGTTTCTGGGCCTGAGGGGAGGCAGAATATCATGGCAGGGAGAGTGCATGGTGGAACAAAGATATGCTTACCTCATGGTGGCTGGGAAGGGTAGGGCGCAGGGACAAGTGGAGCCTTCAAGGCATCCCCCCCTTAAGTACCCATTCCTCACAACTAGGCCCCACCTCCTAAGTTCCCACCACCTTTCAATAGGCCATTAAATTATAAATCCGTCAATGGATTAATCCATTCATGAGAGTTGTCAAGATGCAATGCCCTTCCAAAGGCCCCACCTTTGAACATTGTTGTAGTGGGGACCCAGCTTTCCCAGGACGTTCCAGATCCAAACCACAATGCCTATAAATGTCCACTTCCTTAAATGTTCCTTGGACCAACTGTGCTACCTTGAGGGTTCTTTCTTCCATGAGCAGAATGAATCTTTGACATTGCTCATTCTCTATTTGTGCATGAAATTCTTTTTTTTTGCTTTTGGAAAAGTTAACTTTGATGGCTTTTTGTAAAAAAAGGGCAGCCGTGAGGCCTATGAATGAGCTTTGGAACTATTTTGTGACTTTTCCAGCATAGGCCAAGCTGCATGAGGAAGAGAGCCAGGCTTGGGGAGCAGAAATCCTGTTCTCTCTCTTGCAGAAAAATGCAATGGACCAGGTTGTAGTAAAGTAAGCATAGAAAACTGAGTTAAAAAAAAAAAAAAGTAATTGTTGAAAGTCAATAGCAACAGGCCATAACTCTTTTTTATGTTTTCCTGAATTTATGAAACCACTGTCTATTATACTTATGATTAAAAACTACTTAGGGAACTGGGGATATGACTCGGTGGTAAAGTGATGCACAAGGCCCTGGGTTCCAACCCCAGCACTGCCATGACCACCGGAAAAACCCCAAACTAACAACAAAACAACACCACCTAAAACTACTGAGTAGTTTCTGCTATAAAGATATTATAGCAGAAGGTGGCCTTCTAGGAACTGTTAAAAATTTTTTTTTTGTTCGTTGTAATTGGACACAATACCTTAATTTTATTTATTTATTTTTATGTGGTGCTGAGGATTGAACCCAGCAACTCCCACATGTGAGAGGAACACACTTCCAAAGAGCCACAACCCCAGCCCCTAGGAACTGTTTTTAAGACTTGAATATGTGAACCATGAAGCACTGGTAATTAGGAGGAAGAGTTAAAAAGCTTACTTTTAAAACTGTAGGGGAAACCTGGATGACAAAAATCTGGGATTAATTTATATGATTGAACCAGGGTCTCTTGACCATTGAGCTACATCCTTACCCCTTTTTATTTTTTATCTCATTTATTTGCTGAGGCTGGCCTTGAACTTGTGATCCTCCTGCTTCAACCTCCTGAGTCACTGAAATTATAGATGTGTGCGTTGGAATTTTTTTTGAAGTTTTCTCTAAAAGAATTGTTGGTTATTAAAAATGTGTTTGTTAATTTGGGGATATTAATTTTTACCTATAAAACATAATTGAATGAAATCATTGACCTCTCCTATACTGTTTTCCAACTACAAAAAAAAAATTAATGATTTAGGTGGCAAAGTCCATAGGAAAAGACTTGATACTTAAAAAAGTAAGTAAGTAAGTAGTTGTAATCAACACAGCAGTGATTATGAGAGAGCCTTTGTCATTTGCCTGCTAACTTAGGCATATTCTTAAAAAAAGAAAAAAGAAAGAGAAAGTTGGAACAGACCCCCTTGGAAAATATAAGCTCTGAGTTGTTAGAACTTCTGAGCTTCTCATACTGAGAATGGAGGTTGGGGGCTGCTCCCAGGCCCGTGGGCTTCTGGGGAACCAGAGACCAAGGTGTTTCTGATTAACCCAGCCCAGCTAAATCTGTAGAGCTATATTTCTTGCCTTTTGTCCCACTGTGTCCCCTCTCCTCTTATGAAAGTGTTCCCTGCCCCTGAGTCCCCAAGATGGGACCTGAAAAAGAAAAAGATCCCCTCTGTCTTTCTCACAGCTGGTTTTGAAGAAAACCTGTTTCCCCTCACCAGCCGTCTCTTGAGTTTTAGCAGAGCGTGAGAAGTAGTGGTAGAACCTTCTCCCCAGGTTTATAAGCTAACTTCTCATAAAGGAAATCAAGGCAGAAATTGATGTGGTAACTGCCCAAGTTCGCCTGGTAGTGGATTGGGCTTTGAACCCAGGCAGCTGCCTCCAGAATACACTGCCCCCTGCGACATTCTGGTCCTCTCTAGACAGACTCTGAGGTCCCTTCTGTTAGGGGGGACCTAATGGCATATCAGTCATTGTTATTTTAAATTCTCAGTTCAATAATTACAATATCTCCACCATATCTGAAGTTCGCTTTGTCTTTTTTAATATTGTGTTTCTTGCTTTTTAGGATGCTCTGAAATAAAAATTTTATGATCATCAGATAATTGCATCAGGTAAAAGAAAATGAGATAAATAGGACCTTTTATGGCACTGTGGCTAGAAGTTAGGCTGTTTGCTGCAGCTGTAAGGTCAGAAGCTAAAATTTTCTCTAATATCTGTGTTTCAGTCTCTCCTGGTGTCTTTGGGTTTCCCTAGAGACTTTTCCTTAAATAGGGTCTGAGGCCTGCAGTTCTCTCATCCGTAATCCCTTACACAGCTGCCCTACTGATAGGAGAGGTGTCGGGGTGGGGGAGTGGACTGCAGGACTAGCAGCAGCTTTTTAGTGACCTGTGTCCATGGGCTGTGCTTCTCAGCCTCATTCCCCCTCCTCTTCTCTTTAGGTCAGAGGGGTCTGGATCATCTTCCTTACCCTTGGTTTCACTTCCTATAGTTTGGGATCCATGGTCAACTATGGCCCAAAAATATTCATGGAAAATTCCAGAAATGACTCCAGAGTTTTAAATTGCTGTTCTGAGTCGGGTGATGAAATCTTGCTCTGTTCTTCTCTGTCCTGCCCATGAGTCGTCCCTTTGTCCACTTTATCCGTCATGTGTATGCTACCTGCTTCTGGAGACTGACTGTATTCACATAACTTATTATAGTATATTGTTACAGTTGTTCTATTTTATTATTGTTGTTGTTAATCTCTTACTGTGCCTAATTTAGAAGTTAACCTTTATCATAGATATGATAGATATGTAACTATAGAAAAAATGGAATATATATAGGTTTCAGTGATATCAGTGGTTTCAGGTATGCCTTAGAACATCCTCCCTAAGAATAAGTGGAGACTACTTATTCCCTTGGGTTGATTAGACCCTGGTCAAGCCTAGATGATCAGGTAATGTAGTTTCCCTTGAGGGCTTTTTTTTTTTTTTTTGTACTGGGAATTGAACCCAGGGGCACTTAACCACTGAGCCACATTCCCAGCCCTTTTTATGTTTTATTTGGAGACAGGGTTTTGCTAAGTTGCTCAGGGTCTCACTGAGTGGTTGAGGCTGGCTTTGAAATTGCGATTCTCCTGCCTTAGGCTCCCCAGTCCCTGGGTTTGGAGGCATGTGCCAGCAGGCCTGGCTCTTGAAGGGCTTTTCTTAAGTCAAACAGAATGCTCTGGGTGTTTTTCAAGTGGTTATTTTCTCTCTCCTCTGCCTGGAGCAGGAGGGGATTTCTCTCTGATGGTTACTGTGGGAGCCTGATACTGCCAGGGATGAGAATCAGTCAGGGCTGGGATCCGTTTCCCCAGAGGTGAAGATTGAACACCCAAGAAATGCCCAGGCAAGTGAAGAGAGCAAGTTTTATTTAAAGGATGGAACAGAGACAGACTTCTCTGAAGAGAAGGGATCCCAAAGAGGTGGGAGTGTCCTGTCCCTATTGTATATTTTAGATTCTTTGTTCTCATGCCCTTCTTCTCCCCTTATCTTGCCTACCTGAGGAGGGGACCAAAAGATGAGCCAAAAGGTGAGAAGGTCCACACTGAGACTCCAGTGACCTGTCCACACAGTTAAGTGCTCCTGTGGGAACCTGCTCCTGCGGGAACCTGCTCCTGCGGTGGGCTCCACTCCTGCACTCCTGCTCCTGGGACACTGTGGTCCTTGCTCTCCTCATCTCTTTCCAATTTTCAGGTCAGCAGCTTGGCTGTGATCTCTGCTCTGAGAGATCCAAGAAGAGCTGTTTTTTTTTCCCCCCCTGGGTTCACATTGATAAAGCCACTAACCAGGCTACCAGGCGGTACAACTGGATGTGAAATGTCATGCTACTGGCCTGTCAGGACAGTACTAGGGATTAAACCCAGGGGTGCTTAACCATTGAGCCACATTCCTTTGGGAGGCACCTTTTTGTTTTCTATTTTGAGACAGGATCTTACTAAATTGCTTAGGTCTTTGAATTTGTGATCCTCCTGCCTCAGCTTCCTAAACTGCTGGGATTGCAGGTGTGAGCCACCGTGCCTAGTCAAGAAGAGCTGCTGGTTTTCACTTTGCTCAGCTTTTTTCTGGTTGTGAGGATGGAGTTGGTGACTTTCAGCTATAGACATGTGGGTTTGGAAGCTGGAAGTTCTTGGGGTCCCTCTTAGCTCTACTGTCCTGGGACTTTGTGAAACTGGCTGTGGGTTTTCATAATTTAGCCTAAATTTTTGAATGACTTCTTTTTTTTATAATAGCATGCAAAATAGAGTATGACAGATGAAAATTGACTTGTGTTCCTCCTGATTTTTGTGTCATCAGAGTCAATGCAAAAGTCATATTGCAAATGGCAAAGTAGCTTGTACAAAATCACAGACAATTTGTATGTGGCAGCTCCAAAATTCAAACCCAGGCAGTCCATCAGGAAGTGCCCAGTCTCCTAAGTAGAACTCAAAGAGCTCATCTTTCAGTAGAGCTGCTGATGCACATGTGATGCTCAACATGTTTGTTGAGTTGCTGATGCTGTCAATCACCTGGTTAAGGTGGTTCTATCAGATTCCTCAACTCGTTATTTCCTGAAATATTTATTCTTATGTTTATTCCATATATTTTCATCCTCTGGTCTTCCCATTGCCGAGATGCCATTGCTCCTATTCCTACCTTCTATGTCCTCTACCTTCATAGTCTGTTTCTCTTTCATTTTCCTCTGCTGCCTTCTAGGAGACTGCCTTAGTGTGATCTTCTAATTAACTAATTTGCTCTTCAGTTGTAAGCATCTATCACGTGTATTGCTTTCATTAATATTACTTTGTAGATAATATTTCCATTTTATTAGTTCTTACTCTGGTTTCACATTAGAAAAGCCACTAACCAGGCCACCATTCGGTACAACTGGATGTGAAATGTCATGCTATTGGCCTGTCAGGACTTGTGGGGTGAATTAGGACTGAATCCCTAATTCCTAAAGTATTTTGATCATTTTTATTGAAATTTCTTGGTTTATCTTTAAATGAAACATTTTGTTTTTTTTGTTATTTTTTAAAAAAATTGTAGCTGTTTAAAGGGGTTTTTAAAATTTTTTCCTTCTCTGGAAGTATCTGCCATTCTTTCAGGTAATATGCGTGCTCTATCCAGGTGTGTTTCAACACACTAGCAGCTGGAAGAGGAAGGCACTGGAAGAGTGATTGACGGCTGATCAATCTGCTCCTGCTCCTCCATCAAAGCTTTCATGCTGTTCTGATCCTACCCTGTTGACTTCCCAGTGGCCTACGCTGTGTCACATGGGTGGAGTCAGACATGACGGTCCTGAGGTGCTTCAAGAGTGGCAAGGGTTGAACCCAGAAGGCTTTTTTCCTCTCACCACTTCCTCCTACTGCTCTCTGCCTCAGCCCTCCCCCTACGCATCCATTCGAGATTAGCTTCAGTGATTTCTCCTTTTTTTTCCCTTTATATTATATCACATGTTTCTGTAATTTCTCCAGGGTTAATTTTGGGAGAGAAAACCAGCATTTAGCTATTTATATCTAAGCTTTCTATATTAGCAGGATTCAAATTATCTTTATTTTTTCTTTTAATTGTAGATGGACACAATACCTTTATTTTTCGTGGTGCTGAGGATTGAACTCAGTGCCCTATGTGTGCAAGGCAAGTGCTCTACCACTGAGCCACAACCCCAGCCCCAACAAATTAACTTTTATACCTAGTCCTCCAAACATTTGATAAGTCCTAGAAATTGTTCACATTTAATATATAACAAACCAACATAACTGCTGTGATTGCAGTAGGTAGAATTTTAAAGATGCGCCCTCAAGAGTCCTGCGCTGTTGTTACTTAATCACAGACTAAGTAAGCCCTGCTGTGAAGGGACTTCACAGACATAGCTGAGGTCACTAATGAGCTGTCTTTAAAGTAGTGAGATCATCCTGGATTATTCAGGCCTCCAGATAGAATCACAGGAGCCCTAGACACAGATGAGGAAGGAGGAAGCAGAGGTCAGAGAGAAATAGCAGAGGGATGAAGTGGAGCAAAGGGTAAAGATATCACCGGCTTTGAGATGGATGAAGAAGGCCATGAGCCCAGGGGTGAGGTGACCTTCAGAAGCAGACTCCCAGCCAGTAGCCAGTTAGGAGATGGGGATCTCAGTCCTACAGCCACAAGGAGGTGAATTCCACCCACCACCTAAATGAGCTTGAGAGAGATTCTTTCTAGCGCCTCCAGATGGGAGCACGCTGGTGGACACCTTGATTTCAGCCTTGTAATCCCTGGAGCAGAAAAGCCAACTTCACCCAGACTTCAGACTCACAGAACAGGGAGAGGAGACATTTCTTTTTTTTTTTTTTAGAGAGTGAGAGAGGAGAGAGTGAGAGAGGGAGAGAGAGAGAGAATTTTTAATATTTATTTTTTAGTTCTTGGCAGACACAACATCTTTGTTGGTATGTGGTGCTGAGGATCGAACCCGGGCCGCACGCATGCCAGGCGAGTGCGCTACCACTTGAGCCACATCCCCAGCTCTAGAGGAGACATTTCTATTGTTCTAAGCTGCAAAATTTGTGGTCCTTTGTTATAGCAACAATAGAAAACGAAGACAAAGGTCTCAGATCTAAATGTAATGGAGTTGTCCTGGCTGAAATTTTACGTTGATATTTTTGAAAACTCAAAATGAGTTGGAAAGAAAAAAGAGCCCCAACCCAAACCCATACAATCCTGTAGCTTATTCCCCACCTTTTCTTGCACAAACAGAATTGGCAAAAATTCATAAACATAGCTCAGCAAAGACAAATGCACTAGTAAGAATAACCAAACTTTGAGATGAACATCGTGATAAGAGAGAAAAGAAATCCAGCCAATGGGGACACACTCCTAAAAGAACAAAATGAATGAAGTAATCAGAACAGAACTTCTATGTGTTTAATATCCCTGTAGCAAGAAGGGAAAATATTGTTATGGAGACAATTTCAAGTAGTTATGAAACAGGGGCATTTCATTAAGGAACATACAGTCAGTTGTACTGTAAAATAATATATGCACTCCTAAAAAATCAAAATGGGTACAAAATCGTGTATCAAAAACTCTGGGCGTGTGGGGAAAAGAAAATAGGGCACAATATTAAAAGCCTTTTACACATTAAAGAAAAAATGGTAGGATCCAAACCAAACCCCCACCCCCCACCACCAATTAGCAGTACAGTCTTACATGTGGCAACTGGTTAGGAAATATATAAATACTGGAATAGAAATTGTGCACGCCGTTGAGGGGGACTAAAGGCAGCACAGACACAGCCTTGGGAGCATCGTGAATGCAGAGGAGGGTTGTCTGAAACGGGACGAGGGTGGAACTCTGGTGGTGTGGGTGGATGTGGCTCCTAACACCGTGGTGAGCTGAGGTGGCTGGCTGGTGTTCAAGGGGTGTGTGAGTGTGGGTGCGTGGGTGCGTGTGTGTGTTCTGCACCTTCTATGTATTCCTATGAGCTTCAGCTGAGTACCTTCCCTTTTTTTTTTTTTTTTTTGGTTCACCGTGTGTTTTGTGAACTAAATCATATTATGCTTTAATCATTTCCTAATCTATCAGTCACATTGGAACAAATGTACATTTTCAAAATAAGAACTAAAGCAGAACTAACTGTAACTTTGAAACCAAAATTCTTAAATCAACTGAATTTAAGGCGAGAGTTTAAACAGTGACACAAGTTTTTAGTCTTGTAAGAACTCAGACGACTTATATTCCTAGGCATTCTCTGAGAGAATTAGGCTTTCAGTAAGAAGAATAACGATTCAGGGTTTAACAGATGCAGGAAACCAACCACCTTGAACAAGGAGAAACATAAAAACCTTTTGTTAAATATGATTTTATTATTTGTAAATTGAAAAAAACCCAAAAAACCACTGGATCTAAAGTTCCAGACCACATCAACTGGAAGCCACAGGGCAGGGAGGTGGGGTGGGGGAAGGGGACAAGAGCAAGGGATTCTCTGCTTACCTGGAGGAGCCGGGTGGACTGAGCTGGTGACTGATGGTCCCCAGGTTTTAGTATAAAAGATTAAACTTACAGGTAAACCTAGAAGAATGAAACAATAATAAAATGACAATTAACAGAGAAAAGAGGAACAAAGTATTAAAAGTAGGGGAAAGGAGAATAGAATAAAAAAGAAAATGCTGAAATTAAGAAACACCAGTTAGAATACCAGGAATAAGATCCTAGCAAAGGCAGATCTGTACATTGATAGGCAATAGGAATGGAATAATTGTGCCTATGAAAGGCATAGGCTCCAGGTTAAATAAAAACAAATGAACCATATAGAGATGACACGCAATAAAAATGACACAAGAAGATTTAAAATAGGGCGATGGACAGTACATCTGTCTATTTATCTGTGTGCCTTTTAAAATATATTTTGAGTACAAGTCCCTAGTTCATTTTGATGGCTGCAGTTTTGTCGGAGCATGAAGCAAGATCATCACTGGGGAGTGAGGATGGGTGGGAGTGTGGATGTCTAGGGAATCAGAAAAAGGTGTGGTGCAGTCTCCTGGGCGGGTGGCAGAGTGAATGGATTGGGGACGCACGCAGGCTGACAGGTCCTGTTGAGTCCTGTCCGTGGTCGGTTCTTCCTGCCATGGTCAGCTGCGTGGGGTGGAGGGATGAAGTGGGTGGAGGACTGGATTTAACTAGGGTTTCCATTCTGTCTAGTGAGTGAGACAAAGCAAAAGTGGAGGAAGGGAGTGGGGGGATCAGTTAAGGGACAAATGACAGTGACTGGCGAGCAGGGTAGGTGGAGGAGGGCCTCAAAGCATGGGGCAGCAGAAGGGGTTGGCATCAGTGCACTGGAGGTCCAGCGGAGCCTGAGGCTGGTGGGGTGAGGCACAGCGGGAGTTGGCAGGAAGGGGCCACCGCTGTCTGGTCGGATGCTTCCTGGTGAGGTCATGTCCGGCTGCAGTTCGTGGCAGTGGCAAGATCTGGGGTTGGACTGCAGACACGAGTGTCTGGGCTGGGTAGGGGATTTCAGTGGGAAAAACCACTGAAAGTGGAGAGGTCAAGAAACGGGGGTCAAAGTGTATTTAAGTTCACAAAGAAGTAAGACAGGCTGAAATTGAAGAGAATGACTGTGAGCCAAGAGCTGTTAGGGGAGTGACCTTGAGGTCCGTAGATGACAGCAGCCCTAGGGTGAAGTGGGGACACAGTCTGAGGATGAGTTTCAAGACTATTTTTTTTTTAAATGGAAGAAAAAGGAAGAAAGATCTGGAAGCTGCTATAAAAAAGAAGGGAGGCTGGGCACGGTGGTGCACCCCTGTAATCCCAGCAGCTTGGGAGGCTGAGGCAGGAGTGTTCAAAGCAGCTTCAGCAATTTAATGAAGCCCTAAGTAACTCATGAGACCCTGTCTCTAACTAAAGTACAAAATAGGGCTCGGGGTGTGGCTCAGTGGTCAAGTGCCTCTGAGTTCAATCCTGGGTACCAAAAAAAAAAAAAAAAAAAAAAAAAAAAAGAAAGGAAGAGGGCTATTCTACCTCTGGGCATACTAGATTGGGAGCCAATGTGACAATCAGCTTGGAGGGTCACAAGAAAGCACTGGCCTCAAGGAGAGTTGGGTTTTTGCAATAAAAAAAAAAATGAGTAGATCCACATGTTTGATGGGCCATGTTGATAAGTGACAGAAGCAGGATGCCAAACGATACTTCAAGTATGAGAACACTCACGTACACGTGTGTACACTTAGGTACAGAGAAAAGAAAAGGAAATGCTGTCCACTTGATTTTGGTGCATTGAGACCTGTTGTGGGGGCACAGAGAAAGCTCTGCATACTGAGAACAGGAAGTGAGGAGATGGGTGGTTGGAGTTTTGCATTTCTACCAGGACAAAGCCTTTTTGTATTCCTAGTGAAACTGAATTTAAAAGAGAACTGGATAGGACTCTGGGTCCCGCACTGGGAAAGCCATTGAGAAGGACTCAAGGTGCTGAGGTGGGACCCTGAGTGCTGATTCAGTTGGTGTCAGCTGCAGGTGCTGGGGACCATCCTGCCCAGGTGGCTCTGTGGGGCATCCCTCGAGGGAAGTGGACGTTTTCACCATCAGGCGTCTGGGAAGAGGCACATCTAGGGTCAAGAACTGTGCCTGGGAGAGGAAGGGAAGCAACTGGTACCTCAGAAAATTGGGCCTGGGATCCTAGTAGGGAGAGTTGGCTGCTGCCAGGCTGCACCAAATCACTGGCTCCTGGAGCGTGTCCACCACGTCTTCTCTGATCTCTGGATCTTTCCATAGAATTTAAGAGTAACTGCATTGCTCAGCGGTGCCCTGTGGAATTAGGAGCAGGGACTGTGAGGGTTTTGGGGGTACTACATAAAAGGACCGGCGGTGTCCCACCTTTGACAGTGGCCTGGGTCCTGGTGCGGCAGGAAGGGAACCATGGTCAAAGAATGGCACCAATGATGGGCTGAAGGGTGGAGAGCGAGGTCAGATTTCTGACCTCCCGGAGGCTGTACCCTGAGATGATCTGAGCTGCAGAGGGAGTGGGAACGTGCCTAGTCTGCAGGCTCCTGTTATCTAGCGTGTGGGAATTAAATTGTGGCATTATTAGGTTTCCAAAGCTGGTAAGGCCTGAATGTGCTGGTTACAGCATTGAAAAATCACTGGTATTCATTTCTTAGGAGGGCTTTATAATTTTTGGCTGTTTGGCGGGTGTATTCTTATAGGGGTCAAGCAGCTGTTGTGTTTGGTAAATGGCTGTGCTCTTTTGTCGTTTTGTTTCTCATGTTTCTTGCATGAAGGGCCAGGAGGATACTTGGATCTCAGGAATGTATTGCAACCATGTTATTTTAACCCCAGTTTACCAAAACTGACCACTTTGAGGCTAGGACAGAATCATGCTTTATCATCGAGAGCTCATACTTACAGATGTTTAAATTCTTTAAAAAAAAATTATTTATTTATTTAGTTGTAGTTTCACACGATACCCTTATTTTATTTATTTATTTTTATGTGGTGCACAGGCTTCACATGTGCTAGGCGAGCGCTCTACCGCTGAGCCACAACACCAGCCCCAGAAGCTTAAATTTAATGATCCCCTCTTTTTTTCTCTTTTTTTAAAAACTTTTTTTTTTTGCGTTACAATCCTTAATACACCTTTATACCACAATTTATCATAACTCTGATTGTATGATCCCCTTTTTCATTTCCCCAAAGAAAAACTCTCTGAAAATTAAATGGTTTTAAATTTTCTTAGTTTTATAATTCATAAAATGCTTCCCTTTCCTGTTTCCCCCTAACTCAGAAGGGACAAAGTGGCATGTTTTTAGGTATAGTTTTTTTTCAAAGATCTGGTGACTCTCGTGTGCCCAAGGGGGTCAGCTGCCCAGGAGCAACCTTTCACCCAGGGAGGAAATCATCAGTTTATGGTTGTTTTCTGGCCAACACCACATTCTTTCTAGTTTGGTCCAAGGTCTAAACTGTAAGAGAAAATAATTGAAACACTATGGTGAAAATAATAGAGTGATTCCTCTTGTTGCTATGGTGACAAGAATAAATTGAATCCATTGCTCTGAAAAATTCCCCGAAAGTGTACTTTCGAATTCCACAGTGGGTGTCTTTGTTGAGAATTTTAATCTGTCAGCCTCCATCAAAATGGCGCAGAGAAATATTTTACAGCTGTACTTTTAGCTGGTTTGGATGATTTTCAAAGAAAGCAGTGGAGTCGAAACAGTTGTCATTATATTGGAAATTTAAGTAATTTTCTAAAAGTGTCTTGGCAGGTGCAGACCTAAATGTACATCACAGATTTATTTCCACCATCATGGAAAATGTCACTGTCTGCACCAAATGTCACTGTCTGTACCAGCTTCGGGTGACTTTTCAGGTCACGGATGATCATTAGTATGGCAAGGGACTCAAGGGATCTGGTCTTGAAGCCAGAGGAAGTGGATTTCCAAGCTCACTGAGTGTAAGAGTCGTAGAGGCTAACGAGAGCCAGTAAGCTCCGGGGTCTGTTTCCCCATTTGATTCTGGGAATGAGCATATTAATGACAACGGCAGTTAGCGTGGATGGAATGCACGGCTCTAAGCACCTGATGGGTGTTCTGGTAGCATCTCTTGGAATGTAAGTGTTATTACGGGTTACCATCTTTCTCTAGCCTATCAGGTTTGTCCTTGGGCTCATCACTTGAGTCACTTTTAAAATTTGCTTAGTTTTCTGTAAAACTACCAAATGCTCCATCAAATCTGTGAAAACTGGCCCATTTTTTTCTTTCTGAAAACTCAAGGGTATCTGACATTATTTCCATCCCACAGTGTGGATGGCCTCTCCCGGGGTCTCTATGTCCTGTCCTAGTCTGCCCTGTGGTTCTCAGGATGATGAATGATTGCCATCGTGGGTCCTCTCTGTTTACTCATCTATTCATTTATTTAAGCACCCATTGGATACCCACTGAGCACCAGAAACATGAATGTCTTTGGAAAATTAAAGATGCTTAAACATTTCCTTGGATTTTTAAGACCAGAATCTAATTCTGGTCTTAAAAATCCAAGGAAAGGTGTTAGAAATGCAATTCTTTAGACATACTCTATTCTTGTAGGCCACTGGACCTTTGCACACACACTGTTCTTATTGACTAGAATGCTGACCCTCCTCTGTTTCCCCCTGTATTTCCTGGGGATCTCTGATTCTTCCTTCAACACAGATCAAAGATTTTCTCCCTGTCAAGCCTTTGCTCACCAACCTGGCTATGGTTTACATCCCTTCTGTGTGTCCCCATTCTGTCTTATAAGTGCCTCTGTCTTAGTACTAATCTTATTAATTGAATTAATCACACTGTTTTTCCAGGCTTCTGAGAGTCACCCAGCAACAGTTTGCCCCATACCCTGGGATCCTTGTTAATGGTGGACCTGTGCCCAGTGAATTCTTGCTCTTCCAGCTGCACCCTTGAGTAAGCCCTCTGACATCCAATCCAAGGAGCATTCTTGACTTCATCTGGTATTTTCCAGCCAGTTCTTATATTCTTTAGGTGTGTATATCATTGTTTCCTTATCAACCACAGAACATTTTCGGCTGGTGATTCTGGAATTTAACTTGTAACCTAGGAGAGGATGTGGGTAGCTCCTGAGCGGGTGGAGGCTCACTACTCTGTCGGGGGAGGATGCTGTTGTGTGTTCCCCTGACGAGGGAGATGTGTCACCTTTGCAACATCCAGAGAGAGGTTCCAGATGGGTGAGAGAACCAAATCCTTGGGACATCCATCCAGATGGGCCAGTTTTCACATCTTGACCAGGTCCTGACCTTCACAACACACCTAATTTTGGGGGAAGGCCAAATGTCCCTGAACTCTGTGAGCCTTTGAACTGGATCTGCCTTTGCCCCATAGTTACCACCAGAGCTCTCTCTGCCACCCAGCTGTTGGCTCCGTGCTGCAACCGCGCTCAGCCTCTCAGGAGCTTCAGTTCTGCCATTGGGGTAGCTGCTCTTCTCTCATGTTCTCCAAGTCGCCGCATCAGCGTTTTCCTCGGTATTATGCAGGGACCAACTGTGTCCTACCTACAAGAAAGAATGCCATCTGTACCTGCCGGCAGTGGGTGAACCAGCCTAAGTGCCCATGTGACCCTCCTGGAGTCCCTGGTCTCCCTTGTGCTTTTTGGAGCCTCTGAGATGCAGACTTGGAGATGAGACTGGGGTTTTGGTGGAGGTGACTGAATGGAAAGCTCATGGTGACGTTTCAGGGATTTTGTAAGCCTGTTGTTAAACACAGGCATGATCAGAAGTGAAATTAGAGAAACTCGTGATTCACTAAATTACATTAGAAGTCATTGTTTTCTCATTATTATTATTATTTACTGCAGTTTACTATTATCTGTGCTTTTGAGGTCACTGGGGTCTGCTGCAACTGTTTGGGGGGAAATGGCGTGTGATGGTGGGATGGTGTCCATCCCTTCCCCCCTCAGTGTTCTGTGACCTCAGCTGGTAGCCTGGAACCAGCTGTGGTGAGATCATCTGCACCACAAAAGTTGACACATGCTTCAGACCAGGCCTTGTCTGCTGTTTTGTGGATGGTCAAAGAGAGTGATGGAGAAAATGCTCATCATGCAGATTGAAACTAAAGCCTTAACATTGCAAATAGTCTGAAAATCAAGGATATATTCTTGCAGCGTTGGAAAACCCTTACCCGTTTCACTGACAGAAGCTCTGACACACACACTTTTTAATTTTTCCCTTGTTCTTAACATAAGCCAAGTATCAACCAGTCCTCCTGTTGGAGCTGTGACCAGTGATCATAACCTAAACTACAGATGTATAATCCAGCAAAAATCAACCGCACTCTGTGAGAATCAGTGGCTGCGTGGAACTTACAATGAACAGCGCTGCGTGCAGTATTATTGTTTCATGTGTTTCACAGCCTTCATATCAGCATGATTGATGATGATCCCGTGGTTGGTGAGTGGTTTCCAGCACATTATTGGAGCTGGGGCAGGTTGGCTAGAAACTCTATCAGGGAAGGCTGGAATCAGAGACTAGTGGCGAAGGGGTCTCATGTCCCCTGGGAATGGGCTTGGCCATTCCTCTACATTGAGTCACTGATTGGCAGCAGCCCGTGCTAGGAACGGTCCTAGAGCAAACATGGAATGGGTTTCATATTGGGACCTTTGGTCAATCAGGCTGTGGGGCTTGCTTTGGGACTGGCTTGCCTGTGAGAGTGGTCCTGCACTGAGGAGTGAGGGCCAGTCACCAGCTGTGGTCAGCTCCCCTGGGAGGGGGCATATGCTTGGGTGTGGCTGAGGACAACGCATGTGAGGCCAGAGCTCTGAGCAGTCAGCTGAGAGTGGGCAAGAGTGGATGTTCTCGAAAGCTGGAAGACAGGTTCTTCCAAGCTGAAGAGGGAACTTGGCTGGAGCATCATTGTAATATCTATCTATCTATCTATCTATCTATCTATCTATCTATCATCTATCTATCTATCTATCATCTATCTATCTTACTATTTATAATAAATTCACATGTCCGTTAGCATTTAAAAGGCTTAAAGAAATCCGGCGTTTCACTTTGTCTGATGCATTGTCTCCTCAATTTATTTAACTAAGAAACCATTTTTTTTCAGAGAGAGAGAGAGAGAGAGAGAGAGAGAGAGAGAGAGAGAGAGTTTTTGTAATATTTATTTTTAGTTTTCGGCAGACACAACATCTTTGTTTGTATGTGGTGCTGAGGATGGAACCCGGGCCACAGGCATGCCAGGTGAGCGCGCTACCGCTTGAGCCACATCCCCAGCCTCAAGAAACCATTTTTGTGTGGCTATCCTGTTACCATCTTCTGATGTTAGTGCTGTGCAGAACACTCATGGGAAAGGCTGCACTGGAGAGATGGCCGGATCAGATGGGAAAGGGAGGTAAATGCATGCCAAGTACTTTTGCTTTTATGTTGCGGTCCCTGTGGGGAGCTGCTCTGATTTCCCTGGGAGACTTCTGGAAGATGATTGGTGTGGCAGTGATGGAGGCAGCGAGTCTATTTAAAAGTCCGCCATGTTTTCTGAGGGAGAGGCCAATGGGCCAGGGTCTGGGTGGCAGAGGGGAGCCCAATTAGAGAAATGCATAAGAGAGCCAACAGGACTTACGACAGGTTCTTTCATGTTGGTGTGTCATCTGTCTCAGAGTTCCTGCAGCTCACTCTTGGTGTTCATTTCCAAGCTACTTCTATTTCCTCCTTGCCTTCCTTTCTTCCTTTTACCTTCCTATTATCTTCTCCCATTATTTACGTGTCCTAAAATGGTGTATTTAACAACCTCACCTGCCAGAAGAGCTTTCATATCCTTGTCTTTTCAGGCTCCTGTTGGTTTGTAACCGTTGCATCTTGCATTTTTCAATTTATTTATTTTTTGGTACTGGGGATTGAACCTGTTGCACTCAGCCACTGAGCCACATCCCAGCCCTTTTTTATATTTTATTTAGAGACAGGGTCTCACTGAGTTGCTTAGGTTCTCGTTAAATTGCTGAGGCTGGCTTTGAATTCGTGATCCTCCTGCCTCAGTTTCCTGAGCCACTGGGATTACAGGTGCACCACCATGTCCAGCATGTTCTTCAATTTAAAAAGTGACAATTGGTTGGTTGCAGTTGTGCATGCCTGGAATCCCATCTACTCAGGAGACTGAGGCCAGAGGATTAGAAATTTGAGGGTAGCCTGGGCAATGTCTCAAGACTCTGTTTCAAAAATAAATAAATGAATAAATAAATAAAAATTAAAAATAAATAAAAATGACTGGGATGTAGCTCAGTGGTAGGGGGCCCCTGGGGTTGGTGGGATCAATCCCTAGTATGAGAAAGAGGGAAAGAGAGAGAGAGAGAGAGAGAGAGAGAGAGAGAGAGAGAGAGAGAGAGAGAAAGAAAGAAATAGCTGGGGCAGCATCCTTTTATAATCCCACACTTGACACTTGACACTTGTTGCTTTGAAATTTCATGTTCTGGTGTCTTTTCCAACATGGAAGAATAACTTTGAGTTTATGGTGCACAGATGCAGGAAATGAGGATAATACAAACAATCTCATGTCTTCAGTCCAAATGGATTTGCTTCTGTTCTCTTTAGTAGCAAACACTTCTTGTTGTACTATTTTTTTTTTTTTGTGATACTAGGGATTGAACCCAGGGCCTTGTGCATACTAGGCAAGCACTCTACCAACTGAGCTATATACCCAACCCCAGAAAAATATCATTTCTTTTCAAGAAGATCTTATTGCATCACCAGAATGGAGGGTGTAGGTTATGTGGTTTCTGGATGTTGTCTTTCCTTCCCCAGTTTGTGCTAAATGTAATCAACTCTGATGCTTCTTTTATACTTTTCCCAGGAAAGGAAGTTTCAATCAATAACTAAAATAAGCTTTTTGGTGCTCTGAGATCTCAGTTGCATCTTGTGAATTAACATGGATTCCGAAGGCAGGTCGGATGGAGAGAGAACACATCTCCAGACAGGGAGAGCTTTCCCTTAAGAATACCAAGGGTACCAACAGGAAATGAATACCACATTTTTTTTTTCACTACCTCTAGAATTTTTGAACTACTATTGAGCAGACCAGAAGCATGTTTGCAAACATGCAACAGAATCGATTCTGCGTTTTTAATTTGGGGAACTTTCTCAGCTCTGGGAGGTGTATTTCAAGTTGAAGTCATTTTGTATATCTTAGGACCTAAGACTTGCTTTTCATGTTTTCCTAGGGAAACATTGACAAAAGGGCTGTTTCCAAGTCTTGTGTCACCTGCATGCTGCAGGATTTCTGTTTTTGTTTCCTGCATTTTGACCAGGCCTCTTCAGGAGCAGGGAAAGCTAAGGGGTTCTGTCTTGCTGCCCATTAGATGACAGCCCGGGGGGAGCTGCCAGGCAATGCTGCGGAGCAGGCTGCGGCTGGCTCTCTCCAGGTGAGCGAGCAGACCCCAGGCTGTTTCTTCACTGGTTGGACCTTGAAAGAGCCTGGCCAGCTGCTAGAGGGCTCAGCTGAGAACTTGCTAGGAGGGGCCGTGCATGACCAGCTGAAGGCTATTTGCTGAGCAGCGAGCATCTGGCTGCTCACCAGCATGGCCATTAGGCTCCCCAGCTTCCCTGGCCCTGGAGCAGAGGGAGCTGGGCACTCCTGAGATGCCACCGGCAAGTGAAATGCTGGTGTGCGATTCTGAGGCTGCTGCGGTAAAGCCAGCATATCTTAAGCCCTCTCTGGAGCCATGAAGTCCTAGTTTTGGTGACCATGGTTATAGTTGGAATTGCAAGTGGCCCTCAGGCCTCTGTAACTGGCCCAGTAGGAAAACTAACACTGGTCTTGCCTGCACCCTCAGTTATCAAGGATAAGACTCTGAGCTGAGTTAGGAAATGTGGTACCAGGGCATGGAGCTCCTTGGGACGGGGATGGGTTCCCCAAACAGATGCTCTGCATGTTCCAGAGCAGCTATTTGCAAAACACGTAATGGATAAAAGATTAGGATCCAGAACATATTATAGATGTTCCAAAACTTATGAAAAAATGTTCACCCTCATCAGCAGGTAGGAAAATGTAAAATTTAAAGCCACTAAAGGATATCGATTTATACTCAATTGGCAAAAATTAAAGTAAGCCAATAGGAAGTGTTACTGAGGCTACAAAGCAAAGAGAGCTTGCATACAATGCTGTTAGGAGAGTGAATCAGCACAATTATGTCAGGAAACAACTTAGCATTAATTAGCCAAGTCAGACATTCCTGCAACTCAGCAATTATGCTATAAGGAATATAATTGCAGAAGTACGCGTAGTTTCATTATTTGTAATAGTAAACATTCAAAACAACATCAACATCAACAGGATATAGGATAAATAAGTTTTATATACTCATAAACAGTACATATAGTATGAAAAAAGTTCAGTTTTATGTATCAATGTTGGTGAATCTTTTTCTTTTTTTTTGGGGGGGGGTGTGAGTATCAGAAATTGAATTCAGGGGCACTTGGCCACTGAGCCACATCCCCAGCCCCATTTTTTATTTTATTTAGAGACAGGGTCTCACTGAGTTGCTTAGTGCCTCTCTGTTGCTGAGGGGCTGCTTTGAACTTGTTATCCTCTTGTCTCAGCCTCCCAAGCTTCTGAGATTACAGGCATGTGCCACCTCGCCAGGTGCAATATTGGTGATTCTTAAAAACAAAAAACCAGATCCAGAAGGATGCACTCAATAGGATTTCATTTGTGCAAAATAGCAGCAAAGTGGACAATTACTTGTTTAGAGATGTGGGTAGACTGAATGAAAAGGAAGAAATGAAATAACATGAAAATCAGGAGAGTGGTTACTAGGATAGAGGAGGCAAGTGAGGGCTGTGGGGGTGGGTAAGCAGGGCTGTCCCAGCCACAGGTGATGGGCCACTATCAAGGCTGGGCAATGGATACAAAGGTTTTTGATTTATTATTGAGCTATATGTTAGACTGTATATTTTAGATCTATCTATGTATAAATGTGTATGTGTGTATATATTATTTCTCTCTGTATAATTATAATTTATACTTTTTGAAAGAAAGAAGAGGAAGGAGGAGGGGAAGGAGAAGACTTGGGAGCATTTTGGGTCCCTGCATGAGGTGACATCAGTGCTGAGAATGGAGATCTGTGGAGAGCAATAAGAAAGCATCTCTGGACTCCAAATGCGTCCCTGATCAGGTGGGGTCTTGGTGATGCTGTTTTGATACTGCACACATTTCCAGACGGTGGGTCCAGGGATGCTTCCTGGGAAGACAGTGCTGGAGTTGCTTCCTGAAGGGTGGAGGCTCACCTCAAGGTGCAGATTGTCACTCATTCAGCAAAGATGTACTGAGGTCCTATTGAAAAAAAAAATTAGAGGCACACAAAGCTGAATCGAAATACAATGCCATGAATTTGCACTCATGAAGAAATGGAAGTAGAAGGTCTCACACTCAGCTGTAGCGTCTGGGCAGTATTAGAATCAGTGTTTCTGAGCTGGGAAGGGAGGGGAGAATCCTCCAGTGAGCACTTTGGGAGCCAGGCATTGTGTTAGGTGTTTCACCTGCCTGGGGGGCGGGGAGAGAATGCCTGAACTAAAGACAGAGAGGAAATGACAGGGTTCACCAAGGAAGGGTGAGCAGCATCATTGGAGTGGAGTAACTACTAGTAAGTGAGCACTTTTTGTAGGGCTTGGAAAATCTTCCTGTAAAGGGCCACATGGCAAATATATTAGGCTTTGTGGGCACCATGGCTTCTGTTGCAAAGACTCAACTCTGCCTCTGTACTGGGGAGGGTCAGGGTGTGGGGGAGCCACAGACAGTGTGAAAGTGACTGTGTTCTGATGAAACTTTATTGATAAAAATAGGCAATGGCTAGATTTTTTTCTCTATGGATGTCTCTCTCTATTATTATTTTTTGGTGGCTTTCCGGATTCCTGATTTATTGAATGTTCGCCATGTAACAAGCGCAGTGCCAAGTGCTTTACATGCATTATCTCAACTCTGGAAACAGTCCTCTGGGCAGACACTATTATTACCGTTCCCTCCTGTTTACAGACACAGAAACCAAGTCTCGGGTTGAATGAAGTCACTTAGTACCAAAGGCTGCAGGCAGGGTTTGCCTCAGAGGGCCTGCCCCTGGTGTTCACTCTTAATCACTGTGCTTCCTGCATAATTAGAGGATGGGGTTGAGGGGCTGGGGCTGTCATGGAGATCGTTGATGCCAAGATGAGTCATCTTGCCCAGATAGTTGAGGGCCATGGGAGGTTCTGGGTGGAGACGATGGAGGCAGAGCTTCCCCACACCCTGGGCTTCCTGGCCTCGTTCTCCTGTGCTGAGGTGGGAACTGCTCAGCTGCCTCTTGCTCAGCCTCCCCAGCAGGGCATCAAAGACAGAGCTCAGGGTCATTTGGGACTAGCCCTGCTGGAATGCCAGCTGATGTCACAGTCCTATGTGGTGTGGGAGGGTGACCATCCTGTCCAGGAAGGGAGAAGGTGACTGTCCTGCTAGGAGGGGCTCCTCCTTGACAGCAGGAGCAGAGAAGCTGTAGTAATAGCCACAATAGTTTCAGGTGGATACCACTAAGGCTAGGTTCTCTGGACTTGCTACAGAGTAAAGCCCTTTCTGGTTTCAGGGGCTTGTTCAAGCCGGGAGCAGCAGTGTCCTGTCACATGGCAGCCCTCTCACTTGAGAGGGCAGTTGGCAAACGCATTTCCTGTTTTCTAAGCCTTTTCAACCACAAGTGTCGCGTCCCACCGTGTGGAAGGCTGGCCTGTTTTCTTTCACCAGGAGGCAGCCACTTGGTAATTGCTCCCCCACCCAGAAGATGAGAACTTACCAGGAAGGGTTCCTGCTACCATGTTGAATATGGGCTGGACAGAGGATGGGGACCAACCAAATTCATTGTTTTACATCCTAATTTATAGTTGAAAAGGGAATTTTAGGATCAGATCTTGAAAATTGGTGTTATCCTCCAAGCAGTATCTTTGGAAGCACACTCCGTAGAACCTTGTGCCTCAGTATGTTCTCTAAGAAGAGCTTCAGAATCAGTGTTTGGGAAGCCCTGTGTGCCCCACCCCGCCTCCTGGAGCCACACGATGCACAATAGCATTAATAAGGGCTGGGGCCTTTTATGGTACTGAGTAGTAAACACATCTTTTAACTTGGCACTCCCAAATCTAGTAGTATCTATTAAAATCCTGTAGGGCCAGTGTTCTCCAGACCTCATTTTGGGAAATAATGTTGCAGGTAATTAAGGTCAAGTGGGTCTTTTAGGAAATGTGGGATCATCAGATAATATATGATTTTAAAAAAATAACTCAGGCAGCCGATGAGAAGTTGAATTACAAAGAGGTAGACTCAAGGTAGGCAAAAGAACCAAACTAAAAAATTTAAAAAAAAATAGTCCAGATGAGAAACAAGGACCCCAAATATTGATAGCGATCATGAAAATGGAGACAGATTTCATTCAAACACCTTTGTGCAATGGGTGTGAGAGCACCTCTGATAGATTCAATATAGACAGTGAAGAGAAGGAGACACCAAGGTTGCCTCTTGGTGAGCCTGTTTGGTTGACCAGATGGACAGTTAACCAAGACTGGAAACAGAGATCTTCCAACATGGCTGCCTTTTAAGACAGCAAGTGGCAAGTGGGTCCTATGGCTTTCGGAGTCCACACAGTGGAGCCCACAGAGGCTCTGGGGTCTGCATCTGAGGTTCATGTTTATGGACAGCGCAGACATCACCACTCCTTCCGTACTTCTCTCTTCAGTTCAGGGTGTGAAACCTAGCAGGGCACACTGGCTGGGAACATAAACAGGTCCCTTTCCTGTCAAAATGCTTAATTACAGCAATACATTATGACATAATTGGCCAGCCTGGTCTGTTGGAAAGGCTCACAAACAAGAACGATTGTTTTAGAGTGGGAGTTTCCAGGCTATTTGTCAGAGTTTTGGGAAGTCACAGAGGCTGACATTTGTCAGACACAGTAATTAAAAATTGCCTCTGGATGTGTCTCAGATGGGAAGGTATTTAAACTCAGCATAAACACTAGTCTGTTATCCTCCTAGCACTGAAAGAAACTGGAACATAAGAACCATAATATTACCCTTATGTTTCCCATTGCAAAGGAATGATGACTGCAAATTATGAAGAAAAGTACAGCATGACACAGAATACCAGAGCCCGGAAATGCTGCTCATCAGGGAGTGCCACGGAAGAGGTCCGATTATTAGCACTAAACACATAGGTTCTGTTGACAGGAAACTCAGACTCATTTTTATAAATAGCGCTCTGTAATCTAGAACTTTGCTCCCATTAAGTTCTCCTGTAGATGTCCAAATTCTACCACACCCACTTAGACCCCTTTTCCAAGTCATATGTTCATATTTTAACCTTAATATTGATTGAGGGTCAATCAATTAGAAAGAGTCACATGAAGAATATTTGTGTAAAATTCCTGAAGATAGATATAGATATGTCTCTATATATACACATATGTGTATATCTACACATATATCTATATAGATAGATAGATTTGTTCCTTGTAGAAGGATTTACACAAACGCTTCTTTTAAGAATTTAGCACAAGAAAGAAGAGCATTGTTTCCTTTTCTGATTGTAATTTTTGGTTTTAGCTGTCCATAAAAAGCAACAACAAATTTAGTAATTCATTATAATAGATAATGTAGTTCTTGAGTGTGAAAGAGAGCCTGCAAGGTATTTTGGGCTTAAACACAACAGGAAATACTGGATGCCGTCTTTCTCTTGGAAATGTATAATACATGTAGTATACTAGGCGGGTTTGGAGAGTCTAAGAAAAGAAATCTATGTTATTTTCACACAATTTCCCTTCTGTTTGAGAAGAGAAATCCTTCTCCCCTCCCATATTCTGTTAACTGCCCTTGGAACTACTATTTGTAGAATAATTTATTATGGTAACATATACATGACAAATTGTCCCCCAGCAGACTCTGAGGCTGTGAAGGGCACAAAATAGTCTATTATCTCTTGTAGGTAGCAGATGATAAGTGCTTAATAAATGCTTGTTAAATGGACTAATCTAGTGCCACCACCCATGCAGTGCCAGGAGAGTTCTAGGATACTCCTAGTGGGGGTCTAATTGATGGCAGGACACATCCAGATACCAGGAAGCCCTAGGAGGGAGGCAACCCACTAATCTACCCATAATGCTGACTGTTCAAAGCATTCTTTCCACAAAGAATAACTGTCTTAAGACTCAACCGTATTACACTTGTAAACACCTGGAAAGTGGGTTTTCTCCTTCTTTATCCACTATCATACCTCCAATACCTAGAACAGTTCTTGGCAAATAATAGGCACTCACTAAATATTTATGAAGTGAACAGTGTCATATTTGTGTTAAAATCAGATATGAGGTGACTTGTTATAACTGTTTAACAAATAGTGTTTGAGTGAATGCATTAAATAAGAAAAATAAATTTCATAATGGTTAGAAAGAAGAAAACAATAACATCTATAACTGAAGAAATTTTATTCAGAAAATACAAGACAACTAACTCCTAAGCGATTCAAAATCAGTTTAGCAGAAAAGTTGCTTGTTACAAAATTAATGGCTGAAAAATATATTTTCTTTTTTCTTTTAAATTTTTTAAAATTTTTAACTGGACACAATACCTTTATTTTATCCATTTATTTTCATGTGGTGCTGAGGATCGAACCCAAGGCCTCACATGTGCTAGGTGAGCACTGTACTGCTGAGCCACAACCCCAGGCCCTGAAAAATATATATTCTTATAGCTTAAAAAAAAGAAAACCTAATAGTGAAAATAATAAAAACTCCTACTTGCAATAGACAAAATTGTGCAATACCTGGAATCAATCTTCAGACATGCAGGACCAGTATTACAGTGGTAATAGAAAAATTTGCTAATTATTTGCAGCAAAAATAAGTTGGATCTGTACTGTGTATCCTACACCAAAATACATTTAATTTTGGTTAAAAAGATAAATGTAAGTGATGGAACTATTAAAGAATCTGAAGAAAATATGCATTAAGCATTTTCCAGATCTTAGATCTAGATGGGGGAAAACTGTTCTAGGCATGTACACTTTTTCCCATAAGGAGAAAGACTGGTGGATTTGATGACATCAAAACAAAACAAATTTGGAAACCAAAAAGCATTATGTTATGGTTTAGGTATGAAGTGTCCCCAAAAGCTCATGTGTGAGACAACACAAGGAAGTTTAGGGGTGAAGTGATTGGCTTATGAGAGTCTTAAACCAGTCAGTGCATCAGTCCCCTGTCGGAGATGGACTGGTAGCTGGAGGCAGTAGGGTGTGGTGGAGGAGGGGGCCACTGTGGCGTGACCTTGGGGTTTGTATTTTGCCCTGGTGAGGAAAGCTGCTCTCTCTCTGCCTCCTGGTGCTTGTTCCTGGCTGCTTTTCTTTGCCACACACCCCTGCCATCATGTTCTCCTTCACTGGGCCCTAAGAAGTGGAGCCGGCCCTCTACAGACCATCGACCTCCCAAACCATGAGCCCCTAAATGAACTTCTCCTCCTCTAATTGCTCTTGACAGGTCTTTGGGTCACAGCATAGAAAAAGCTGACCAGAACATATAATAAGAAATGTATACACATATAGAGTAAAAACTGCTTTATTGCAGTATAGCTGATATTAAAAAAGCAGGATCTATGTAATGTATGCATTTTGATGAGTTTCTTGGGCACCATCAGCAATATTAAAATTAAATGAAGAATTAGGAAAACATTTTTAAAATGAGTGATACAGGAATCAAGTTCCCATTATATAATAAACTCAAAAATCAACAATAAAACTTCAACAGGAAGACACATAAAAACTTAAATGAATAAGCTGCAAGAAATACAGTGGTCATGAATCTTACGAAAACATTTCCAACCTCGTTACTAATCAAAAGAAATTAAAAATAAAACAATGAGGTGCCATTCTTCCTAGAAAGTTGACAATTAAAAGGAAAGAAAAGCAACCACTTGTGCTGATGAAGATGTGGGCATGTCTCCAGCTGCAGGCACATGGCCTGTGCAGGCTCTCTGTCGGGGCGGGCGACAGATGTCCAAATCATAAGCATGTTCAACCCTTGGCTCAGCGTGTTTATTTCTAGTAATTTTTTCCCTAAGGACATAGAGATGTTTACATAAAAATATTTATCCTAGGATTATTTATAATAATGAGAAACTAAAAAATGAGGATAGAGTATGGACATATTCATAAGAAGGAGAATTTTGCAGCCATTTATGATAATATTTTTTAAAATATCGAAGCATCTAAAAAAGGTTTGTTATATATTATTTGAGTGGATGATGAAGCAGGGCATGTATTTAGGCACGCCCGTGATTCCAGCTGTGCAGTGTGCACACGCACCTGCATGTATCCCTGCGTGTGCGTGAACATCCAGGCAGAAGGATGGAAGGGCCAAAGCCGGGGATGGTGGGTGGTGACGGGATGACATTTTTTATTATTAAATGTATTGTCTTTTCCAATGTCTTGCACATTGCTTTTGTGATTATAATCATCTATTATGGACACTTTCAATGTTGATAGAACACTTTCCGGCGTCAGCTAGTGCACACAGCCTGCATGCAGCCACTGGATCAAGCTTCTGAGTCACTGTCCCTTTCTTGTCATGTCTCTGAAACTCAACAATTCTTTAACTCGGAGGTCTGCAGGCAGTAGGTGCCCTGTTAGGAGCCTCACCTTAGCCCTTGCTCTTTGAAACCCTTTCCTTGTTTCTCACCAGGACAGAGATGTCAGCTCCCCAGTGTTCAGAGGAGCAGGGATGTTTCAGCGGCTCCCCCCACACACCACGTCTTTTCGTATTTGGGGGGAGTCACGCTGTTTGACCTACTAACAGACATTAAGTACCTCCC
Source organism: Spermophilus citellus (assembly GCF_964194105.1). Taxonomy (NCBI): domain Eukaryota; kingdom Metazoa; phylum Chordata; class Mammalia; order Rodentia; family Sciuridae; genus Spermophilus; species Spermophilus citellus. The sequence goes on along the minus strand of NC_138184.1, from coordinate 224,382,571 downwards.
TGCCTCCTCTCTCAGCACACGGTGGCTTCTCTTAAGTGCAAGTCAGCGGCTCCTTGACTTCCTTTAGGGCACCTGCTGTGGGCCGTGAATCCTGCCGTGAGCTGTCATTGCCAGGATCTTGCCCTGGTTCTCAGCATCGGCTTCCTTATCCCAGGCGAGAACCTCACATTTTTGACATCTACTTGTGAGATGGGCATGACTAGTTCTAGCATCCTTGGTTGGTAGTATTAACTCTTTCCCTGGTGGAAGGAAACTAGAGGACAGGTGTTACCTGGAGAGGTGCGGAACAGCCGGTAGAGAAGATGAGTGCTGTCACAGGGCCTGCGCCACTGAGCTGGGAAGGGTTTTGGGGTTTGGCGGTTTGATTTCTTAATGAAATTAGCTGAGAACCTGAAGTTTCCTTGTAACTGAAAAGAGCACAAGTTCACAGAAAGGATGTCATAGGCTACTGAGTAGGGGCTGCGCATCTGAGCCTCAAGCTAGGCGATGGATTGGGTGTTTGGACAACGGTGCCTGGCTCAGGAAGCTTTGTGGCCAGTGTGGCCAGTGGCTCCTGTGACTCTTCCCAAGCTGGTTCCAGAATGTTACTGGCACAAAAGGCTCCTCCTGCTGCACAGCAGTGTAAAAGTGCTTAACACCACCGAATGATACACTCAGAAGTAGTGAAGCTGGTAAAGTTTATGCTATGTGTATTTTATCACAATTCAAATGGAACAACACATCTGTGATCTTGTTATTGGACAAGTCGGGCTGCTCCTACACAACAGACCCATTAAATCCAGAGACTAGGGGTGGAGGCAAAAGCTGGCTCTGTGAGAAGATGAAGGACTCTTGTCTCAAGTCCTCCTTGCAGGAAATCCATTTAGGAGTGGTTTATATAGGTGGAGGATGGTTGTTCCCAGACTGGGGGTGCCTTGTACAGCAGGTGGCCAGAGGATGCACGTCAGATCCAAATCACCTAGACATGGGATCCTCTTCAGTTCAGGGAATCTCAAAAACAAAGATCAGCTATTCTCATTACAGATCAGTTTGCTCACGAGCAGTTCCTGACACACTACACAATAGACAGGCTCGAGGAGGTAGCTACCCCGGGGCTCTGGTGTTGATTGCCAAACTCAAGAGAAGTAAAAGAAAACCTCCTTAATACTTCAATCTCATAAAATGTAGGCAATGAGCACAAAATGCAAAATCACAAAAATCAAGTAAGTATAGAGAAGCTTTTACAAAGTTACTGGAATTAGTTTCTTTCTTTCAGGTGATTATGTTAATTTTTTGAAAAAAGTTTGATGAAATAAAGATTCTGTGTTGGAATATAATTAGAAAATTCTGGGTTAAGCTAAGATAAACACATTTCCTCCATGCTGGGGTTTTATTCACTGGTTTTTTTTTCTTTTCAAGAGGGGGTTTCAGTACTGTTCCCCCAACTCTTCTGACCATTGGACAGTTTCTGAAGTTCTCTGAAGACTCTGCTGTTGAGCGGTTGAGAGATGGGACTGAGGGAGAAAAGGGCCAAGAAATGGAATACTCTGGAAACAAATACTTCTGAGGTCGACTAAACATGAATTTCCCATGGTGGAGAAGTATGAGCCTTGAAAATCTTCTGTTTCTGTGCTTTTGCATAATCATCAAAACTTGTGCTCTCCACCCCCAACCCCACCCCCAGTGTCTTCTAGTTACTATAGGTTAAGGGAAGAAGGAGTTTTTGGTGCCCATGTTAAGAAAGCTGGGGATACAGAGTTCTCTAGAACGAGACTCTCAAGTTCTAATGCAGGTTGGAATCTCCTGGGGAGATTGCCTCAGGGAGAGTTTACTTAGTGAATCAGTGGGGGTCGGGGGGACGGGAAAAGGAAATTACCTTTTTAATAACAGGTGAGGGAACCTGTGGACCCGTGTACTGAGATGAAGCCCAAAGGTCTGTAGAATTAGGAAGAGCCAGCTGGGCTGGGACAGAGACTGAGAGGGTCACTGGGGATACTGGGAATCAAGGTCTTCTGAGCCCTTATACCGCAAGGTAACAGGACACATGCCTTTATTATTTAAAACTGTGCTATTTTGTTCATAGCAGATTAAATTTTACATTAGAATATTATTTATCTCAATTACTGAGATATTAGGTGCTCCCTTTAATTTTGGGTACAATGTGGGTGCTCCCTCTAGTCCTGACCCTGGCATTTCTGATCCTTTTTTCCTGGAAATTTCCATGAGTAGTTAGGTGTTTACATGGTGTGAGTTGGCCCCACTAGAGTGGAATTCCCTTACATGGCCGTCCCTCCTCATCTGTGGATTTGCTTCTTGTGGCTTTAGTTACCCCTTAGTCCAAAAATACTATGTAGAAAGTACCCGAAATAAACAATTCATATGGTTTAAAATATTTTTTTTACAGTTCATTCTTATAATGGTTCTATTTTATTAGTAGATCTTGTTAATATTTTACAGAGCCTAATTTATAAATTAAACTTTATCATAGGTATATATGTATAGGAAAAAGCAGCAGATCCCGGGTTCGGCACCATTCGAGGTTTCAGACATGAGCAGGGAGCTTGGATAGGAGGGGGCTATTGTGCTACCTTTGTGCCTCTAAAATTCGTTCTTGTGTGTTTCTTGCTGTACTGCAGCGGTCCTTTGAAGAAAGCCAACACCTTCGTCTCAGCAGTGTCTGGGAGCTCAGCCTGAGTCTTTCTGTCTATCCGTCAGACTCTAAAGCACTCTGTGCGGACTGACCATGCATCTCCCCACAGCAGTGGAGATGTAGAGGGGATCTCTGTGTTGCTGTCCACTTCAGCTGAGCTCGCTCTTCTGCTCCTTCTTGAAAGAGCTCACAAGAGACTTCTGGATTGTTCAGCTTCACTGCAGTTACAGCCACCTTGATGTCACTGTCAGGCAGGTCCTTTCCAAGGAGCATTTCTAATCCTCCTGATGAGCTTGTGTGTTTACAGAGCAGGAGCTGAATCTGCAGGCTGAGCCTGCAGTGCCAGGAATCTGCCGACAGTGCAACTCGGTTAGCAGTACTTAACGGGGTGCTTTGTCTCCAGCTTATTTCCACCTAATTTATCATCACTGTCTATTAAATTCGCATTTAAAATTACTATTATATCCTCCATACACAAAGATGGATCAATGATTTAAATGGGTGTACATACAGAAAAAAAAGGGTCTATATCAAAGTGTAAACACAATAACTCAGAATAACAACACATATGTGAACAATGAACTTGCAAAAACAGATCGAAAATCTGCATGAACCCAGAAGAATGCGTCTGGGTGGGGTGTCACTCTCAAAGTCAGCCTCAGAGAATTACAGGGGGGAAATGTGGTAAAAATACCAAACCTCTCAATATTACTGGCCGATCTGCAGCCAGCCTCAGTATATTTTCCTTCAAAACTTTTCAAGTAGCAAGGAAGCTATTAATTTGTGTGCATCATTTTCTAATAGTGCCCAGTGATTACTGTGTTAGAGTATTGTATTTTCACACCTCCAAAGGACAAAATACTGTCTCCAGCATGAAATAAATGAATTTTGTCATAGGCCCTAAACTCATCAAAGTTCATCAAACCTTGACCCCCCCTAGCAAGAGTACTTTTCATCACACAGTCATAGACAAACTTGTAAAACCAGCTACGAAAATGAGTGCCACATAGTGCTGAGCTCCGAGAGAATGCAGAACAACTATTGGCTAAGCTTCTGTATTGGATGACTCTGCAGGATGTGGCATAAAAAATGAAAGAGTTCATCAGAAATTTTGCCGGACAAGTTTGCTGCATGAAAGGAATGAGTCAGTGCTTGAGAAAGATATGGAAGGAGGAGCACTTGGTGGTGTTTTGTTCTGCTTATCACAGAGAACCTAGGCTACAGAAGAATTTTTTTTTTGTATTGTGTTACTGGCAATTTTTGTGCCCAGATATTAGCCTGGACAACATAGGTCAGGGCAGTGTTTGTGGAATGCCATTTAGTGTGCACCAAAAAAGGCTCACCGACGTTGACAACCCTAATGTCAACAGCAGCCTGAAAATAACTGCTCTATTCACAGAAAACAGCTGGCAGCCAGTAATACACCTCTGACCTTCAGCCCCGAAGGAAAGAATTTAAAAAAATGTGACCACCCAGTCAACGTGACTGTGCATCCTACTCAGCGTACATCTTCTCAGCATGCTGGGAGAAGAACTGGGCCGGCAGGAAAACACTGCTCTTTTGCATTCATGTACAATGGCTCTGGAGAAGGGCACACCCAGGGGAAGGGTGCTACACGGGGTTCACATGAGGGATGAGACAAAAGCTTTCCCGGTGCACGGTACACTCACACAGACACTGTTTCTCTCGGTCAGGTTGCAGCTCCAGGGTTGAATACGAGAGACATATTCAGTACATTGCAAAGCCTAGCTCTGTCCTGGAGGGTTGAAATGTGATCGCTATAATGTCCAGGTAAGTTGTCATCCAGGTGTGTGTAAGTAGGAGAGCCGTACATGACTCCGTCGCTGAGCTTTGTGCCTTCTTAACAATTGTTTTTCTTTGTCAGGAAAACAGATGATGTGTTATGAATCATATTTAAACAGCATGTCCAAACGCTACATAAGCTGAAAGAAATGCTTTCCAGGGTGGAATCCTTGATTATGGAAGTAGTATTCTCACTAATGTAGCATTAACACAGAATACGAATTAATCTTCAGTGAAAATCTCTCCCTAGTTTCTGGGTCCTTTCGCAATCTGCATAGCCAAGATAACTTTGATCATATCAGTGCCAATATCCTGGGGGTGATATTTACTGTGTTTTGCAAGAAATAGGATAAAGGGGACATAGCATCTGTATTATTTTTTACAACTGCATGTGAATCTAGAAAAATCTCAAAATAAAAAAATTTGATTTAAAAAGAAATTCAATCAAGCAGCAAAAAATAGTAATGCTATGATATCTATCTCTGTATCTAAATCTTGGGACATCTGTAAGAGGGCTTTAGGATAAACAGTTCCCAAAGGGATCTCTGGATCAAATGGTATGAGGATTTTGGTGTCTATGTTCATGAGAGATATTTGTCTATAAGTTTCTTTTGCTATGACTGCTTTGTTAAGTTTTGGTATCAGAGATAAGCTGGCCATTTAAAGAGATGAGCCAGAGTTTATCAATCCTTATAAATTTGTTCTCTTCTACAATATAGAGTTGGCTAATTTCAATATTCTTTTCTAAATTGCTTGGCTTTTGAGAAGACAATTCTGACAGTTGTAAGTGTGGTCAGAGAACCCCCAAATCTTGCCTTCATCTGACCTAAGTGTAAGTGCCGTTCTGTCCTCTGCCATGACCAGAAAAGGGACTGGGGGAGAAAATAGAAATATGAGTGAAAGACAGAAATATGGGTAAGATGTCTATGTGCCCGTCCTTCGGGCTCACCAGGGGACCCTAGATGCAGCTCGTAGACAGCTGTGGTCTAATCTTGTGCTTTTGGCCTTGCCTCTCTGGATTCGGTTTCATTTTGACTTCAGGACTGGTACCTTCTAGAATGATCAACTTAACTAGCAGCAAAATCTGTTTTCACCTTTCTCATACTCAGGAGCATTCCAGAGCCTTAAGCCATCTTACCCGTATTTCTGTCTTTCACTCATATTTCTATTTTCTCCCCCAGTCCCTTTTCTGGTCATGGCAGAGGACAGACGGCAGGGATACAAATGTTCACAGATGCCCCTTTCCACATTCCCAATTCTCATCCACGATCACCTACTTTTCTTTTCTAATATTTATTTTTTAGTTGTGGCTGGACACAATATCTTCCTCGCACGTGCTAGGCGAGCGCTCTACCGCTGAGCCACAACCCCAGCCCCGATCACATACTTTTCAATCAGAATTCTTCCAAACCTCTGAGACACGTTCTGTCATACAATTGCATTGCTCTATGCTTCTCTGTTATGCAGTGTGAACAATTTTAATGAAATACCTTTGTGGGTGCATGGTTCTAGAAGCTTCTAAGAAAGATAAACAAATGACGTTGAATTTTCTTTGGGTGTCCTGCAGGCTGATCTCGTGGTCAAGGTACTCCTGCTCGTGGAGGCAGCTCGTGGTCTTTCCTCCGGTTGTTCTGTAACTGTGATTCCATGGTCGCTTCAAGACTTTGAAGCGGCAGTTTCCTTCTTCTCCTCTGTGACTTTCTCCCCCTTCTACTCTCCAGCTGCTGCCTGACCTCCTCTCTTTCTGCTGTGGTCTCTAGCTTGGTCCACAGGGGCTCCTAGTCTCCGTTTTGTTTTGGCATCCCTTCCCCAGACCCCACAGCCACGCTCACCCCGACTGGCACTTGGAGAGCCCTTTGCTCATCCTTACCTATTAGCTAGCGGCCACCCGCGTCTAATTCTGAATTTCCCCTTCTCACTGTGCTGCCTCGCAGAACCACCCCTTTGCTCCTGCTTCCCCAATGACACCCTCACTTCATCGGAGCCCTTGAGGCTGCCTCAGCATTCTTCCTTGAGGACATGATGTCCAGACAATTTTCTTCCCTCCCTGCGTCTATTTCTACCTTTAACTCTGTTTTGTGACGGGCACTGGGACATAAAGGTTAATAAGGAGTGTTGGTCTCCTTCCCTGAAATGCGGTGACTCAGTCCCTGCTTAGGAGGTCATGCTTTGGAGCTATATTTCTACTAGGCTTTGACCTGCCCTCAGATGGTTATGACCCTGTGGTCTCAAAACGAACAGTGTGTGGTTGGCGGTGGCCACTTCTCCCCGGCCAGGGCGCTTCTCGGCACATGCTGCGTGTCCTGTCTTCAGTCAGCTGGCTTCTCTCGCTGGGATGCCTTATCCTTGGGATTGAGCCTCATACTCTTCTGAATTCACTGTATCAGTCCTAAGATGAATAGAGTCATCTGCTAGGTATGATTCTTTTAGCAGTTTTTAAATCCTAATATATTTTCCAAAGTTAATGCAGGGTGCTTGCTAGTCAGAGCGATGGCCACTGACCACTGTGTCCCCTTGAGTTGATCTTCACTTAACCAGTAGTCAGGCTCCACTCACCCACCCAGCTGCTTTCACCTTTGTGACTAATTCTCCTTGACGGGCCCTCTTCCTTCTGTCACAGAGAAGTGGAGCAGGCTAGGACGTTGTGTTGCTTGCCTCTGGTTCCCTAGCCCTCGAGTAATGTCCAGTACCTGGTGGGCCATTGGTGAATGGTGGAATGACTGGACGAGCCCACAGCCTTGGGTCGCTTTGTGGTCCAAAAGGAAGAGGCAGGAGATAATAGCAGGCTCCTGTTCACACTGTCATGGCAGGTTTTACCCTCTGCCCTGTTTTCTGTCCCCCCCAAACCTTCGTTTTTCTTGCTGGCCCTGCCCCTGCTCCCAATCTGCTCTGGAGACCCTGTGGGTCTAGGTGTAAATGCTCTTATCAATTCATCTGGGCACTCTTTTTGAACACCCCCGGCTTGGTTCACAGCGCCATTTGTGGGCTCTATTTTATTGTATGGCATTCCACAGTGGCCGCTATTTCCTTTTCCCACTCATCTGCAGGCTGCGTAGGCCAAGGATGGCCAGGGACGCCACTCTATTCTTGGTGACAACAAATATTTGCTGAATTAATCAGTTATTACATGCCATACTGTAGAAATCTGCCGTTCTGGTCCTTATGACAATACTCTTACACTATCTTTTATTCAAGGAACCAATGGGCTGGATCTGGGGCAAGGAGGGCATCTTGGGATCAATGGAGAGCAATGCTGGGAGGTCACGGTGGTCGATCTGAGAGGAGGGTCCTACTCATGATGAGCACGAGAGGGAGGCTGAGCATGAGAAGCAATGGTCACAGCCAACGGGCCTGGCCCAAGTCTGTAATAATGCCGTCAAAGAGAAGTTGGCAAACATTTTTGTTGTTGTTGTTGTTGTTAAAGACTGAAATATAACTATTTTAGACTTTGTGGGTCTCTGTTGCTACTATCCAACTCAAGCCATTTTAGCATTGAAGCCTCCATAGACAACATGGAAGTGAGTGCACATGGATGTTTATAAATAAAACTTTACGTACCAAAGCAGGTGGTGGGCCGAGTTAACCTCTGTCATAAAGAGATATTAAAATCAAGTGTCCTGAAAAGATTATGAGAGGAAGAGCATCATACCTATAGAGTTTTAAAGCATAGGTTGTTTACAAGAAATTAGGAAAGGCTATATAATCATCAGACCAGAGTAAGAGTAATTCAGATTTAAAATTGGAGTCAAAATAAAACAATAATTGCAGATTACTCTTTCTCTCCAAACCTTTAGATCTATCTAATTGTTTGGGGGCTAAAACTGTTCTGAATTATGTTTAAAATGCTGTATGTGTGTGATCTGATGTTTCCTGTGTGTGTTAAGAAAAAGCGGCTTAAATGTTTGCCATAGAAATGAGTCTGGTATGTTCTTCTCCTGGGCGGCTAGAATACCTGAGGCATTGTCCAGACAGCACGAGCTCACCGTGATGCCATGGTTTTTGTTGGTGATGAAATTGAGTTCAAAGCCAGTCAGGAGTTATATTGTATAGCAGCTTCTTGGAAAGGCAGGTAGGGAAAGGAGACGCCGACTGCGATCTTTATATTGTATATGTGCTGTTTTTAGAAAGCCCACATACGTGTGATCCACTGGTAATTGGCTACCATGAAATTTTGTTGAATGAATCAATGGGATGGATGAGACAGAGGAGAGGGGCCCATCTCAACAGATCTCATGAAGGGAAAGTGGCAGAAGCTGGTAACTCAGACCTTGTGGAGTGGGAAGGTGGAGCCAGCCGCCTGCCCCGGGAGACAGGTGTGGATTTCAGAGACAGGAGCAGGCTCAGGCTCAGGAAGAAGGAGGATGAGCTCCATTTTGTCCAAAAGTTTGGAGACCTTTTGAGATGTTTATGAGAGAATTTGATGTATGAGTCACAGGCTCAGACAAATTAGCTAAATTTGAGATGCTGATTTTGGAAGCAGCTTTCACAGAGAAAGTGACATAGCAACCTTGTATTGTAGGAAAGGGGATGGAAAGGAAGACACGAGAGGGGCGTCACCTCTGTGGAACCCCAGCCTTTAATGGGGTTGACCAGACTGATCCCAGAGCAAGACCGTTGATGCCCAGAGGGGCACCAGGCAATGTCACCAAAGCCAAGGCCGGGTAGTGCCCAACAGCCCCGAGAGGTCAGGTGTGCTGTCCTCCTCTGTCCCTCTCTTTAGAGTCCCTGTGGCCTTAGGTTTTACTCTGGAGCTGTCTGGATATGCATTTGATCTCTCGGTTGGTGGTCGCTCCAGTCTGGCCCATGATTGGTCTCTTTGCAGAGTGTGTTCATGAGCAAGAAAAGCCCCTGGCCACACTTTAGTGACGAGGAGATGATGAGTGGCATGTGGGCAGGGCCCACTTGGGGGTCCCCCTGCCTGGAGGCCGTGATGCTGGTGAAGGGCAGCTCCGAGGAAGACACCACATGACCTGGGTCATGGCGTGGAGCGTGACCCCCCTTCTTGTTGCCAGGTCTTTCTCTCCCTATGTGACTCTCCTTTGCTTCACCGCACACTGCAGCTGCCCCTCTCTGGAGCCCACTTTAGGACTTAGTGGCAGCACTTCAGCCCTCTTGAGTGGTCTGTGGGCAAAGGTGAAGGATGGGAACCGTTATTTCCTGTGGGGTGGGGGGGCTTCACTGATGACCTCATTGACGGAGACCGTGGACAGCACCTCAGAGCAGACTATGACCTCACTGTGCCTGCAGGAGAACCAGGTGATGTCAGTGCATCTCTGCTGCTGTGACAGAATTCCTTAGATAAGGCGACTTAACAACAACAGCAAGCATCGAATGGCAAGAGCAAGGGTTGCTTCCCCATGGAAGTGCCTTCCAGCTGTGTCCTCCCACAGGGTGGACAGGGCCAACCAGCTCCCAGAGCTTCTTTCATAAGGGCTCTGACCCCAGTCATGAGGCTCTGTGCTCAGATCTCACCTCCCCAAGGCTGCACCTCTTGGACTAGCACTGGGTGTCGGTTCCAGTAAACACAAACGTGTGGCCACTAGACTGCAGCGAGTGTGGTGTCATTTCTATACTGTGTCTTCCTAGAGGTGACAGATAAAATCAGGAAGAGAAAATGTGTTTAAAAATGAAAAGTCGAGGGGGAGGGGAGTGGAAAGGTCGAACCCCTTGTCCTTGCAGTGCATGTTTTAAGGACATCTGCCAACCCCCTCTACTGGTGCTTCGATTTCAAAGGTCACACGGGGACAAGAGATAAAGCCTTGTGCCATAGAGGAAGTAAGTTTTACTTGTTAAGAAAGTCTTCTAAAAAATAGAGGAAAAAAAGAGACCATTCCTGTGTCTGAGGATAATGTAACTTTGAAGCCCAAATCAGAAAGGTAGTGTGAGGAAGAAACATCAGCCCTGGATTCGGAGCCCAGGATTCTAGACAGAGGAGCACTAGGGATCCAGCAAGGTCGCAACCGTGTGCTGACTCGTGTTTGTATAAATCACAATAGATGGAAAAAGGGATCAAAAGTTAATCCCAGTGGAACATGGTTGGTTGAATACTAAACAATGCAAATATTTCAATCACTGTATTAAGACATTAACAAAGAGATAACATGATTACTCAATATATAAAAAACATTTTGGTAAAATTCAACGTAGATTTGGATCAGAGGTGCCAACATGGTCAAGATGTCAATATTCCTGAAATTGATCTACAGGTTTAATGTAATTCCTGTCAAAGTCTCAAAGAGAATGTTTGTAGAAGGCTCGTTGTAATAGAAAAGGCTGGGCCCTAAATAATCTTGAAAATTAAAGAATTGAACATCCAAACAAGATCACACCTTATATAAATCTCACACCTCACACAAACACAAACTCAAAATGGACCAAAGACTTACTTGTAAAATATAAAACTATAAAATCTTCAGAAAAAAATTATAGCAGAACATATTTGGGAATCAGAACCAGGCAGAGAGAACTTAGACTTGGCACCAAAAGCACAACCCAGAAAAGGAAAAATCGATAGAGTGAACCTCATCAAAATTAAAACCTCTGCAGGGTCAAAGATCCTGTGGAGGAGACGATAAGTCAAGCCACAGCTCGGGGGAGACATGGGCAGGTGTACGAAAGGCTCACATCTAGAATATATGGAAAATTAGAAAACAGGCAAATGGCATAAAGAGACATTTCACTGAAGAAGATAAGCACATGGAAAATAAAGGCATGAAGAAGGGCTATTGTTAGCCATGAAGGCAGGGCAAACTGAAATCATGAGTTTACTGCACACATATTGGGAAAAAAAATGATAACACCAAATGGTGGCAAGGATGTGGAGAAAGTGAACCATTTACACATTGTAGGCAGGGATAAAAATGGTACCGCTTCTCTAGAAAACACTGTGGCAATTTCTTACAAAATTAAGCATGTGCTTGCCATATGGCCACAAGCCAGTACATGCTTAGGCTTCTTTTTTTTTTCCCCCCAGAGAAATGGAACTTTTCCACAAACAGACAAACTTTACATGAATGTTTGAAACAGACCTTAGTGATGATAGTCCCCAAATGGAAACAACACCTATGTCCCTTAACATGTGTATGTTTAATAAACTATGATACTTCATGGCATGGAATACTACTCAGCAATAAAAAGGAACCAAATATTGACAACAGCAACAACTTGGAAAAAATCTCAAGGTGATTATTCTGAACGAAAAGCCAGTTCTGGAAGGTGCATACTTTATGATTTAGTTGACAGGACTTCCTTGAAATGACGGAGAAGATTGGTGATTGCACCCATGGAAGTGCCTTCTAGCTGTGTCCTCCCACATGGTGGACAGGGCCAACCAGCTCCCAGACCTTCTTTCATAAGGGCACTGACCCCAGTCACGAGGCTCTGTGCTCAGGATCTCACCTCCCCACGGCCGCACCTCTTGGACACAAACACGCGAGCACTAGACCACAGCAAGTGTGGTGTCGTTTCTATACTGTGTCTTCCTAGAGGTGACAGATTAAAGTAGGAAGAGTAAATGTTTTTTAAAATGGAAAGTTGAGGGGGTGAGGGGTGGAAAGGGTGAAAGGTTGGGGGTAAGGAGGGAGTGGCCATAAGAGCAATTCTTGTGATTGGCTTCTCCTGTATCTCGACTGTGGAAGTGGTTACATGAATCCACACCTGTGAAAAAATTACAGAAAATTAAATGCACAAAACAAGTGAATTCTGGTAAAAATGATGAAATCCTGATGGGTTATATCAGTGCAAATTTCCTGGTTGTGATATTGCATTGGAGTGATTCAAACAGTCGGGAGGCACAGAGAAGGGTGTGTGGATCTGTTACCTTTAACAGCTGCCATTGAGTCTCTAGTTATTTTTAAAAGTTTTAAAAAGTGCTACATCTACTTGTGATTAAAGAACAAACATAGGTGGCTGGGGTTGTGGCTCAGAGGTAGTGCGCTTGCCTAGCATGCATGAGGCACTGGGTTCCATACTCGGCACCATGTAAAAATAAAATAAAGGAATATGTCCACCTATAGCTAAAAAATAAATGTTTAAAAACAACCAAATGAAAAGAATGAACATAGAAATAAGACTCAGCCTTCCTGGCTTTCAAGTGAACTGCTTCATTTTGATAAAAGTGTATTGACTGAAAACAAAACAACATAAAAGTCGGCCGTATAACTCCTAGCTACTGACGTAACACTACATGCTCCCCTTTAAAATCAGAGAAAGAGGTTTGCCGTGGTCACTTGTGTTCAATATGGTACCGAGGGGTTTACCAAGCCCAGAAAACAGGAAAACAAGTGAAATATTAGAGAATTGGAGAGGAAGGAACAAAACTGCCTGAGGGTAAAGTGTATTATGATCTATGCAGGAAATTTCAGAATACGTAGACAGATGTTTTGTATCGGAGAGTTAAATTAATTGTTTCAGGAAAATCTCTCCTGTTTCTTCTTTCTGCCAACTTGATTAATAATTTTGCATTTGTAAGTTGATTCATAAGAGCACTGTTGGTTCGTTATAGAGCAACAAATAGAAAATAGAACTCAAAATAGAACTCAAAACAAAGGAAGTTACATTAGACAAAGAGTCATCGCTGCATCCTTGGACGTCTCTTAGCATCTCCATCAAAATATTCCACCTGCCTCCTCATTCTCTTCTATGTAAGTATGGACACATAATTCAAACACTAAACTATCTCCTACTTAATTGTATCACTTAAAGTCTATGATTGTTGGAATTGTGATGATATTCACTATGACACAGAAATTCACTTACATACTCCAACTGTATGACAGGCCATGTGCGTTTCTGAAGATGAGGTGCCTGAGAACCTAACCTCCACGTTTCGTGTCACTTCTTTGGGAAAACACACTTTGAATTACAAACACTGCTTGGGAATGCAGCCCACTGTAGGTTAGGGGCCTTGGTGCAGGCAGGAGTCTGAGGTTTCCTGGGTCTGACAGCCTCTGTCTGTGACCCTGTCTCGTAGATTTCATGAGAAGCAAATGCAGAGGGCTTGAACTTTTCACTGTTTTGTTTTCCCCCTGTCTTACAGTAACAGGTTTTCAATGATGCACGCAGCAGACCTGGCAGAGCCCACCTCCCCTGCGAGATGTGTCCTAGGCTACCACTGTACCTGTGAATGTGACCTTAGTTAGAAATCATTGAAATTGTAATTAACCTAAGGATCTGGGGGGGCCATCCTTGACCATCTTGTGCGTGGGGGGGGGGGCGCTTCAATTTAATGACAGTGTCATAAAAGACACAAAGAGGAGGAACACCGAAGGCCATGTGAAGGAGGCAGAGATTGGAGTGACGTGGCCACAAGCCAAGGGATGCCAAGAGCACCAGGAGCTTCGAGAGGCAGGAAGGAGCCTCCCTGAGCCTTTGGAGGAGGGAAACCTCCCACAGCTTGGGTGTAGATTCTGGTCTCCAGAACTGGGAGGGAATGGATTTCTGTTGGATCATTCACCGTGTTTGTGGAACTCTGTCTCTACACACCTAGGGATGGGTACAGTCATGCACTGAACTCCTCCTATAGCCCCTCCTGTTTGCCTGACTCTGCTCTGGAGACTCCATGGATGGACCTGCATTAGGGGCTCAGTTAATCCTGTAGAAAACCTGTCACTTAGACAAATGGCAACTGGCATTCTGAGAGATGGGGTCCCTGCCCTAGGACACACAGTCGTGATTCTAACTACTCGGAACAGACATGGCGTTCAACTCTGCAAACACCCTCACCTACGCTCTCAGCAGCTCTCCGAGGAAGCCACCACTCTTTCTTCTTGCGGTTGCAGACATTTTAGAGAGCCCGCCTGGGCCTGGCACTTCGTAGATGCTGCCATACAGCAGGGAACAGGGTGGACAAGGAGCCTTCCCGCGTGCAGCCTGCAGTCTGGTCTGCTGAGAGCCAGTAACTAGGTGATGGAGCACCCCGCCTGATGGGTGTTAAGAGCACTGAGAACAAGGAATCAGGCAAGGGAGAAGGGGAGTGGAGGGAGCACTGGTTTAAATATGTCAGGGAAGTCCTGATTGAGGAGGGGCGGCAAGGACCAGGAGTGCCGAGAGCCGTGCGGGCTGGGCAGCGTGTGCCAGACTCATCCCTGTTTCACCTGGGAAGGGTTTTGGGCTCTCAGAGGTGGAGAAAGCTGCCCAAGGCCACACAGCTCTCGACAGCAATCAGACAATCGGTGAATACCAACTCGCAGAAGGCACGTTAAGTCAATTCTGTAACCATGCCAAGTAAGATCATATTGTGTGTATTTATATTGTATGTATGTCTATTTTTCAGTTTCATTGAAGTGTAATTGACGAATGAAATTGTGTCTACTTAAAGTGTACCCCATGATTCAACGTAGGTATACATTGTGAAATGATTGGCACACTCAAGCTCATTAATATACCCATCGCTTCACACAGTTCACGTGTGTATTTTTACCAAGTGTATAATAGACACAAACTGCTGAGCCTCAGAGAGTGACGTGAGCTGTGCGGGGTCGTGCAGCTGGCCAGGGGCAGAGCCTGGATCCAGACCCAGGTCTCCAGGGAAGGTTTCCTCTCTGCAGCCACTGGTGACAGCCTCATGGCACAAGTTTATCAAGGATGAGCCCCAGGTGCCAGAGGTGACCAGGCTCTCAGTTTCTGTGAGTGAGAAGCCAGCTGGAGTGGCAGGAACATCACTGAGCTTGCTCTCTCCTGTCCTAAGAGCCCGGTACTGATGGCCCTGCTGGGAGCCCAGAGTGTCCCTGGCCTTCTCCCTACAAATGCTCTCAGTTCTACTAGTTTCTACTGATCACTCAGGGAAAGGGGTTGGAAGTAGGTGAGGGTTAAACATTTACCCTGTCATTTTCTTCCCTGAGGAATTGGCCACTGCCACAAACACTTCTTGATTACGTATGAAGCTGGTATTTGATTCTGAAGGTATTTGTTAAAATGTTGTAGTGGGTGGTTATTTTTCTCAGTTAATATTTGTGCTTCAGACTGTGGAAATGTGCCATCTAGTGGCTCAATGCTTAATTACTTTGCCCTTATTCTATGTTGGTAGTCAATTTCTGAATGCTTCTCTCTCTCTCTCTCTCTCTCTCTCTCTCTCTCTAAATAGAGTTTATCAAAAAAGCAAAATACAATTTTAAACAGGAATTCTACAAATACAGGAAAGTAGGTTAAAGTAAGAACAAATGTCTAGATGTTATTTTCCTGTAACGATGCATTGTCCAACTTTTCTGGAAACCTGTGAATCACTGTAAGATTGCATGTGATGAGGAGGCAGTCCATGTCCGTCTGGCATGTTCCATCCATGGAACAGCCGAGTTATGGGACTTGTAGCTTTCCACGCCTTAGGGCTAAAGTGCGGATAGCATTATTGAGGTTATGTATGTAGGTCTGGGGTAAAACAGCCTCCTTAATAGTGGAAAGAACATCTTTCTCTGCACATCTCACATCTGTTATTGTGGGGCCTTTGGTTGTGCCCGAGGCCCCTCTGTACCCCTAATGGTGACGAGTGCTTCCAGAAGTTGTCTCTGGTGTGTGATGCAGACTGCCTAGATTTGACCTTGGGCAACTTATGGATTCTCTGTGTGTCAGCTTCCTCCCATCAGAACGCTGTTGTGAGGGTGAACGAGCTGTGTATGCCAACGGTTTTGTGGGGCTCCTGATGCATGCAAATATTTGCTAAGAGGGTTCTGCCCCCATCTGGCGTCTGCTGCTTTCTCTCCCTCTGGCTCTGGTTATGCCTCTGATTCAGCTCCACCTGCTGGATAAACAGTGGCTCTGAGGCTCTGCTGTTCCTGAGGCCCCTGGAGACGCGTGGCCGTGGGTGCCGTCTGCTGGACGCACAGGGCTGACTCATAATCGTGCTGAACATGCTCCCTAGGTCCTAGCAGCTGAACAGCCTTTGGTGGGTCACAGCCTCCACAGTGGGACATTGCACTCTGTTCTGCCCCCCAAGCTTATGTGTTGTGGAGTGACACCCCAAATGGGGCTGCTAATGCCTCTTCTGTCCCACTAACCATTTGTTTTCTCGGCATCATAACTTCTTCTCCCCAGGAGTGAGGAATTACTGACAATCGCTGCAGGTGAAGCATTTCGAGATAGCATGGCATTGAAGAGTGTGGTCTTTGATGGCGTTTTGCCGGGGTTCACACACCTCTGCTACTTGTCATCTCTGTGACGGTAGACCACTTATTCTGTGCCTCGGTTCTCTCATTTGCAAAATGGGAATAACAAATTTAATTCTTCTCTTATAGACAGGTCTAGCAAGTTGCATAGTGTATTCACCAAATTCATGTTCATCCAGTACCTCAGAATGTGACTTTATTTGGAAATCAGGTCTTTGCAGAGGTGATTACATAAGGATGTCAAAAGTTCTCCTGGATTGAGGATGGGTTCTAAACCAAATGACTGGTGTCCTCATAAGAAGAGAGGAACACAGAGATGCACACAAAGAAGCAGCCCATTTGAAGAGCAATGTGGAGCAGAGGTAGAGGTTGCTGTGATATTGCCACAAGCCATGAGTGACAGCAGCTACAGAAGCAGAGAAGGCACAGAAGCATCCTCCCCCAGAGGCTTCAGAAGGAGCCTGGCCAGCTTGATTCTAGGATTCTGCCCTCCTGAGCTTTGAGAGAATACATTTCTCTTATTTTAGGTCACCAAGTTGGTGGTAACTTTTTGGATACGGTAGCTCTTGGAGACTGAGCTGGAGGTCTCCAGGGTTAAACAAGTTACTGGGTAGACATTGTTTCTTGCACAAATTAGCCACACACTTATGTCAGCAGTCAGTCTTTTTGGAGCAGTTTGGCATTGGGTAAAAGCCATTGGCAACTGGCCAGCCAGATCTGGCTCTCTACCTTACCTGCTGGTTGAATTCTGGGGAAGTTCTGCAACTTTTGAAGTTCTTGGTTTCTGTATGAATGAAACAGGACAATTCTAGATGCCATCTCTTAGGGTGATTGTAAAGACAAAGCCATAGATGCCACCACCGCACACATGCATGACATCAGAATGCAAGCTCCCGTGTGGCTGGACCAACCGTGTGCAACTGGCGGGTTGCCTGGATAGTGAAGCTCTGGAACACGCTAGGGCTCCAAGTGTACTGGACTCCTCAGGAGACCACAGTTCACACCCAAGCCAGGGTCTCTACAGTGCACGCAAAGAGCATTCTGTTTAAGAATTACAGATAATTGAGAAGTGCAAGTTGTTACCATCTTCGTTGTAGATTGTTCTAGGAAATGCCCTAGGTTGGGAGCCAGAGGCACTAAGCTGTAGCCTGAGCTCCATGACCAACTTGCCACCTGGCTTAAGCTAGTTGGGGTTCACTCTTGTCACCTGTGAAAAAAAGTCAAGGGACAGCTGACGTCTGAGATCTCTCTGCACTCTAATATCCTCCAGCTCTAAGGGGAAGGGAAGGTCCTAGCTGGGTGGGGGAACAGCAGGCCCTTCAAGCTAAGCCTCTGAAGCTGATGCTGAAGGCACCTTACCTACCCTTGATGTCCTTTCTGTGCCTGAAGCCCAGATGACAGCTGGTGACTAACCTGCTGGTCATCTACCTGCATAGTTAACAGATGACCATCAAGTGTAACCTTGAGATGACTCCAGTTGGCAGGCCAGGTCAATCCATGAAGGAACCATTCTGTTGTGAATAAGAGCAACATCCTTTGGTGTGTTTTCCACAGTGCCTTCCTCAGAACCACAGGTCTTTTGGGTTTCACAAAGTAACAGGTGAGTTGAACAGATGAGCGGGCATTGTAGGGCAGTTCCAGCATCGGCTGAGACGCCCTGGGTGGTGGTAGAATGAATTAGGATAACATCTCTGAGACATTGCTCCTCACTTGTTCGATGGAACGCCAATGCCCGCCTCTATTGGTTAGTGTGTTAGTTAGTTTTCCATTGCTGTGACAAACAGTTTACAGGGAGGAAAGGTTTGTTTTAGCTCAAGGTTTCTGTCCACGGTCACTTGGTGCTATTGCTTTGGGCCTGGGGCAGCATAGCCCATCATGAAGGGAGGACACGGCTGAGACAGTCTGGTCACTTCATGTTGTCTGGGAAACAGAGAGAAAGACACACAGGGGCTGGGCTTCCAGTGTCCCTCTCAAGGGCACAGCCCGGTGACCTGCCTTCCTTCTGCTAGGCTCCACTTCTAAAGGTTCCACCACCTCCCAATAGTGCCACAGGTTTGAGACCAAGCCTTCCACACACGGATCTTTGGGGAAAATTCCAGACCCAAACTTCAGCAGGATTATTTTGGTTATGCAAACCAGAAAGTCTGCTCAAACTGGTTAACAGGGAAAAGCAGTCTTTCTCTAAGAGACATTGCTTACTGGAGCCTGCTTGCATCCAACAGGAAAAACTCTGTGTGTGTGTGTGTGTGTGTGTGTGCGTGTGTGTGTGTGTGTATGTGTGTGTGTGTGTGTGTGTGTGTGAGCGTGTGTGTTCTGGGATCAAGGAAATCTTCCCAGCAGACTTCTCGTATGGAGGAGCAGGGGCTGACTGTCACCCTCCACCTCTGGACCAGGGATGGAGTCTGTGCCCTCTAGGCTCCAGCTGTGTGGAGCTGGAGAACAAATGAGTGGAGGTCAGCTGAGAGGCCTGGGTGATAGTGGGCTGGCTCCCCATGGCGTGGAGCTAAGAATTAGACAATGTGTGTGAAAAAATCTCTCCGGGAATTTAAAAGTGTCAGTTATTGTTTTAGGTGATGGCGATTTGGACTAGCTATATCTAATATTCCTTCCAACTCTGTATTTTTATAAAATTTCAAGTAGTAGTCATTTCCACCGGCCTGATGGTTTTCATGCTTATTCTCAGGAATGTTTCTGCATAACAAGATGCCAGCTAGCTCATGTTTGGGGCGTCAATATGGCAGCAGCAAAAGACAATTACAACAAAGCCACCCCCACCCCCACCACCATCACCCACAAGCGAGTGAACAAACAAAAATACTAACCACCAAAGTGAGGAAATTTTAAGGAAAATCTTTTTTCATTTCAGCATCCCTCTGGGACTTGGGACATTTTACAAAATATTAAAAAAAATTTCTTGTGGCTTATTTTATTTTGAATTCATGTGGGACATTGTGATGTTTTCATGCTCAGGGTGTGGATCCACACGTCTCCAAAATCAGAAAACATTATAGTTATATAATAAGAATGAAGAAAAACAAACAAACCCATGATGAAACAGACACAGAAATCTTTTTTTGTTTACTTTTTCTTTATGAAAATAATGCAATTTTAGGGCCTGGGGTTGTGGCTCAGTGGTAGAGTGCTCGCCTAGCATGCATGAGGCACTGAGTTCGATCCTCAGCACCTCATAAAAATAAAATAAAGATATTGTGTCCACCTAAAACTAAAAAATAAATATTAAAAAAGGAAAATAATGTGATTTTTCTGCAGAAGGTAAGTATAATGAATGAGGTGGTAGGTATAAGGCATGACTGTCAGTCTGCAGAGGGGCTGCTTCTTCCTGTGTGTAGGGGCTGTCTGTGTGCAGGGGCAATAGCTCTGCCATACTTTGTTAAAGATTTGGATACAAATACAGAGTAAATGACCATTGAATGTGTGTAGACAATGATGGGGAGAAAGAGCTAATACATTAGAGGATAATCTTAAGAATAGAAATGGTTTTCATAGGCTATCATGCTTGACCAAGACCAATAAAGTAAGGTTAAGCCGAGATAAATAGCTTAGCACTTAATTTAAAATTTTTACTAAATAAAGAAAAGAGGAGAAAGCCCTGGTGTTTCAGCTTATCTCAAGCCACTATGAGCTCCCAGTCTGAGCAGGCCACACCCCCACGGTCAGCTCTAATCCCAGTGGGGAGTCCAGATGGTGCACTGGGCTGGCGCCTGCCTACTAAAGTTAAGGACATTGAAAGGCTGAAGAAATTAGGCAACATAATAATAAAGTAGTTATGATTGCTCCCAAGGAGAGCGACCTAATCCACTAAGTCCTTATTACGTGTTATCTCTGGTTTTCACAGAGCCCTGGAAACACAGATATTCTGGTTCAGCGAGAGGAATCCACACAACAACCCCCCCCCCTTTGTTATCCACCACCTATTTACCTTCCCACGGCTGGCCGTCCCCAGAAGCCCGAACCCCTTCATCCTGTCCCTTCTCTGCACATTTGTTGTTCCTTGTTGATGCTGTGTAAGTTCAAGTTCTCAGCACCGTTCGAGCTGTTCCTGACCAAATTCCTCCAGCACGTGTCGCATACACGTCTTAACAGACTGCCCTGCTCTTGTTTTCCTGTCTCCTGCAGTTTAGCTGCCAGGGCTCCAGTTGGAGAACCTAGGAGGTAGAGGAGGAGATTTGTCCTCCCTTCACATATGACATGTTTGTTAGGGAGAGTGAAAGGGAGAGGCCAGGCCAGCAGGAGTTCTGGTTCCCACCCTCCATCATCCCCACCGGGAACTTGGGTGGTGGCCCTGCTGGGCACGCAGTGTGGATGTCTGTGTTCCAGGGGAGCCACCGCCCCTAGTGTCTAGGGGAGCCACCGGCCCCTAGTGTGCTCCCCCTGTGTAAAGGGAGAGCCTAAGGGAACGCTGGCTGTGGGACGGCCATGGGTCTAAGTTGGGTTGAGGTTCTGCAGGCCTGGGTGTGTCCCCTGTGCACTCTGGCTACCCTGCTTAGTGAGCACACACCTGTGGCTAGAGGTCACTTTCCCTCCAACGACCGAAGGCAACGCTCCTCTGTTGCTTTTCCGACCTCTGAACCGTGCAGCTTCCTCCCTCGGTGGCTGTGTGTCCTTGTTTATTTCCCCATCTGGGCACCTGAAGGACGACTCTTTGGCCCGGGGCTCTGGCACATGAGGTACCGCTGTTGCCTTCGTCTCTGGCGGGGTGTGAGCTGGACTTCTGCATCCGGGAGCTCAACTCCTTAAGTTTGGGACCTTTTGTTTCCAACTCTGGCTGGAAGAGCCTGAGTGTGGCTGCTGGCCTTCTGGGAGCCGGGTCAGGGAGGAAACCTGTGGAGGGAGTGTTTGGGGGGTGAGAACCAAGCCCTGAATCTGTAGGGGAGCATTCATTTCTCTGTGTTCCAGAGATACGGGGTGCCATCGATGCCTGTGCCTTTAGGGGCTCTGCAGTGCATGTGGGCTGCTTCTCGGCTCTCTTCCTGCCACTTCCCAGTCTCCAGAATGATCTCAGCTCCGATTCTCTTTGTTTTCTCTTTAACAATCTTATTCAGTCGGGTTGTGGGAGGAGTCCAAGTACAAGCTCGTGTTTGTCCTTCATATTTAATGGCAAAGCTCTCTGGGCTGTCTACAGCTATCGACTTATTCATCCTCCAACTATCTCATGGGGCAAGGCCCCCTATCCCAATTAACATACGGGGAAACAGAGGCAGAGAAATGTGAGCTGACTTGCCCAGACTCACAGAGCTAGAAGTGGACAACCTGGAATGTGAGCCCTGGCAGCCGGAGGCCAGCACCTGAACTCTGAGCCCGGATGTTATTCTGTCCACTTACAACTTCACCGTTGACAGAGAAGGAATCAGAAAGGTAGAAACTGACAAAACAGAGACTGGGGAGGAGAGCGCTGCTGGGCCAGGCCCGGGAGATGCAAGGTGAAAGGAAGAGAGTTGGCTGAGGAAGTGGAGCGCAGGAAGCCCCCGGTTGCCCTTCCCACAGCCTCAGCTTTGTGGACTAAACCTGGCCCCCAGCTGAGGTGCCACAGGAAGAGGATCCCCTCTGTAGACTGGCACAACATAACCCCGGAGCAAGCAGGTCACCAGGGAGCACACACACACACCACCCTCAGCTCTGTCCTCAGATATTTGGGAAGATATTCCCATGTGTACTAAATGTCCCAAGAAAGGAACAGAGAATGGCAGATCTGGGGCTTGACACTGTAACTGTCAAATTTGAAGTTCAGTCGGCAGAGTGGCTGGCTTTTCTGATGCTGCCTCCGGGTCCTTCTCTGGTCTTTTCTGCTGCTCTTGCCTGGGAGCGAGACCTCCGCAGGCTGCACCCTCTGGGTCTTGCCGTGGCTGCTGCTGGCTGGCTGTGGGTAGTGGAAGCTGTTGGAGGTGACTGGAGGGCAGTACTGTCGATCTTTGTTGCTCTTGGAGTCCACACAGTGAGATCCTCCCCCCAGATCAGCACACCCCATGCTTTGATGCCTTTGGCTGCTGAGGCAGTGCTCTGTCTTCTTGTTTAAGACAGAGCTTTCACATTTTGCCTATTTTTGGGTGATTTTAGTGTTTACAGTTGCTCCAAGCTTTGTGCTGACTGCTGACTATTGTTCCTAGGTGTGACGGGGCTGGGACAAGCATTATGGAGAAACATGTGTTAGATGAGCTTTTCAGGCATGAGTCAGGACTGTTGGTCAAGGTTAAAAAACTAACAATGTGTGTTAAATAAGATTTCTTTCAACAGAAACACACAGGGTTATGTCATCAGGCAACCCCCCCACCCCTCAAATCCTGAGAAACAGCCGGGCATAGTGGCAACAACCTTTAATCCCAGAGACTTGGGAGGCTGAGGCAGAAGGAACACAAGTTTGAGGCCAGTCTCAGCAACTTAGCAAAACCCTATCTCAAAATAAAATATAAAAGTCTGGGGATGTAGCTCAGTGGTAGAGTACCCCTGGGGTCAATCCTGAGTACTAAAAGAAATAAAAAATAAAAAGACCCTCATCCTGTGGGGAGAGGCTGACCTGAGAGTTATTTCTCCAGCTTCTCTGTTGAGAGCCACAGCTAAAGGGGCCCCAGCAAACTTCCGGCTGCCAGCAAACTCCAGCTGCCGGCTGATGATTGGTTCACAGCGGCCCCAGCAACATCTAGCTGATTGGCTCCTCTGCGGTGATGTTCATTGGGCTATTTCCCCACCCTTCAGACTGCAAAGCTGATGATTGACTCACAGCGGCCCCAGCAACATCTAGCTGATTGGCTCCTCTGCAGTGATGTTCATTGGGCTGTTTCCCTGCCCTTTCAGACCACGGAGCTGCTCATTGGGGGACTTCTTTGGCTCCGCTCACGCGACCCAGCCAATCGGCCTCAAGAGCAGGAGGATTGTGGGAGGTGGTGAGGCTTGTGTGGGTGAGAGGCTGGTGGGAAGCCGGTGGTGGCAGTTGGGCTCTGAGGGTTTTTTCCTGAGGAGCTGTTTTGTTTGGTGTTTGTAGTTCTAAAAATAAAGTTCGTTTCTTTTGACAAGTGGCTCCTGAATTGTGCCCAGCCAGACTGCGGCATTTGGTGGCCCGTACGGGGATGGAACCCGCGACCTTGGTGTTATTGGAAGGATCCTGAAGGATGTGAAGGAACTATACAACCATATGTATTGGATCATCTTCCTGTAAATTTATGGGGACAAGATGTCTTAGATCAATTAGGTTTGACATTAACAAATAATATCAATCAAAATGCACCCACTATTATGGCTAGACAAGGTTTTAGGAAAGGAAAAAGATTAGAAAAACAAGAACAAGGTATAGCAGCACCAATACAAATAGATCAAGGAACAGACAGACATGGGTTGGATCTTCAGAAAGGGCCACTGAGACAATAAAAATTACATGGAAATCAGAAAGACCAGTATGGGTTCCTCAGTGGCCCTTGACTAAAGAAAAGATACAAGTAGCCCATGATCTGGTCAAACAACAATTAGCGGAAGGACATATACAACCTTCTGTATCTCCCCATAATACTCCCATTTTTGTCATCAAAAAGAAATCTGGTAAATGGAGATTATTACAAGATTTAAGAGCCATTAATAATGAAATGGTCATTATGGGACCTGCTCAATCGGGGATTCCTCAATTGTCTGCTTTGCCAAAAACTTGGTATGTTTTAGTTATAGATATTAAAGATTGTTTTTTTTTTCAATTCCAATTCATCCTGAGGATAGTCCACGTTTTGCATTTACTATCCCTGCACTGAATCATGAAGGTCCTGATCAGAGATATGAATGGAAAGTACTCCCTCAAGGGATGGCTAACAGCCAAACTATGTGTCAAATTTATGTTAACAAAGTAATCCAGCCACTTAGAAATCAAAATCCTGAACTACAAATATTTCACTATATGGATGATCTATTATTAGCACACAAAGCTAAAAACACATTGCTAGAATGTTATGCCACACTTACAAACTTATTAAAAAATTATAATCTAGAGATAGCAATAGATAAAGTACAATTAAATTTTCCAATTAATTATTTAGGAGTTCTATTATCCTCAACCATGGTCCGTCCACCAAAAATTCAAATACGAGTAGATCAACTCAAATCACTTAATGACTTTCAAAAGTTATTAGGAGACATAAATTGGATAAGGCCTTATCTAGGTATTCCAACAGGAGAATTGGGACCTTTATTTGATATCCTAAAAGGTCCATCAGATCCAAATTCACCCCGGATGTTAACGCCTGAAGCAAGAAAGGCATTAAAAATCATTGAAACATATATGGAAAATATGCATTTGGATAGAATTGATATAAGTTTGCCTTTATTATTTATTGTACTACCAACAAAAAATATTCCTACAGGAGTATTTTGGCAAGAAGGTCCATTATTATGGATACATTTATCTTATTCTCCTAACACTATTCTTACTAGGTATCCTGAGGCTGTAGGACAATTAATACTCAAAGGAATAAAAACAGCAAAGGGAGTATTTGGAATTTCTCCCAATAAAATTATTACTCCATATACTATGAATCAAATTGATGAATTAGCTAATGAGTTAAATACTTGGGCAATAATCATGTGCAAATCTAATGTTTCATTTGATAACCACTTACCATCTAATCCTTTATTGTCTTTTTGGTCATTGCATCCTGTAATTTTTCCAAAAATGACAAGAAAAACACCTATCATGAATGCTCCAAATATATTCACTGATGGGTCAAATAATGGTACAGCAGCAATAGTTACACCTGATCAAACTTTTACATTTTTAGTACCCAAACAATCAGCTCAAAAGGTAGAGCTTAATGCAGTATTACAAGCTTTTGTGATGTTTAAAGATTCTGTATTTAATTTATTTTCTGATAGTCAGTATATAGTTAATGCTATAGTATCCCTTGAAGATGCTGGTAGGATTTCCCCTTCTTCTACTGTTTTCTCTTTGTTTTCCACTATACAAAGTTTAATCTGGGACAGAAAAGATCCATTCTTTATAGGACATATCAGGGCACATACAGGATTGCCTGGAGCCCTTAGTTTGGGCAATGATTTAGCAGATAAAACTACACATGACATACATATTTTCTCTACACTAGAAGAAGCTATAAATTTTCATAAAAGGTTCCATGTCAATGCTAATACTTTACAAAAGCATTTTAAAATAACTAAGGAACAAGCTAGACAAATAATAAAACAATGTCAAAATTGTGTGACCTTTTTACCACAAGTTAATCTTGGAGTCAATCCTAGAGGATTGATACCTAACCATATTTGACAGATGGACGTCACACATTTGCCAGAATTTGGAAAATTCAAATATTTGCATGTTACAGTTGATACTTCTTCTGGATTTTTGATGGGCTCCCTTCATGCCGGAGAAAAAACTAAAGATGTTATAGCTCATTGCTTACAAAATTTTGCCACTGTGTGCATTCCAAAACAGTTAAAAACAGATAATGCCCCTGGTTATACTTCTACCTCTTTTAAACAATTTTGCTCATCATTTGGCATTACTCATATAACAGGAATCCCATACAATCCACAGGGACAAGGCATAGTTGAAAGAGCTCATCAAACTATTAAAATATATTTATTAAAGCAAAAAGACGGAATTGGGAAGGGGTATATATTCCCCAAAGATAAACTTAAAATAACCCTTTTTACTCTAAACTTTTAAAATTTTGATTCATCAGGACTTAGTGCTGCAGAAAGGCATATGTGTCCAAAAAATGTACATAAGCCCAAGGTACTTTGGAAAGATATTCTAACAGGACAATGGAAAGGTCCTGACCCAGTAATTGTCTGGAGTTGGGGGTCTGTTTGTGTGTTTCCACAGGAAGAACAACAGCCGATTTGGATTCCAGAGAGATTAACCAAGGTCCTGACCCAGTGATTGTCTGGAGTCGGGGGCCTGTTTGTGTGTTTCCACAGGGAGAACAGCAGCCGATTTGGATTCCAGAGAGATTAACTAAAGCAATTTCTACAGACCAAAAAGAAGATGATTTGGCTCAAATCCATAACAGCTGATATCCAAAACTCCAATTTGGCTATCCTTACATCTTCAACAGAACCAGGATGCTTTTTTCAATATCTATTTTATTATTGCCCTTTCCCATATCATGAAGTTCTATTTTGTTTTTTGAGCTCATACAGACTTAGGTTAAGTTTTGCTGATCAGTTCTATTTTTTTTTTTTTTTGACTATAGAGTTTTTAAACATTGCAATGGAGGTTTCACCTGTAAAAAGTTATAAGGCCTTTACTATTATGTTATGTGTTGTATGTATTATATTATGTATGCACACTTGTGTTTTGTGTTATATGTTTGAATGTACGTATGTCCATATATCATATATGATGAGCGCTCATGAAAAAATGGATCCAAATATTTTTTTCATTCACATGATTTAAATGGTTTAATTTAAATTGGGTAAATAACTGTTAATAATTGTTTTAATATGTAAACAAAAAAGGAGGTTAACAGATCTGTTTGTTTACTTTCACCTCTCCTTTTCATTATATTTAATAATTCTCTTCAAGACAATGTAAATTGTTAAGAAAATTGCTTTCTTTTAGTGCCTTCTGGAATGTTACATAATTTTTTTCTTTAGCCATTATTGCCAGAATTCCTATCTTCATCCCAGTGCCGGTGAAGACAAAGATAAAACTAATCTACATTTTCTGCAATAGCCATCACTGAACTGCTTGCAGAACTTGCCTAAACTATGTGTCACTTGTATGCATTGTGAACTCACTTGTATGCATTGTGAACTATCTGTTGGTGCAGCGACTTGTGGTAGTGTTGGGGTATTTTTGCTGATGATGTCATCGGTGGTACAATTTTTCCAACAAGAGCCGTCAATTGGCTTGGTGTATCTTCCTCCCTTCTGCTTGTCATGACAAAGACCTCTCCACAGGTGTGGCTGTATACTGGACCGGTAGTCAATGACGGGTAAGATCCAATTACAATGGTACCAACCTAAGACAGGAGGCTGACGCCTTGAAGTCAGCTCATCCGATGACGGGTAAGGACCATATGTACTATTGGACAACCTAAGGTAGGCACAGTCCCTAAGCCACATGCTTGTTGTTTAAACAGAGAGGGGGAGATGTTGAGAGCCACAGCCAAAGGGGCCCCAGCAAACTTCCAGCTGCCAGCAAACTTCCAGCTGCCGGCTGATGATTGGCTCACAGCAGCCCCAGTAACATCTAGCTGATTGGCTCCTCTGCGGTGATGTTCATTGGGCTGTTTCCCTGCCCTTTCAGACCACGGAGCTGCTCATTGGGGGACTTCTTTGGCTCCGCCCACGCGACCCAGCCAATCGGCCTCAAGAGCAGGAGGATTGTGGGAGGTGGTGAGGCTTGTGTGGGTGAGAGGCTGGTGGGAAGCCGGTGGTGGCAGTTGGGCTCTGAGGGTTTTTTCCTGAGGAGCTGTTTTGTTTGGTGTTTGTAGTTCTAAAAATAAAGTTCGTTTCTTTTGACAAGTGGCTCCTGAATTGTGCCCCGCCAGACTGCGGCACTTCTCCTTACACTCTGGCTAAAGAATAAATGATCCTTCACTGCAGAGTTGGCTCTGGGTTTTGTTATTGGTTCCATGAGTCTGAGAAGGGATCCAGGTGGGGTCAGATATTGGTGACAGTTAATGTATCAATATGTTGACAAAAATGTGACCCGGCGCTCACAGGAGCCTACCCCTGTGTTTCTCCTGGAGCCATGGTTCAGGATTGGCGAGTTGAGAGTCTGTGGCGACTCTGTAGACTACAACTACCATGAGCCAAGAGAATCCTCCACACTCTGGCTTTGGCAATGGCCACTTGTCTTTTCAGTGGCTGCAGGTCCTGTCACAGGGCCCTCACGCTCCAGCTCATTGGTTTCCAGTGACTTCACTCTCTCCTGACCTTCCAGGGTTAGGGGTCGCTCACACTGTTGCTGGTCTGTGGGAGTCTCACCGTCCTTTGGTGGTTCTTCAACACTGGCTGTGCATGGTCTTTTTAGTAGGTTTTCTTAGGATCTTGATGATACAGTTGGTATAAAACATATTCAAGTTATTCTCTCATAATGTAGAAGAAAAGGGTAACGAGATATTTAAAGTATGAAGGAAACAAACAAGCTCCACAGAATCAGTTCTGAAGCTGAATTCCTGCGTAATGGGAATCTCAGCTGGGAGAGGAGAGCTGACAGAGAGCCAGAAAACATCACTGGTACAAAACCAGAAAACGCTTCAGAATTAAAAGGGAACATGAGGGCTGAAGTTGTGGATCAGTGGTAGAGCCCTTGCCCAGCTTGTGTGACACACTGGGTTCAATCCCCAGCATCAAATAAAAATAAAAACAAATAAAATAAAGATATTGTGTCCATCTACAACCAAAAGAAAAAAATTAACAAAAAGAGAACGTGAATCTTCAAGATAAAAAAAAAAAACCCATGAGAAACAAATGTAAAGGCCCTCATTTAGGGTGTTAAATATAAAGCAAGATACCAAAAGATTTTAGGGAGAAAACAAAAAGATTAGCTACCAATGCAAGGGAATCGGTGGTATCTGATGTCTCTCAGCAGCAGAGATGCCACTGAGATGATGCAACGCTGCTGTTACTTTTCTGAAGGGAAACAATTTTAACTCTACGTCAATCTAGATAACCAAAGGTAAGAAAAGAATACAAATACTTTATATACCAAAAAATCCAAAATATTGACTTTTCAAGCACCAAGCACCTTTTCCTGGGGAGTTACTTGTGGATACAATCCCACAAAAGGAGAGAGTAAAACAACGGAGGAAACCCTGGGTTTCAGGAAGCAGCACACTAGGTTCAGAAGAGGAGTCCAGTCCCAAGACCACAGTTACCCAGAATGCCTGGAGGGTGACTGGTCCATGTCAGAAGGGGAACATGGGGACCACCAGAGAACAGCCTTCTAGAAAAGAAAGAGGAATAGAGTAAATATATGATTAATATCTTGGAAAAACCTGAGAATGAAGAAAAAAGTCAGTAATTCCAGGAAACAGCAACGGCAGATCACATAAGAGAGGCACTGATCGTGGTTCTGAGTGATTTTCACGGGCACCTTCACAGCACAAACTTGTTCCCACAGACCTACAAAGCAGTGGCTCCTAATACGTGCATTGTGTAGAGGAGGAACAGAGAGATTAGGTACGTTGCCCAGGGTCACTCTGATGAGATGGTGGATTAAGTGATATTTGAAACATCACAGGTGACTCCTGAAAGGAACAAGATAGGGGTAGTGAGGCAGGGAGTCGGGTGACGCTGGGGAACCTGGGCAGTGGGTCAGGAGATGGCAGACTCAGGCTTCTCACAGACCAGGGGCTGCTAAAGTGGGTGGGAATGTGGCTCAGAGAAGCGGGAGGACATGTTCTGGAAGGTGTGGACTATGAATGTTGTGAGAGGAAGCTTCAGACTTTAGTCTCCCCAGAAGCTGCCCTTGGGACTCCCAGCTCCCAGGTGTGTTGCAAAGTGGCAGACAGACACAGGTACACGTGCGGAGGTGCAGGGATGGGCACAGATGGCACAGATACGCACGCACTCACACACACGCACACAGAGCACACACAGACCAGGCTTCTTGTTTTGGAAGAGGAGTGTCCACCCTCATCATCTTCCTTTCGGTTGCATTCCTGGCCTCACGCCTTAGTTATTATATTTACTTTAATTACCTATATTTACTTGATTATAAAAGCTGTGGTTCCACTTCCATGTTGGCATATGTGATGATTCCAGTCCTCTTTGTTTTGTCTTGTTTGTGTTACTTTGAATGAGTTTAGTGATGCAAGGCATGTTAATGTTGGAACTCTAAATCATATACATGAGAAAGGGAGAAAAAAAATGAAATCCTTTAATTTCACATGGAATTTTCCTTATACAAAGAAGAAAAATCACTGGGTGCAATGGCATGCTCCTGAAATCCCAGCTACTCGTGAGGCTGAGGCAAGTTTGAGGCCAGCCTGGGCAACTTAGCAAGACCCTGTCTCAAAATTAAAAAAAATAAAAAGGACTGGAGATGTAGATCTATGGTAGAGTGTCCCTGGGCTCAATTCTCAAATTAAAAAAAAAAAAAAAAGGAGAAAAATCACATGGTTGTTCCCGATTAAAGAAAAATAAAATAAAATAAAGAAAAATAAGAATTGTTTGTTGTTTTGTCACTTAAAAGTTACGAGCATCTTTCAAGAAAAAAATAACCTCATGCATTTTCTCTTTTAAAACACCCTCCTGAAGTGAAACTGAATTATGAATGACATCTATACATTTGCTCTTGACTGCAGTATTGCTGAGCTTTTGCTCCCTGCAGAACAGATCAATGTGGCCTTGTGCTTCACGTGTCCTGCGTCCAGGATGAAGCTGACCTTGAAGGGTGGTTCCTCTTGTTCTTCCTCATTGTCGACTCATGGCCTCACAGAGGAGGGGGTGGTGCTCAAGGTGCAGGGCGCCAAGCGAGTGTGATTATGTGGCTGTAGCTCTTCCTGTAGCTCATTGAGCTGCCAGGCGACAGGCGTGGCCATGGGGCCCCTGTCCCCTGTCCCTGCCTCTGTCTGGGGGAGAACTTGGGTGCAGCTGAGAAAGGCTCAGGGTTCCTGGCTTTGTTCCAAACTCACACTGTGCTGTGGTGGATCAGTGGCCCTGAAACACTCAGAGAGAAGGGGGGAGGCAGAGGCCCCTCAGTGGAACCAGGCCCCGCGGTCTCAGAAAGAGCGCTTCCCCATCTCCCCTCTGGCCCCTGACCTCCCTGCAGCCACTGGAATAACCGAGGCGACAGCTGCTGGCCCTGGTGGGGCACCCGCGGACTCCTCAGGCCAGGAAGGGGGTCTGAACTGGGGCCAGTGTGAAGCGGATCTGGGCGTTGAAGTCATTATTCAGACACACGGAAGTGACTCCAGCCCTCAGCGTGGCCCCTGGGGACCGGGAGCTTTCCCTGGGGGAGCTCAGGGCGGGCAGTGCTGGTTCTCAGGGTGGAGATGTGGGGCCTCGGGTGGGCCTGCTCATGATGGCCAGGGTCCATGTCGGGGGGACACTGCCCTGGCCTGTGGCATCCGGAGTGGAAAACGAGGAGGTTGGGTGGAAGGTTTTCCAGAACCACCCAGGCTTTGTGGACAGAAGTAGGTCTTCCTATGCTTGAGCCACTAAGGAGCCAACAAGATGAATAGATTTGCTTTCATTTCGTGCTTTGTTTTATGTTGTTTCTTTTAATGATCAGGTTGGCCTTCTAATTATCTCTAACTCCTTATTTCACTTGAAGACACAAGTTTTAATGTTTTCTTAAGGGAAATATGTGCGTTTTTTTTTTTTTTCAAAAGAAAGAGGAGTTTTTGTTCATCAGATTGTTAGGTAGGGATCACTCATTCAAGGAAGAAATCGTCAATAATGTTTCCAATCTTGACTTTTATGCTGCAGAATAATCCTCCCCAGAGGAAGAGCCCTCCAACTTCCCTGAGTTCCTTCTCTACCACTGAAAACAAGGTCCCTCTCTCGGGTGCCCACGGGTCTCCAGATCCAGAAGGTGCTAAGGGAATCAGAGACCTCTCTGTAAAAGTCCAGAGACACCCACTTGGCATTCCCATTCAACCAGAGCTGGGGACGGGCCACCGATAAGAGCTAAGCTTTTGTTGAACATTTGCTATATGATGGGCACTGGTGGCCGGTTACCAGCATTTTAGTTTATTCATAGTTTTATTTTATCCTTCCCGTTGAGATAGGCTGTGCTCTTGGCTACTTTATAGTTGAAGAACCCCAATCACATCTTATGACATGTGGCTAAATCGCTTCCTTCCTGCCAACAACCCTCCTTTCAGTCGGCTCCCCGTGGCCCTGTCCATGCCTACGGCATGGACGCCACCCCTGCCTTCTCCATCTCTCTCAGTCTGGCCCCTGTTACGTTGTTCTACTGGCCTTGATTCTTGAACTTCCCCCAAGGTTTTTGGTTTTCTGCAGGACGTGGCCTTTCCTTGAGGACAGCCACGTGCTCCCTCCAGCCAGTTGTCTTGGATCTCAGGAAAATCACTCAGGGTTTGCTGCAAGAGCCTCATTTAAAGGCTGTTTTCAGTCACTTGTCCCTTATCCTGTGGCTGCCTCTGTGCTGGTTGGAGGAGACAGAGGTAACTGTGAGCTGGGGTCTCTGCCCTGCAGGAGCTCAAGGCTGCACACGGGGGAAACAGGGAGAGAAGAAACATCCACTTGAAATACAGTGTTTCCGGCAGGCTCCCAAGTGCAGGCGGCTCCAGCGACTTGGTTGGTGGAGAGGCTGGAGGAGAAGGGGGCAGTCAGGAAAAGCAAGATGACAGGGACAAAGTTGCCTCCTTACTCTGGTAAGTTTGTCCCTCTCCCCCAGTGGAGGAGCCCCTCACGACACCCCCCAGCCCAGAACTCGGCATCAGGACCACGTGGAACTGACCCTTCCCCGTCCTTTCGCCATTTGAAAGCGCTCGTGGGGCTGGGTCTTCATTCTGTGCATCGCCGTCTGTTGGCTTTTCTTTTCTTCTTCTTTTCTCTTTTCCTTTGGTCTGGGCAGGTTCCATTCAGTGGCTTCAAGCTCACGGACTCTTTCCTCAGCTGTTTCCCGTCGACTGATGAGCTGTCGGAGGGTTCTTCATTTCTTTTACACCCTGGTTGACTTTTCCTGAACCCCGTACGTTCATTTGGGTAATGGGAACTGAGGCAAATGGGCCGTTGGACTCCTATTTAGGCAGTGATCCCAAATATGGGGGGGGGCAGGTGTAGCATACATGTTGCTCCAGTCTGGAGGCTGAGAAGTCCAGGATGTCAGAATCCCTGTCTGGGGAGGGCCTGGTCCTCACTCATGGCACCTTGTACATGTCCCTCTGGGCAGAAGGGAGAAGAGGTCTCTTGGCCTCTCTCATAGTGCACTCATCCCCTTCAGGAGGGCTCCACCCTCATGATCCAACCTTCCTCCTCTCAACACCCCTGCACCAGGGATTAAGTCCCAACACATGAGCTTGGGGACCCAAGTATTTAGCACAGGCCTTTAGTGTGAGGTCTTGTTAATCAGATTAGGCATTGGGCTATATTTATTTATATTGTTATATAAATGTGCCAAAGGTGCCCCTGTGCCCAGGGTGCCAACCTCAAATCCTCACCGTCTTAGCTGTTTGGAACCTTTCTGCTTTACGTGCTCTGTGAAACTCTCCCAGCACCGTCTGGCCCTGGATGTGACAACCTTGGGGTATAAACACCCTGAGCCGCTGCTGCCCTTGAGTCCTCTGGCCCAGGGCTGCTGAGGGACATGGCCCTGCTCCTGTCCTGCCTGGGAGTTCCCTGCCCTTCTCACCCCTCCTCTGGAAGGTCTCCTCTGGGAGGGACCTCCTGCCTGCATCCCACAGAGCATCATCCAGATAAAGCCGCCGGGGCCACTGCCAACTTGTGGCTATGCTTTCCCTCCATCAGCTCTAAATCCCCAAACTCGCTACCCTGTAGGTGCCAATGCTCCAGATCCCTCCGGTCCTTGTTCCGTCTTTCCTGTTGCCTTGAGCTTCCCTCGGGCTCCTGCTAGTGCATGTCCAGCCACTTCCTCAGCGGGGTGCGGGGATAGCCATCCCCCCCGAGTGCTGGGGTGCAGTGTTGAGGCTGGGAGAAGAGCGTTCTGTAATTGAATCACAAGTCTCAGGCTTTCCGTGGTCCTGTGTCTCTGGGCTGTGACCTCAGCAAGAATTTCTTACCTTTCCCCCTCCTTAGGGGAGTTGGGATGACCCTGCTCAGGGCTGGAGAAGCTCTGGTGAGGATTTTACCCTGGGAGTGCCTCTCTTACGGAGAAGGCTCTGCACCTGTTTCACGATGGATGCTTTTCTCCTCCGGCTGACAGAAACACGAGGGATCTTTCTTGGCTCTTCACCATAACAGCCTGCTGGGATTCCTGGAAGTAAAACCCCCTGGAAGTGGGTGGGGAGGGGGGCCTCTACACTGCCGCCCCCTGGGGAAGCTCCTCACTCTCCTATGAGTGCACAGTCAGCCTCCAGAAACTCACCAACAGGATCATGCAGGTGTTCCTGTAGGTCCCAGGCTCCAGAAGCTTCCACAGAAGGTAAGCAAGTCTCTGCTTGACTCTCTGGAGTCTCCTCTTCCCTGGGTTTTGGGGTGGTGGTTTCCCCAGAAAGACTTTGTAAAGTCCTCTCACGGTTCTAGGAAACGTCACTGACTTTCAGTTTGATTGGCTTCGTTCTTTTTGTGAAGGCAGGAGGGACAACTTCTAAGCTTTTCACATATTGGTGTTAAAATCAAAATCCCCCTTCTTCTTCTGAGGAATGAGCCCCGTGGCATAGACTTTTGCTTCTGGCAATATGACAGAATAGATAGTGAGAGAAGAATTCTACCCTCAGCACCCCCCAAAACTATCAGAAACAGGAGGACGCAGGTGTCCAGAGTAGCCATCCTGAGGCAGCTCTAAGGATTCATACCAGGGACCCAGAGTCCTGGGTTTTCATGGGCGTGTGGGTGACAGGAGCCCTCCCCTTGGTTCTGAAGGGGGTGCAGGGGTAGAGATGCTTGCTACATCCTCAGCCAAACGATGCAGCAGCTTCAAAGAGAGCTGCCTCCCCGCCAGCAAGACAACGGGGGCACTTTTGCGGAATTCCTAAGCACCGCGTGGCCTCACCCACGGGGGTTATCATGGGTGTGCGCCTCAACCCTGGGTGGGTAGAGCTCAGGGGAGCACAGAAGGACCAAAGCGGATTTCCCCTGGAGGAATCTCCTTCATCCTGGGTCCCTTCGATTCCTGTAGTTTGGACCAGTTGCGTGGGCAGCCACGGTAAATGGCACCAGGACATCCTGAGCTGGCGTCAGGAGAAGCCACCAGTAACCAGGCCACAGCCTGCGGTGCAGATGTTGGGATTATCAGATGATTAATAGGACACAACCCTTTCCAAAATGCTTATAAAAGGAGGGGGGACCCATGTGTCATGCTCATACCCCTCTTTGGCTCCTTTAATGGCTCTCTGCCCACCCCAGGCGGCTCCTGTCAGCACCAGGCGTGGAGGCTGCTCGTCCCCTCCCCAGCTTGCCACGCTCACCGGCAGGTGGAACTTGATCCAGTCCCCACCGTACTTACTTTCTCAACCTTTTGGACACTCAGCCGTCTTCTCCCGGACTCTCCTTTTTTTGGCCTTTATGAGTGGCAGGCCCTGATTTTCTCTCTATCTTACCCACCACTCTTCTTTGTTGCCTATATTTTCTCTCCCAGACCCCCCAAATGGAGGGCCATTACAGGGCTTGAACACGACCTCCTCTTCTCTAGTTAGGGTCATTCCTTATTATCTTTTCCAAGCGGCTTTTCAGAAAGACTAGACCAACATTTATGCCTACATGTGGGAAGAAACTAGAACAGGTATCAGGAGAGCTTCCCCTAGTCTGCTGGCTGAGTGGCCTGGGGAAGCTATCTTCTCCAGGCCTCTGTTTCCTCATCTGTACAACAAACTCCTGTATGGCTCTAACCTCTAGTTCTCTGAAACTAAGTTTGTACTTTGTAGTTGTTCATGACGTGAATTTCTTAAACCTTTCTGAGTCTCCACATTAGCTCATTTGGCATCACTGTAATTAAATACCCGAGGCTGTAGAACTTACAAAGAAAAGAGGTTTATTTTGGCTCATGGCTAGGGTGCAAGGCCTGCATCTGTGATGGCCTTCTTGTGGGCAGAATTCCTGGGCAGCCCAGAGTGTCACATGACAAGAACAGGGATGGCATGTGTGTGTTTCTGGTCTGTCTTCATCTTCTTCTATTCAAACTTGGGGGCTCCACTTGATGGCTTTATCTAAACCTCATCACTTCCCAAGGGAGGTGAAACAAATAGTCATTAAGGTTTCCGTGCTCTTGAGAGCTCACAGTAGGGGTTAGATCTGTACATGCCCCTGTGTCAGATGCAAGTCACAGCACCCTGTAATGCTGGTGTTCCCAGTTCTCTGATCCAAATGCATACGTGTGTCTCCGTCATGCACATCAAAGTTTATCAGGACAAACTCCTACCAGGCGGGAGCCAGCATCCTGAGCATGTAGGTTTTCTGCCACCTTCAACCATCCAGAGAAGGTTCAGAAAAAAGAGGTGGCCCCCTCCCCACCTGGACAACGTTGACTCCTCCTTTTATCGTTCCTTTTTTCTCGACATCTGCAACAAAACACACAGTTATAAAACAAGGTTCCAAGAGCACTAAATCTCTGTGTCTTCGCGGTTATCTGGAAGATTTTTATTGCATTTCACTGCAAGGAGCTGCCCCCTGCTCATTCTTTGACTCATCTCCTCTGCTTCTAGCAGGAAGGAGAGATTTATCTTCAAGCCCAGGAAGATGTTCAGGTGATTTGGAGTTTTATACAAAAAGACTTAGTTTCCTGAAGATGGCACTGTAATTGTACTTCTGTGCACAGGAGCACTTTAACACACTCAGGAATTTACCTTCTGTCCAGTCCGTGGGTCCAGAGATGCATTAAAGTGAAGAGTAGCCAATGATTTAGTCGTGCCCCCATAGAAATGCACGCCACTGAGACGCAAAATTTGTTAAAAAGAAAAGGAGCTCATATTGGGTAAGGCCTCTTACTCTTGAAGTATAAATTCTAAAATTCTCTTCCTAAAGGATACACAGGTGCATTTGATAGACCAGAGTTAAAATTAATCAAATGATCAACTCTTTTCGCTATTTTTTAATTTTCTTGTCTACTACCTTAATATCACTTAAGTAAAGGCTGAATCAAATAAGTGACTCAATCAGTAAATATTGATTGTGTTATTGATTACCTTCAGACACAGTGACTGAAATCACTCAACCCAAGTGTCCTTATGATTTCTGCCCAAGAAAAGTGAGTGTCCCTTTCCCAAGGGATCACATATGTATTTCCCAAAGACTTTTTTTTTTCCAAATGGCTTTATATTTATTAGATAAATTGAATTTGTAATTAACATAACTTTGACTGCAAAAACTCTTGAGGACCAGGGGATTTCATTAATGAATTATGTTAAAGAGTAAATGAAGAAATAATGCCTGCCCTGCACAAACTCAGAAAAGATGGGGAAATCACACTTGCCAACTCATTCTGAGTCAGTAAAACTGATACCAAACCAGACATTATAGAAAACAAAAACCACAGAATATGACCCTTCACTACCATTTTTTTTCAAAACATATTTTTAGTTGTAGATGAACACAACACCTTTATTTTATTTTATTTATTTATTTTTATGTGATGCTGAGGATCATACCCAGGGCCTCATACGTGTTAGGCAAGCACTCTACCACTGAGCTACGACCCCAGCCCTTGACCACCAATTTAAAAAAAATGATAACATATTACATACAAAGTATACAAAATATATAATCAAGTAGGTTTTACGTCACTAAAACAATCAACATTGGAAAAATTAGTGTAATTAACCACATAAACTGGTTTAAAATACACAACCTAACTAGATCCAGAAAAAGCATTTGACATGTTAAATAAAATTGTGGAAGGCTATGAATTTGG
Organism: Spermophilus citellus; assembly: GCF_964194105.1. Taxonomy (NCBI): domain Eukaryota; kingdom Metazoa; phylum Chordata; class Mammalia; order Rodentia; family Sciuridae; genus Spermophilus; species Spermophilus citellus. Next base: position 224,344,584 of record NC_138184.1, on the reverse strand, counting down.
ATTGACCACCTGTCCTGAGTCCAACAGACCAAACCATTTAATCATGGTAACAGAGCTTTGATTGCAGGAGATCCTATAGCCAACTAAGCTGCAAACAATTTAAAAATAATTAGTAGCTCTTTTTAGTTATATGAGAGTAGAACTCATTTTGCCATAATTAATAAAAGCAAGAAATATATCTTACTCTAATTCAGTCCCTCATACTTCTCCTTCTCCTCCCCTCCCCCAGCCCCTAATGATTTAAAATCAGCATATTACAGTGATGCAGCTTCATCAATATTTATAGCAGCACAATTCAAAATAGCTAAGCTATGGAGCTACCCTAGGTGCCTTTCAATAGATGAATGGACAAAGAAAATGTGGTTTACAGACACAATGAAATATTACTCAGCCTTAAAGAAGAATGAACATTTGTTGGTAAATGAATAGATCTGGAGACTAAATTCCCAAGTGAAATATCACCCCAATCCCCCTCATAATGAATCTCTTTCTGCGTGTCTGTGTGTATCCTGTTGGCTCTGCTGTCTGGGGAACTCAGACTGATTCACCTCCATTAAGGAAGGGCTGTTCTGCTCTACTGGCGAGGGAACCGAGGTTCAGTGGGGGTGGTCTGTGCCCAGCACCTGGTGCTTCATTGCAGCTGAAGGCTCGAGGTGAGAGAGCTGGTGCTGGTGGGCTGCCCTGGCCCAGGGGTGGGAGGGAGAAGTAGGTGCTGCCTGCAGCGGCCCCACGTGCATTACCAGCAAGCCCCACCCCCAGCAGCCGTCCCTTCCTCAGCCGTCCCTTCTCCTGGTGGGGACAGGAGTCCTCTTTGAGTTAGGTGAGCATTCTCCAGCAGGCTAAAAAAAAAATACCTCCAATTGGGTTGAAGTGATTCATTTCACATCCCAAGAACAGGCAAGATCTTACAGTCAGAACTTCTCGTCCGCCTCCCGGTTGATCTGCATCCTGGGGCCTTCTTGACGTTCTCAGAGCTCTCCCTGGTATGATGATCAGAATGAGAGGGGGGGATTGAAGCTATGCAAGGGCCGGAACTAGGACCAGGATAAAGTCAGAGGGGAATCCAGACGCAGCACCTGGGGCAGCGCTGGCCCTCGGGCACTGCCCCTGACTGCACAACCCTGCCCATCCGTGTCTCCTTGGGTTTGGACCCTGGGTCCTAGGTTTTGCTTGCCACCTCCTGGTCCTGGCCTGACTATGCCTGAGTGACACAGGGGTGGGAAACAGTCATGAAGCTTGGCTGTGTGTCTTGAGTGCTTTCCCATGGTGGAGGATCACTCCCACAGGCTGCCATTAACCCCTCCCTGACCAGTGCCTCTGGGTGGCGCTCAGGGCAGGTGGCTCCCAAGGGTGAAGACTGGACTCAATTCTTTTGTCCAGTGGTCTTAAACTTCTCCAGGTGAGACCTCCTCATCTCATCAGCGCCCCATGCCCTTTCCTACGGAGTTGTCCCAGAGTAACTGAGATCGGCTCCAACCTTTCTAAGAACCACTAGATGTGAATCCTCACAAGGCAGCCCACACCCTTCATGCAAGAAAATCTTGGAATGGATTTCTAGAAGATTCTTTGAATCACAGGACTCAAGAGCAGAGCAGCATTCTGATGGTTATTGAGATCCTCCTACAGGCCCTGGGTTCTGCACAGTGCGGGTGGCAGGGGAGGAGAGTGGGGAGGGAGGGAGTGGGCAGGTGACTCTGTCCTCCTGCCTTTGAGGCCTGGACTGAGGAGTGAGGCCATATTTTAATAGAGTTCTTTATTTACATTGCCCTCTATGTTCTACCTTTTCTGGGCCACTGTCATGGATACAGCCTTCAGATACCATGGGTAAGTTTCTATGGCACAGGAGCTCCTCTCACACAGAGTGAATTCTGCGTACCCAGAGCTCTGGGGTCTTCCTAAGGCATGTTTAACAAGTTGGAATGTAATTTCTCAAAGCGAATCTGAATCTCATGGCTGCATTATTGAACATCTTGCTGATGGAGCGTTTTCTACGGGCTTCGTCCTGCCAGACACCCAGGGAGAGATGCTGGCGGCCCACGGTGTCTGCCGGGCTAAGTGAGACAAACAGGGCAGTTATTCAAATGATATTAAATATTAACGCCGACACTCTCCGAGGCTGCGTGTGTCAGAGATCACGTGGGCTACATCTGTCATCCTGAATCCCTGCAGACCGAGCGAGTGCCAGGAACATCTGCTTGCCCATGTCTGCTGGTGGAGGGGGTTTCCTTTGGTTGTGTGAAGAACCCGCTGAGGCTGGAGGGGCCCTCTGCTCTCTGATGGCTACAGGTGGGAGGAAGCCCCGGGCCAGGGGAAGGCTGAGGGTACGACTGTGTGGGTCGTGGCCGGGACAGACGCTCTGCCTCTCCTGAACGTCCCTGCGGAGCCCCTTCAGTCCCAGGACCAGTCAGCTGGGCCAGTTTGGTTTTATAAGGACAAAGCCACAGGGGAATGGAACATTTGCAGGTAGAGCTGGGAAGGAGGCCTTTGTCCATGACATTTCTCAACTCTGGGACCAGAAAACTGTTGAGGCTGTCCAGTCTGAAAAAGCCCAAGTTCAACTGCGGGGTTTTAACCGGTTTTCATAGACAAGGCTGTCTCTCTGGCTGGCTGTCCGCGGGCTCCCCTGTCACTTCAGACCTGCTCCAGCTACCCGAGTTGGGGACTTCTTTCGTGGGACTTCAATATAGCCCTTATGGAGGTGTGAGCTACGTGTGTGTGTGTGTGCACGTGCACACACAAGCACAACGTGCACACACACACACATACACGAGTACTGTTTTCTATTCTGTGTCCATTTTCTTTTCAACCAGAAATCTAGCATACTATTAGATTCTTGGGATGCCATTATCCTTAGTGAATTGAAGGTCATGTACCTTTATGGGACCAGCGTCCCTGGAGACCAGTCTCATGTCCAGATAATTGGCCGGGCCCTGGAGGGCATTGGTTTTAATTTAGCAACTCCTAACAGAATAATCATACCAGCAGCAGCTCTTGTGAACGCAGTGCCCCACATCCACGTATTTCACTTCTCATTCACTGTGTCATTTTGTTCTTTTACCAACCTCCTAAGGTGAACATGATGAGCTCCGTTTCTTGGTTGAAGAAAGGGGGCATGGGGTAGGAAAGACATGACCCCAAGTACATGTATGAAGACATGCATGGTGTGACTCTGCATCGTATGCAACCAGAGATAGGGAAAACTGTGCTCTATCTGTGTACTATGAATTGTAATGCATTCTGCTGTCATATACACCGAATTAAAATTAAAAAAGAACCTGCATGCCACACAAAAAAAGAAATAGACATAGAAAATTAAGTAACCTGTCTGAAGACACACCACTGAGTGAACGATGAATCTGGTATTCAAATATTCTGGCACTAAAACATTTGATCAGCTCTAAGATCGAGACCCTTTCTGCTGTATCATGCTACCTTCACTTTTAGATCAAACTGGGAATTATAAAAAAGAATATGCCTGAGAATAACTCAGTCATCCTATTATTGATAAAAATGTTGATTGAATTTGCAAAATAGTCCAATATCAGTTGTTTTCTTTTTTTTTTGGTTGTTCAAAACATTACAAAGATTGCAGAATCACATCGGTTACACATCCACATTTTTACATAATGCCACTGTTGTATTCAAAATAGTCGATTCCAATAGCCTTCTGCTCTTGGCTCCCCTCGAGAGGTAGTGCCAGGTTCTCTCATGCTGGTCTGGCTGGTGTGGATCTCGGGTCTGAGGTCCAATTTTTAAAGCATTTTTTATTTGTTCTTTTTAGTTATATATGACAGTAGAATGTATTTTGATATATTATACACTCATGGAGTATAACTTCCCATTCTTGTGGTTGTACATGATGTGGAGTTACACTGGTTGTGTATTCATATATGAACATAGGAAAGTTATGTCCAATTCATTCTACTATCTTTCCTATTCCCATCTCCCCTCCCTTGTCTTCATTCCCCTTCATTCCAAAAATCCCACCCCATTATGTGTAAGCATCCTCATATCGAAGAGAGCATTTGGCCTTTGCTTTTTTGGGATTAGCTTATTTCACTTAGCGTGATAGTCTCCAGTTCCATCCATTTACTGGCAAATGCCATAATTTCATTTCTATTTATGGTTGAGTAATATTCCATTGTGTATATATACCACATTTCCTTTATCCATTCATCTGTTGAAGGGCATCTGGTTTGGTTCCATAGTTTAGCTTTTGTGAATTGAGCTGCTATGAACATTGATATAGATGCTCCACTATGGTATGTGATGTTGATTTTAAGTCCTTTGGGTATATGTCTAAGAGTGGAATAACTGGGTCAAAGGTGGTTCCATTCAGGTTTTCTGAGGAATCTTCATACTGCTTTCCAGAGGGGTTGAACCAATTTGCTGTCCCACCAGCTAGGTATGAGTGTGTCCCCCCCCCCCCCGCCCCATATCCTTGCAACATTTATTGTCACTTGTTTTCTTGATGATTGCCTTTCTGACAGGAGTGGGATGGAATCTCAGTGTAGTTTTAATTTGCATTTCTCTAATTTGCCAGGGAGGTTGAATGTTTTCCATATATCTGTTCTGAGGTCCCAGTTTGTTGGACTCTTTGTCATCATCACCAGCCAGAATTTCTCCTTAGCAGCACTACGGACGTTTCCTTCTGGATGAGTCTGTGTTTAGGGCTGTCCTGTGCATCCCCAGATCCCAGTCCTGGTCAACAATGTCTCCAGCCGTGTCCTAAAGTCCTCTGGGGACATGATTGTCCCTGTGGGGGAACAAGTGGTGGGAAACTGCCCTCTGCAGGTTTTGTCTGGAACCCACTGCAGCTGGCTTCTTTTACTGCCTGTTCTGCTTCTCCTGCTCTTACGGACCCTCCCTGGAGCGCGTCCTCAACATCCTGCCCTCTGCCTGCTTCCCGGGGAGCCCAGCCCATAGTGCATGCTCACTGGCAATGGGAGAACGGATGGTTCTAGGCAAACTAAATGTTGACTTCTCAGACACCAGGTTAACCATTTGAAGAAAGAAGTCCCCTTCCATTCTGATACTTTGTGATAGATAAAGAGGACAGACTGCGTAACCTGGGGTGCTCTTACTGTATCTAGAATTTACTATTAAAACCAGAGGAGAACTCCTGATAATAAATATTTGTTGGTGGAAGGAAGAAGGAGCCTCTAGGAAAAAGGCTAAGTATTGAGAGATGGGCCTCATCCCACTCTGTCCCAGCAAGCTGTCCCAAGTTGTCCCTGTTCCTGTAAAACTAAGAGTCTATATAAATGTATTGGACTATCACATGGTTCCCACAAGCATGTACAAAACCACAGCAACAACAGAATAAAACCAAGAGCCTAATGACAGGAACCCAATTTATTGAAATGTGGGCTTTCTGGAATCAGTGGAGAGAAAAATCTGCTTCCCACTCCCCATGGGGAAGGTCAAGATTTTGGATCAAGTCATGCAGCTCTGAGATCTATATGGCTGCTGCAGCAGTTTAGAACGGATTCCACCTGCCCACATGTGAACCATGTCCAGTGTGCAGGAGGCTGTTGCTGAGGGTGGGTGGGTGGGTCTGCGCTCCACCTTGTTGGGGCCCCAGGTCTTCTGCTTCTCTCTCCAACACTTCCTGCCCATTGGGGCCTGGTCTTGCTGGGGGCTCCTGGTCGTATCGGTAGTCGGTTTTGGTGAGCTTCTGCCTGCTTTCTCTGTGTAGATGTGTGGTTCTCCTGTGACTGGAGAGTCTCTGTCTTCCATATGGCCTTTTGGTGGCTGGGGACACAGCCCACAGCACTGGCCTTTCTTGCAATTAGCTTCCTCGTGGATTCACTGAAACACAAAGGCTCTGCCAGTCACAATCAGGGGGTTCAAATTCTGATCCCCCCACTCTCTAGAAGTGTGTGACCTTGGCAGCCTGGGCTTCAGTTTCTTTGTAAATAGGAGCAGCTGGGGAGTGGGCTGCTGCGGAGCTGGAGGTCAGGCCAGGAACACAGTAGGATGCATTGAACGCCTAATTTAGGGGCTTCGCTCAGGGTGAGGGATATCTTGAGAATTCAGACTTCCCTGTTTCCTGTCCCCACATCATATGCAAGCTCTTTCCTATATTCACCTGGCTAAATGCTGCCAGTGCTCCAAGGATCCATTAAAAATCCCCTTTTCTGGCCTGGAGTGGAGCTCAGGGGTAGGGCACTTGCCTGCCATGCAAGAGGCCCTGGGCTTGATCCCTAGCAAATGAAACAAAATAAACGAACCCCACAGAAACCCTACTTCTTTTTCTATGAAATCTTTCCTGATCCTTCTACCTGGAGAAAATGCCCTTTTCCTCTGAAGTCCTGCATCTCCCTCATGGGACTCCAGGAGTTTATTTTGAATACAAATAATGACTAATATTTACTGGATCATTACTACCTGTGGAGAGTCACTTTACATGTACCCTTGTGTCAGATAAGAGCAGTGGCCCAAGAGGTGGAGTGTCGGCCCTGGTCACATGGCTAATCCAGGGCAGGCAGAACACAGAACCCTTGAGACATTTTCATTTCGGAGTCCCAGTCTCATCTTCTAGTAGCAGGCACTCAGCATCTGGTTACAGGGTCTCCTGACTCTGCAGCTCTCCTTTATCGGAGACTAGCACAGCTGCCCGCTCTGCACGGGTGTCCAGTAGGTGGCCTCCTCCTTTTTCCAGGATGCTCTTTTGTTCAGCTCCAACTTTGGAAATGAGGCTTTCTGGCCATGGAAGGAAGAGGAAGGGAAGAGAAGGGAAGAAGCAGAGCAGACAGTGTTTACAGATCACAGAGCCCCGGAGCCACACATGCCCAGACCCCCTGTCTCCCTGCACTGTCTGTCTTTAGGGCAGCTCTCCATCTCTAATGGAGTCCTTGAGAGAAGCAGCTGCCATCCTCAAGTTAGTGTCCCGGGAGACGGAGCCGGAGTTCTGGCTGCGTTTGGAACCTCTGGGATGTGTCGCCACCTCGCGGACCTGCTCTCTGTGTCTCCCCCGCTGCCTGGAGAGAGGGTCTCTCAATATGAGCAGACCACCTTCTATTAGGTGGGAAGCTGGAGAGAGAGGCTGGGAGCTCTTTGCACAGAACTGGATGTGCTTGGTGGCCCCAGAGAGACAACTGTGCTCTTCCTCTTGACAAGGATGATGTGACTGTCAGGGCCCTCTGGCTTCCAACTGGAGAGTGTCTGGGTAAAAGACAGAGAAGAAGGAAGAACTTTGAACAAAATTAAAAAAGGATTCTGAAGCTATCAGCCGTTAAGTGGGAGGGAGCTAAAATTTACAACCATACACCTTTCACTAGGAATTTACAACCTCTTATGAGTATTATTTATAAGTTAGTCTCCATACATAGAACTAAAAATAAAATTATGTTGGGCAGTTTGCCCAGGGGATGGTGACTAGGAATCCGGCTTTTGGAAGGGTCCAGGAGAAACTCAGGCTGAATAATGAAGATCATGGAAAGTCAGCAATGAAATCAGGGACCTTGTGTGAACTTCCATCCTGAGGCAGACTCCAGGGGAACCCTGGGCCCCTGGCTCTGCATAGGAAGCCTCTCCAGCATTCGGGAAAGACAATTTGGTGCCACGTGGTCTTCTGGGGACAGCCTATCACCCTGTCATGTCCCCATAGTGATTCCACCTTGGATGGAGCAACTAGGAACTCAGGGAGCCAGAAGGTGTCCCTTTCTTCACAGAAGGTGACGAAGTCAAGGATGGAGGACAGACACAGCCCTCCAGGACTCATCCGAGGAGTTGCAGGCCAGCTTAGTCCTCTAGAGGCCTCGTTTTGTTTGCAGGTTCAGTGACTCACAGCGGCACTCCCTCCAGCAGGGCAGGCAAGTTGGCTTCCAAAACAAGTGGAAGGCCTCATTACTTTCCCCTGTCAGTCAATTATCAGAAACATGTTTGTTGTTATCTAGATGCCAGTCATTTGTCCAAATTACTAAGACAAGTTTCCTAAGAAGGCCTGGAATCAGATACCTCCCCCCACTCTTTTAGAATAAACACACACACAATTATTCTGCCGCAGCCGGGTCCAGTTCTCATGGCATATGTGACTTGACACGTTGTGTGAAAATGGTTTTCAGAAATTAAATCTCTGTTTTAATTGCACCAAATGTTAGAGAAGCTGTAACGTTGGAATGTCAGACTCTATAAGGGGTTGCGGAGACTCTGTGCTTTTCCAGGGCTCCACTAGGTCTGGGTGGCTGTGGGTGTGGTAGGGCTGTCCAAAGGCATGTGATGAACTTGAACCTGACCCAGTGCAGCTTCAAGTTCAAGTTTGGACTTGGACATTGAGTGTGGTGTTTGGAAGCACAAACCTCCCAGATCCTGGGGGTC